>NC_086176.1:69765535-70386785 GCF_023053635.1 Elgaria multicarinata webbii | reverse complement strand
CCATGGTGGTTAAGCCAGAAAGCCAGGCTGTGTTCAGAAGACACCTTAAACCATGGCTTTAACCATGGTGGTTAAGCCAGAAAGTCTTATTCACCAAGGTTAAAGTCATGGTTTAAGGTGTCTTCTGAACATGGCCTGGCTTTCTGGCTTAACCACTGAGGTTAAAATCATTCCCTTAACCATTTTGTGGTTAAGCAGCATGGTTTAGCATTTATTTATTTATTTCATTTATATACCGCCCTGTAGCCGAAGCTCTCTGGGTGGTTTAAAAAGTTTAAAAGGGTAAACATTAAAAAGTATACAAAATTTAAAAAACATCAGAAACATAAAAAAAGTATAAAAACAACAGTATCCATTTAAAACAACAGTTCTGGGGTCCGTTTAAGCTCATGGTTTAGCGTGTTGTCTGAACCAGGCCAATGAAAGAGAGATTCACATGAAAACTTTACTGTGCAAGTGCAGCTACATTTCCTGGGATCTAAATGGTCCTACACAAATTTTTCTAATATTCATCTAAATTACTGTCACACTAAGTGATGGTTAAATATGCTTTAGGCAGGAGATCAGGGCTGTCTGTAATATGAGTCTTATGGTTCATGCAGTATATCAGGAAGGGCAGCCGGCAGTGTGGGTGAGGTAGCCCTGGAGACTGCTTTTGTCACTGGCTCTTTGCTATGATGGCAGCAAATGCTGTTTAAAGTCATGCAGCAAAGCAGTAGAGGTGCAGGTGCTTTCTGGGGCTGCCTCACCCACAATGCAGCACTCTGAAGAAGGAGTGACATTGAGGTGTTTTGGGAGGGAGGGATTTGTGTGTGCTTATGACTTGCCCTGCACTGCTAGCTAGGAATGAGGCAGGCAGTGGGCGGAGCAAACCCAGCAACGAAAGGATTTAACAATGTGCCCTGCAGTAACGTTACAGCTACAGAGAACTGATACAGAGAACCACGTTAGAAAGGGACACTAGCAACGTTATAAGACTAGTGTAGATCCGGCCCAGGTAACCCCCCCTCTGCAGTGGGTTTAAGGGCCCCTGGAGTGGCTTACCATGTCATTTGTTGGGATCTACAGTGGTTAAAGTGGCCATTCTTTGAAAAAAAAAATGGCAACCACAGAGTTGGCTGCCTAGAGCAGTTGCAACTTCTGGTGATGCTCTAGCCAGTATGGACTTCCTCGATGGTTGAGATCCACACACACACTGGCTACAGTGTCTCGCGTACCGATTCCTGTGGCAGGAGCAGCGAGAGGACCACAAAGTAACCACGGAGTGGGGAAAGGTAAGTAAACCATGTGGTTCTGTGATTGTCTGATGGGAGCCCTGCTCTGTAGTTTCCCAAGCTACCCTTCCCCCAGCTGTGTGTGAATAAGCCCTCTATATTTCTGAGTGCTGGAACTGGTAACTTAAAAGTCACATTTTCCTTGAGTATAGGGGTCCAAAACAAAACTCTTATATTTGAACCACTACTTTTCATTGTCACTGTCATTAGGATCTAATTTTTAGAATGTTTTGACTGAAGTATGAGATAGAGGTAAACAATCATATACATTGTACAACTGACTTTGTCTCAAAGACCGAAATGAAGCAATTGGAAGCTTGCTGACTGAAAACCTGTGGTGAGTAATCAGTGTGCTAGTAGCTTCAAAGTCACACACATATGAATAAACAAGTAATGTATAGAGAGGTTTGTTATGGTTTTAACGACACTTGTGGAAGACTATTTTGGAGACTGTGCAGAACAACCAGACAACACATGGCTTCATGTTAGTCATTAATACCAGCTCACAGGGTAAAAAATATTATATTCCTACAAGATGAAATCTGTTTAGTATCAAAGTACATTAGCTGGATGACAGGGTAAAATGTATTTTTTAAAAAAGAGGCCTTCTAGTAGATATAAACAGCCAAGCAGTATGTATATACCTGTTTAGAATATATGTTTAAATGACATACATACCATCTCCATAACATTTTCCTTTGGAGTTGTGTCTTTTAGATGCTGCTTAAGGAGCCTTTTTGGCTGAAGCATGGAGTAAAAAATAACTTCAATAAATAAATATTCACCATGCGTGCCCATTCTAGGGAAAGCCAGTGGGATATAGTGGTTTGAGTTTCAGATTAGGAGCCAAAGTAAGATAGTTGGGGACAGCTAGGCTTTACTTCAGAAATATAGGAAGCTGCTGTATAATAGTGATTCAGATTACTGGTCTGTCTAGAGCAGTATTATCTACATGTGTGGCCTTCAACTGGTCCAGACCCGAGACCCACCTCGGACTCTCAACCTGCAACATGGGACCCATTTTCACAATTTCACAATTGCCACGACCTATCTGGACTAATCATGTGACCCTCTTTTGGGTCACGGCCCACTGGTTGAAGATCACTGGTCTACATTGACTGGTAGAACTCTCCAGGATTTCAGTCAGGAGTCTTTACCAGCCCTACCTAGAGATAAGGATGGGTGAAATTCATTTAGTTCACATTTCAGTGCAAATGTACCACATTCTCACTTCCCAAACCTGAAGATGAACTGGAATGCAGATAGACACTGAAATCTGTTGTACTCTTCTGAAGTTTGCACATTAAAAAAGTGCATACCAAAATGAAACAATGTGTACCAAAAAAAGTGTGTATTTGGGAAAACGTGACCCCTTTATTCAATGCACATACCTTTGAAACAGTGCAGACAAAATTCATACCTTGGGGAAAATGTGTACAAACTTTGAAAATGTGAATGAAAATATGTATGTAATTTCATACTGACAAAGAAAGAATTCACAATCCAATGCAGAAACAGGAGGGAATGAATTTAGGAGCAGAAAAATGAAAAACTGAACATAATTGAGGTTAACAGGTTCTCCCATCCCTATTTTCAAGAGATCGAACCTTGGACCTCTTGCATGTGATCTATCACTGAGCTCTAGCTTGCCCCCATTTTACTGGAAAGTTCTGGTAGGGAGCAGAAGAGGGGTTTTTTGTTTTGTTTTTCAAATCCTTGATTTCCTTCAGTTTGCCAGCTCTCCAAAAAAGAAACCTGGGTCAGAGGTTTGCAGGAAACAAACAGTTTTTTTGGACCCTCCTTGTTTCTGTCTGGCATCACATTAATCCCTTTTTCTATAAGGAAGTGAATGATTTGTGGAGGATTCCTTCAAGAAAATAATTATACAAATGACAAAAATGTGCAGAAAACACGATAAAACTGAGGGGAAACAGATTAAATATTAAACTAATATTCACATGAATCATTCCTAAACTTGCATTTTTGGATACACATTTTCTTCAGTAAACCATTGCCATTTGAATTTAAATGTTCCAAGGTGCACGTAAAGTAACTTTAACGAGTTATAGGGGAGAGGAGAAAAGACTAGCAGAAGATAAGTGATTATTACAGTCATGTCTCAGGCAATCATAAAAATAGAGAGGAAAGTCATCTTACTGGATATTGGTCATGCACCAAATGACTTCTGACAGGAGTATAAAATACTCACTTTTTAGAACTGCAGTATATTGATTAAGAAATATTCACTCTTGGAAAAGATGGAAATTTCTCCTGTTAAAATGAGCTATTCAAAACGGAGAGTTCCTAAATGTATAATCTGTGTGAAATTCATATTTTTGGCCTTTAGACAGCTGATAGGAAATAATTATGAATTGAGAGCTCTAAAATTCTATATCAAACAGGCGAGGCATATTGCACTTGTGAGAACCCCATCATCTGTTCGATTAAGGGTACGTTTAATCCATCATGTAAATAGCAGGAGGATTTCAAACCTTCTGTTTTACACTAAGTTTTACTTTCCTTCCATCAGTTGTCTGAATTGGTTACAAAGTGGGTGAGTTGAGAGCAATCAGTCATTATTCTGTACTTGAATTTTTAGAGCAAAGTGGGAAAAATAGTCAGTTGAACAAAATGGCTCCAATCCACAGATCTTCACATGCAACCGCAACAAGCCACACACACAGATTTCCAAATGTGAAGAGTCAAGCAAACAGTTGCTTTGACAGTGTATCCCTTCATAAGAATATAAGAAGAGCCACACTGGATCAGATCAAGGGTCCATCTAGTCCAGCACTCTGTTCACATAGTGGCCAACCACCTGGTGACTTGGAACCCACAAGCAGGACACAGATGCAACAGCAGCCTACCACCCATGTTCTCCAGGAACTGGTATATATAGGCTTACTACCTGTGATACTAGAGGCAGCACATAGCCATCTGGACTAGTAGCCATTGATAGCTTTCTCTTCCAGGAATTTATCCAAACCCCCTTTTAAAGTCATCCAAATTGGTGGCTGTCACTACATTTCACGATAGTAAATTCCATAGTTTAACTATGTGCTGTGTGAAGAATTACTTCCTTTTATCTGTCCTGAATCTCCAACCAATCAGCTTCATGGAATGACCTTGCTTAAGTCATTTACCCTTCCCAAACAGAGTGATTGCCACTGTCAAAGGTGAGAATATATCAATGACTTCTATGGCATTCTGTTTATGATTACAAACCAGCAAGAGAGGGTTTGGTGATGGATCTAACTCCTGGGTGTAGATACTCCTGCAGTCACTTGTTGCATGTAAGGAGCCAATCCAGAAGGATTTAGTCAATAGTTCAGAGAATCCACTATCTCACATGGTCCTAGACAAAGGAGAAATAAAAGTGGGTGCCATCAGTATACCTATGAGACGAAATACCAAATGTTTACATGACTCCTGCAAAATTCCATGAAAATGGGAGGGAATGTGAAATTATAAAAATGGGAGATAAAGTGAAATTATGGAACCTTATAAGATCTCACAAGGCAATTCTCAGTGGATCAGCACTACCTTCCATGTAGTGTTGCTAACCCCAAACCCAGACTGGTAACCTAGAATGATACAATGGCATAAAAAGTTGGACAAAAGATGCATATGGTTGCAGTTCCTCTATGTCACTGAGAGTCAACCAAGAAAGCCTCATTCTCAAACGTGGGCTGCAAGCCAGACTGAAATACGTCAGTGTCAACCAAGAATTACTGGAGCTGAGCACCTACATATGATCAATCATGGCGAGCTGTATATGTCAGGCAAAGATCAAGAGCACATGTAACCTCTCCTCATCAACATCCTCGGGCTACATCAACTAAGGGCCAAACGTCATGTTACATTAATTACATAGAGTGCAGTTCCCTAAGTGCCTTTTCTTTACTCAGAGGTCACTACAGGGGCCTGATCTGGATTCGGAATGCATCCTTCCATCTTTAGCCATGATTCCTTCCACAATTACCCTCCTATGCAGTAGTTTCAGGTAGTAAAAATACTCTCCCATTATGTGTGGACCCCAAAATTCATGTTTAGATTTCAGTCCTATATCAGTATATAGCACTTTGTGATGACCTTGACTGAGATCAAAATTATAATCTGGTTTAGATTGATGTTCCTTTTTGTATAAAAAATGGAAAGCATATATTGTCTTAAAGCACACCTAAGCAAATAAATATGGGCTTACTTGTTATTGTTGCTGTTTTGCTTGCAACCTCAGTGGTTTGTCAACACATTTGTGAATATTGGTCATTAAAAATTGGTTACTCAAACAGACTATCCTTAATAAAGATTGAGCTTTATTTATTGTGCATTTGCATGCAAATGTATATTACCAGATACTATAAGTGGCCTAGATATTAGCTGAAGTGCTCTTTAAAACAAAATTGCAGTACTAGGAAATTTTATCATATAAACTTGGCAGAAAGGACAAGTATATAATACAGTAATAACGGTGATCTGGAAAGCTTTAAAATCTCCGAAGCAGTTCAAAAATCTCTACCTTAATATAACATCACAGTATTTTAGAATTAAAATGTGCATTCGATTGGAAATACTAAATTATGGCTCTACTGTAACCACAGCCACCACGTATGCAGTGAATTTTCAGATTGAGGCTCCTAATTCCTAGACGAGAGTTCTACTGGACTGATCATGTGGTGTTGATACTTCCACTGCCACGGCCAGTGTCTACTGAAATCTGGTGGGAATTCTCTGAATTAAATCACTTTGTCCATGAATGACTAATCAGAAATGTTAATGACCAGAAGAAAGATAAACCATCCCTGGAGCTAGGAAGAAGTGAGAGACTGTAACTCCATACTGTCTGTGCTACCTCTTTTACTTCTTTCTGGTCCCATCTCAAAACTCATATTTTGATGAAGGTTTTGGCTCAATCATACTTTACTACAACTAAATTTGTAACTAAGTCTAAGTACATATAAGTGAAATAATCACTTATTTTTCTCTGTTTACCCCTGTCTCCACCTCTCTCCTCTTCCCAGTGCCGGCTTCAGATTTTGGAAGACATGGGGCAAGATACCCTGAAGGGCCCCTCTACTTGCTCACCAGCATTGTTGTCAGCTCACCCTCTTCTTTTAGGGTTGGGCAAACTCATCCGGGTATGACTCATGGGATGCTCACCCCACCACTGCCACCATTCAGCCCCACTCGTGCACTAAATGAGCTCCTATGGTGGTTTGGCAAGCATCCTACGAGTGCCCGGCAGCCATCTGCCCATGTCTGAAGCCTCCATTGTGCCTGACAATGGAGGCTCCAGAAATTATGTAGTCCCCCCCGCTGTGTAAATGCCAGCCATAAAGGCCCCATTTATGCAAGAGTAAAGTCAACCCCAGTGGTTTGTCACATTACTCTTGTGGAAATGGGCCTTTTTCTTTGTTGTGCACAACAATGGAGGCTTCAGAAATTGTGCCTCCCCCCCCGCTGCATAAATGGCAGCTGTAAACGCCCCATTTATGCAAGAGTAAAGGTGCAAACTCACCTGTATCTGCCCCCCCCCATGGGGTGTGGACACGGGGGAATCCATTGGACCCAGCCAGGTGACCACAATATCTCTACTCACAATTGCTACAGTCTTATTAATTCCATCTACTATTGGTGGTCAGGTGGTTGATAGCTAAACATTGGAAGGATGCCACAGGGCTTCATATTAATAATTGGTATCAAAGGGTTTGGCAGATTGCCCTCTTAGAAAAGTTGACGCAAAAACTGAGGAAAGTACGAGGACAACAAAGTGAAGATAAATTTGAGGGGGTATGGAGGAAATTTATTGACTATGTGAAGAAAGAAGAAGATGGGAGGACATTTCCATCACCATGTATAGAGCTATGTAAAACATAGGTGGACGGATAAAGAGATTTAGTCCTGGGGTGCCCTAAATTGAATTGAATTGAATTATATCAAATTAATGTTAAACAATCTTAAACCCAGGTAGGAATAAGTATGTATATTTTTACTGACTCGGAATGTACATATGTGATGTATTACTTGACCTTTATAACCAGAACAACAACAGCAACAACAACAACATAAATTGCTACTGTCTGCTTGTTTGCCAAGCAGAGAGGCAGTAATCAAGTAGGCAGTGGCATCTACTGCTCTTCCTTCATACTGTTAGCATAAGTGACTCCATTTTAAAAAGGAAACTATGAAGTAGCCATTATGTAGCAAGCGAGGCGCCATGTATTCAAGGGTGTCGTCTTGCGTCTGTTTTATCTACCAAAAACAAGAGCCTCTGGCTCCAACACGAAGGTTAGTTTACAGTTGAGCAACGGGGTTGTTTAGCAAAGATTAGGAAGACCATTATGCCCCAGTGTTATGTTCTGATTGGTTCATGCTGTTACTAGGCCCTGCCCTTTGCAGGCTACAAATGCTGCATCTAATTCCCTGTTTCTTCGTCTGACTGCTCGCCTTCAAGAGACCAGACCTTGATTAATAATCAATAAAGCGCTTTTTGAACCCTCTGTCGCTGAAGTGTGGAGTCATGCTTTGGGGCTGATTGGATCCCGTCCCTGGGGCGAAGAACTTGTCTAACAATACCACCATTGTCTGGTATGGGAGCAAGAGTCAGGTGAACCAGTGGGATGATGAGGCTCTTGTCAGTGGGCCTCCCACTGCAGTGTAGGCCCTCAGCAGGAGCCTGGTTATGTCTACCCTTGACACCAGCCCTTCCTTTTCCTCTGTTGTTTCTTCTGTGTGGAATTTTAGAATATGCTTCTTTGGGTTGGGCCCTGTCCTCTGTGAAGTGCTCTCTGAAGTTCCATGAACATGGATGGTGTAGGTTCACTATTGTTGCATCACTGTTTTCCACAGGAAAGGCATAAAATCTGAACAGCATACTCACATCTTTAAACACATTGTTTGCAAGCTACTTTACAACAGGAATCCTTGCTAATTAAACCACAATGTGCACAAGTCTAATGCTTGTGCACTGAGCCCATTCTCTCCCATTTTTCTCCTGGATGACCTTGAGCCAGTCACCATCTCTCAGCTGAACCCATTTCATGGAGTTACTGTGAAGATAAAAGGCAGGGGTGTGCTCCAGTCTGTCTAGAGCTGTAAACTTGTGGGTTTGTAGATTTCAAGTGAATAAATTTGTTGACTTCAGTTGGCTGTACCATGTATGGTACTTCAGCTTTTAAGACATGCCCTTTATCCTTAAATCACTTCTTGGTACAGAAAAAAGGAAGATTTCTTTTAGCAGAAAGGATGTAAGGAAGGCCATGTCCAATAGCAGATCATTAGTTCTCTGTTGAAGGCAAGGTGTGCCTGGCTGTTTGCAAAGGAAAATGTTTCTAGGAGCTTCTGACTTCAAGGGAATTTTTCTATTGTTACAGTAGCGGACGCATTGTGAATAGAGGATACAGCAGGTTAAAAGCCTTTGAGTTCACCTTTGGAGTTTAACAATATACTCTAAGGAAAGGTATAATAAATAATGTTCTGAATGTGACTTTCAGATTGTAAGATTGATCATCATAAAGTGGAACGTGATGGTGAGATTTTATTCCCAGGTGGCCTATTGGTTTCATATTTCAGAGTTTCCATGTCCTTGTGCATTTGATTAGGATGTCCGCTTGCGCTGATCAGAGGTAAGCTAGGTATGTACACTGATATCCCGAGGGAACAGGGGAAGTGACAGCGGCAGGTAAGAAGAATAACTAAAAATGCAAAGATAGGAGAAGCTACAGCATAACTCCATTGCCATCTGCATGTGTGGGCAAGGTTGAATGTAAGGTTGGAAAGGGTCCTTTAATAATTTCACTGTCTGTAAATTGTGGAATTGTGCCTTTTCTTCTAGATCAGCTCAATAAGACAACACATGCTGGCTTATGGTCATGAAATGAAAGAAAATCAACAGGGTTTTTCAATCTGACATGAAGTGTTAAATAGGCTAGGTCTTTCTTTCTTTCTTTCTTTCTTTCTTTCTTTCTTTCTTTCTTTCTTTCTTTCTATCTATCTATCTATCTATCTATCCAAAATGATGGCTTGCATTTCCCCATTTCTTTACCCAAACAGCCCAGCATTTGAAAGGATAGAAGTGATAATGTTGTTTTGGCAGTAATTATCATGTCATAAATGGGTATGGTAATAAAGCTATTTGACAGCATTAACATTTGTACATCATCCTAATGGCATCAATTAATTTTATGTGCCCTGAAATATATAAGCAGATTGTTTCTTGGCCACTTCATAAACATGGGGTGGCAGTGGAGGAAGCTAATCTCTTATATGGCATCATCAATCTTTACCAAAACCTGAAAACTCTGAGACCTTTAATCACTCCCATAACAATGAAGAGAAACCTTTGCTTTCACTAATTGGTTCATTATGTTATTGTTTTACCTATTATCACTTTTGGCAACCCAATGCATTAATTTTACAAACCTTATTTTTCTTGGGCTACTGCCTAGAATTCCCAGAGGAATTGAAAACAAATGTTATCTGAGAAAAAGGCCCAACCCAGAGAAAGTTAGCTGTACCTAAGTCCCAATAAAATAAAAATTATAGCCTTCCTGCAGTAGGTGCCAGAAAGCTCTTCTATATTCTATATTTTATTGATTGATTGATTGATTTATATCCCATACTTCCTCATAAGGAGCCCAGGGTGGCTAACAATCCATATCAAAAAGTGCAGAATACAAACACCATTAAAATCAAACTCTGAAATTTACAAGCATAATAAATATAGTGAAACTATCACTAAAGCAGATAAACCCTTCCTTATATCCCCAAAGCCTGTACAAATACATATTTCAATGAGACCTGAATGCCAGAAGTCTTGGGGACTGCCGAATCTCTACTGAAAGGGAGTTCCATAGCTAGGGGTCCATCACCAAGAAGACTCTGCTATGTATGATAAACCCACAGGCCACATTCCTCAAGGACATCACAAGCAGATCCTCCCTGGCTGATCAGAAATCCTGGGTTGGTTGGTACTGGGGAAGGTGAATAACATTGGAAAGCCTTGTACCATATATGTTTTCCCACTTTCTGACTATGCCTTTCTACAAGTGCTGTGAACACCTGACTACATGGAAAAAGAATGCATACATTTCAAAGATGTGCACAATTAATGCATACATTTGGGAAATACACAAGAATTGTCATGCAAACCGCCGTCAAGTCTTGCAATCTGGTATGGATTGCCCCTTTGGCTACAGCTGCAGGCTTGTCCTCCTCCATCTCTCCTTTTTGCTTGCTCCCACCTCAACAACTGTTTTCGCTGGCCATCCCCAGCAGTTTTTTTTACAATGGGATTGCTCCATCCTGTTCTGCAGTTGCTGCTTCCTGGTGAATCAGCTGTGGAGGTGGAAAGCAAGCAGGCAGGCAAGCAGAAGCAAGTGAGTGAATTGGCAGTGTGTGAGGGACAGGAGTGAAATGGAGCAAAGCTGTGCTCAGTTTGCTGTCCCAGAATGTCTAAAAGATCCATCACACCAGGGGATTAACACACTCCCTATGGTTGCTTCCTCTTCCTGAGTTTTCCTTCCTCAGTTACTTCCTCTTTTCAAAAGAGGAAGTACACAATGAGCACGAGGCCCATTGAGTCCGCTGTTCTAATGGCACTGCTTCTCCTGCACACAGCAGGAGAGAGCAGCGATTCCGAGTTTAAAAAAAATAGGACTTAATGAGGTTTTTTTTATGTTGCACAAGGAAGGCCAGAAGGGGTGGATGGCATGCGGGAGGCAGACAATGTCATGTGAGGGACTTGAGCAAACTCTGTGAGTGCCCAGTAACAAGCGTGCAATAAAACACTCGTCGGCTGGTGCTTTAAGCAGAAGGGTGGGCTGCTGCTGCTGGTGGTTGTGCAATGGCCTCTACGTGATACAGGCAAATGTGAGCACATACAAACCCTTTCCACTCTATCCCCTCTCCCAGTGTAATACCAAATGAGGAAAGTGTGGCTGCTTGCTTCTACAAGGGCAAAACTGACATACGTGTGTGTGTGTGTGTAGGGGGGGGGGAGCCCTTCAATTGCAGCCCTCACTGATTCAATCAAGGATGGCTTCTGTGTGAACAGGCAGTGATAGGAAAGAACATGCCACTGAATTCAATGGGCTTTCCATCAAGATAGCCAGGAGACTGCTTAGTGCTTGTTCACTTGGAAATAAGTCTCTCTTTTTTATACATATATATATAATTTTTATTTTTTCTAAACTTCCAAACAATACAGTATAAAACACTACCCCATAATTCATAACAATACATACTAAACAAATTAATAAACATATATTTTAACTTAATTCCATTTAATATATGGAATTAAACGTGCTCCCCCAACTCCGGGATCTTATTCAGATTTCCAAAATCTCATTAATTCCTCTGGAGGTGTTTTCCCTCTCCCCTTTAATAATACAAAGTCTAAAAACTGTTTCCATATTACTTCAAAATCGTTCGTTTTTATCATTCCTCTTCTGACTCTCATGTTACATGTTAATTTATCGTTAATAGCAATATCCCATATTTCTTTGTACCAATCTTCTATATGATAAACCCTTGAACCTTCCAGTTCCTGGATATCATTAATCTTGCAGCTGTTAACAAATTCGTTATCAATTCTTTTATCTCTTGATTACAATTCAATTCTCCATACACTGATAACAATGCCACAGTTGGAAATAAGCCTTTCTGAATTCAAGGGAAGTCCTATTGTCTTGCCTACAGCCATGCAGGGGGAGCGGCTACCCTAGAGGGGGTGGACAGAAGGGCATACAATGCTGCTGACATTCAATAATGTCCTGCCAAACTCCACCCACCAGTAATAAATGGCAGGTAGCATTATGCAGTAAAAGAAAAACTGGCTGTGTAGAGAATCGATGTAAAACCTGTAAAGAATCTTGAAGCAGAAGCCCTGGTAAAAAAAAGCATGGTGCTGTGAAGCCTAAGACAGAAGTCAGAAATGTGTTTTTTCTCTCTCTTGCCACTTCACAAGAGTATAATTTCTGGCATTATGCATACAGGGGAAATAGCAGCTAACAAAGGATATGGGGCAACCTTTACTGGATTTTTTTTTAAATAATGATATTAAGATATTTTGAAACATTTGCAATGGAATATATTTTTCTGCTTGAAGCTGACAAGACAGAGGCAGGATCTATACTACTGCTTTAAAATGAATTATAACAGTAGTGACAATTGTTGGGGCCCAGAACACACTCCATATACTATTTTCAAACCATTTTCAAAGTGTCAGATCCTGCTTGGTGCAGATCTGGCCATAGTGCATGTGTTGCATGTATGCAGTCCTAGGTTCAATCCCTGGATTCTCCAACTGAAGAATCCAAGATAACAGATAAGCAAGGGCCTCTTTATAAAACCTTATACAGAGAGCTACATACAGTAGCTTAGAGAGCTACTACAAGACAAGATGAACAATATCTTCGATTACAAATAAACAATAGTTTGTCCACTACATAGTTCAAATAACTCCAAAGGAAAGTTTTATGGGTGCTTTATGCTTCTGATTAGGATCAGATCTTCTGCGCAAGGGCCCACTGTCTACTGCTGTTAGAGACAAGGTTTCTCTTGGCCAATGTATGGAGCCGGCATACCTTTCTCCTCAACATTTCATCTAAAGTTATACAAATGCAGTAGAGCAGCTGCTGATACACTCCATTCAAAGTCCTTATCTGATGGCACAGCAAGTCTAGTAAACCAATGTAAATACGTTACTACTAAGATGGCAACCGGCGCATAATGAGTTGTATTATCTAGACTCTAGAGCTTTGTTCCAACAAATTGAACAATAACCATTTGCTATCGGAACACAAGCTGTGACAGGCTCTAACAGTGAACATAATTAGTTATATATCAATGTAATGTATGCATAACCATAATAATAATATACTTTCTTCATAGATTGCATATATTATCACAGTAGAGCATTAGAGTATTAAACCTCTCCTTGGTCTTCCTACCCAGTTGAGATTTTTCTATATTTGTACGAGCACAGAACAGAATATAAATAATTGTATTTGTAAGAGTTGTTGTTAAAAAAATTACTTCATAAATATGAAACTGATGGAAAATAAATTGTACCAATATGCAAAATCCCTACGCCAAAGGCAGAAGTCATTCTGTGTTCATTTTTACTCAGAGTTATTTACAGAAATAGCTTTTTTGCTGACATTTTAATTTTAACTTGTCTGTTTGTGAGGAAAAGAAAAAAGTTGCTTGAATAGTTTTCCAAACAGACAGTTGCATCTTGTTCTTTGTCCTGCTGAATACAATCCTAAACTCCCCAATTATTGGAATAACGTCTGGGAATGTCTATTGCTTGTGTTACTGTAATTCTTGCTGTGACTCTTGCTGTGTGAAGTACAATATCAGGATCTGAAGGGTTAATGCTTTCTGAGGAGGGGACCGGAGAGACAAGACCTATACCAGGGGTTGGCAATGTGCAGTCCTTGCCCTAATTTCTTGTGAAATTAGACTAATTTCAAAAGCCCCCTGCATACAATAAATTCAGATTTTGGCAAGAATGCTCTGTCTCTTCTCTGGCACCCACTGAGTGAGAAGGAAGAAGGATGGGGGGGGGGGGAAGGGTGGTAGAAAGAAAAAGAGAAAATGGGTGGCCTAGACATTTTTGTCTCAACCTACCAACAACATATGGTCCCCAACAAAATACCTGTGGGGGAATGTGGCCGTCAGCAGAAAAAAAAAAAAAGGTTGTCCACCCCTGCCCTATACAGACGTCCTGTGTAGGTTAGGCTAGATGAGTTGTGGTGGTCACGAGGAGTTGGGGTTGCACCTGATAGCCCCACACTCTGGTTGTATCCAACCTTCACATGTCTAGTTTCTATTTGCATAAGAGTCTGAGTGTGTGTACATCTTAATGTACCTGATCCAAAACTGAACATATGATCCAAACTTTAACAAAAAATGGAGGGCATGGACCATACAATCAAAATCTAGATATGTCAAGGTGTATGCATGTAGCCTCCAATACAGAGCGGATCTTGAAAGTATGATGGTCAAATGTAGAAAGAACCATGGCCAGTGGTCTCCCCGCTGTGCATACATACACTGCAACATCTCTACACTGCTAGAGTTGTTTTGTCACAAAAAAGATGAGAAGGATCTCTCACTGAGAAATCTCAAGATTTATGTTTCCTTTGAGGACAGTGTCCCTGTTTTTGCCCTGTAAGCCCAGATAGGCAAATCTTCCAGCTCTGGAAACTTTTGTGAGATGGGATAGTTTGATGTAGCTTTGAATGTAGGCCTCAGATATTTGGCTTTTGAGGCCACTGGCAACTGAGTAGCAACATCTGCCCAGTCTGAGGGGAAAGGGTGAGTAAAATAGCTAATAGGAGGACTGTGGTCAAGAGGATGAACAGGTGATCATGCTGAGCCTCATCTGCTGTGCAAGATCTTTCTCCAGAAAGATCTAGAAAAGTGTGAAAAGTGTGTTTGTGTAGGACTGAAAGACTATGTGGGAACCATCATTGATTCCAATTTCATTTTTGGTTCCCTTAAGTTAACTATTTTCACTGAAGTTCTATCTATCTATCTATCTATCTATCTATCTATCTATCTATCTATCTATCTCTATCCATATCTCCTATCTATTAAATGTTCGTTTTTAAAATCAGTATTATAACTAAGACATTTACAGTGCAATCCTAAGCATGGTTACTCAGAAGTATGTTACACTGTGCTCAATGGATCTTACTCCAGAATAAGTGTGATTAGGATTGCATCCTTCATTTTTTAATAATTTCAAGTTAGTTATTTGAATAGATAATTTTGCTTTCTGTTTGATGTTATGCAGGTCACACGCTTAAGGAGAATGGGTAATTTTCAAGAGCATGATTTCATGAACTGCTTATCCTATAGTTTAAATCTATGAATCTACTCAAAGATGATATGAGAAATCACCAATGATGATTGTAAACTTTAGAAAATAATGTTACTGTCACATATTTTGACTGAAAACAAGAAGAGGAGGAGGAGGAGGAGGAGGAGGAGGAGGAGGAGGAGGAGGAGGAGGAGGATTTTAAGGTGCCATGGTGGTTGTAATTTTAGCCTACACTGATTCTACATTATAATAGTTTCTATTCTCTGGTTCAGTAGGATTTTTAATGATTCCACTCCACTCAAATCTCCAATATAAAAAGTAAACATAAACACAACACTTGTGCAACATCCAAATTTCTTAAGGATATTGATGCTGCAGGATGTGTGACCAACTAGATATGAAAACAACAGTTAAATATTTAATTAGCCTGTCAGAACTAAAGAAAAGTTTTCTGTTAGTTTCTCATTTTGATCCTACATTATTTGTCTTGATATTAAATACTCAATTCTCTCTCTTTTTCTCATTTTTATGAATACTTAACCATGTGAAATGTTTGCTCTCTTCAAGGGTAATTCCTTTTGGCGTCATTGGGTTTCTGTAAGAATGAAGGAGCTATTCCAGAGCTTAATTGGTGAAACTTGGTAACTCTGTACTTGCTCTATCAATTTTATCACAGCAAAAAAGCACTTTAATGATTTCTTTGTCTACAGAATCATTTGCAACCTGGCATTAAAAAATTCCATAGCTAGTAAAGCAAAGCCTAACAGGCAAGACAATCAACCTGAATGAGGTCACACTTTAAAAAGTTTTTTAAATAAGCCTCCTAGAAATGTAATGCTTTTAAAAATGTAAATTAAGCTTTAATCATCATAGCAGTGAAGTTGCGTATTCCCAAAAGAAAAATGAATTTCAAGAATTAAACATTAAATGTTGGTCTAAACTCTCAAAGCCCCATTCTGCAAGGATCCCCCTGAGTTTTAATATATGGTGTGGAACCCATTACTTTTAATGAAGTGATCTTAGCAGCTGAACGTACAACTTATGTCTCCATGGATATGCCTACATACAAAAGTCATCAAACGTATGTAAACCTATATTAACTTTTATGCACAATCAGCATGCTGAGCATTGGTCTGAAGGTAGAAGAAATGTCAGCATTCTAAGTAGCCTGAAAGCCATTACTCAATTGAACACAAGCAAGTAGATGGCTAGAAGATGTCTGGAAACTGCTGAGATATTGTGCAGTGACCTATATATACATTAGGGAATATGCCTACACTGTTAATATTTATGGACTGTTTGCTGTTGATTTTAAGGTCGGGGGGGACAAGAAAAGTTTGGATATTTGGAGCATTAGTTCTAATATGTTTCAATGTAAGAACAGAAATTAAGATATTTAAATCACAGGAGGTTCGTGGGTGATCAATGAGATGCTTGGGATGCTGGTCTTCAAGGATAAGCAATGTGAGGAAATGAAAACGGTTTGAAGCTTAGTACTTTCGAAATACCACAGGCATAAAGGAGTGTAAGAAGAAATGACATCTGGCATTTAGAAAGTAATAGAGAAAATCTGAGAGATGAAACATTGCTATTCAAGGTGAGAAAAGCATGTGGCATTATTCAAAAGAAGGTGTCACTTCGGCCATTGCTAGACCAGGCTATATCCCGGGCTGATACCCGGGATTGCCCCTGTGTGTCCAGATGACGCACAAGGGATCCCGGGCTCAGGCAGGGATCAACCCTCCCTTGCCCCGGAATAAAGGGCACCACTTTTGACCTGATTTTCCCCGCGGTCTCGTTCTGTCGCTTTTCCTGGCTATGCACGATTACTTGCGCATAACTATGAGAAGCTGCGCCCATCGGTGGCAGGGTGGGGGGAGCGGGGAGAACTATTATTTTTTTTTTAAAAAAAAATCTACTCACCTAAGCACACAAGCGTTCATGCGCATCCAGCCCCTTTAAAAAAAAATTAAAAATGGTGGATGTGACAGGTCTTTCCTTTAGCCCATCGCGCCTGACGTATAGACTAGTGCCAAAGCCCGCGATAGTTGTATCACGGGCTCTCCCCTCCTCCGTTGTGCTTTTTAAGGTAGGTCTAGCAAAAGCCTTGGTCTAAGTGATTAGAATGCAGATCTACAAATACACATTCAAAACCCCCACAGTTCCAAGTCATCCATACTTTGGGTCCACTGTTGTGCATCTTGACATTGAATCCTGGAAGATAGGTTGGACTTCCTTGCCAAGAGAACTCTACCAGTGAGATGACTGCAGGGCAGTCAGGCCACGAATGGAGGCCTCCTGCTTGGTCCACTTAATCAGGTGAGTCCCAGGTAAGGCCACTTGTTGAGCACTCTTCCTGTCATTGAACCCCTACATCTGAACCAGTGCAACAGGGATCACGTTTTCTTAGGTTTTGTTACATCCCCTAACTACTGATCTTAACAGCTATGTGGGCATGGTTTGTCTAAAGAGGGGGGTTGTTGAGTCAGGAGGTGGATCTTGTGGGTGTAATTAGGGGCTGCCTATCTTTCCCCCTTAACTCAAGCACTTGCCTGAACCTCTGGGCTGCTGTAACTGTGCAGTAGCATTAGGATCAAATTGTAAGGAATGAATGTGTATAAAAAAGCATTCATAGTACCAGTTTTTGGAAAGAAATAAAGCCCCTCTTTTTGCTTCAGTGTAGTAATAAATACAGAGAGAACTGGAAACAACTGGTTCTTAAATTTGTAATATTTCCAAGTGATATGTGAAAGTCAACTCTTTCTTCTTTCTTGGGCTTTCAGAGTTAAATAACATTCAATGTGACTGACAGCATCTTTAAAGTTCTAATTTTTTCAGTGTGTGTCTGTTATTTTTTATTTTTTTTAAAAAAAGGGTTAGTAACAAGGCTCATCAGCAATGGATACTATAGTCAGCCTATATAATTATGTATGAATGTAGCTTGTCAGTTGTTTCAAACATACATAAAATGAAAATGACTTTTTTTCTTTTTTTACATTGACTGACTCTCTGGCTCTCTTTTGAGTTGTGTATGTATAAAAAGTCAATATTAACTTTATTCAGAAGAGAAAAACAGCTTAAGGATTTTTTTTCCTTTTTAAAAATAATACAGAATGAACAAAGCACAATTTAACTACTTTGTTATGCAATCCTGTTGGTTTTCCCAGGACCAATAAATTGCCATGAACTATTTGTAGACTGTACCACATGGGTGTTGCTAGATAATTAAGCACCAACCATTGCCCACAACCTGGCCAGGCACTCCATGGGTAGCACTCAACTTGTGCTATCCATGAACCCAACATGGCAGCTGCTGCCCTCAGATTGAGGACAGGCCACATGGGGAGAGGCCTTATATAGGCTCCCAACTTTTATTCAAAGCCTCTCAAGATTTCACTGAAGTACTGAGAAATTTCTTGAAGTCTTGCAAGAGCTAACTAAGTAGGAAGGCCACTCTAGGCACCATGCTCTGTGGTTAGGCTGCAGTCAGCTAAGTTGCTTGAGTGACTCAACCACAGAGTGAGGCTCTTACACTGTAGGAACAATGTTCTAGGCACTGAACAGAGGGAGACCAAAGGCTTCTTTGTCCTGTAGCTCTTCTGAATTGAGGGATATCTGTGGCCAGATCTACACCAAGCAGGATATAACACTTTGAAAACAGAATATAGAATGTGTCCTGGGCAGGATCTACACTATTGCTTATAACGGTTTATAATGGTTATGACAACTGTTCAGGCCCAGGACACATCATATATACAGTTTTTATACCATTTTAAAAGTGTTATATCCTGCTTGGTGTAGATTGGCCCCTGGTCCCAAACAGTTGTCAAAACGATTATAAACCATTATAAAGCAGGAGTGTTGATCCTTCCTGTGTATGTCTGGGGTTTGGGGCACAGACTACCATGGAGAAGAGGGAGTTGCTTATGTGTATATGCATTTGTGTGAATGGAAAGTGGTGTGTGTGTGTGTGTGTGTGTGTGTGTGTGTGTGTGTGTGTGTGTGTGAGAGAGAGAGAGAGAGAGAGAATGGATGGATGATGGATGAATGTAATATACACTTGCATGTGTGCATTTGTGTAAATGGATGAGTGAGTTGTGCATAAGTGAAGATGAGAAAGAATGGATGATAAAAGAATGAAAGAGTTGGAGAGAGAGAGAGAGGAGAGTGAGAGCAGAGGTATTTGTGCCGACTTTTGGATTTTGCCCTATCCACTGCCAGTAAGTGGTACCCATCCAGTTTCTGCTGCAAGAATTGTTTTTTTTCTCTTTTAAGGAACACAAGGCGGCTTACATAGCCCTTTTTATCTCCATGTTATCCTTACAACAAACCTGTGAGGTAGGTTAGGTTGAAAGTCTGTGACTGTCCCAAAGTCACCTAGTAAGCTTCATGAACAAATAGGAAATAGAACCCAGATCACCCAAGTCCCTCTAACCACTATACCATGGCACCCCATGTCATTCTCTCCACGAATTCACTCATCCTCACATTCCCAACAGGCCTCTGGTTGTGGCCCTAAAACAATTCTTAGTGATTCAGAAATGTAATGTTATTTCCCCCTTTGTAGCAATTTTTCATTTGAGAAATAGCTCATTAGAAAGATTTGCTTGGGCTGCCTTTTCAAGCTTCATTCAGTATAAGATACAATATGATAAAATGCTAGTAAGTACTACAAAAAGGGTTATTACAATCTATAATTAAACAACAACAACAACCCCTGATAAGGGCAAGTGATTTCTTGTTACTGTCCATGATATCACACCCTACTTATTTTATTGGTTGACAGATCATCAGATACCTCCCATGACCATTGACTCTTAAGCCCCTAACTCTTTGTACCTAAAGTCAGATGATGTAATAGCTAAATGTCAAAGTAAGTGAGAATTTATTGAATGTCTCTTTTTATTTATTTAGTTCCAGGGCATGTAATCCATTCCGTTGAGAAGTTCCAAATGAATACAAAATACTGTGTTGTGCCGCACTCCTTCTCTGTAGCTTCAATACATGGTAGATTTGATTGAATCACTTAGGAAACTTAGCCAAATTGTATCTGATTCCATTAGTAGACATAATACAAAAATATTATATTTTTGAACCCTGAAAAAGGGTAAACTGACAGCTGGGACTGGCTGAAGTAGACAGAGGATGGACTGGAGGCTATGCAGACAGTGGACTGAAAAATTGATTAGGGGTCAATGGAGAGAGAGGATTTATCTAGGGTTCTTGGATACAGGAGATGGATTGAGGCAAAGAATGGTTCAGGGACTGGAAAACTGATTGGCAAGTCAGTGAGAAAAAATAGGATGGATTGCTGGCAGAGATTTGATTGAAGGAGTGTTTATGGGATGAATGGATCAACGGCAGAGGATTGATGGACTATTGAGTTTACAAGTTGCTGCAGTTGCTCTGTGGCACAGAACAGACAAATGGGGAAGAAATGGAGGGACAGAACAAAATAAATGTGGTACCCATAGAGAAGAGAATAAAAATGTTAAGCAGTCTTTGGGACTAGCATAATTATGAATAGAAAATAGTGCCACTTTCTGTGTATGTGACATGAGATCATATTATTAATAAAGAACAGTTTGATAAATAGAGGTTAGGGAAGACAGATAAGAATTCTCCAAAAAAGAAAAAAGAAAGAAAAAAAAAGATTTGATCACCCATAACTAGTAAAACACCACTTATAATAATAAAACCTAAAAATGTGCACAATATGTGTGCATGAATATGCAAATAGGCTTAGTACTTAGTCTTCAGAATTCTACACTATACTCCACTGCTTGTTCTTTCCCATACTGTGACAAACTACTTTTTCATATAACGTGAAATGTTAAGTATGGAGGTCACACCAGAAATGTAGGGCAACCAACCAGTGTTTCTCCCAATCCCAGTTCACAGAGTCCACAGCCTGGCATCCATCTTGGAGAAAACTCCTAACCAAGGAGCGTTCTTGGTCTTAATTCTTTGTTATAAAACATTCCTATCTTTAAGTAACAACAAATACACCCTATCATGACATTTCTTGAACAGATGGATTTCCCCCACTCATGGAAGATATACCCTCGCAGTTTTCAGGGATTCCCCTTTCTCATCGAGCCTCTTACACCTCAGCTCAGCTGTTTCAGAAGGTTTCCCCAACCCTTAGGAGATACTTTGGCCAGGGGCCCCTGAGAGCTCCTGGGGGCAGGAATGAGAGAAGTCAGCTTCTGTGACTTCCTTCTGCTGGAGCAATGATTGATATAACAAAAACATCCAGCACGTTTCATAAATGTATTACTTTAATAATTTCCTACAATCTTATGTGGACTCCACATTAAGCTAGAGCAGAAGCTACCTGGGATGTTTGGTTTATCATTTTCATTACCCAGGTAGTTTTGAAGAGATTTTATGCAGAACTTTGGATAAGCAGAAGAATTAGCCTTAGCAAGTGTTAGGCTTCATATTTTAGAATAAGCCTAAGAAACGAAGTATATTATTTATTTATTTATTTCATTTTATACCACCCAATAGACGAAGCTCTCTGGGTGGTTCACACAAATTAAAAACCATTCAAAATATAAAACAAACTGTATAAAAACATGATATAAAATACAATATAAAATCACAACCGGTATAAAGTCAGCAGCAGTGCAGAAATACAATTTTAAAATACAAATTTAAAATATCAAAGTTAAAATTAAATTTATAAACTGTTATTAGCTATATGGAAATGAATAGCCATAGAATACAGCTGGAAACTTGTATTTAAAAGCTATTCTAAAATTCATTCAAATGTGTGCATAAAAATATTGGAAGAGTAATTGTACAAATATTTTAGGAATATATTTTCCATTTTGCAGTCCCCAAGGTACGCTCTGACAATACATATACCCTGTGAGTTTGGGGTGGGAGTAGATGGGTTGAACTAAGATTTGTGACTGAATTGTGACTGCCTTGACCATCTGTTTGGTGCTGTGCACCTGGGTTTAGATCCAGACTTTCCCACCCCTTCCTGCCCTCATTTGGCCCTCAAAGGCTTTCCTGCTGAATGGAGTGAGCTGTGATGTAGAATAAGGGGGGGGGTGCAGAAATGGGCTGAATGCTAGGCTCTATGAGTAGAGGTTGTGCTTGCAGAGGTTGAATCCTCCCAGTTTTCAGGGATTCCCTTTTACAGTCCACTCTGTTCAACTGGATCGTCGAATCGGGTGCCCTGGGGAAGCCTTTTCATGAAGCTTGTGGGGCTATCTGGTGTGGGGAGGTGGGAGGTGGGAAAGCCAGTTCTGCCAATTCCACTACATGCATTTTTATCTGGATCCAACCCAATTTCTTCATCTAGGCACAAGAAATATATCGATAATCCTAGGCATTGGATGCAGGCATCCTATAATGCAAATCCTACCTGTATAGCATGTGTGCAGTTCCTGATCTAGCAAGGTGATCCTTGAGCTTCTTTAAATGAGCAATTTATAGCACACTCGTTACTGGCCACTCACAGATCTTTGTGGGTCATTTTGACAATGCTGTCAGCCTCCTGCGCATCTCCCGCTCCTTTTCTCAGTTTTAGCATCACAAAATAAACCTCAGAAAACCTGACTTTTCTGAAATATGTCAGGATTTCCGGCTGTGTGCAAGGGAGGTTGGGCTATAAAATGCCCACTAGAGGCGCTGTCCCATTGAAATTCACAGGCCACGTGGTTGCTGCTCTCTTCTTCTTGTAATTCTGCTTGTTTCAAATGCGGAAGAGAACCAGGAAGAGAGCCACAGTAAGGAAACACGAGTCCCCCACCCCTGTCTGAAAGTCCTCCTTGTAGAAAGAGATATGCAAAGAGATGACTCTTGCTGGTTTGAGGTGAATGCCTCTCCCAATGAATAATAATATACATACTTGTATTGAAGTGAATAGAGTAGCCCTTTAACATGGAGCAGCAGCACTCTGCTAAGGTTTTGGACTGCAGCAACTACTCTTTAGTTGCTGCAACTGTGCATTCTGTGAGATGCAAGCCTTTCTTTAAGGAGTGACTAGAGATAATTTATTCAAAGGCTTAAAAAACAACCACCACCTAGCCAGTTTAAGTCCAGAATTAAGGCTAGAGGTATATGAGAAATTCATTTCAGTTCATTTTTGACCAGGATCTCTGCAGTTTGCTCCTTCCAGGCCGAACATGGACTTCAATACAATTTGCAGTTGAATTCTGCACATTTCCGAGCTTGCAATGTATTCATGGAAACCTCACCACCACCACCACCACCAAAGAACCACAAAACATATGTTTGAAAAGGTGCATGAAAAAAATTGATACTTTAAAAATATATATGCACAAATACACTTCAATCAATGGGTGAAAAATATGTGACTTTGAAAGATGCACTGTGGTCAGAGTCCATACATTTCTAAGCTTGCAATGTGATTCAAAGACACACACCCCCAAAGTGTTTGATGTCATGCATACATTTGGAAAAAAAGGTGCACAAATAGACTTTAATCAGCAAGAGAAGAATGTGTTTACTTCAAAGATGGAAAAAACTCACATGAAAGTAGGCATGGATTTTCATGGGAAAAGAATAAAACAAAGCTCTCTATCTGCAGGGCTGGGCAGAGGGGGGCTCAGTGGGGCCAGTTGGCATGGGCCTACAATTTTGAGGGGGCCTACTCTGAGTCCCTCTGGGCAAAGTTGCTTGATTTTTCTGTTGTTGATGAATTTGCCCGAAGAAAAGCACATTTCCGAATGTGAAGAAGTGATGTCTTATATACATCTTGAATAAAAGTGCTTGCCATTACATTTTTATAAATCATTCTAGTTCATATGTATTTAGAACTGATTAAAACATACTTAATGAGCAGTTTGAAATGGGGCCTCCATTTCCCATCTGGTCCAGGCCTACTACCAGCTTTGCCCAGCCCTGTCTATCTGATACAGACTTGAGTATGGAATTCAGAGAACTTTGGCAAGATCAGGTTTTGCTGATTCACACTTCCCTAGCTAGGGGCTCTCTCATGTTGGCTCAATCTCCACAAAGCTAATGCCTTAGCAGTCGTGCCCAAGATCAGTAATGAACTTCTGCAATGTCACAAACTGTGCTTGCTTACAACTTACCTTCCATGCAGACACATTTTTCAGGCCCAAATCCAGGTGAGGAAGATGGGGTGCCTGGGACCAGCAAAGATGCCCCACATTATCATGGTCCTAATTTGCGTTATGAGCCCTGCTGCGGCTTGGGACCGCAATACCTGATGGAACACCTCTCCCGACATGAACCTACCCATACACTGCGCTCAACATCTAAGATCCTTCTCCGAGTGCCTACTCCGAGGGAAGCTCGGAGGATGGCAACAAGGGAGAGGGCCTTTTCGGTGGTGGCCCCCCGACTGTGGAATGATCTCCCCGATGAGGCTCGCCTGGCACCAACATTGTTATCTTTCAGGCGCCAGGTCAAGACTTTCCTCTTCTCCCAGGCATTTAATGGCACTGAACACTAAGTTTGTTTTTTAATGGACCCCAGAATTGTTGTTTTAAATGGATGCTGCTGTTTTTATACTGTTGTTTTAATGTCTCTGATGGTTTTTAAATTTTGTATACTTTTAATGTTTACTGTTTTTAGCTTTTGTGAACCACCCAGAGAGCTTCGGTTGTGGGGCAGTATATAAATGTAATAAAATAAATAAATAAATACTGTAATGCTAGAGGAATCTCCTGTCAATTGACCCACACTTATTTGTTACTTAATAACATTGGAACCACTACTTAGCACCTCACCAAACCAATGAAAAGGGCATCTCCTTGACAAACCTGAATAAAGTACACCACTAATTTTCACCCAAATTTGAAATAAATATGCTGAGATGTCGTAATATGCTATCAATTTTAAGTACTTTTAACTAGCTGTACCTGTGACAATTTTTATCAGAATGGTTGAAATTTTGCACAACTGTAGACCTCCTTGGGTACATCATGGATGCCAAGTTTCACACTGTTAGCCAAACAGATATAATTTTTATAAGCAGTAGAATGTTGAGGTGTATAATGACAGAAACATTTATTTTGCAACTCTTCTTTAATTAGAGGCAAGTCAGAAACTTCTGGGACTTAGTGATAACTTGGGGCAAGATAGTAATGATTCCAGGTAAAACTAATTAAGCAAGGAGTAGATATCACAAAATCATAATGTTATATCCAAGCACGCTTGGATATCCACTTTAAAGTTATCTTTTGTTATATCCCATTGTGGCCTTTTTTGTTTCTGCTTTTTGTTTCTGCCCTTTGAGAGAAGAATTAAATGCCTATAATGCATCTTTATTATGCATTGCATAATTCTTATCTTGTTTACTTGTTGTGACAAGTCAATTGCTTACACAATTTCTGCTTTTAGAAGATATTCAATTTTAAATACTTTATCACCTGTTGAATAAAACCAAAAACAAATTAGCCATGCATTGTGTTGCTGTGCTTTCCCCCTTTAAATCAGATAGCTGCAAGAATTAGAGGTGGGCATTCATGACATTGGAAGGCATTTTACATGCTTATTGTCTAATCTAAATCTTAATGCTATTGTCCATGTCACAAATTACATTGTCAAGGCTTGAGATAATGGATTTTCATGTTTCCTTGGGACAGAATATATTAAATAAATGAAGTCCAGATATTTACTGCATATAATGTCAACAGGTCATAAACCAATTACTAGCAAGTTATAAAAAAGAGCAAAGTAAAATACAACAATTTAATAGTTTTCCGAAGACAAGGTTGGAACAAAAACCAAGACAAATCTTTAAGATGGCTGATACTTGCCACTCAACAAGAATCAACACAGCTGGATAATTCTGTAATTTTGCTTTTAAAATCATTATGGTGCCTTAGGATACTTCACAGCAGTATAAATATTGCTGTCGTAAATACAACTCCTACGTAAATTCAATTCTGTTTTTATTATCAGACTTTGTTACATTTTCCACTTCTGTCTGCCTAAGGAACATGTGAGGTTTGGAAAACAAAAGCTGTCTTGTGTTCATCTTATATACAAAATTTAAGGAGAAAAAGGTAATTGTTATAGTCAAAAAGGCTATGCCCTGAATTACAAAACAAAATCTATCATATAATTTATAAAAAAGGTGGAAAATGTGCAGAGGATATTGCAACATAGTTCTACGAATGTCTACTTGGAAGTATGCCTAAAGCCACTGGGACTTATTCACTATTAAGTGTGTTTAGGACTGACATCTCTTAGGGAGTTTTTTTTTTTTTAATGCAAACACCATTCCAAATAGTATCACTCTTTTTAAAATGAAGGAGTAAATGAGAATTAAATTAGTCCAAATGTAGGTCATTAGAATATGCTGGTGATGCTATTCAGTAGAAACCTGAAAATGTCAGGTATTACACTGAACACGTTATGGGTTTCATGGTCAGTAATTCCAGATGGTGAAGCTATGCACAGACAGTGTTACTGTGTGTAAATCATCTCAATCAGGATCGGTCTGTATCCAAAAGTATTCTAACTGAAAAACATTGTGCCTTTGATTTTTATCGAGGTCTCATTCACAAAATGAGATTTTATTGAAGGGAGATTATTTATGCTCCCCTCACCCCCACCCCCTGCTTTGAGAAAGAATAAAGATTTCATCTTATTTCATGAAACAATATCCCCATTCATGCTGTGATAAATATTGACAGCCATAAATTGGCATTTTAAGGGCATGGCTTATGTGATCTACCGGCACAGGGTTTCATGCATGCATACCAACGTTGTAAAACGGCGTTTATTATGGCATGCAGATACATGTTTTACAATGCAAATGCTATTGTCCTGCTATCAACTCTGAGAGCCAGTATCATTAATCTTAATCAGAGAAAACTTTTACTACTTGTAATTAATGCAGGCTGTAATTTGGATTCAGATTTCAGACAGAACTCCCTGCCTCAATACATTTCAAAGTGTGTTTGTACACTTGCCAGGACCAATATTGTTTCTTCTACATGGGAATGAGCCGGCCCATGACTGACATACAAATAATTTGTGTAGACCATGTGCATTAATCTTATTTAGAAAGTCCAGCTTAACTTTTCAAAGCACAAAGCCTTTTTTTGCGGCTTACCTTGAAACCGTGCTTAGCACAGACAGTATTGAACATTATATATTACATAGTTTAGCAAAGGAAGAAAATAGTTGAATCCAGTGAACCTTGTATATTGCTTGTGTTAAGCAGGCCCAGCCAAATCAAAGCATGGGCTGTAGTAATAGTAGCAATGCCAATGAAGCATCATGCAGCCTGGAAAGCCCATCCCAAGATTCTTTGCAAAGTCAGAGGAATGCCAGGGTGCATACCTTAGTTTATACAATGCAGTTATTTGGGGGTAGAAAAGTATCTTCATTGAAATCTCAATCTGAAAGCTTATTTTAAGAGAAGGACTCCTGAAGATGTTCTTAGGCAGGTATATATGGGATCAAATGATCCTTCAGGTAGCCTAGCCCCACAAGCCATTTAGGGCTTTGAATCATAGTACCAGATCTTTGAATTGGGCATGGAAACGGACTGGCAAAATATGATCATCTTGGCCAATCCCCATTAACAATCTCACTGCCCTATTTTGGACCAGCTGAAGTTTCTAGATTGTTTTCAAAGGTAGCTCTATGTGTAACACATGGCAGTAATCCAGATGAGAGTTTACCAGACCATGGATAACTTATCTGTCAAGATAAGGATGTAGTTGGTATATCGGCCTAAGCTGATAAAGGTGCTCCATGCCACTGAATCCAACTGCACCTCTTGTGACAATGATGGATCCAAAGCCACCCCCAAACTATGACCCTTGAGGGGAAATGCAACCCCTCTAGAACAGGTTGAACATCATTTCTATGGGCAGATGAACCACACACTTGTAGTACCTCTGTTTTGACTGGACTGAGTCTCAGTTTATTGGCCCTCATCCAGTCCAGTACCACACCCAGGCACTGGTTCAGAAAACCTACTGCTTCACCTGATTTGATGAAAAGGGGAGAACAGAGCTGGGTGTCATCTGCACATTGGTGACACCTAAGTCCACATCTCTGGATAACCTCCCCCAGTGGTTTCATTAGATTTTGAACAGCACAAGAATAAAATAGAGTGCTGTGGCACTCCATGGCATAAACGCCAAGGGACAGAGTAATAATTGCCCAGCACCACCTTCTGGAATTGGCTATCAGTTTAGGCTGAAATACCAACTACATCCTGGAATCAGTAGGAGTGAAAACACTACAATGCAGTACTTCCAACTTCAGCCCAGACAACCTCTCAAGGATACCATAGTTGATCGCATTGAAGGCTGCTGAGAGGACCAAGCGTATCAACACAGTCACATTCCCGATGTCCTCTCTTTGCAAACGTCCGACAGGGTGAACCAGTGCAGTTTCTGAAGCCTGACTGAAATGGATATAGATAATCAGTTTTATTCAAGAGTGTCTAGAGTTGGCCAACAACCTCCCACTGAAGCACCTTGCCCAGGAAGGGGATATTAGCAACTCATCTATAGTTGTTAATAACTTCTGGGTCCATGTTAGGCTTTTCCAGAGTGGTATAATAACTGTCTCTCTCAAGGAGGAATTTTCAATCTCCTGGACCCAGCCAGACATTCACTCCTTATTAGATGTAATAAGTCATGACAGGCAAGAGTCAAGCACACAAGTGGCTGACCAGACTTGGCCAAGCATCTTGCCCACACTCTCAGGCCTCAACAACTGAAACTCATCCAATAAAACTGAACCATATGGCACTTGGGACAACTTTTCTAATGGAACTGCATTAACTATGGTGTCTGTGATGCCCCCCCTTCACCGGGTTTACTTCTGGATCACTTTACTTCTTTTATGACTCCAAAGGACCCAGCTCAGGTGCACTTGTCAGGGCTAGAGATACCAACTCTGTCCCTGTGGCGCGCCTACTTCTATTTAGGCCCCCACAGCAGCACAGCTCAGCACCCTTGACCCAACCTTCTCCTTTCCGCTGCTACCATATGATTACCTGTACCCTTCCCCAGGTACTTCAATGTCCACACCAGGTTTAAATGAACGTTATTTATTTAACAAGATGATTATGCAGGTTCAAAGTTTATTGGTTTCTCTCAGTGACAAGCGTAAGGTTTCAGAGCACAAAGCGTAATGGTTCCACAGGTTACTTCACTTTAATGTTTCACAATATATAACTTCAAGTACCCCTTTCTAAACTACACTGTTCTCATTCCCACACTCTAATCCACCAAAACAACAAACACGCAGACCCTTCCTATCTCTATCCCAAAGCATTCCATATCTTCTCTCCTCAGAAGCAGCCTATATATTCTCCACAGTCCTCTGACTCCTCCCCTTCTCACAGCCAATCCAAACTCTCCACACAAACATCCAATCAGCACTCTCTTTCCATCCAGCACTCATTCTCCTCTCTATGGTTCATACTTACCAATCTGCAACAACCATACAGTGAATACTTACTTAAAACTCTGCAAACCTTAATAAATTCTTATACTTTATACTTAATAACATAGTCATCAGCAGTAAATGAATGTGGGCAACTTTATCTTCAAAGTGTTGTGCAAACCCGTCACAGCATGCTACCAAGGTCTCCACCATCTCTCTTACTGTCTCAGATTATAGCAGGCTATGAACCATTTAGAAAAGCTCTGCTAGATGAGCTGGTGGAAAAGAACTCCTTCTTTGCCACCCTCACAGCACAGAGTAGGCTCAATAATAATTATCTGTAACAAGTGTTTGGTCAGACTTGGCACGAATTTCCCTCCACCTGCATTCTAACTGTCTTGTCTCTTGCTTCATTGTCCTCAGCTCAGGTCTATACCAAGCTGCCTGTGCTCTGCTCAAAGGAAGAGGGCACTTGGGAGCAATTGTGTCAACTGCCTCAGTCATCTTTGCATTCCACAGAGTAACCAGGGCTTTGACAGGAGCACCAATCATACAAGCAGGGAAATTCCCCAGAGCCCTCTGGAATCCATCCAAAGGAATCTTCAACAGCTGGAAAACCGGAAGAATTTCAGCAGATGTCTTTTCCTGTCATAGTGCTGCCCCCAAGAGTCAACTCACCATGCAGTGCATTCTTCAAAGCAAGCTGTTGTGAAACATCCTTGGCAGGAAAACTATCTTGACACAATCATAAAGAAGGCCCATAGCTCAGTGGTAGAACACATGCCTTGCATGCAGAAGATTCCTGGTATCTCCAAGTGTTGTTGGAAAACATCTATGCCTAAAATCGTGGACAACCACTCCTAGTCAGTGTAATACTGAGCTAAGATGAACCAGTGGTCTGTCTCTGTATAAGGCAGCTTCCTATGTTTCTATGTTGTACCTCAAACAAATAAGTAACACCATTCATTCATGACAAAATAAATACATATGACATCAGTTCCTTCTTCTGGATTTGTGTAAGCAAGTACTAGGGTGACCATATGAAAAGGAGGACAGGGCTCCTGTATCTTTAACAGTTGTACTGAAAAGGAAATTTCAGCAGGTGTCACTTGTATATATGGGGAACCTGGTGAAATTTCCTCTTCATCACAGCAGTTAAAGCTGCAGGTGCCCTGCCCTCTTTTAAGTCTGGTCACTCTAGTATAGCTCCTGCAGCTTCAACTGCTGTGATGAAGAGGAAATTTCACCAGGTTCTCCATATATACAAATGATACCTGCTGAAATTCCCTTTTCTATGCAACTGTTAAAAATACAGGAGCCCTGTCCTCCTTTTCATATGGTCACCCTACATTAAAATCTTTTCTATGTTACACACAACATCCTTAGTCTAAATTTCAGTGTTATATGAATAATGGCTTTGTGGGAATATTGCTGAAATAATGTCAATACTGGTTGGACACTTGTGGAATTTGAGAATTAATTTACTGGAAAGAAAAAAGAAAAAAAAGCTGGGGCCAAAGTTTTGCAAAGTTAATTTGAGATTATAAAGTTGGTTTACCTTTCATCTCTATTCAATGCAATGTTCATTTGTACTTTTCAAATAGAAGATTCCTTTAACAGAATCTCATTCCCTGAAATTCTATCTGCTTTTCATTATCAGACAGTGCTAATAGATTTATTTAAAAAAAATAAGTGCAAATCTCAATATTCTTAATAAAAAAGAGGAAGGTTTCTGTTTTCCTTATTTTTAATTTAAAAAATTTAAATGGATAGATTCTGGGGGGATCCGCACGTCGCTCCCAGAGCGCTTCTATGCGATCCCAGTGCACCCCGAAAACTATAGTCTGACTTCCCTGTAAAAGAAACGAGGAAGAGCTGTCCATGCCGCCGCCGACGACGAGGAGACCACTCTGCTGGCGAGGAGAGCTCAGCAAAAGAAGGAGGGGTGAAGAGCGGAAGAAGCTCTCCACCCCTCCTTCTTTTGCCGAGCTCTCCTCGCTTGGGGAGAGCTCTCCTCGTCATCGGCGGCGGCGGCATGGACGGCTCTTCCTCATTTCTTTTACAGGGAAGTCAGACTATCGTTTTCGGGGTGCACTGGGATCGCATAGAAGCGCTCTGGGAGCGACGTGCGGATCCCCCCTTCGTGTGCTGGTCTTGTAACAAGCCTGGTTAGCAGATGGGCACTGGACCCAGGTAAGAGTGCATAGCGTGGATGGAGAACCAATGGCCCATTGGTCGAATTCAGCACAGCAGGCTACACCATTAGGAGTGTAAAGGCTTCCAGTGAGGCCCCTTCTCTAAGTTCTTAGCCTGTCCGAAAAGGGAAAGTGGGAGGGGGAGCAGCTCCCAACCCAGACAACACTTTGAGAAGTACTCATCAAAGCAGTGGCACAGCTGGCTTCACTTGCCCCTTGCTTTTCCTGATGGGACAAGTGAAGGGTGAGTGAAACCAACTCCCAACGGAGACACTGCCTCAGCAGCTATGCTGATAGGAAAGAGGTATTGTCAGTGAAGCCGTGTATATGACTGTGTGTAAAATATAGGTGTCAGTGTGCATGCAAATGGTGTGTTGGGGTGCATGTGTGTGTGAATGGGTTGTATAAATGGTGTGTATGTGTGTGTGAGAAAGAGAAAGGGGGAGGGGCATGTCTACACCATGCCTATAACTCAGGGTAGTCCTTGGATTGTCCTTGTGCATCCACATGGTGGCATTCGATTGTCCTTGTGCATCCACATGGGGGCAACCTGGGACAAGCAAGGTCTTACCCAAGGATATCAGGAACCATAGAAAACCCAACTTTTCCGCAGTTCCGGGACCATCCCGCGGAGCGTGGCCGTGTGGCTGCTGCTCCCAGATCATCCTGTCCTCCCTGCAAACAGCAAGATCTCCATGGGCATGGAGTTGCACGGCAGCAGTCCATGCTTGTGGGGGGTGGGGAACCGTGTCGGGGGGTTGGGTGTTGTTGTTTTTTACTTTTAGCGGTGGAGAGCAAGTGTGCTCCTCTCTGTGTTTTTTTGAAAATGGCGGCCGCAACATCCTTCTGGGACGTCGCACAGCTATCTGGACACCCAGGGAGGATTGTGGAAGTCGGTAAGTCTGTGATCCTCCCCCTACACCCTTGTGGTGTAGACATGCCCAGAGAGAGAGAATGAGTTCAGGTAAGAACGTTGAAGGCCACATACCAGCAGTGGAGATGTTCTCACCACATTTGAGTTGTGGCCCTGCTCACTACTGGCATTTGGCCGCGGATGTGTTTGCCTGATGCTAGTTGGGCCCTTGGGTTGAAAAAGGCTTCAGATCTGTGTATAGGATTACAGCCTAAAAGAAAATGGAGACTGTCTGTCTGTGGTTAAGATAGCTAACTCCCACACCTTGATTCTCCAGAACACTGCATTTGTTTCAGCTATTGGGTTGGGGTTTTTTTTCTGCAGCTTCTTCTGCAGCCAGTATAGTATAGTGGCTAGAGAGTTGGACTGGGAATCGGGAGATCTGGGTTGTAGTCCCCGCTCAGCCATGCAAGCTCACTGGGTAACTTCAGGCCAGTCACAGACTCTCAGCCCAACCTACCTCACAGGGTTGCTGTTGTGAGGATAAAATGGAGAGGAGGAGGATTATGTACGCCACCTTGGGCTCTTTGGAAGAAAAAAGGCAGGATATAAATGCAATAAATAAATAAATACAATGCTGTTCTCTCCCACCCTTTGCCTCAAACAAAATGGATCCACCCTCCCCTCACTTTCACTTGGATTATTCAGTGCTCTGCCTTAAGAAAATGCATTATGACCATTCTAGAACCCAGAATAATGGTTTAGGAACTAAAGGAACTATGACAGATTAAGCACTATGGCAACCACCAGTCAACACACAGCGCTCTCTCTCTCTCTCTCTCTCTCTCTCACACACACACACACGCATGTGCACGCACACACACACATACACAGAGAGAGAGAGAGAGTTTGTGCATGGTTTGTCTGACACCCAATATACCATATCCGTTCTCCTGGTAGAAAAAGAGGCTTTGTGAATTTAGCCCTAAAGTGCCAATTAACCTTCAGTTCCAATAAAACAGAAGTGATCTTTGTTTTGCTCCTGCCCTTTCTGTGCTATGATCAGCAGGGTTGGGCCAAATGCGAGAACACGTTCAGGTACAGCACCATGTACATTGATGGTGCTATATAAATAATAATAATAATAATAATAATAATAATAATAATAATAATAATAATAATAATATAATGCCAACGGTGCTGAGGTGAAGGACAAGAAGGTGCCCTTTCTGCATTCCACATAGAGAAGCAGTTGATTCTTACCTGAACACTGGCAATGGGATAGCATTCTCCACCATACCTGACACAGCAGACAAGTTTAGAGGGCTCAGGACAGGCCATGTTGTATACGCAGATGTGTTGTTCAAAGAGGGAACAGCCAGGGGATGCTGCCCCTGCCCTCCAGCATCTGTTGCCTATGGTGTTCTCCTCACTCTACCTAAGGGTAGGGATGGTTGTGACAGTTAAAAACAGTCTTTGTTTCACTGTTCACATGTATATTCTATGTTATATACCAGTTTGTAGAGGGAATATAAAAATCCTCAAGGAAGTGTAAAAAATATCAAATGAAAATCTCTTCAATCTTCTGAGGTGTTTAATAGACTACATATCATCTGGCATTTTCTGGTAAAACTGTGGACATGATTTTCATGAATGTACCCACTAGCCTATTGTTATAGGTATTTTAAAGTTAAAAGAAAAAATGACCATCTAGATGGCTAGACAAGCCCGATGAGCCTAACATGGCCTGCTGTCAGTTCACGGATCCTCTAGATTGTGTGGGGAGCTTTTCATTTGTGTTTTCTTTTTACATTTTGCCATGGAGGTACTGCATTTAAGGCTGGTGTCACTGGGCTGGTATCACTGGGCAACTGCTGAGACAGTGGGGCCCAGCAAGGTGGGGGGAGTACTGCCAACCCAACCCTGCTGCTGTACCTTCTCTCTCTTGTTGCCTTTTCACCTGCCCTCAAAAGAATGAGAGGAGCAAGGAACCTCTGCATGATTTGTCCTCTCTCACTCCCCACCCAGGAGTAGGTGCCAACTTGGCTCAAAGAAAGAGGCAATTGCATGGGTAGCGGGGCTCTTAAAATGGGCACAGAGCTGCGCAGGGGCAGTTTGTGCCCATCGGGGTGGGTGGGTGGAACATTTGAAAGTGTTTTTTTAATATATAAAAAAAGTTACGTGCGCTGGGGTGCAATTGAGTTCTGTCTCTGTTCCAGGGGTGTTGGTGGAAATGGCAGCCACGACGTCCCTCTTCCCTGCTGGGATGTCGCACAGCTGTCAAGATGCTGGGGGAGGATTGTGGAAGCAGGTAAGTCCCCCTTCCCTCCCTCTACACCCTTAGGTGTAGACATGCCTCAGCTCTCCACACCTAGCAGGACTTCGGATTTGGGTTTTTGAAGGAGTAACTGCATGGTCAATCACTATGGTAATGTAGAGGTGGTGTTTAATATGAAGTAACAGTCCAGGCACATGCAAGTCTTAGGCTATGCCTAGAGCATCTCTCTTGTAATTTGCTTTCAGTAGGTTAATGGTCTCAATGAGTTAATGGCTTCAAGGGAAACCATATGGAACCAGGAAATAGTTGCAGAAAACTGTTCCCAATATTTTCAGATGGATAATAATGCTAGCTAATAAAGTCTGCACCTTGTTTTCCATTAGCAGTGTTCTATTTTCAGACAATATATAGGTGTCCTTGATCTGCTAAATGAAAGAGGCCTCTGACATTCAGAAAACTTATCTCACTTATCTATTTCCCTAGAGCTAATTCTTAAAAGCTTTCTTTAACCTTTCAAAGTACCCTTCTAGGCAGAGGCTGAAATTCATATTCTGTTCTGCCAACTGAATGGTTGAAAGTTCAGTCCACTGACTACCATAACATTTGTTTCTAACTCTATGGATTTTGAGTTACTGATCAAATCAACTAATCATGAGTCTTTTCTTTGCAATAGTTAAATTAGCACCCTGATTCTTGTATAATATTATTTTATTTTTAGGTATGTTTTCTCTCCTTTTTATTTTTGTTGTGTTTTTATCATACGTTTTCAATGTAATTAATTAGAATATAAAAATATTACAACTTTTTCAGCTAACAAAGTACATAGATTATCTGTTTCTACATGCAAACAGTAGGTATAATTTGACTGGATTGCAGTTTTGTTGACACATTCAGCATTTTATTTATTGATTTGTTTAGACTATGGGCCTTGATAGACGGAGGTTTCAGCCTGGGCTGACCCTGGGCTCACCTCTGTGCGTCCAGATGACGCACAGGGGATCCTGGGGTCAGCCCGGGCTGAAACCTCCTTCAGCCCGGGCTATCCAGAACCTCTTTTGGCCTGGTATTACCCGCGGCCTCGGGCTGAGCCCAAGACTGTGGGCGTCTAGCTCGTTCCGCCTCTTTCCCTGGCTACCACACTTACTCGCAAGTAGCTAGGACAAGCGGCGGAGCCGGGGGGAGGTGTGTGTGTGGGAAATGAAGTTGGCGGGAGAGGGGGGAAGATCGGAGCCTGGGGGAGGTGGGGGGAGATTGGAGGCAGGGGGGAAGGGGGCTGGTGGGTGACGACGCTGGCGGGGCTGGCGGGCGACAGAGCAGATGGCAGGCAGGCGACGGAGCTGCTGGGGATGGTGGCCGACGGAGCTGGTGGGGCTAGCGGGCAACGGAGCTGATGGCAGGCGGGCGATGGAGCTAGCGGGGATGGTGGGTCGGCGATGGAGCTGGCAGGGATGGGATGGAAATGAAGCCGGCAGGAGAGGGGGGACTCATTGCCAGGGTGGGGAGCGGGGAGAAGGGTGTTTTTTTTTAAAAAAAGGGCCTTACCTAAGCAGGATTGTTCCTGCATCTGGCCCCTCTAAAAAATAAAAAAAATGGCGGACGCGATGGGGCTTTGCTTTCCCCCATCGCGTCCACGTCTAGCAAGGTGCGACAGCCCATGCTACTTGTAGCATGGGCTCGCCACTCCTCACGCACGGATTAGCCGGTAGGTCTAGCAAAGCCCTTAGATTTCTATTCTGTTCTTCATCTCTGAAAGGTTCTCACTGAGCTAACACTCAACATAATTAAAAACAGCCAAATGAAATAAAACATTAAATCAGCAGGCACAGAAAGAAAAAAGGATGTTAAAATCAGGAAGGGGGAAAGCAAGGTATGAACTGACCTGATTTGTGGCTAATGTACAGATTGAAACTCAAGTATCCACTATCTTTTTCACTTCCCCAATGGTCCATTGAGGATCTCAGCTCAAAAACCATAACAAAATGCATTTAAAAATGCAGATTTGGGGGAGAAAACAGGCTTAGAAATGCATATTGTAAGAGAATATAATTTCAGCTGCAATCTGAAACAAACCTCGAAAGCTAGGAAGCCTACTCTGAGGAACAGTTCAGCTTTCAGAGAGGTTCGCCTGAGTAATCAAATATAGTTACTCAAATGCACATTTGTATATATACTTTGGTATGTTTTTTTGAAATGAGAAATACACTGCCAATTGAATTTTGCAGTCCATCCAAATGATGACGGTGTTCCAATCTGAACAAAATCTTTAACCATCACTAGCTGCAACTGCAGTTACTGCATTGTTGTGTTGTTATTGATAGTTACTACAGAATATTGTAACATGCAACCAAACATGTTCATGACAAGAAGATTTGGGGGAGGTTACTGAGGCTTCGTTTGGATTGGTGCTGGATTTTTTGAGGTGTTCTTGAAAAGAGATAGAAAAAAAGGGAAACCTCAGCAAAAAAAATCCCAAGCCATTTTTGGAGCTCACAAATGTTGTGTCCTGCTAGCAGCATTCCTGGGGCACTCTGGGAAACAAACATGGTGATGGAGGGGGCGGCAGAGCTCTGCTCCTGTTGGTACTTCCGAAGCCACCCACGGAGCTTTGTTTAAATAAAGGGGGGGAACTGATACAAAGCCCTGCTGCTGCCATGGTAACCAGCTGCATTGAAAGAGTACACCCCTAAACAGTCAGTGAAATGGCCCTCCTAATATTAAATTTGTGTGTGTGTGTATTTCACTTCAGGTCTAGTATGGGATTTGTTTGCCCACAATGGCAAAATCATATACCCTCTCCTGATGTATTAGTTGCATGGGGAGCTTTCATGTGTAGAAGAAGAAATGGGACCACCCTGTTGGCCTTGCCTTAATGTCCCATGGCCAAGCTAGCTTCTCCACAATGTCAGTTGCTCACACACATAGGCACCATACGATTTGGATCCCTGGTTGTATGGGTGGCCTGATCACGTGGAGCTCCTATGAATGAACAGCTTTTCAGAGGTCCATACTGAATGCACGGATGTTGAGTTGGAGCAAGTTGGACTGCATGACATCGGGAGTAGGCCAAGCGGCATGGCCCCGCTCCTTTTCCTATGTGCGAAAGCTCTCTACACAAGTAAAATGTGAAGAGGGCTATAGCCAAATCTGATTGGACAGGCAACCTTGAGATATTGTATTCACTGTATGATCCCTAATTGGCTGGGATCACTTTATCGAAAATGGGAGGAAAACCCTAACCAGCAAAGCAATGTTGCTTAGGGGAAGAAGCAGATAACAGGTAGACAGTTGGTTAAAAAAAAAAGGAAACTTTCTCTCCTTTAATGGTTTCTATTTTTGAGATAATCCCCCCCTTCTGAAAGCATTAATTCTGACCCAAGAATTGAAACAGGAGAACATTCGGTGCAGCCATAATTATAATAGGTTAATTTAATTGTTATATAAAATATATGTTATTACTTTATTTTGTTTTATATACATGAAAATTCATTAAAATATAATGATATAAAACTTCGGCTTCAACCAGAATGCATGTGCAGAAATTTTAGTTGGGGTTGAATTTAACAGCCTCCCCACTACCTACTAAATCCCAAATCACATGTAAATAGGGTACAAGTTTCAGCTTTAATTATCACTTCGAGAAAAACAACAACATGAAGCTATCTCAAACATATTTATAGACCATGTTTATTTATTTTTGGACTTGAGATGATAACTTTATTTTAAATTAAAGACATTATTCTCATTCATCTCTGTTGTACAGAGCACATGCTGTGCACAAAATTAGCTTATGACTCATACCTGTAGTTGTAAGTAAAACTGACTGTTACTCAAACTTATAGTGTAAAGCTTGGAAATCATCAAGCCAGAAGTCATGTTTCCTCTCAACTATCCTCTTAGCAGAGGGGGAAATACAGCTTTCAATGAGCCGAGCTGTTCTTCCACCCTCTGCTTTTTATGTGATGCTCTAAAGACCATAGCTCTGTCACTGTCTTTTGTAGTTTGGCCTTAAGGAGGCTTTTTAATGGGAAAGACTGGGATGTGCTTTATGTTGAATGTAGGTTGAAAACAGACAAACCACTTATTGAACTTTAGCTTCTTAAGATGTCCAACATGGTGACTCAGATAATGGAAAGAGATGGTAATCTTCTCTCCCAATCACATAGTAAATGGAGACTAAGGCTACAGCTAGATGGGGCAATATCCTGGGGATCGCCTCGGAATCGTCCATGTGTCCACATTACGCACAGAGCATCCAAGCAGCAGGGAGGGAATGATCCTTCCCTTTCCCCGGGATATAGCTCTACCCTTGAATCCCACTTTTTCCACTGTTTTGGGATGATCCCAAGACCGTGGAAAATGTGGGTGGGCGTTGTGGTTTGTCCCAGCTCCTCGCGAGTAACCGTGAGGAGCCAGGAGCCAGGCATGTTGCACAGAGCTCCTCAGGACCTCTGTACCCATCAGGGTGGGGTGGGGTAGCGGGGAAATATATATTATTATTTTTTAAAAAACTGACCTTTTGTGGATGAGCGCTTGTGTGCTCCTTCTCCTTTTAAAAAAATGGCGGCCGCGATGTTGTGCGCCGCATGTAAACCAGGGTGACAATCTTGCGATCATAAAATTGTGAGATCTTCACCCTTTTACGCCCTCGTATAGCCATGGCCTAAATCCATGTTCCCAGAGTCAGGGCAAGACCTTGTCCTGCCCGAAATGAGGAAGGATGCACTGCCCCACCCTCCCCAGCTAGTCAGCCACTTTAAATATCATTTTTGCTATCATGTAAAGCATCTGCAATGAATGAAATAGGGATGGAGACTCACCCATGCTTCTTTTTGCCTTGTTAACCACCTGAGGCGACAGGGCTGATTGCAAGCCACTGATTGCAAGCCACTATTGTTGTGCAAAATGATGGCTTGGGCATTTCCAGGAAGGTCATGTTGTGTAAATGAAAGCTGTAAAGTGTCCATTTACACAACATTACAAACATGAATGCTCCATTCATGCCTGTAATGTTGCATAAATGGCTGCTTTACGGCTGCCATTTATGCAACTTGACCTTTCTGGAAATGCCCGAGCCTCCATTTTGTGCAACAATGGTGGCTTGATAAGGTGAAGGGAGCTTTGTTGGGTGTTTGATGAGCCCTGGGGTGCTCAATGAGCAGGCCCATGAGTGCCCCATGGCTTGTCGAGCGGGCACAGTGAATCTGTTGGACCCCAACCCCTACATAGATGCTCATGACATCTCTAGAATGAGAGCAGTCTCACAATTTCCAGGGCCATTTCTTCCCTCCATGCTGCACTCTGAGGAAGAGGTACTTCCTTATAGTGAGCCATTGTGGGTCAGGTGGCTCTAGAGTAGGGTGACCATATGAAAAGGAGGACAGGGCTCCTGTATCTTTAACAGTAATGTAGAAAAGGGAATTTCAACAGGTGTCAATTGAAGAGGGTGAAATTCCCTCTTTATCACAACAGTTAAAGCTGCAGAAGCCCTGCCCTCTTTTGTATCTGGCCACTCTACTATAGCTAGTGTAGCTTTAACTGTTGTGATGAAGAGGGAATTTCACCCACCTCAATTGACACCTGCTGAAATTCCCTTTCCAACATTACTGTTAAAGATACAGGAGCCCTGTCCTCCTTTTCATATGGTCACCCTACATTCAAGTGGCATTTGGACAACCATCTGTTGGGTATGCTTTAGGGTGGATTCCTGCATTGAGCAGGGGGTTGGACTCAATGACCTTATAGGCCCCTTCCAACTCTTCTATGATCACCCAGCCCCTTGTTGAGCCAATCCCCCACTGTCTGCCTCAAAGACCCTAGCGGTAGCACCCATGCCGTGTGCATCTGAAGATCTCACCTCACCCCAGAGCCAAACAGAGCAAAAAGTAAAGGAGCATAGATACAAGCAAGCTGCTCACCTCACCCCACCCCACCCCCAAGAGTCACATCCTGAGGTTAGTTTTCACTGGAATGGGGAAAACAGATCCCTACCCATTAAACTTCAGTCAACATAAATACAACATATGAGGTAGGGTGACCATATGGAAAGGAGGACAGGGCTCCTGTATCTTTAACAGTTGTATTGAAAAGGGAATTTCAGCAGGTGTCATTTGTAAAAATGGAGAACCTGATGAAATTTCCTCTTCATCACAACAGTTAAAGCTGCAGGTGCCCTGCCCTCTTTTAAAAATGGAGAACCTGATGAAATTTCCTCTTCATCACAACAGTTAAAGCTGCAGGTGCCCTGCCCTCTTTTAAATCTGGTCACTCTAGTATAGCTCCTGCAACTTTAACTGTTGTGATGAAGAGGGAATTTCACCAGGTTCTCCATATATACAAATGGCACCTGCTGAAATTCCCTTTTCTATGCAACTATTAAAGATACAGGAGCCCTGTCCTCCTTTTCATATGGTCACCCTACTTGAATGCCTCTAGTGTGGGAGAGCCCACAACCTTCTTAGGTAACTGGTTCCATTGTTGTACTGCTGAATGAGGAGAGCGGGGGAGGGGCAGGCCTGCTGGGATATGGCTCTTCAGATATGGCCTATTAGGATAACTATCAAGGCTGGGGTGGGTGAGGACTGGACCTATTGATTTTCAGGAAGGGGTTGATTGGTCTTGAGGGTGGTGTGTTTGTGTGCAAGAGTTTGCTGTTCAGGTCTCAGACTCTTTTCTACATGGTTACTCTTAGGAGTAGTGTGCTTGTTGCTTGTAGTATGGGGTCAACTGGCTGGCTCCCTCCCTCCATTTCTGGGCAGTGTGGGGCACCACCTGTGCCATGTTCCCTCCTGTTGTCCTGGGCTAAGCATCTACTGAATGTAGCAGTCATCCCACCAGAATCATGGTGGCACATCTCCTGCTCTGGCATAACTGCAGTATAGACTTGCTTTGCCCATATAACAAAAAACAAGAAGGTGAGTGGAAATGGACTATAGATACCTCCTCAATTTGGAACCGGCATTGCCATCACTCTAACTCATCTTGTATGTTCACAGAGCAAGGTATAACTGTGCCATTTTTATATTAGTAGGATAAAATATCCACAAGAAAATGGCAAGGATCACCAGCAAGGGGATATACAGCCTGAATCCACAGGCATTATTGCTCACTAGAGGTCACTTTTTCAGCTCTAGAAGTGATATTTCCACCCATAAAACCCAGGACTTCAAGCTATATAAATATTATCATACCCTATAAATATGTCATATTTTGATTCAAGAGTCTTTTCGCATCAATCTCATTTTTGTTGAGGTTACAGTATTAGCAGCCAGTTTGGAGCACATCTAAGCCTCATACCTACCCTGTTCAGTATCAAGATGAACACTGACAAAATCTCATTCTTGGATGAAAAAATATTTTGGTTATATGAAAAAACAAGAAAAAAAGATCTAAGGAGAAGTGCCTCAGAAATATGTGCTCATATGTTAGCATATCGCATTACAACATTATATTGGGGGAACAGACAGGAAAATGACAGTGTCTAGGGCCATGTTGGTAAAGCAAATTATTTAAATTGCCTCTTTTCATTCCCCTCTTTTGTTCCTCCTAAGTCTTGCTTATGTGAGCCCTTTGGGACAGAGATTTATCTGTGGCAAGTAAAATTGCATTTAACTACCCTGAGATCTTAAAATAGGGTGCGCTATAAATCTAAAATCAACAACTAAATTTGATATATGATTCTGACAAAGAGGTTTGCATAGCCTAAAAGCTTCCATACGTCAATCTGATAGACAGAACAGCATTATATCCCCCCTTCTATATTATGAGGCAAAATCCTTTTTAATACCAGATGCGATTCAACAGCCCTTTTGCACCAGCCACACTGCATTTCTCCGAGCCAAATTGGTCCTGACAGTTGAATCTAAAGCTAAATATCTGAAGTTCTTATGACCCAAGACCTTAATCATTATCATTAAGCGTTAACATTAACCATCCCTTGAAATGTGTGTGGGGTGGGAACGCAGGCCTTTCTATCTTGACATCTGACTGATTGATGCAGTCTTGTTGTTCAGACTGCTCAATACATTCTCACAGGTTTCTTACAGTCAGAGCGTTAAATTAATGCCAAAGGCTTCCTTCAGCCTGCTTTTTAAACTTCACTAACCAAAAGAACAGCTTTGGACAGCTAACCTCTCACATTGTTGAAAGAGAAGGTTCTACGCGCCCCCGCCCCTCACCGCCCGCCACTTTACACTGCCTCACAGTAAAAGGCCTGACCTTTTCTTAGTGCCCAGAAACACTTCTGAGAATAAGAAACGCCCTGGAAATTGTAAGTCTTGTGGGGCCTTTTATTGTAGATGTAAGTTGGATTTTAAAAAGAAAAAGAGAGAAATACAAGTTAGAAGCACACTGTGTCTCACTTGGAACTAATTCTAAGGCCGCTTGGTGAGGCTCATTTTGGAAACTAGCTATCGCAAAGCATTTATTCCTGAGTAATTCTATTGAAATGAATGCAGCTATTCTAAAATACTGTATGTAGACTGAGCACTACATTCGCTCCCTTGAATTGCAATAATTCTTTCACCACCTCAGAGGGTACCTTATGTTTCTGTCAAACAGTTTATTTGGCAAGCGAGGACATATAGGTAGAGGCAAATGGACTCTCAAACTTCTCCACCCTATCTGGAGGCAGAGAAATTAGAGGACCATTTCAATGGATTTCTCCAGGGAGAAAAGAATTTCCCCAACAGTTTATCAGGGGTGGGGCTCACCATTAACCGTGGTAGTACCACAGCATCTTTCTGCTTTCCCAATGTTTTATTTTCCTGCCATTGCAAGTGACGCCAACAGCAATTGTGTTGGCACTCTGGCCACCATTTTGCATCTTCAACGATGTCCCAGATGTAGTGTCATACCAGGACATTGTGAGGGGGAAACTGGTGGCCATCACACACACACACACACTATGAAGAATTTTTAGAGAAAATTCTGCAAAAAGGCATATTTCTTCTAGGGAAGTGAAAAAACAAACAATCTCAGACTTTTTCTCAAAAAAAAAAAGTATTTTAAGAATTGTAAGCTCAGCTCTACATATAAGATGCAGTATGGTATACTGGTTAGAGTACCAGGCTAGGACCAGCTCCCCATCTAAGACCAGGGAGACTACTCTCACCTTACCTATTCAACTTGTATGCAGAACACGTCATGCGACGTGCTGGGCTTGACGAATCCAAGGCTGGAGTTAAAATCGCAGGAAGAAACATTAACAATCTCAGATATGCAGATGACATCACTTTGATGGCTGAAAGCGAGGAGGAGCTGAGGAGCCTTATGATGAAAGTGAAAGAAGAAAGTGCAAAAGCTGGGTTAAAGTTAAACCTCAAAAAAACCAAGATTATGGCAACCAGCTTGATTGATAACTGGCAAATAGTGGCAGAAAACATGAAGGCAGTGACAGACTTTGTAATTCTGGGCGCAAAGATTACTGCAGACCCTGACTGCAGCCAGGAAATCAGAAGACGTTTACTTCTTGGGAGGAGAGCAATGACAAATCTTGATAAAATAGTTAAGAGCAGAGACACCACACTGACAACAAAGGTCCGCATAGTTAAAGCAATGGTATTCCCTGTAGTTACCTATGGCTGCGAGAGCTGGACCATAAGGAAAGCTGAGTGCAGGAAGATAGATGCTTTTGAACTGTGGTGTTGGAGGAAAATCCTGAGAGTGCCTTGGACTGCAAGAAGATCAAACCAGTCCATACTCCAGGAAATAAAGCCAGACTGCTCACTTGAGGGAATGGTATTAAAGGCAAAACTGAAGTACTTTGGCCACATAATGAGAAGACAGGATACCCTGGAGAAGAGGCTGATGCTAGGGAAAGTGGAAGGCAAAAGGAAGAGGGGCCGACCAAGGGCAAGATGGATGGATGATATTCTGGAGGTGACAGACTTGACCTTGGGGGAGCTAGGGGTGGTGACGGCCGACAGAAAGCTCTGGCGTGGGCTGGTCCATGAAGTCACGAAGAGTCGGTAGCGACTGAACGAATAAACAACAACAACATAATATTGAAAGCAAATATATATATTTTTAATTGCATGATGGGAGAAAATGAGGAACACAGTGGAACGGTTGAGCGGTATTTCATTCCAAAATAAAGTCCAGTAATGAATGCTGAATTTTACATTTAATGTGCAAGAGGTAGATATTTCACAGTCTACTTTCCTAGTGATTCTAGGAAGCACTTTAAGGTCTGTGCTAGGGATGCTTGAGGACTGACCTGATTTGCACCTCCTGGAATAATGTATGGATTGGAAGATAGCTATCCAATGGACTTTTCTGAATGTCATGACAATTCTCAAAATGCAGTTGAAAATGCATAATTTAAAATACATCTAGAAATGTTTGCATTGAGCTAAATATATTTAGAAATCAGCCTTTAAGAGAAAAGATGATAAAATATGTACTTAAATGTGAATTTTTCTACAGATTTTTTTTAAAGAATTGCAGTTTAATGTGGAAAGGGATGGAATGGATTTATGAGTGAACGTAGGCAAAAGTTAAATGGACCAGAAATAGACTGATCTGTCCTTCTGTAATCTGTGGTACATTTAACAAAACAAGTTTAATTTTATTTACCTCAGCGTTGCTTAACATTACCTAACTGCAATGTTTTTGTTTTGTTTTTGCTTGCTACATAGGGTACATCTACCTAAATATAGAAAGTTGCTGTTGATCCTAGTGGAAAGCATCAGAAGTATGAAGTAAACTGTTACTCTTTTCAGGAATGTAAATAAATTCAAGCTCAGTGCATTTTTACTGTGTCCATACAGCAGTCATTATCTAAACAGAGGCCAGTAGAGGGAGAAAATGCTTAGAACCGAGAACTCTCTGCTTTCCTATGGAGAGAGAGAGAGAGAGAGAGAAATGAAATGGTGAGGTAGATTGATTTAAATCCCAGAAGAGTGTCTGAAGCAAAGGCACTTAGTTGAACTTCTTGTCTGACTGAGAGGAAAGGGTGATCTCTAAGTGGTACTTGAAGTCCTTTTTCTTTTATATTATGGTTACACAAGACATTCATTAACTGGATCTGCTTCATTTCTCTCAAAATTAGCATGCTTACTCATGCCTCTAAAATTCTCCATGCTGTCCCTCAAGGGAAAAGAGACAGAATTATGTGATATGTGTAAACAAGGATAAATTTAATCTTAGGCAAATCCACACATTGCAGTGCAAGTGAAGCTTAATTAGGATTATGAATGCAATGTTATGAGATACAGTTTGACATCTTCTTTTTTAAAGTTACCCATGCTTCCCTAATTTTAGAAACATGTCTTTCAATATTTCTCCAGATTAAGCATGATAAAATAAATCCAGTAAGTAATGCAAGTAAGGGTGAATTTGCCTGATGTGGTACACGAAACAGAAAGGTCTCAGGAACTGGTTTGATGAGATTCCAAAAGGCATCTCAATCCTCTCTTCAAAATGGCAATTGTCTTTTCTAGAAACATATATTGAAATAATGTTCATAACTTGAGACACCTTGCTCATTTTGATTCCCTGCACTCTTCATCACTTGATCGAATGGCACTTATACTATGGCAGTGTGTGAACTTCAGAATGGATCTGATGGAAAAGAAGGTGGAGAAAGAGAAAACAAAACAAAAACCCCAAATCCCAGCTTGCATCATGAAGCTGGAAATGATAAAATAGGAAATAACAGGCCATCAACCTCATCTGAGGTTTAAGCTCCTGCTATTTCTATGGTAAAGAAAAATATTATGTGGAGATTGGACTTTATCCAAAATCAATCCACAACTATCAATTTTTTTAAAAAAAAAATACCTTCAGAAGTAGACATATATTTGACAACACTATTAGAGAGGAAGTTATGAAAAGATCAGAGACTGGCACTTCACTGGAGAGAAAGTTATAAAAAACTTATGCAAAAAGAATTCTGCTATCCAGAAAATATAAGTTTTAATTAATAAAATGTTAAATTCTTTGACAAGATACCATTCATTCATTTAAATCAGTAGAACTCACTGTAAAGAAGACTGTAGCAGATGGTGTAGAAGTAGTGAACTTTGCACCCATTTCCTGGGTAGTTCTGTCATGAGTAGCAAGCCACCCTCAGTAGGTCAACCCTGAAGGGGCTGACATCAGAGGAGGATCACCACATTGGGAGCTGCCACTTGAGGTCAAGGACTCCACCTCAGTTGAAGTTGATGGAAAGAATGACTAGGACAGTTGATTAATTACATCTTGTTCTGTTATTGGGGAATTCCTGGGTGAGAGGCAGGAGTAACTTATCAGTATACCCAGAAGGCTTTGGGGTGAGAAATGGGAGTATATCTGGCAGCTAAAGTCAATTTGGTGAAACACAGCTGAGAGACAGGAGTAAAACAACTAAACCATAAGGGAGGTCCAAAGTATCTTTGGTTCCGCATCAGACTGGGAAGACATGTTGGATGTTCTGCATACCATGCAGGAGAAATCTGATTCACTATTCCCATTTTAAATGGGAAATGCCGTCCAATGCTGTTAAATTCCATACTCCAAGAGACAATCTGGCTACAAATATTCATACTCTGATAACATCCCATCTGGATTACTGCAATGCACTATATGAAAATACTTTAGAAACTTCCATTAGTGCAGGATGCAGCTGCCTGAATTTTGACTGGCACAGACCATATTCATATCTCACCATTTAAAACTGATAATAAAATAACTAGTGGCATATTTGCTTCCAGGCTCAATTCAGAATGTTAGTGCTTACTTTTAAAGCTCTGTAGGGCATGGACTCAAGTTCTTAAAGGAGGCTTTCCTCCCATAACAACCTTCTTGCACGCTAAGATCATTGATCAGTGCCCTTCTGCAAATACCATTTCAGTTCTCATCTCTAAGGGAGGACCTTGGTAATGGCACCCCAGCTAGGGAATGAATTCCTGAGAGATGCCTTCTTCATTCTCTTGGGCTCAGCTTTGGTGTCTTTTCAAATTGCAGTTTTACCTGCATTCATTTTTGTTTTTGTTGTTTTAATTATTTCTGTAAACCATCTTGAGAACACTGATATAAGGTGATACATACATGCTTAGGATATATAAACATAATATTTGGAATTCCATTTGTTGTTTTCCACATGTTACATCACGAATGGGATATTATTTGAATCAGTGATGCAGTGTTATAAAATAAACACAGTACACGCTGAGAAGCCGTGTTCCATATACAGGTCACTAACAAAATGTTTTAATATGGATGTAAAAAGGCTACTAAAGACAGCTGGAAAATAGATAGAGACTCAGTTGGTTTCCCTATTTGTCGAGCATATGACTTACAATGAAATATCATGCTGTTTATATTTTGCTGTCTGCCCGTACCCCCCAAAAGGGACTGAATGTCGTACATGGAAATGAAGACAATTATGAAGTGTTCAGACAGAGCTAAAACATAAACAGCAATTGAGAAAGGACTGAGAATTCACTCACATGTCTTTAAAAAGGGTTATTTTCTATATTTTTCGCTACTTTTGCAGCCATTAATATTTCTTTTTCAGGGAGGGAAAAATCATAATGGATAGAATACATTAGTCTTAACTTTAATGCATTTTCTATAGCTGAAATGAAGTTTTGCACATTTGAAAAAAAGCGCATCATTTTTTGAAATTTGAATCTTTTGCTTTTCAAATTCATATTCAAGGTATGCCTTAAATTCCAATCTGTGAGGCAACAGAGGTAAGTATTAGCTTGCTAAATTAAATACCTGGCTCCACACAGCTATTCAATGAAGTTGAGGGGGCAGGATTGCAGTTTGAGATTGATAAACAAATGGTCAAAGAACACCTAATTTCCTTGAATGAATTCAAATCTCCAGGGCCCGATGAACTGCATCCAAGAGTAATGAAGGAGCTAGCGGAAGAACTCTCAGAACCTTTGTCTATTATCTTTGCAAAATCATGGAAGACGGGTGAGGTGCCGGATGACTGGAGGAGGGCTAACGTTGTCCCTATCTTCAAAAAGGGCAAAAAGGAGGAACCTGGGAACTACAGACCAGTCAGTCTGACATCCATCCCTGGGAAAATTCTGGAGCAGATTATAAAGAAGTCAATCTGTAAACACCTTGAAATCAATGCAGTGATTACTAGACGCCAACATGGATTTGTCACGAACAAATCCTGTCAGACTAATTTGATCTCATTTTTTGATAGGATAACCTCCCTTGTGGACTGTGGGAATGCTGTGGACGTCATATATCTTGACTTCAGCAAAGCTTTTGACAAAGTACCACATGACATTCTGATTAACAAACTAGCTAAAAGTGGGCTAGATGGAACAACTATTAGGTGGATCCACAGTTGGCTACAGAATCGGACTCAAAGAGTACTTATCAATGGAACCTTCTCAAACTGGGGAGAGGCAACGAGTGGGGTGCCACAGGGCTCAGTCCTGGGCCCAGTGCTCTTCAACATTTTTATTAATGATTTGGACGAGGAGGTGCAGGGAACGCTGATCAAATTTGCAGATGACACAAAATTGGGTGGGATAGCTAATACCCTGGAAGACAGAAACAAACTTCAAAGTGATCTTGATAGGCTGGAGTGCTGGGCTGAAAACAACAGAATGAAATTTAATAGGGATAAATGCCAAGTTCTACATTTAGGAAATAGAAACCAAATGCACAGTTACAAGATGGGGGACACTTGGCTCAGCAATACTACAAACGAGAAAGATCTTGGAATTGTTGTAGATCACAAGCTGAATATGAGCCAACAGTGTGATATGGCTGCAAGAAAGGCAAATGCTATTTTGGGCTGCATTAATAGAAGTATAGCTTCCAAATCACGTGAGGTACTGGTTCCTCTCTATTCGGCCCTGGTTAGGCCTCATCTAGAGTATTGCGTCCAGTTCTGGGCTCCACAATTCAAGAAGGACGCAGACAAGCTGGAGCGTGTTCAGAAGAGGGCAACCAGGATGATCAGAGGTCTAGAAACAAAGCCCTATGAAGAGAGACTGAAAGAACTGGGCATGTTTAGCCTGGAGAAGAGAAGATTGAGGGGAAACATGATAGCACTCTTCAAATACTTAAAAGGTTGTCACACAGAGGAGGGCCAGGATCTCTTCTCGATCCTCCCAGAGTGCAGGACACGGAATAACGGGCTCAAGTTAAAGGAAGCCAGATTCCGGCTGGACATCAGGAAAAACTTCCTGACTGTTAGAGCAGTGCGACAGTGGAATCAGCTACCTAGGGAGGTTGTGGGCTCTCCCACACTAGAGGCCTTCAAGAGGCAGCTGGACAAGCATCTGTCAGGGATGCTTTAGGGTGGATTCCTGCATTGAGCAGGGGGTTGGACTCGATGGCCTTGTAGGCCCCTTCCAACTCTGCTATTCTATGATTCTATGAGCTTGCACTATGGGGCCCAGGGAGGGAGGGCGAGCGGAGGGAGGGAGAAAATACAGAAAAGCTGCCTACCATTTAGCTCCTGGTATTCCAGAGCAGGTGACAATTTCCTTTCCTAACTACCACCCCAGGGCTATTGAAGGGCCATCTTGCCCTGAGGAGAAAGTTCTAGCTTTAAAACAACAGCAACAACAACAATTTCCTGTTTTAATGGTTGCATTACATAATTGTTATTGATGCTTTAAACATGAAAATCACTTTGTGACGCTTCCCTAAAAAGAGGTATATAACACCTTAAGCAGTTACTAAGCAAACCAATTCAAATGCCATTCCTATTGTACAATACTTAAAGTAAACAGAATCTGGTGCTGTTGGGAGGGGAGGAGGAAAGTTGGCAGAATTTGAATTTTTGACAGCAAATTTATGCCAGAATTTGCTCAAGGCCTTCCCTTCGGGTAAATTTCTGATATAGTATTTCACAGGGGGGGGGGGGAGGGGAGTTTATTCTTACTGTAGCTGGTGTGTTATTTTCTCTCTGCTCTTGCATATTACCTCATGTTACTTCATTACAATATCCACAGAACTTCCCAAGGCCATAACATATCACATACCTGGTACTAATGAGAACTGGCACGTTTCCCTGCTGGGTTTCCTTTAGATCCCCCTCCCCCCTGTGATCTAGTGATAGATGTTTACTCCTGTGTCCTAAATTTTGCCTTGACAAATCTGGATGATTATTCTATATTTATGTCATTTCTTTAGCAGGTGCCATCCTTGTTCTTTTCCTATCTTGTGACCCTCTAGGCAAATATTTCAGGCTTTTTTTAAGAAGCAAAATCAAATGGACAAAATGCAGACAGAACATATGTTTAAGAAAATAAATGAATATATATTTACCGATTGCAGACAAATTTTGCCTTCCTGCTTTGCTTTTGTATATTTCACACTGTTTCGATTCCTGTGCTGTCTTACGGAGAGAGAAAAGAGAGAGGACTGGTGGGGGAGATTGACTCCCTCGTTCAGGCCGGTGCATGAGGTCTTTCAATTGCTGGTGTAACTGATAGATCTTGGAAAGCAAACAGCAATTGGGAAAGGATTAAGAATCCACTCATACATTTAAAAAGATTTCTAGACCACCCTTCAGCAGAACTGGGGGAAATCCAATTAAGTGGGTGAAATCCAATTAGGTTTTCTGCTGATGGAACAGCTTCCATCAGTACAACTGAAAGGGGGAGGTGGTTCGCCTTTCCCCAGCAGCCCCCTGCATAATCTGAAAATCTCCTCTAGAGGATTGGAGCAGATTTTCAAAGGGAATTGTTTAATTATATTTATATGCCACCTTTCATCCATTGTGGAACTCTGGCTATGTGTGGTTCCCAGGTAGTTTCTCTTCCAAGCACTGACCAGACCAAGACCTGCTTAGTTTCAGCAAGTTGGCTGCCTCATGTGTCTTCAGACCATGCCCTACAAAGACTACAGAAGGAAAGAAAAAGGGAGAAAGTCCTATTGCATGAGCAGATTTCTGTTCGCACAATTTTCATTTGTTTATTCGTTCGTGCATTGTTTTCCACTCCATTGGCTTCCACCAGTGACTACACATTTATTTCAAATCCATTACAGTATTTGCATGATACTGTGAATAATCACAGTATCATGCAAAACTGAATAATAACTGTTAAAAAATAAATGCATTGACCTATTAAACTCTTTTTTTAACCTTGCTAGACAATTGCAGTTATATGGTCAACAGGGATGGATGGATTTACCTGTGCTTGGTGGGTGCTTGTGGAGTCGCCATTGCCTCTGCAACTACTTGCTGGGGCACATGAGTCCCTGGAGGGCTCGATCTGTAAGCGCCCTGCAGCTGCCTGCTTCCCAATGTAAACCACCCTGAGATCTTTGGCTATGGGGCGGTATATACATTTAATAAATAAATGTGAGCTGCCATTTTTATGCAAGATGGATGCTCTGTAATTCTTGTATTTTTAATGTTGCACAAAATGGCAGCTGTGCAGGGCCATTTCCAAAACATTTGAGGGTGCCTTTATGCCTCTACTGTTGCGGAAATGGTCCTTTATAACTGCCACTTTGTGCAACATTAAAAATACAAAGATTATGGCGCCACTATCTTGGATAAAAATGGTGGCTTGCGTTGAGGAGCTCATGGCTGTGGGCCACTTCCAGACTCAAGCCCCATTTTGGGTGCTCACAACATCCCTATTGGTCAACCCAAGTAATAACAAGGTACTCAATTCAATCTGATTAATAGCGTGTTTTTATTTTGGTGCCCAATATGCCTATTTTTGATGTTGCTGTTTCCATCCAGACATAGATCAGCAAAACATTTTTCCAGGTGTTTCTGTCAATAGGCAATGGCTGGTTTTGGATATTCAGAGACAATGAACACACCAATAGGGGAAGGAAAGAGGTTTATTTAGCTAACACAGGGTAATAAAACAAGAAAAAACATGACAATACTTTAAAAGCATAAAACATATGTCCTAATGGGAACCCCATACTCTTATCAAGGTAAGATCAGCAAATATAACCCCATATCGACCTGGCCTCAGCACCTGTTGCAGTTCAGCCTATGGCAAGGTTCTCCCTTGGGAGGGTCTTAGGGATTCATATATGATCTCCTTGATCTCTCCATTCTGGACATGGTCCAACCTTTCATCCATCCTGGATGGTGGGGGACACTAGTCCTAATAATGGGCAGGCTGCCAGTCCAGAATTTTCAGCCACTCTAATCAAACACTCCTGCCAGTTTATCCACATTCTCTTAAATCAACAAGTGATTCTTTGGGAACTACTGAAAGGCATCCAGCTCAGGAAATAGATTCAAACAACACTTTAGACATGGGCAAGAGAACTGATATTCCACAAAGTCCTCAAAATACGATGCTCTTCCACATTTCTACGATAGTGGTTCACATATCCAAACAGTGTTGACATTACATTTTATTTTGTATTTATGTGGTTGTTGTTTTTAACTTGCTCTATCTGTAAGAGTCTAGGGACTGTACACTTAGCAGCCCATTACTGAAATGTTTCCTCCATCTTTTTTTCCCCTCACAGAAAAATCCATCAAGGAGGAAAAGACAGAATAGCTGTCCAATGCATTTTGATTGGTAGTGTTAGAGACCTTCATCTGGAAGCATCTGTAATTTCCCCGGAACCATTAATAGTTCCTGAGTTTTAAAAACAGTTTCTGGACCTACATTTTGCAAACAGACATTGTAGGAAATATAATTATATTATCTGGGTATTATACCTGTTTGAAAGTTTAACAGGTATTGTACCTGTTTGAAAGTATAACAGGTATTGTACCTGTTTGAAAGTAGAAAAAAATGTGCTGTGCTGAAAAAAAAAACTGCCTGTACAATCAGACAATTTTAAGACGTATCTTCAAATTTAGCTGGCAGTTCCTGAGAGTAAAATAAACAACACTGCTCTTCCAACCAACATTTTTGAAATTTAATTGATCTCAACCTTATAAAACCTGTTTTTTGTGTGTGCAAACTTTGAGAGGTTTATCATATTTATCCATCCTCACTGTTGTCTTTTTTTAATAGGCTCAAACGTAACACTAGAAATGTCAACAGACCTCCTGGAGGCAGGAAGTGAGACTCATTTCAATTTCAAACTACATTACTTCTGAATGAAATCAAACCTATTCTCACATTTATTAAAGCAAGCAAACCCTTGTGAAAAATTGCAGCTTTTCTTTTAAATAAGGGCATTTTCCATCTCATCCTCCAAACTTGTAAATCAGTTTCTGTCTGTCCACCATTGTACATTTATCAGTTCCCGTGAGTGACTGTGACAAGCTGCTACTCTTCAGATTCCATAGAGCAACGTTTCCCAAGCCAGTGTGGTCTAGATATTTTGGATCTCAGCTCCCAGTATCCCCAGCCAGCATGACTAATAGTAAGGAATGCTGGGAGTTGTAGTCCAAAATATCTGGAAGGCACCAAGTGCAGGAAGGCTGCCATAGAGCAATAACTCTTGGGCAATTGTCCATTGAAGGGATCCTTGTGAGGGTGCAGCTGTCCCAGTTTGGAGATGTGGTCCATGACAGTAGCATTAAGTCACTGCAAGATAAAATCCCATATGGAACAGATATGTGTCTGGCCTCTGTCCTGCTCTTTTTCCATGCATGTCTGTTATTAAATGTGTAGGCCCCTTTCAAACATTCATAAAAAGATTGGCTGTCCGAGTGAGCAGTCAGTGGTGACAGACAGTGACCCAGCTGGCAGGTGAGATCTCAGTTCCCTACTCAGCCTGGGAGGAGGTGCTCATTTGAGCACTTCTGTTCATTGGGCAAGAAAGTATGCAGTGATGCTAGACCTGTAGATTTGGGTATTAATCACAAGGTTGGTCCAGCTGTAGAGCCAACCTCCTGGGTGTCAAAATTCCAGGGTTCTGAAAGGAGGCATATGGAAACAGTTTAGCACAGGGGTGGGAAACATGAAGGGCTGTTCATCCATGATGGTGGCCATGGAGCCTCATTCATATGCCTATGTAAACGCGCCTGGTTAAATAGCTGTAGCAATGAGTGTGGGAGTAAAAGGACATTTACCCAAGGTGTGACATGCACACAGCAGATCTATGCACGTATGCTACTTCTAAAGTGTGTGTGAAAGTGAAATAGCTTGAACAACCGTTCAAGTCTAAGATAACAGACTTTATTTTTACAGATCTTATATCACATGTAAACACATAAGTGTATTACAAAAGGGAAAGACAACTTGGTTACTATACTAAGCCCCAAGACATGGGCCCATATACTAATTTTTACAGTCCTAATGTAGAGATAGGAAGGAGATTGGGGATAATTAGCATTTGCCTAAAAAGGAGCAAAAGGAAGTACTATGGAAATGGCCAGCAAAACATTCAGAGGTTGTATATCCAAGGAAAGATTGAATGCTGGTGAAAATGTTGGGCTATAGGGGCAAAATGAATAGATTTAGAAGCGGAAAGGAAATGAGATAGAACATAAGTGGTTATAATCATCTGAGTCTAGTTCAGAGTCAGACCACAGTGCACAGGTTTGAGGCCCTGTGGACTAGGAAGGGCTCCCAAATGACCATTTGATAGATGGCAGCAGAATCACCTCCTTCTCCTCCTCCTCCTTCAATGGTGGCCCTCTATGCTGCTAATGTTTTGAAAATGGCCCTGTACAGCCACCACTTTGCATAACATTAAGCATACGAAAATTACGGAGGGTGTGGTCTCTCCCTTTATTGTGCTAAAATAGCCTGTGTGTTTATTCTGTTTTTGCCTTTTGTTTTGTTTTTTCCTCTTGTAATTGCCTTTTTAGTGGGAGGCATCATTACCAAAGAATCCCATCAGTCAGAAGGTCCCCCCTACATAGCTGACAACTACAAAGCCAAAATCTCTGGTGGCAAGCAGGAAAAAAAAGTCCTGAATGCTTCAGGATCCTAAACCATCCTTTCTCACCTCCCCAGGTTTCTCTTTTCCTCACCTTGAGACCCATTGAATCCAGAGCAAAGCCAAGTCATGCAACTAAGCTGAGATGAATGTGGATCAAATGGATTTGCACCAGGGATGAAGGGATCATGTGACTCATTCACATTCAACCCACATTTACCATGCTATTGGTTAAACTTCCACATGGAGTATGGGTTGAGCTGAGAATGTCATGAAGCACTTCATGCTCCAACCACTCAACTGCTGACACACTTAACCCATTACTTTGGAAATGGGCCTTATGAGAGCAATGCTGGTGAAAGAAGATTAATTGGCATCAGGTCTTCCTGCACTGATTTTAATGTGTTACCTGCATGTAACTTCCAAAACCAATGAGGTTTATGTGTACCTAAAGATCTAAGGAAAATATTTTTTCTCCAGGATAATTGCTTGGAGAAATGACAACCTTATTATAAGATGCAGGAGGAGTACATAATTTTAATGTGGGTGCAGAACATAGTGAACAAATACTGGCGCTTAACATTTTTAGATTAAAACCAAATTATGAGCTGTTTAGAAACCTACCATTTTCATATCTCATAGGGTCCCCACAAACCACACAGCAATCTTTATTTTTTGAGTGGTGTGATTTACTACAACATAGATAGCATTATGCATGCTGAGATATGGCATTGGCATTATGTATGCCAAGGTATTGCAATAGCAGTCTCTGTGGACTAATTAAAATTGTGTGGAAGCAGAATTCTTATTTATTTTGCTGGGCCGTAACTTGTGAGTAAGTCTTAAATAAATTATGTGTGTCTGCTGCAATGGGTAAGGTGGAGAAAATGCTAATAGAGCTACAATCAGGCTAATAAGGTGGATGTTCCAGGTCTATAATTCTACATTGATAAAGCTCTTTAGAAAGCAATGCTTTGAGAAAACACAGGCTGTCAGGCGAATGAATTTATTTGAATATTTTCAAATTTATAACAGCATTGGTGTCCAGATCACTTTTCAAGGCTACTGAATAGATATTTAGGAACATTCAATAGTACTAATTTGTGCCTATTATTTCTCTCTGCCACTCTGAGTCGCTCAATAATTGAAATGCTGAATAACAGTTTCCCCTTGCTAAATTGTAATGATGCCCTTTATAATCCTCTCTTTAATGCAGTTCCTGAACTTTAGAAAGGTTGCTTACTGCCAAATGTCAGTTCATTGCAGGCAGTTGCAATGGAAACCCTCTTGTTTTATTATCCATTATGCCACATAAAATTGGCATTGCCCAGTGAACTTGCTATACGGGTGTCTCAGAGTCAGTGAGAAAGGGGGTGAAAGAGCAGGGATAGCACATCACTCTGATCAAAGCAGCACATCAGACCCAACAACCTCCATGGAAATTTCAGAGGAAAACCAGACTTTTAACTTCAGATGAGTTACTTTGGGACTTTACTTTGACCAAAAATTACTTTTTCTGAGTGGGAATGGAATAAAACAAGAAGCGACTCTTGAGGAATTCTATCTTTGTGAATTATGATGGGAACTGTTCAGATCCATAACTTCAAGACTTTGAGCTTTATCACACCAGCGTTGGATCACAGTGCAATCAATGTGAATTGCATGCAAACGACTCCAAAATTTTCCAGTTTATAATCTGCTTTTATTGTGAAGTACTCCCATGCATCCTGCTTTAATTGTGCTTCAAAGGCAAAAGACCCGAGCTATTTTGGTACTACTTTTCGAGTTAATCATTTGTTGTTTTCCAAGTAGCCACTGGGGTCGCAGGAGCAGGATTTGATACGTTTAAAGAAAAATTAAACAAATGCTTACATCTGCGTAAGATTTAAAGATAAAGACATCAAAATTGGCACAGTAATAGATATTGAGAGCTATAGGGCTTCATCCCACGTACCTGTTTCCCTTGAATTATCCCCTACAGCGCTAAGCTGTTGTTGTTGTTGCTAAATCACATCCTGGGTGGCAGCGCTCCTAAGATCCTTTGCAAAGGGTTTAAGGGGGGGGGGAATGTAAAAAATCATTAAAAAATCAATGGATGACCCAATCCGATCAAATTTGGTATGCTTAAAGTGCTCCTTAATATCTATACTGTGCCAATTTTGATGTCTTTGTCTTTAAAGCTTACACAATTTTAAGCATTTGTTTAATTTTTCTTTAAACGTATCAAATCCTGCTCCTGCACCCCAGTGGTCGCTTGGAAAACAAATGATTTGCTTGAAAACTAGTAGCAAAATAGGGTGGGTCTTTTCCCTTTATAGCAGTGGTTCCCAACCTTTTTGGCACCAGGGACTGGTTTCAAGGAAGATAGTTTTTCCATGGACCGGGGTGGGGGGTGGGGGGTGGTTGAGGGGATGGTTTTGGGAAGCCACGCCCACCCGCCCCACTCCAGCATCCTGGTTTTGCTTCAGCTGGGCAGGCGAGATGGCTCCCCACGCCCAGGAACGCTGGGGTGGGGGTGGAGGTGGGTGGGTGAAAGCAGCTCACCTGCATGGCCCGTGGCCCGGGGGTTGGGGACCCCTGCTTTATAGCACAATTAAAGCAGGATGCATGGGAGCACTTCACAGTCAAAGCAGATTATAAACTGGAAAACTTCAGAGTACTTCACCATAAAAGCAGATTATAAAATGGAAAACTTTGGAGTCGTTTGCATGCAATTTGCAGTGATTGCACAGTATAACGCTGGTGTGATAAAGCTCTTAAGCATACCAAATTTGAATCAGATTGGGTCATCCATTGATTTTTTATGATTTTTTTTACATTTCCCCCCTTTTAAGGAGCCAGTTCTGCAACCTTTTCTTAATAAAAATGTTCTCTGGACGCAGAATATAGTAACCAGGATTGCCCTCCTTTTAAACAAGTACCTCCTTTTGGGTAAAGTGTTCAGGAGGATGGTTGGACTTCATCTCTAGACATTATTGGATGAAACAGATTACTTAGTCCCTTTTCAATCTGATTTCTAGCCTTTTTTTGGCACTGAAATGTCCCTCATCACTGTGATGGATGACCTCTGTTGAAAGAGAGACTGCTGGGGGCAGTGGGGAGTGGGGAGTGTGACCCTGTTAATTTTCCTTGATCTCTCAATGGTTTTTGATATACCATTAGCCTTAATACCCTTCTGGACTGAACCTGTGGGGTGGGGGTGAGAGGCATGGTGATACGGTCACTCTGCTCCTACCTGCAGTATTGGTTCCAGAAGACCGCATTGTGAGGATGGGTTTCTGCGCGGCCCTGTAATACTTGTGTTATGAGGCACCACAGGGCTGCATCTTATTCTCCATGCTTTTTAACATCTATATGGGTGAATTCATCAAGGGATCTTGAGTTAGTTGTCATCAGTGTGCTGATGATACCTAGCTCTATTTTGCCATATGTCTGGGACCAGATCTACACCAAGCAGGATATAACACTGAAAACAGTATATGGAGTGTGTACTGGGCCCCAACAGTTGTCAATACCGTTATAAACTGTTTTAAAACAGTAGTGTAGGTCCTGCCTAAGTCAGGTGTAAAAGTGCTGACAGTGTAAAGGGCTTGTGGAGGGGAAATAAAATGAAATTCAGTCCTGACAAGATGAAGGTGCTGTGGGTAGATGTTTCTCAGGTGCGGAAAATCGGTATTTGTCCTGTTTTAGACTCTCCCTGAAAGAATAGATGCACAGTTAGGAGTTCTTCTAGATCCAGCTTTGTCACTGGAAGCCAGGTGATCTCATTTGCATTGAGTGCCCTTTGATACCTCTAACTAGTTTGCATGTTGCAGCCATTTATGGACAGGGATAAATGAGCAATCCTGAAGCTTGAGTTATATGTGGCATTGCCCTTGAAGATTACTTGGAAGCTTCAATTGAAACAGAATGCAGCTGACAGAATTTTGAGTGGCCGTACCAGGTTCATGCATATTACACCAAGTTTGAAAGAATGTAATTAGCTGCCTGTGTTGAAGCTGTTGGTACTTATCTATAAAGACACAAATGGCTTGGCAGCTAAATGCCATATCAACATGCTTGTGCGTTAAGGCTAGTAATGGGAGAGTTTACCCTGGGTGAATTTGTTATTTCCTTTGATAATAACAAACTCACCCATGTAAGCTTTTGCACATGCACAATATCAAAGTACATTTTGGGAGTTGTAGCTTGGAAATGTGTAGTGCATCATGACATCAGGCATCACCACATTGTGTACTCCCTTCCTGATTGGTTGTTTTCACATGACCTACCTATGTCACATGATATTTACTCACCATTGCTGATTGCCAGTATATGGGGAAGAGAAGATGGACCCTCAGAGTCCTCCTCCGCCTCTTCTTCCTCTTAAAGCTAAAGCTGCAACACTGCCACTGTGGGAAGCCATGATGGGCGCATCGGATTCAGACTGCACATACTCAGAAGCACACAATTCCAAGCTTAATGGCAAATTAAAATGCCAGCCAAGGCTTGTTAAAAAGATGAGCATTACACACAGTCAAAGTTCAATCAATGAGCCAAACAATTGTGAAATTCAGTGGCAATGCTAGTTAAGGCCTTCTGCTGATGCCTTCTTCTCAGCTCCACCTTTTTTCCTTTTTCTTTTTTTGAAGGCATGTTAATTAGCAACAAAGGAAAGGGTATTCTTAGCAATGGCACCTTGGTTATGGAATGCCCATCCCGAAGAGGCTGACTTGACATGTGTGTTGCAGTCTTTTTGGCAGGAGACCAAAATGTTCATTTTCACCCAGTCTTCTAGTTTGTTGTCAACTTTTGGATTGTTGAGGATTTTAATGTTTGGAATTTTAGTTGCTGTTTTATTTTGTCATTTTATTGTCAAGGAATTGGTCTATTGGTTAATTATTTGGAAATATTGATTGGACATATTTATAATTGATTGTATATTGCCCTGAAATCCTGATAGGATGAGGGGCAATGTATGGATATTTTAAATAAATGAATAAATGAATGCTGAACCCGAAACATTAAACTAAAATAAAGAAACAGACTAAACCAACAAGCAACCAAATATCAATGCCTAACCAAATGCCTTGTAAACAAACGAGCATAGCATAAATAATACCAGCAGAAACCTAAAAGGCCGACATACAAATAAGCCTTTTGGATTTGGTTGTTACACAGAATTTTATTTTATTATATGCATTTGTATCCCACCTGTCAAGTTCCCTCCCCATTGGGTCCCCATAGCAACCCTATGAAGAAATATAACAGATTAGACTTACAGCCCCATCAGACGGGCAGAAAATCACATTTCCTTACCGTCACTTTCCCCTTGCTTCTGTCTCACAATACTTCCTCTTTCTTCACACAGTGGAAGAAAGAGGAAGTAAACATTGATCACGTGGCCCATTCAATGGGCGCTTTTATCGCACTGCTTTTCCTTCACACAGCAGGAAATGGCACACTTCACTTCCCCCCCCTTCAAAAAACCCCACAGATTTATTTGTGGTAGAAAGAAGACCAGAAGGAATGGGAGATGCACGGGAAGTAGATGGCATCATCAAAAGGAACCATGAAAAACCATGAGTGGGCAGTAACAAGTGTGAGATAAAATGCTCATCTGATAATGCTCTTAGAGGTAGTAAATAGCCCAAGGTGAACTTCAGAGCTGAGTGGGAATTGAACCTGGGTCTCCCAGTCCTGGTCTAACATTCAAAGTTCTCTCTTTCTCCATGTCCAACATGATTGCAACATGGCTGTGCAATGAAGTGGAGTCCCCTTCCCAAATCACAGCACAGAAGTCCATTGTGTGAGTGAGTGGGTGAATGAGAGAGAGAAAGAAGGAGAGAGAGAGTCTGTTGGTAATGTGTATTTCTGGACATCTATATGCAGTCCACAAGCCAGCAGTGGGACTGGCTGTGCCCACTGTGGGCTGTGGTTGCATCTGCTATTAGCATGTGTCCTCCTACCATGTGCTTGTCCAGAGTTAAATTTGGCCATTGGACTGAAGAAAGGTCCCCTACTCCTGTTCTGGATGCTGCTAAGCAACAGTGGTGTACACTGACGACACATGTTATTAGCCAACATCATTGCTGATAGATAGGAATTCCATATTGAAAGGCAAATTAATTATGAAGCAGAGCAAGGATGTCTACCCCATCCCTAATTTTAATATTTATTACCCCCTTTGTACCATCTACTGACTGTGTTGTGAACATTCAGTTAAATGATGAGATGATACTTCATTTACCAAGGATGGGAAGTCGGACTGAAGGAGTTTCAGACCCTCAAACAAAATTATTAATGGCTGGATGTTATACTGATTAGATTTAGGTGGCTGTAAAGGTTGCAAGTGAACTAAATCTAGCTGGCTGTGCTGTTTGCAGTCCAACATTGCTCTCATTACAAAAACATCTTTCATTTGCCATGTTGGCAGGCTGTGCTTTAAAATCCTATGTCTAAGTTTCAGGTGTAGGAGAATAAATGGGCCCTTCATATCATTAAAGGACAGGGAATGTTTGTTATTCAAGACTGAGAGGCATTCTGCAAATAATAGAATTTATACTTTATGCTGCACAATTCGAACAACAGTTGCCATTACCCACAATGCTTCAAGTCATCATATTTAAGTAGGCAACAACATTTCAAGGCTAAATAATTGATAAGTCAAAGTGAGGTTCTGAGTTAAATTCTGCTCCCCTAGGGTGGAATCTATCCTCAATCCATGAATCTTAAAATGATCTAAACAATCCCAAAGATCAGTTTTAGACTTCTATGTGCAGATGGGAATCCTGTGCATGGGAATCCTGTGCATTTTCACTTCAATTATGAGAAAATGGACAATGTAATTAATGTAAAGCCACATAACATAATGAACAGAGTTGTTTTGTTTTGTTTTTTAAATCAGCTTATTTTCCCAACTTATTCCTTGTCATAGTGACAGGAGAAAGAGATTATGTCTGAAATGGAAAGTCAATAGATTAAAAGCAAAAAGCATACAGAAACACTAATGAATGTTCACTTATCCACAGTGCATTGCTATCTTGTTCTCAAGGAAGTTACTGCCACTAAAATTCATGCAGCAAGAGTTTACTACTAAGGGACCATCCTTTGTTTCATCATTTACATAGTTGCATGTGTTCTCACACTTTATTTGTCAGCCAGCACCAGGTAGTACTATAAATGCTACTCCACTACTTGTATGGCACTGGGTTTTGGATTGAAATTGCCACCACAAGAGACAGAAAGTTGGCCAAGATGGACCACTGGGAGATCAACACAAACTCAAAACTGGAAGTAAGAGACAAATATTTATTAATGAGGCTGAGCAGCAATTGCAACAGGCATCCAGGCAAAGTTGTGAAATCTCAATATGTCATACTCTTCAAACATCTCTCTGAAGGCTATAATTGGTTTAAGCACAAGCTGACTTTAGCATAATAACTAGAGGGGATGCAGAATGCTAGCGGTTCAATCCACAAGCCAATCAAGCTGAAGCATTTGGATGTAAGCCAAATACATCCAGTTGGAATGAATGGGACTCAGTAGCCTTAAAACAAAGTGGAGTGGTAATTAAGCAAGGCCAGCTTGGATGATGATAGCAGCACATCTCAACTGATCCTAAAATCTCCACCAATGTCCAGAAGAAGGGTGAAGAGGTTGAAAGAAAAAATGAATTATTTGGAGACTACATGGTCCTGACCCTAAGGAGGAGCCCATAAAACAGCAAAGCAGTTGCAGTACCATAATGCAAGCAACTTATTCCTACAAGATCTGGACTAGGGATCAGAGAGAAAGTAGTTTCAGTTCATTTTTTATCATATCCATTTCACACCTCCTGGAACTGAAGTTGGACTCCAATGCAACCTACAGTATGAAGTCCATGCATTTCAGAGCTTGCAATGTGGATTGTGCAACAAGAACAAAAATGAATTTGATAAATCTCTACATTTGAGTATTGTGCATGAAAAAATACATTTGCACACAAACACGCTGTAGTCAATGGGAAAAGCATCTACTTGTCAAAATGCCTACAACGAATGCATAAATTTGGGAAAATGTGCACACAAAAATACACATGAATGTTTGTGCAGAAAAAAACAATGTTCATAATTTGGTGCCCTTTAGAGGTATTGGATAGCAACCCCCATCATTCCCAGTCAGCATGACCATTGGGAGTGATGGGAATTGCAGTCCAACACATCTGAGGGCACCAGGTTGGGTGAGACTGGGTTACAACATCACTGTCATCTAGAAATGTTTGGAATGCTACGGCCACCAACTACTCAAGCACCTTGCCCCCAAGGCCAATTAATCATCAGGATACATGAAAGTTTTCTTTAGAGGTGCCCTCATGACTGCCTCTTTCAAGGCATCCACTCTGTGTCTCAGTGTGCCATCCTTTTCCTGATAGATGTTATAAACCAAGAGGGAGAATGGCTGCGCAAACAGAAAGTAGGCCACACCTTTGGTCTTATCTAATCTTATGTTCTTATTCATGTACCTCAGGTTCTTCAATTGCTGAGATGTCAGTAGGCAGTTCAGATATGCATCCATGAATAGCAAGCAGAAATGCTGACCCCACAGTCATTACACTCACACAATGACATTAACAGCATTTCATTATAGAAACTTTCCCAGGCTTTCACCTGAGCCATTCATTACTTCCCCCTCAATCCTAAATAGGGCTGAAATCTGTTGCTGTGCTCCTTGTTTTTGTAGGGAACAAGAAGATATTATTCACATACTTTTTTTTTAGGTGTACACCTAAGATGCTTTATGTATACATCGAATGATGGTGTAGTATCATGGCTAGACAGTTCAACAAGGATTTGAGAGAACAAGATTCATACCAGTATTTAACAATAAAGCTCACTGGGGGCCTGTCTACACAGAGTCTTCGGGGCGCCTGGAGTGCGTCTGCAGTGCGCCCCGAAATCGATAATGGAGACAGTACCTTAAGCGTTCCAAGAAGAGGCGGCGGAGGAGGAGGAGGAGGAGGCGGCCCTTGTGGGGACGGGGTGAAGAGTTGCCGGGCCCGGCGGCTTTGCCGGGGAATTGGCTGCGTCCTTGGCGCTGCCCACCTGCTCGCCGGCCTCCTGTTGCCGGTGAAAGAGCCACCCGGGTCATAGAGCTCGGCGGAAGAGGGCGGCGGCGGCTTCTTCCGCCGAGCTCTCCGACTCGGGTGGGCCCGGGTGGCTCTTTCGCCGGCAACAGGAGGCCAGCGGGCAGGTGGGCGGCGCCAAGGACGCAGCTGATTCCCCGGCGAAGCTGCCGGGCCCGGCAACTCTTCACCCCGTCCCCGCGAGGGGCGATGCGGGGCTGCCGCCTCCTCCTCCTCCTCCTCCGCCTCTTCTTGGAACGCTTAAGGTACTGTCTCCATCATCGATTTCAGGGCGCACTGCAGAGGCACTCCAGGTGCCCCGAAGACTCTGTGTAGACATTGTACATTGATGGTGCTATATAAATAAATAAATAAATAAATAAATAATAATAATAGACAGGCCCTGGGTAACCTTGAACCAGTCACTATTTCTCAGGCTTATCTACCTCATAGAGTTGTTGTGCAGATAAAATGGGGAAAACCATGGAAGAATGGTTAGATAGATAGATAGATAGATAGATAGATAGAGATATGACTCTGTCTAGTGACATCTTTGTAAGCACAAGCGTCAAACAGATAACTTTGTTAGGGTAACAGATAACTTGATTTGCTGTTATCTCCATGATCATAGGTTTACTGCCATGTAACCTGTGAAATTACTTTTAATGTAAAATTGGCAGGCAGGACCAACAGCCTGTTCACTTTAAACTTTGCTCAAAACTTCAAGAAAGTGATTTACCATCTAAAGCCTTAAGGTAAGGAGGCATGCCAGGCAATAACTCACTAAAGAATATCCCTTCTTTTCTTTAAGAACAATCTTAAATGTGATTGCATTGCATTTCCCCAAATTGTGTTAAATTTCCTTGTGACTGGCTATAGTCAATAGAGCAGACTGAAGGATATATTTTGAAAGATCTTCTGTCTCACCTCTCAGCATTCACTTATTTCTTAATTTTAAACCTGGAAATGCACAGCTCCATACTGCGTTGTATTTGTGATCTATCGGTCAAGTTCTGCTTGATTCATGCACAATTTTAGTATTCCCTCCCAAACCTGCCAACTGCTTCCCTTCAATGATTAAAAAAAATGAGCACTTGGCACTCTTAAGCACACACACGGATGTTCCAGACTCACATTTATCTTGTATATTTGAAAAATAGCCCTGTAAACTTGAGCACATTTGAAAGCTTTACTATGCATTCCAAGGAGCACTGACTAAAAGAATCATAGAATCATAGAATAGTAGAGTTGGAAGGGGTCTATAAGGCCATGGAGTCCAACCTCCTGTTCAATGCAGGAATCCACCTTAAAGCATCCCTGACAGATGGTTGTCCAGATGCCTCTAGTGTGGAAGAGCCCACAATGTCCCTAGGTAATTGGTTCCATTGTTGTACTGCTCTTACAGTCTGCTTCTCTGCATCCTTCTTAAAGTGTGGTGCCCAGAATTGGACACAATATTCAAGATGTGGCCTAACCAGTGCCAAATAGAGGGGAACCAGTACTTCACATGATTTGGAAGCTATACTTCTATTAATGCAGCCCAAAATAGCATTTGCTTTTTTTGCAGCCACATCACACTGTTGGCTCAAATTCAGCTTGTGATCTACAACAATTCCAAGATCCTTCTCGCTTGAAGTACTGCTGAGCCAAGTCTCCCCCATCTTGTAACTGTGCATTTGGTTTCTTTTTCCTAGGTGCAGAACTTGGCATTTATCCCTATTAAATTTCATTCTGTTGTTTTCAGCCCAGCACTCCAGCCTGTCAAGATCACTTTGAAGTTTGTTTCTGTCTTCCAGGGTATTCGCTATCCCACCCAATTTTGTGCCATCTGCAAATCTAAATTTGCACCTCCTCATCCAAATCATTATTTATTTATTTACTTATTGCATTTTTATACCGCCCAATAGCTGAAGCTCTCTGGGCGGTTCACAAAAATTAAAACCATAATAAAACAACCAACAGGTTAAAAGCACAAATACAAAATACAGTATAAAAAGCACAACCAGGATAAAAACCACAAATCATTAATAAAAATGTTGAAGAGCACTGGGCCGAGGACTGATCCCTGTGGTACCTCGCTTGTTACCTCCCCTAAGTTTGAGAAGGTACCATTGATAAGTGATAAAGCTTTTTGCTGCTTTTAGCATCCCTCACTAGTCTTAGCTCATTCTCAGTTTTAGCCTTCCTGATGCCATTCCTGCACTTCTGTGCTGTCTGTACTCTTCTTTTGTAGCCTTGCCTTCTTTCCACTTCCTATATGTATCCTTTTTTTGTTTTCTCTAAGCTTTTTGTGGAGACACATTGGTTTCTTCTGTTGTCTTCTACCTTTTCTCCTTGTTGGAATTATTTGTAATAGTGCCTTTAAAATTTCCTTTTTAAAAAACTTCCACCCATCTTGGATTCCTTTTCTCATTAGGGCCACTTGTCATGGGACCTTACTGATCATAGTTCTGAGTTTATTAAAATCAGCTTTCCTAAAATCCAGAGTCAGTAGACTTTATTCCCACATAAATATGCATAGGATTGCAGCCTCTTCCAAATCCAGACAAAGTCCACATTGGCTATTGCTGTTCTATTGCTTCTGAAGTGAAACATTCTGATGGACATTCTAAAATCTCTCATTGATTCTTCTTATAAACAGCTCTTTCATGAAAGAACATGTAATTCTTGCGATGCCTGTGTTCCAGAGATCTTAACTTACCAATTGTTTCATGTCAAGACATCGGCATTCTTATGATGTTTTACTGTTTTCATTGTTGTTACTCCAAACCATTTTCATTGCTTTTGACTGGTGCCTAATCTTAGTGGCAGCTGTGGCAACTCTAGGGACGTATGAGGAATTCATTTCAATTTGGTTTTGACCAAAATTTACCTACTTCTCACCACCCGGACCTGAAAGCAGACCTGAATGTAAAATGCACTAGAAATCTGTACACTGCCAAATTTGCAATGTAACTTGTGAAACAAAATATGCATTTGAAAAATGTGTGCATTTGGGAAATGCCTATGGAAAACGCTTAATTTTGAAAAATGTGCACAATCAATGTGTACATGGCAGAAAACATGCATGAAAAAACACATGAATTTTCATGTGAAAAGGAAAAAAGAAAGTTCACACTGATATGGCTGCATGTTGGAAGAAAGTTCATGATGAAATTTGGAGAACCTTGCTGAGCTGGAGTTTTCCTGATTCACACAACCATATGTAATAGGCACGGCAGCTCTTTGCAATAAATTGCATGTTCTTATTCTCTTTCCTTACAGGTCTACTGAGACCTAAGTCTCATTCATTTCAATGGGGTTGACTCCCAGTTAGTGGATGTAGAGGACTGCAGTCTTAAGAATCTGAGTGCTGCCCCATCATACTACCAGGAAGACTGGCCCCTTTCCCCTTCATTTGTTCTATGTTGAGAACATCTCCCTCTGATGGATTGCAGCATAGAATCATAGATTCATAGAATAGTAGAGTTGGAAGGGGCCTATAAGGCCATTGAGTCCAACCCCCTGTATACAAAGAAAATGTATTGCTATCTCCAAGGCCATTGCAACACAATTACCCCCAAACCCTTCTATTGCCTGGGGTCCATGCACCTGTGCAAATGGCAATGGGTCACAAATGACCTCCATTCTCCCCCCCAATCTGTTTTTCCAGTTGTCTGGAACGAGTCTACTTTCAATATTCCTAGTATTCTTACAAAAACCAGGTCCAGTATTTGACAGTTGCATCACACCTCCACAGTAGTAAAATGAATACATTGAGGCTTATTCATTATACCTCATTGTATAATAATGTTTCAGGGTAGATTCTGTAAATCCATTTCCCTTAGAGAACCCCAGCACAAAATTGCCCGAGTTCAGTCCTAAATGCACGTATAGAATAGTAGAAAGTGAAATCTTGGAATCATCAGCACCAATTTTTCTGTCCTTCATTTGCAGCTATGGGAACAGCTATCTAGATTTAATTTTAATATGTCACCATTTTTTCCCATTTAGATCCAATAAATAGCTGCAGGATATTCAAATAGCTTCTACCACCTGAGACTTGTATAATGGTCCAGGGCAATTTGCCCGTTATTTTCGGAAAGCCAGATTAGCTGCAGGTCTGATTGAGAGATGCTCATTTAAAAATATGAACATGCTAGTTCAAATATTATTTATTAGAAGAGAAAATAATTGCAGGGGAAAGTTTAGTAGCAACATGCACACACTGCACACAATTCTTCTACTGTCTGGTTTAAGGAAACTGTGACTAATTACACTGTCAAAAAATAATCTTGCTAAAAGACCAGACTTTGTGGGAAGTGTGGATTCAGCAACATGTTTTTTTATCTAACACCTAGCAAGGGATATTAATAGTTTTATATTAATGTGCAGTTTAAAAGCCTCCTCTTATCAGGAAGTTGCGAGAAATCATATCTGACATATAGTCTTTCATTTCTTGCCTGCCTACATTGATTTGTTACCTGGTGTGAGTTCTTGCAGAAGAGTGGAAAACAAGCCTAAAATCATAACACTCTTCTTATCTGCATTTCAGTACAGTGGCTTCCGACTCCTTTAAAAAACAAAAGGAAAAGGAAATAGCCTGGTTCAAAATTAGAAGCCGCTTAGGAGTGTGGAAACTCCAGTGGACACATTCAGCTTCTGAGTAGGCATGCCCTTTCATTATAATGTGAGCAGACACCTGAAATTTCAGCAAATGGGGAATGTAGTGATGACCAGGAATTTGGATGGTTTTAAAAGGGTATTAGACAAGTTCATGGAGCCTACTTACCTCTATAGCCTTAACTGGATTAGTGCCAGGGTATCTGAAAGACCACTTCCTCTTGTATGAAGCCAACCAGAACTTGCATTAATCATCTGAGACCCTGTTGCATGTCCCAACTCATAGATAGGTGAGATTGGTGGGTACTCAAAACGGGGCCTTTTGTGTAGCAACACTCCAGTTATGGAATCCCCCCCCCCCCCAATCCCAGAAGTTAGTTTAGTTCCCTCTTTACTATTCTTCAGCTGGTGAAATTGCCTTAGTTCCACTGAGCCTTTAAAGGTTAATTTCACTCTCTAATTTTATTAGTGCTCCCAGGTTTTATTGTAATGTTTGATGTATTTTATTCTTATATGCTAAATAAACAAAATGCCACATTTATATCACTCTGTCATTAACTGCTTATATTTAAGCCAATCAATAATAATAATAATAATAATAATTAAAAAAAAAACTAGAGGGAAATCATATTATTTTAGTCATCTCTTAAAGAAGTGAATAACTGGTATTGATTCTTGGGAATTATATGAAATGCTGCCAGTTACCAAAACCTGGTGGGGTTTCAGACTGCCATGTCTCATGTGACATTCTCCTGTGTGTCTGTATCATCACTTTAAAAAAAAAAAGTTAATCTGTTCAGTTTATTCCAATGTTTTCTTGTTTTACTTTGATTGTTTTTGTAAAGGATTAAACTTATATTGCTGTATGTTTATGCTCAGGAATTGTATGTGTCTAAGGATTAACATTTGCTATGATTTCCAAGACATATTGATTATTATTCTTGAGATGGGACATTGCAATGGCACAGCTTATTTCCAGTGAATTATATGATTCAAAATACTGTAAACTCTCTAGCCCTCTAATACAGGGAAATGGGACATAGTTTCTAGTGTCTTGTCTGGAGGATGGCATTTCTTGAAGGTCAACCAAAGCAGCTCTCTGGCAGACGGAAGAATATTATTTGTCAAAGTGAGATGACAGAAGTAATGCCTGGTCTCAAAGCTTATCAGAGGTATGTGATGGTGTTCAGGAAATGTGTACACTGGAGTGACACCATAACAGAAACATTAAACTCTTTCTTATCAACTGATAAGGGAGGGACTCATGGAGAGTGTCTGCAATTAATGACTGTGGTATGGAACTTATTGGAGATACGGTTTGGTTATCAGGTGATAAAAAACTTGTTCAGATGATAAAGGATTCATTTCTGTTGCATTTGTTCCTGAATTCTAACAACGTGCATTTCTTCTTGCATTGGTATCCTGAAAGCTGCCTCTTTTTGTCATTGTTTCTGTTGTTGTTGTTGTTTAAACTCATGGCTATGCTTAATAAAATGAAATGGATAGTTGGAACAGTATAGTACTGTGGACAGAAATGATCTTATTATCACTATATTATAATACTATCACACTTTGCTAGATTCTCAAACTTTGCACTGTGGGCCTTCTGAAATTCAGAAAAGGTCTGACCCTTATTTCCAAGACACACTGCTTAAATGTTGTCCTGATTAATGTCCTGAGTCCAAGGGGTTGTCTTCATGGAACCGGGTCGGTGCCACCTACCTCCTCAACCCTGTGCTTTGCCTCTCCCGGGGTGGCGTCAGGTAATCCCGACACTGAGGAGGGAGTGCAGGGTTTCTGGGTGGCCATCCAGGTCCTGGAGCTGCCTCCACCCTCTTCCAAGATGACCAAGCACTGGTTGCCTTCCATGAGGCTCCACCCCCAGGTTCACCCTGGAGTGACGTTACATGGCGGAAGCGCCATGTTGACATCACTCCCTTTGAAAAAGTTGGGATAAATCCCCAACTTTTTCAAATTTAAGCATTGCAGGGAAGCCCCATGGTGGCTGTGAAGCTGCACCTGCATCAGATCCACAGCCATCACGAGGCTTTCCCCGCATGTAGACAATCCCCAAGAGAGAAAATAAAAAAGAGACCAAGTTTTCCACTTACCAGGGTGAAGCCATTGTGGACATGCACAGTTCCAATGGGGAAAAGAAGGGAGCTGGCAGGAGCTGGTACCTGCATGGCACTGATGCTTGCAGCACCAAGTCAATTTTAAGGCCAATTGGCTCAGTAGTCCTGGGCTGGAGGGAAGTGAATCATAATGGGAATTGATGTGGCTCTTTCTGTTCTGGTCTGCCTGAAGTCCATAAAAGCAGGGCTTCATGGATCAGCTGGGCCACTGCTGTCGCCCACTTCTCCATCCACCCTCACCTGGTAATGATATATCTTGCAGTGGACAGGAGTTAATCACTGGTTTTCAGGGCTGGGAAGGAATATTGAGCTTCATCCCATGAATCATACCCATAGTGTAAAGCTGTTGTTGTTGTTGTTGTTGTTGTTGTTGTTAGCTAAATCACACCCCAGGCGGCGGTGCTCCTAAGATCCTTTGCATACCAAGAAAAAGGTTTAAGGGGGAGAAATGTAAAAAAAATATCATTAAAAACTCAATGGATGACCCAATCAGATTCAAATTTGGTATGCTTAAAGCCCTCCTTAATATCTATTACTGTGCCAATGCTGATGTCTTTATCTTTAAAACCTATGCAAATATAAGCATTTGTTTAATTTGTACTTTAAACATATCAAATTCTCCTCCTGTGCCCCCAGTGGCCACTCGGAGAACAACAAAAGATTTGCTCCTAAAGGGGTAGTAAAATACGTTGGTTCTTTTGGCTAAGAAGCACAATTAAAGCAGGATGCATGGGAGTGCTGCACAGTCAAAGCAGATTATAAGCTGGAAAACTTCAGAGTCCTTTGCACGCAATTCACAATGATTGCACAGTATAATGCTGGTGTGATGAAGCTAATTATCTGCCTTCTAAACAGGGGTTGTGGGGGGGCAGGCTTTTTGCCTTCCTCATTGCAAGATTAGTCTCTGTGTAAATAGGATGATCTATGTATGTATATGTGAGCCATCTTGGTTGAATTGTATAGATAGGCATTGGGCTGGATCAGTTTGGGAGGATTGGGTTTCCTACTCTCCTGCAGTGAGATCTCCTTAAAGGAGCCAGGTGGATGTGGCAGCAAGACCAGGCCAGTGACTTCGAGCTTGCCACATTCAGGGTAGAGGAATAGGGGTTCACGTTAGCATTCTGCTCTGTGGTGGGCCTCTGAACTTGCCAACCACCACCAATGCTCTTCGCATGTGGGCCAGGAAGGAAAATTGGATAGCATCCGGTCTGCTCAATGGCAGGATCCACGCCCTAAGCCTCTGCCAATCTTATTTAAAATTAAATAACCCATTTAAGTTGGTGTCTCTGGTTTGTTTGTTTCATCTGCCACAAAGACATAATTAGACACTGAACCACACAATTATTCATTTCAATAGTTCATGCCAACTTAAGCTTTTCTCTTATATGACCCACCACTGTTGCTGAAAATGGGGAGACCTGATAGAAATATACAAAATTATGCAAGATATGGAGCAAGTGGATAGTTAGAGGTTCCCCCCCCCCCCATAATATTAAAATTCAGAGTTATCCCATGAAGCTGAATGGTGGGAGATGTAGGACAGATAAACAGAAGTACTTCTTCACACAGCACATAGTAAAAAATATGGAATTTGCTACCACACGACTTGGAAGACTTGGAAGGCTTTAGACAAATTGTTGAGAACTAAACTATCAATGGCTACTAATCATGATGGCTATGTATTGCTTTTAATATTGAAGGCAGTGTACATTAACTAGTAGGAGGGTAATATTTCTCTCATGTCATATGTGTGTGATTCCCACAAGCATCTGGTTGGTCAACAGAATGCTGGACTAAATAGGATTTTGATCAGATTCAGCATGACTCTTCTTACAGTTTTTAGAGAGAGTGGCAGCAATGAGCTTGTTTCTATAATGGATGTCAGGGTCCACCTGACAGCCCTGCAAGGTAGGCTCCTGGACGAAATGTCCTAAACTCCCAGACAACACTTTAAAACATAAAAAACCTCTCTAACTCTGAGCAACCCCCTCCTGGTTGCCTCAGACCTGATCTTCCCACCTGACATACGCACGCACCACCAAGGAAGATGGAGGGTCTTCTTCATGGGGCTTTTTATCTCTTCTTTTGCCCTCCAGCCCCATGACCCTTATTAGCCAACCGGTGCCCTTCCCGGGCTTCTGTCGACCCCTCCCCTTCTTTTCCCACAGCTGAAGCAAGTTAGCTTCCCCCCCCCCCGATCACCTGCAGGTGCTGTGGTGGAAGTTACACAGGCTCTAGGCAGGAACGACCTTGGCCAGCAGCCACCAGCTCCCTTCCTCCCACCCGAGCCTGGCACAGCAGATTTGGAACACAATAGAGCATACATAGAAGGCAGACATCAAGACCACATAGCAACAACTCAGAGGTTTGCACCCCTGTCCTTCACAGTTTCATGGTCTATTTACCCTTGCAATGTCCATGCATTGAGAACAGCTGTCTGCAAAGGGGTGGCTACCTGTATACAAGTGACTGCTCATGCATAGCTGTTCAGCATATGTCCAGGCTGAATGCATAGATGTCAAAAGAACATCAGAAGAGCCATGCTTCTGAAATTGACAAATGTGCCTACCGGTACAAAAAGGTTGCCTATCCCAGATCTAGAGATTTGTCAACAGCCTATCACGTGGGTTGCATTTTAGAAAACCTCACATTGTACAAGCAGCAACAAGGAATCTGGGATAACTTGATTTAAAAGCTACCAAGTGCAGCTAGTGTGTAGACTCTATTTGAAGACTTTATTGGCAGATGCCTTTGCCCGTTATTGTGTAAGCTCAAACAGCAGCATTTGTCGCTATCAGCCTTTTGACTGGAAGTTCAGGTGCATGAAGGAACAAGAGCAATTGAGCATTGTGGGGCTTTGAGTGACAGCCTGGGGCTTTCAAGGCACTCTCTTGCTTACAAAGTTGAGAGAATTTTCAATTGTCAAATTGGCATGTGCCAGATGAAGGAGCTTAGTCCGGGTGCCAGCTGTCCTACAGGCACACCTGCTGTGAAATAAACAATTAATACAATAGTGAAGTGGGCGAATATGCAGGCAAAGACTTTAATCCTCCCCAATCCCATATTGTGCGATTCTAGTACAGCATCTTTCTGGGTGACAGGTGCCATAAGTCAGCTTATTGATTAATAACAACATATTGTAGAAACAGAATGGGCGGGCTTGTCAATGAGAAGCAGGAGGGAGGCAGCAGACACAGGGAAGTCTGAGGGAAAATCCATGAAGAATAAAAAGCCTTCAGTATGTTCTTCTGCTCTTCAAAAAGGGGGTTGGGGTTGGACACAGATAAAATAATCAACCTCTTTCACTGCAAAATCTATTTCCAAGTAGTGAAGTGTGAAATATTTAGACGACTACTGACAAAGATATTAGCTACTACCATGTGAAACACAGCTTGTATTGAACAATACAATGCTATGGTGTGTGTGTCCGTTTGTGTGTCCAGCATATACCACTGTGAATCTAATACCAGCAATTTGCTAGAAATTGGCTGCATCCTAATCATCTTACAATATTAGCAAGCAGCACTCCCTGCTCACACAAATTGTGGAAGAGACAAATGTATAATGTTCATTCTAGAGTGTGCCTAATTGAATCACCATCACTGGACCAGAGCTACCCTGGTGCAAGCTTTAGAACAATTAATTAGAATTTAGCCAAACAACACAGGGGCTGCATGGCTGCTGCTGTCCATTCTCCCCCAATTTCTCCCTTGAAAAGTGTGCCAAAAGAAATGCATGACATCCAGCATTTCACAACCTCTACCCTTAATTAATATGCTGGTTGCAGGGGGTGGGGAAATGCTTGAATGAAAAAAGGTTGATCCAGTATTTGTTTTTCTAAATGTTATAGGCAAGGATGCCACAAGCACCCAACTGGGTCCAGGAGTCTCGCAGGTCGTCCCTCCACACCCCGTGCCCCTGACTCAGTTGGGCGCTCCCGACATGAGGGTGGACCCCTCCCCAAGTGTTTGCAGGGCTCCAGTGAGTGCTTGGCAGCCACCCACCCATCCACTGAAATCACACACTTCCCCTTCCTGCATCAATGGCAGAGGCTTATGCAGTATAGCGAGTGTGGGTGGGCGGTGGAGCGAGGTGAGCGCAGGCAAGTTCACCCACCCCTAGGAATTTGGGAATTGATCTCATACCAAATCAGTGGTCCACCTAGCTTACTATGATCTACACTGACTGGCAGCAGCTCCCCAGAGTTTCAGAGTTTCAGTTTTGCAGCCCTACCTGGAGCTGCCAAGGATAGAGAACCTTGGAACATTTGTTTATTTATTACTAATACTTGGATACTTCTTAATATAGTAAAATCTGTAGGAGGTTTATCTACAAAAATGTTAACATGTGCCCCCAAAGGGTCGTATTAGGATTCCAGACAGGGCAGAGTGGGCTCATGGGCCTGAGGTTCAACATCCATGTTTTAGAAATATGGTGTATGAAGCATATTTTAAAATGGCAGCAAGTCTGACCTTCTTGGTTAACAATTATCATTAAACTATGACCCTTCCTCAGGAAAGGCTGAACACAATAGTCCTACTGTGACATTTGGACTTACTTGTACAAGCAACACCTGATGTTGGAAGGCGATCATGCCAGCTAGCCCTTCCCCAACTTCCCCCAAGCCTGCTCAGCCCTGGAGTTCATGCATTTATTGTGTGCTTATGTGAAAAAAAGGCTGCCTTTATCGATGAGCTTCATACTATTGGGATTCCTGATCATATGGGAGTCCTGGTTGCATGAGATACCTACAATCTAACAGTTTCTCATGGCTAGGTGGTAATATTCAGACATCAACACTAAATGTGTGGGTGTTAAGTGGTGTCACACACACAATGTACCTACAATCTAACAGTTTAATCTAACCGGAGATCCTTGTACATGTGAATGTTAAAGTAGTGATGATATCCCATGCATTTCTTTTAATAGTCAATGAAGGGAATGTGCAGGGAAACACACAGGGTGGGAGAAGTGATGGTGCCCTTATGAAGGGGATACACCAGGGGAGTGGCAGCCTCCCATAATGGGTAGCTCTGCTCTGGCAGTTTTGCTAGAGCCTCACCACTCAGAGAGGCGATCATCCAATTTCATCTGTGAGATGCTTTTATTCCACGGTCACGCAACAGCCACCATACTCCCAAAAGATATCATGCTCATTAAATCAATACCAAAGATAATAAAGCTACCACACTTGACAGTGTAAAGTCAGCTACAGGGTTTTAGCTGTCTGTGTGCTCCATGGTTGTGCAAATGGCAGGTACAGTAAATATTATTGACATGCCTGGTTTGTTGAAGGGTTTTAAGTAAAAGTTCTTTCTTGAGTTTCCTTCTTTTATTGTCTAAGAATTAAATTGTTTGCCTGGATGACTGTCTAGCTAGCTTGGCTTCTGTACAAGAGTGCCCTAAGTAGCTCTGTGCCTAGTAATTTCCCTCTGTAGGTCACTCAGCGTGTGCCTTTTCTATAGTGTAGCTAATAAGAGGTGTCACTCTTCAAAGATTTGCCTCATCCTGAATTTGTGTCAGTAGTTAAGAAGCTGTGACATTAGGCTCCCTCATGACTGTGGTGTGCCCACTAATTATGAAGCTGAAATCACTAACAGGCTTGGAACTGGACAGTTATCTGTTGATCACTGCCATTTTTCCTTTAGAAGATCAGTCAGGAGATATCTGGTATAAAACCTTCAGCAGCTGTGAGAGAAACAAACCCGAGCGAAAGAGATTTGTGGCTTTAGGAAGATGTAACATGACATGCCTATAAAATAGAAAAGATAAGGAAAGGGAAAGAGGAAGAGGAAGAAAAACAAAAGAAGAGATTGATAGAATAAAGGCCGTACTTTGTCTTTTGTTTCAGTGTAAGCTTGGAGAAATTCTTCCTATACTCAGTGGGCTTTAGGTGCAGCCTCTGATGGGAAAAAAGTATTGAATATTTATTTACTTATTCATTCATTCTGTTTAGGTACCTCTCCATTGTGCCTGGGTCCAGCTCTGGCTGAGAGCTCCCTCCCTCCTGCTACCGAAACTCTCTGCTGAATTTTGCAACTAAGAACCTAGTGACTGAATTTGCTTTTCTCCCCCCCTTCCTCCCTCCCATTCCCCTTTCCTTTTGTATCATGTTTTTTTAGATTGTAAGCCTGTGGGCAGGGACGGTCTTAAGAAATATTTTTGTAAGCTGCCTTGAGAGCCTTTTTGGTTAAAGGGCGGGATAAAAATGCTTAAATAAATAAATAAATAAATAAATGAGTCACCCTATAGTTGAAGCTCTCAGGGCAACATACATAATAAAAACAAATAAAATAAAACCTATGATAAAACACATTAAAATGTTCTTTTTAAAGTTTCAAAAACAGCAACAATTTCAAATAAATGCAAGAAAAAATAAATCTGCTAAAACATTAAAAAAATCATGCTTATTTCTGTTGTTTTAAAGTAAATTAAAACACAAGTAATCCACACAAATAAACTCCTCAAACTATATGTTTACTGAGGAAATTTATATTGCAAAACTACATAGTGAGCATTCTGTATTGTTCCTGTGAAATCTCTTTTATTGAGCCCATTAAAATACTTCTGGCTGAAACCCATTCTATATCACACTTTTCAGAGGGTAATCTTCCAGGCAGAAAAGCTGGTATAGGAATCATGAAGGACCACTATTATTATTAAACACAATTGGGGGCGGGGTGAAGGGAAAGGGGAAATAAAGAAATGAAAGACAGCTGCAAGATAGTCAAGCTGGTCTAAAGTTAGACATCAAAACAAATCACCATTTCAGGAACACGACAGCAGTATTTTTCTTTTCTGTTGCAATGCTTACAGCCTTCAAAACAGCTGCCACAGAAAACAATAAAATCCCTAGATTCTCTGCCCACTGTTCTTGTATCTCTGCCCTTTTATAAAGTCCAAATCTCAACCAGTTATGTTTCATTCCCTGAGAGTAGCAACCTGCCCCACCCAGTCACTCATGTGAACAACTGTCCTGAGCCACTGTTCTTTCTTCAGGAAAAGAAGAACATCAAACTTCTGAGGTAGGGTTCTGAGTAGATGACTGTGTAGATCAGTGGTTCCCAAAGTGGGCGGTACCACCCCCTTGGGGGCGGTGGGATTGCATAGGGGGCGTTAAGAGGCAAGGGGGCAGCAGGGGTGCACTCGAGATGGTCCTTTCCGAGAAGCGCCTCCCCAGAAGGTCTTAAAACCCAGGGACATTTTTATGGGAGAAGGTAGTTTGGTCCCAAGCCATATAGGGGAAGAATCCACCCATGTATTAATACCGTTTAAGAAGAGTCATTTTAATGGTGAATTGAAATGTTTCAAAAGCACCATAACGCTAATGAAGAGACATACCTGCTTGGTGTGCCCCGCCACGCCGGGTGCAAAACAGAGGCGTTCGTTCTCTTTTCCCTCCCTCCCTCCCTCGGCGGGTGCTTCCCATTTAAAGGGGCCACACACAGTATGGCTCCTTTTTCATTCCCAGCTCCTCAGCCCAGCTCCTCCGCCTGGCCACTGCTGCCGCTGCTCAGCCCAGGCGCCCAGACCAGCAGGATCCAGAGGAGCGCGGCCCCTTTGAATGGGAGGCACCCGCCGTGGGCTTGCCGAGGGACAGAGGGAAAAGATGTAATTGGATTTGGAATAAATATTCAATTAATTGTTACTATTTTGAATTTTATTGTTATTATCTTCCTTAGTGGGTCATTGAAAACTGCTATTCTGAATAATGATTTTTATAGTCTAGGGTAGGGGGCACTGGGCATGAGTTTGTGGAACCAAGGGGGCAGTTACCTGAAAAAGTTTGGGAACCACTGGTGTAGATGATAACAACAGCAATGTGTACTGTTCTGTTTTGAGGCAATGTTCGAACTCTGTAAATCTGTAGACATTTTTCATATTTACTTGTAACACTGATTGTTAGGACTCCACAACCCACTTTGAGTTTTGCAGGTGCAGAGTACTTCTCAGTAATTGGACACATACATTTTCTGACAAATGCCAAACCAACAGGAGCCAAAAAAATTTTTTATTTTATTTTTTAAAATTCAGTATATCCCACGTTGAATAGTTATCAACTGAGGGCAAAGTACCATGGATAATTTTCTTAGAAAAATATGCTCACACAGGTTCTGATGTTTATACATAAAATCTGCCACTGAAAAATTAAACTTCTAACATACATTGTATTTATTCCACAATTAATTTTCCTATGTTGAGCAGCGGCAAACCAATGGCAGAAAAAAAAAAGTTGAAACTAACCATGGGATCATTTGTTAATATGCCAAGCTTCTGGATTCCTGCAGGTGGATAAACTGGAATGGACAAGGAAAAAATGAACAGTCTAAGGAGTCACCAGCTAGGTTCTGTTTCCTTGTTAGATGCTCTACATATTTTATAGGCTTGTTGTGAGCATCATACTGATAATAAACCCACTGACTGCAGAAGATGCAAAGAATGTTCTGATCAGGTAGCTTCTCATTTGTTTCTTCTCATGAAGCTATGGCCCTGATCCCAGAGGATCACAAACTGACACATTTTATTTTATTTATTATTAAATTTAATCCTACCTTTTTGTGGTCTTCCTCCTCCTCTCATTCAGATCCAAAGCACAGAATATAGTTAATATTCTAATTAAAGTATGTATTTAGAACCTGATGTTTATATGGACCCACATCTATTTCAGGGAGCGTGTTCCATAATCTGATACCTCTAGTGATAAAAACTGTAACTGCTGAATTCCAGGGAAATTCTATAACAAGATCTAAAACAAGTTGCTTGGTTTTCTATGAGTTTCTCATGTTTTTGGAAACTGGGGATCTAAGCACAATAAATCCATGTCAGACCTCAGAGGGATGCAAAATGTTTCCCTCCATCAGCATAATGTTTGCACAAGCAACTTTTTTATGATTCATACTGTCATAAATTACTGTGTGAATATTATACATTTTATTGCATCGAGACTCTGCCATTGCTACCAACTGTTTCTCAACTTATTTGGTGAATAATAATAAGCAGAAAAAGTATTTCCCATATTGATTTTGTCTGTTCTTCCTTAGAAGTTTCTTTTATTTCTTCTATTTTAAAGGCATATACTTCTGCCTCCCCCCACTCTGCCCTATTCTTATTCATTACAATGGCAGCTGAGAATCCAAACAAAAAGCCATAGCCTGGAATCAAGCTCATTCTTCCGATTGCATTCTGAACTGTGTACTAACTGTAAAAATAATAAACACTCTTGTGGCACCTTAAAGACAAACAAATTTAATATAGCAGAAAAGTTTGTGGTCTAGAGTCTACTTTATGAGATGCATGAAGTTTTATCTTGAGCTGTCGGGGGAATAAACAGCGAGGCAAGAGATGAAATGAAATGCAGAAAGTACAATTGCATTATTAACAGTGGCTATTTACAAATAGTTGTTGCTGGTAACACAAACATCCTCAACCATTATTCTTTTAAAAAAACACCTTTATCCCAATTGAACTTTTTGATAAATATTCATTCAGTGGTTTCTCATTTTAGTCTCCCTTTAAATTTTTTGCTCAAGAATTAAGGTCACTGACACTGTTTTTGAATATTGCCATGTCAGATTTATGTTCATTTATTCTTTTGCCTAGAGACTGGACTGTTAGACTAGGCAGAATGCGGTAAGGCACTGCCAGCAGATGATGGCATATATCACATTGAAAGATGAGCCGTTGAATGAGCTGCTGACATTGCGAATGGCATTATTAGGTTCTGTAACAGTGCTAGCAGAGTAGACATGGGGAGAGAGTTGTCATGTGGGTCTGCCACAGGGTTTCATTCCTGTGTCTGTTATCTCTTACATGGTCCACTGTGGCTGGTGAGTAGCTGATTTAGGTTGGGTGGCTGTCGGTAAGCAAGTACAGCCAAACTGCCCAAGGCCTGTGCAAAGGAAGTTTGATTGTCCAGCTTGGGCAGTAGATCACTGATATGTTTGAATGGTTTAAGTGGGAACCATAGGTGACAACAAGTGGTGTCCTGGCATTTTCTCTTCTAGGTCTGTCCAGTACTAAATTACTAATGAAAACCAGCTGGTTTTGTCACTTCACTTAGTGGGTATTATATTTTGAGAAATGCCTAAATCCTTAAGTTGTGAGTCTTTGGCCTTTGCTAGACCAGCCTATATACCGGGCTGAAACCCAGGATCGCCCCTGTGCATCCAGATGATGTACAGGGGATCCCGAGCTCAGGCAGGGATCAAACCTGCCTGGCCCCGGGATATAGCCTACCCCTTTGGGCCCGCTTTTTCCTGAGGTCTCGCTGAGCGTGTGGCCCGTTTTCTGCACAAGAAAAGCCGTGGAGCGAGGAGCCGCGCATGGGGCGCAGTGCTCCCCAGGAGCACTGCTCCCATCAGGGACAGGGTGGGGGGAGCGGGGAAACCCATTTTTTTTTTAAAAAAACACCTTACCTTGGCGCACGAGTGTTCGTGCTCTTCATCCCTTTAAAAAAATGGTGGACGTGATGGGTCTCTCCTTGAGCTCATCGCGCGTGATGTGTAGACTAGGGTGACATCCTGTGATACTTGCATCACGGGCTCTCCCCTCCTCCGTCGCGGACTTTCTGGTGGGTCTAGCAAAGGCCTTAGTCTCAATAAGTGCAGTTGTATTGTAGAGTTTGGCTGTAGATACTGGCTTCAGTAGTGTGTCCTGGACAGTGGTGTAGTGTAGTCACGGCTCATAGGGATGCAGCTGCGGCACTTATTTATTAGCAGAAATACGGATGTCATTTGCCACCTCCCTCAGACTTCTGTGTTCCCTCTGAGCTTAGCCTCAAACTTCACATAGCTAATGAATTTTCCCGGCCACAACATATTGTCCCAGTTGTAATGCAAAGCATTTTAGGTTGGCTTGGTCTTGAAAGGGTAACTAAGATCTGTCAGCTTTTCAAAAGACCTGCTCCTGGTGGAAATTAAAATGGCTAGAACTAGTTTGTAGATATGGAGCAACACATCCTCCTGCCGTTGTGGCCTCTCCTTAGAGGAGTGGCTACTGGACTGTCATGATGAGCATCTGTACTTCAAAATTTACCACTACACCACTTGTTCTGAGTGGAGGCGTGAAGCATGTAAGTATGGATAGCTATCAGCCTAGTACCATGCCTAGTATGTATTTTCTTCTTGGAATAGCTGCATGAGCAAAAGTCTAATTGCAGCTATGAACAAGAGGAGCCTTATCTCTTAGTATGTTAGTTTACCTGCCTCTGTTGTCACTGGACCCATATGTCCTCTACCTTAGTGGAGGGGGGAAGTTGTATTCCTGTAGCATGCAAAACTTGGGAAGTCCAAATGCCTTCTAGATTAGCAAATGACCGCCCTAATCAGCTCTGCCCATTCCTTCTGCCTTCCTTACTGCCATAGTGCTACTGCCTTTCGTTTAGAAGATAGGGAGCCCAAGCAGACTTTACTTTAAACCTGTATCTATCAGCTAAGTCTCTCCTTCCCCTCTCTCATGTTTATGCTTGAATAGTCCACATCAGGACCCTAGCTTGGGGAATGGTGTGTGTGTGTGTGTGTGTGTGTGTGTGTGTGTGTGTGTGTGTGCTTTTAAGACCCAGATAGTTCCTTTTGCACTTACTCTAGAATAAAAGAGAGAGAGAGAGAGAGAGAAGAGATGTAGCTGCTAGACACAAATTTAAAGCAATGTCTGTTTTGGCTCAGGATGTTCCGAGCTGTGCTTTGTTACTCTCCATTCTGCTCTGCTCCTTAATGATGTGCACAGGACCAATGTTAAAAAGCCAAACAGATCTCAAAACCTTGTCCTACTTCATGGTAATGTATGTGCTGAGTTCAATGTATTATCTCAAGCACATAGCCCCCCCCTTCAAATGTTAGATTAGGCTTTGTGTCTCCAAGATTTAGAACCAATAAGAACTAAATTTTCATATCTATATAGATCACCTTTATCTTATGACATATTTACATTTATTTATTGGTTACACATTCGCTTTGTCTTTGAAATGTTCAGATTGGGACTAGTTTTTTCCTCTCTGGGTTGATTACACAGATATTTTCTGCTTTATGAAGGGGAAAATATTTTAAGCAGCTCATTTCAAAGAGGCAAATAATATTTTCACCCTCAAATTTTGGCTGTGATAGGCATTAGAAGAGAAAATACAGGGGGATAAATGGGTAGAAAACGGCTGCCAGGATTATAAAGTGATCCTCTAATACTCATTTGAGGAGTTTAAGGTTCATACATATATCTTCAAGGATTGAATGAAATGCCACCTAAATTACTTCCTCCCCTATCCAGAAATTCTGAATTATGGAGCATTATTTTGTTGTTTTTTGGTGGTGAGCCAAACATCTTTATTTGCAGTGGTCCATGCGAGAGGCTGATTATTGTGGTGGCATCTTCCTTCCAAAATAATCCTTCATCTTCCTTTATAAAAGTAGTGATAGATGCAAGGCAGAAGCACTTCTAGACAATGTAGAGCTGCCATTCCACCCACCCCACCACCCAACACCATTCCCCTGGATATTTTAAACATATAGAATTTTGTCTCATTCCAGAGAAGTGGGGGGTGGGGGAATATTGGCTGCTAACCATCCATTAAAAACATCTTTGTTGCCATCACAAGCAGTGACATCACAATTCCTCTGCCCTTGCAGTAATAAAATTAAATTAAAAAGGAAGACACCATACTCCGAACCACGTACGTGTGAGGCCCCATACAATGATGTGATTGTGTTTGACCTGGTCTCATAAATTATCTAATCTGGAGGTTCCAAAATCACTTCTTTTCAACAACAACAAACTCATCTCAGCCCTAATATGTCACAACTTGATTCATGCAACAACAAAAAAGACAATTCGTGTGAATTAAAAAGCCATTGTAAATGAAACACCAGAGATAAGAGGTTTCATATCATGTCTGGCATAGCATAACACCCATGATAGGGTTATGGGGATACATACATTGAAGCAAGCAGGCATCTGGGCAGCTATCCCTAGCTAGATGAGTGGTATTGGGTTAGGTTTTTGTTTTTGTTTTTAAATATGTTTCCAATCCCCAGACGATTGCCTAGAAAAGAGACAGCCCCCAAAGAATACAGGAGTCGGCTATTGGTTTTATAGAGCAACAATGTGAAAGGGATAGTCTATTCATGCTGGTGATGGTCTGGCCAAATCAAATGCATTAGATAACAAGGCAGAAATTGCTGCCAATATATGCTTTATTTTACTTTGGCAGATTAGTTATTTGCTGGCTGACTATTCTTTACATATAGTATGTAAGTTACAGGGCCAAAATACCCGGTCTACTAACTGCATCACTGTAGCTATTTTCCTTTACAGTCGTGTAAGTGTGCGTAGGCCATAGTTCAGGTATCTGGACTATGGCACTCTAGGAGTGAAGGATTAAACCTTCCCCCAAAAAATTTCCCCCAATGAGGAAAAGCTTCCATTGATTCAATGGGGAGTGGAATTTCAAGTGGGGGTGGGATGGGGAGGGAAACAAGCCAAGGAAAATGTTTAATCTTTCCTTCCTGGAGTGCCATGGTCACAATTCAGATCAAGACCATGTGTACTCACACAAGAGTAAGGGAAAATAGCAGCCTCAGTTACACTAACACAATAGTAGAAAGTGTGGTTTGGCCCATAGTCTTTTGAATTAGTGCCTTATTTGATCTCCCTCTCTATTTCTACCTTTGTTGTTACTAAGTGACATTATAGTCCAGAAGGACCTGATAGTGATTAGATTTTTCACCACTGACATTTGTGAATGTGCTATAGGAACAGGATCTCCTAGAGCATACTCTTCCAGATAGATCTCAAGTAAAATAAGGACAGGCAGGAGACACAGGACAGTGTGATTTTCTCTACCTATACCTTGTAATTACCATAATGGTTTGAACAATAAACTCATAATATTACTCTACCTAAGCCTGCTTGTGGGGTTTACTGGCAATTCTTCTGCCCTCTAGGAATCCATAGTGGTTAGACTGCTTCACTAGGATTAAGGAGAACCAGGTTCTGTTCCCTGGTCATCTATGAAGCTCAAGAGGTGAATTGGCCCCATCAACTTTTCTTATTTTAGCCCATCTCATAGAATTGTTGTGAGGATAGCAGAATATGTGTTGGGGGACATAAATGCCCTGCCCTGAGTGCCATTGAAGAAATTTGGGATATGAATATAGCAAATAATTAAATTTAGGTGATGTGGGTGAGTTGGCAGAACTGGAGGCATCATGTGAGAATCAGTCTGGATGCTTTACCATAGGTCCTAGTTTCTTCTGTGTGTGTTTTTCCCCATGACACATTTGGATTTCAAAGCCTGTCTAGAAAATGACAGTAGTGAGAGATTTGTTTCCATAATATAGTACAAGTAGGAAATTCCACTCCATTTTCTGATCTGTATTGTTTCATCTCTTATGATCAACATTCCCCCCCCCTCATTTGAATGTGCAGCAATGCAGCAGACATCAGCTGTGTCCCATAGCATGTATTTGATTACCTGCTGTGCAATGAAAGAAAGATGAGATAGATTTCACACTATGCTACAGATGAAGATTGGTATGTTTATTTTCTTCCTCATCACTCATTTGGCTTCTGTTACATAGTGCATAAGCAGCTAAAAACCCAGATTTGAACATGTCCCTGGGGCTAGCTAATATAAGGTACCATGTCTGTATAACTAAGGCTGCAATCCTACACACCAGAGGTAGGAAACCTGGTGCCCTCCAGATCTTTTGGACTATAACTCTCATCAGCCCCAGCCAGTATGGCCAATGGTGAGGGACTGTGGAAGTTGCAGTTCAAACGATCTGGAGACACCAGCTTGCCTGCACACAGTTATCTAAATCCAAGTCCTATTGAACTATAAATCTAGGAATTGAACCTGGGACCTTTTCATACAAAGGGTATGCTTTACCACTGAGCTATTGCTTTACTTCTGAGACTAGTCATTGATCCTAATGAACTTTTAGGTATTTCCTTTATATGTCCAAAACCTTGGGCAAATAATTAACCTATAAATTACCTAGGTATTAACAAATTACAGCTAATGATTAATACCTGATGAATAAGACAAGCTTGAGTTGGTCAAAGAGCCTCCCTTTTTAGTGCATCTTCCACTTGCTTAGGTAAGCAGGATATTACCTTCAAGGAGGTTGGAATTCATTACTTTAATGAGCAAGACTAAATATATGTGTTCATTCAAGTGCGAGCTGATTTCCTCGCATCATGATAATGTGTACATATTCATGGTTTGCTACATCACAAATGGCCCAGTTGGTCAAGTAACTCAGTAGGCTGAGAAGGAATATAAGCCTGAGCGTATGACAGTGAGGCGCATTAACAAATTCTTCAGGCAAGTCATGTCCAATACGTTTTTTATTCTCATCATCTTTGTGCATCCACACAAGAAGCTATCACTGTCACAAAGAGATACTGCTCCTCTGGCAAAGATAATAAAAGGAAGCAAATGCAACAGGACATTCTAAAGAAGTCATTTTGGCATTCTGCATTTAATTTTCCCCTGTATATATTGAATATCTTCTTCCAAACAGTGACTCCATAATATCAGCATGGCTACTGCAGATATTTATACAGCAGGTTGAAACTGAATCAGTGCAGGCCACAATGCCTCATTGGCTAAAAAACAACGAGAGGAAAAATTGGAGCTATTTTGGGTTATTTTCTCTAAGCAAGACAGACATTTCTGAAGAATATGTGCCGAGGCTTAGTACTGAGGTAAATTTTGGGTAAAAAAAAAAAAGGCTCATGTCATTGTGACTGTTCTTTCTGTCTGCACTATCAAAAGTCAAGGCCAGGAAATCACCATTAACTTTTAGGAATAGAGGAAGGAATAGTGGAAGGAAGGAAGGTGTATCTAAGCTAATGAGTGTGTAAGTTTGAGGTAATGGGCTCTCAAGCTGTGGCAGACTATAATTGGTACTCCTAGGTAGGGGAGACATATTTTCTTAGGTATGCTTGTGTCTATCTGTCTATCTATCTATCTATCTATCTATCTATCTATCTATCTATCTAATTTTATATGCATAACACCGGTTCTTTATGGGAAGACAAATTATTATTACAAAGGAATGGCTGTTATATTTTTCATTAGAGAAAATATCTATTTTATAATCTGCTGGGTGTGGATTATGTGTGTGTGTGGGAGGGAGGGGGAGGTGAACTAGGTTCTACAGCCTGCATCTATAATATACAGGATAGCCTTGAGGAAATTCCTTTCACAGTGAATTTTTCACCTTTGTAAATGACAAATATGAATAATCTTCTTAATTGTTATGAAGATTAGTAATTAAAACTTTCAAAGAATGTTATAAAAATGATGAACAATAACAAATACTTTGAAAATATCCTGCTAATAGGGTTTCAACACTTTGATACTTTGCATTTTTAAAAGCTCTGCATTATAAAGCTACATTATCAGCACAAGCAAAGGAATTTCAAAAGATGAGGTAGTTAAGGTAGCTTCCCTGTCTACTTGAATGGGGAGGTTCAGGAGATCCTGCCCATCAAGCAAGTGATGTTCATCTTTATTCAGATCTCAATCTTATTCTGTACAGGTCCAGCTGAAGCAAGAGAAAAAAGTACTTATTTCTAGCCCAAGATTCGACAGATGAATCAAATCTGACATCCACAGCAAATAACAATTTCCGGTCTAAAAAGGCGGCGGGGGGTGGGGGTGGGGGAGAAGAGAGATTACTCCAAGGAAAAGTTCCAGGAACTGACAGTGACAGGTTGGCCTGAAGATTTGAAAGAGTAAGCATGACTTCCATTGATGATACATTGAAAAATCACCTCGCATGTCACTGCTGAAGACAAGTCTGTGAAGTACAGGTCTTCTGAAACTTCTTCCAGTGTTGTTGTTTTTAACACTATCATGGCTGAACTGGAATGTTCGGCACTTGAAAGTGCTGGCAGACAATTTTATGCGGAAATTATTGCTATCATCCTCCCTTTGCATATTTTACACCAATTACTCAGGTCAGTAATTTCTGAATATGACATTAATTTGGCTAAAATTGATAAATTCAAATACCTATTGATATTGTCAAAGAAAACACTTTTTTTTTTACTGCTTCATGGTGATCTTTTTTTCTGCCATGCAATTGATTTTACTTTAAAATTAATTTTGATCTGTGCTCTGTACCAGTAATGAGATTCTCAGCACCGTGTGATATGATTTAAGAGCACTAGAAATTATGAAAGGGGAGATTGAGAGGAAAGTAAAGGGGGCAAGAAGTCCCAGAATATTATTGTTGCACTTATATCTCAGGTCATCAGTCTGGTGTGAAGAAATATGTATATTATAATTAGCCTGTTTTCAAACTTTACATTGAGGCACATTCACACTGTCTTCTGAACATTGGGTGACATCTGACATCCCAACTGGCAGAAGGGAATTCCAGGAATCTAAGTTCTCCACCCCTCCTTTTCCCAATAGACTACAGAGGGGGCATTTCTAAATGGGGTGGTCTGTGGCACAAGAGACAGAGATGAAAGGTGTGGTCCCTGAAAACTGACTGGGAGCTCTGCCCATGGAACCAATAATCCAATAATGTTGGATGCTGCCCATAAGTATAATACATGTTGGTATAATGAATGTTAATTAGGCTCTGACAGGAGATCCTAGGTCTACTGCTGCTTTTCTTGCTTTCTCCCCCCCCATCATATCTCCAAAGGAATTGGTAAAATGTTATCACTTTGATATCTGTGATTATTTCATTGTTATAAGGGGTGTATGAAATAAACAGGGAATTAGGCTAAGCTGAGAGATAATGATTTGGCCAAGGCTACACAGTGAGCTTGTGAAGAAGTGCCCTGTCTATAACTATTGTTATGTAATGTTTACTTTGTGTGGCCTCTATGAGGCAATAAAGTATCTGAATAGGGCTGAGGCCTTGTTTTATTCATGTCAAAGTGACATTCTGAAGACAGAGAAAGAGAGAAACAATTACTTCAAATATTATTAGATGGGACCTGGATAGGTAAATTCAGTTCTGATTGGCTGGGACTCTAACTAAGTGGAAAATGACAGTTAAGATATGATAGTTGACAGTTGGGAGTTAGTCAATGGTAGCTTGGGAGGAAGATGGTCTGCTGGTTGGTGTGGAGTGTTATAAAAGGACTAGGAGAGAGCTGAGGAGAAAGTGAATAGCTAAGGCCTGGAATGATAGGCAATTCTTGCTCTATGGGATAACCGTATGAGGCTGCTGAAGATCAGGAGAAAGGAGCAGCTGTGTTATGCCAGGAGGCTGCTCTAAGATCTTGCCAGAAGAAGGTTAAACAAGCAGGCAATAAAACCCCAGATAGACTATCCAAGCAGCCAGAAATACAACAGGAGGAGATTTGGTGGCAGAGAAAGACTATGCCCAGAAGCTGGGCCTGGTTGTAAGTATATTTGGTAGGGGTGGAGGTTTAGGGAATTTGGCCTGAGATAAAAGAAATCATTAGAGGCTTATAATAGCTAAAATGTCTCTTGAGTCCTTATGAATTGACACTAAGCAGTCTTCTGAAAACCCCAAAGTAAATATCAGTAATCCCTTAAATACCCCTTTAATAAATTACTTGTTTAATAGATCATCTTGTCTCAAGTGTTGGTGCCCATCTCAGGCCTAAGCTTCTTATATCAGCAACTAGGGGTGGATCTACACTAGTCTTATAACGTTGTTACTGTGCATTTCTAATGTTTTGGTTTTGATCATCACGGGGCACACTATGGGAATGTAGCGTTACTTACATTTAGCTTTTACGTTATTAATTCATTATTCCAGGGCACACTGTTTGTTCTTTCGTTGTAGCTGTTCTCCCTCTTCTCTGTGATTAGCTGAGCTGCTCAGTTTGCTCCACCCACTTCTTGCTTTCTTTCCTTCACTCCCCCTCCCCCACATTTGCTAGGATAGGATGTAGGACTAGTGCAGTCATACACGAGGCAAAACACTGGTAGAACAGTTGTTAAAGGCAAGTAACAAAAGTGGAAATTCCCCCAGGGAAGCAATTGGCTGACCAACTCACTTTAAAATTTCCGGAGAAGAGCTCATGTTGATAGAACGGGGCACATGCAATCAATACAAGCGCTACTACTGAGCAATAATGAAAGGGGACAACGAAATAAAACCGGTAAGTACAACTCATTAACTACGCTAGATACACAGGGTCATGTGACGCTGTGTATCACAGTAACCCATTCATAACGTTAGAATAACATTAGTGTAGATTCCCACTAGGAGATTGTAAAGTATTCTGACAGAATTACTGGCAGTGGAAAAGAGTCATCTTGAGGAACTTATCGTAGCAGAGAGTTCCTTAGGCCCAAATATAAACATTTGCTAAAATAAGAATCCCAATAGGTGGGACTGCGCCAGAAAGGAGCAGTTTCCCCATAGGTGGCAGCAGTGCTGGGGAGTGGAGTTCCCCCACAGAGCTACACAGATGAATAAGAGAATCAGAAGAACAGTTGTTCATATGTAAAGCCCAACACTCTAGTCGATGAATAGAAACACAGTGGTGCTCCCAGTCTACAACCCAGTGACACTAAGGGCCTTGCTAGACCTGCCGGCTTACGCCGGCAGGGAGGTGGGGCTGAGGCACGCTACCGTTAGCGCGCCTCCCCCAGGCTTACAGACGGCGGAGACGCAGGGAGGACGGAAGCCCTGCGTCGTCCGCCATTTTTAAAATTATTTTAAAGGGGCCGGGTGCGGCCCGAAGACAGCGGACAAGGTAAGGGGTTTTTTTATTTATTTTTACGGGGGGGGGGGGCGAAGGCTGGGAGGGTGGGTGGCAGGGTGGGTGGCACGGGGGGAGGGCTGTGCCAGGTCCGCGGCTTTTCGCGGCTCCTTGCGAGTAAGCGAGGAGTCGCGAAAAGCTGCGGAAGTCCCTAGACGTTCCCCAGCTCCGGCCTGAGGCCGGAGCTGGGGAAAAAGCGCGCCATAAGCGCATTGGCTTATGGCGCGTTGGAGGAGGCCTCAGCACGGCCTGTCTCCGGATTTCCCTGTGCGTCATCTGGACTCACAGCAGGGAAGCCGGGACAGAAGGCGCGCTAAGGCCTCGTCTAGGAAGGCCCTTGATCTAAGGAAATCTCTTTGCTTGTAATGCTTTTGTTAGGAAAGCAAGTAATCCCTTTGTTACTGAAAAGAAAATGGGAAGAGCTTGTAGGTCTCAGAAAAGGTTCTACATTTGCCTGTTCTCTGACATTCTAGTTTTATGCATGTATGGCAAAATGTTTTAGGGCTGCCATTTTGTGATTGGTTTCTTAACATCCATCCCAAAAGAAAGTAATTCAGTAGCTATTTGCACTAGTACTGTACTATGGAAATCACAGATATAATTGATCCTCAAGATTCTCCAAAACCTTAAGCCATCATCTCATCATAGTGCAACAAATGCCATCAAACAAATACATTTCCTTAAGAAAGGACAAAGGATGGAGAATGGACTGCTCACCTAAAATTAAATGGCAAATTAAATTCTGCTGGCTTAAAACAAAAAGAAAAACCTGTCTGATAAAGAGAGAGACAATCACTTAAGCTACTGGGTAGTGTCTATAGCTGCTGTCCCCACAGCTGGAGTATAATGCAGGCCTGGTGTCATTTTAAGGTGATTAGACAACTAATCTCACAAGAAACACCTCATACTTGCTCTGTATACCTTTGTGATTTCTTCTGTGTTTCTTCAAACACAGAGGTTGAACAGGACACAATTATTTTGCCTTGCACTTAATACAAGTGACAAGTGCCAGCAGATAGAGTACACATCAGTGTCAGCTGCCTTGTTTAAAGTTGTGAAAATGCTCCCCCGTATTCCCATGAAAACCATCTCAAAGTGAAAGGTGCAGTGTCAACTCTTCTGTTTTGCTCTGAATGGAAAGCAAAGCTAATAACACCCAATAATCCTTCTTAACCTATTCAAATTGGCTCCTCTGTCAGGGGCAAGTGGAAGAAGATGGGGTTAGGAGGTTTTCCTTATTAAATTTGTAAAGCAGCTCATTAGCTTACAGTGACAATTATGGCTGTAACTGTATTAGTTGGTTATCTTGTTTAACTGTGCCCAGAAGTGTGAAACGTGTTTCAGAGGCACATAAAACTGTGCACCCCCTCCCAAATCCATATAATATAATTTATAAAGTGACATAATGAGAGCATGAACAATCCTCTGTGAAGGAAGCAGCGAGGAAGAATAAAGATTTCAGCTATAAGATTGCTAGTTGCTTAAATCCATTGAATTTCCTTCAGTAAGTAAACATGAACCTTAGTCTTTCTGCTTAAAAACTACACATTTTCAGGGTCATGATCCATCTGCATAGGGGTCCACCTGTATAGGCAGAGCTTTCTGAAACACAAATAGGGAAACATTGAAAGATCCAGCCAACATAAAGTATGTTTAAGCAAAGCAGCCTCTAACATTGTTTTATTTATTTAGTTGCATATTAAACTGTCTTCATCAAAAGATATAAAATGACGGTACAATAATAAAACACAGTACAAATATAATGAAATTATATTTAGGAGGAATAAAGATTTCAGGTTAATATATTGTTGTAAGAGAAAGTGTTATCACTTCACATGTCTTCCTTATTCATAGTTTGTATAGTCGCTAAGGAAGGCGTCACCTTTGTTTAATTAACCACATATTTAAATCAAGAGCCTACATAGTCGCTCTCTCTCTCCAGCTTAGCACTCACAGAAAAGGGTGAATTTCTGAACTGAAGTCTTCTCTCAAGTCCTGCTCTCACTCTGCTTCTCCTTTAGACAGATGGATGGATGGTCTCAATGAGAATTTATTTCTTAAGAGAAGTTTATATCTGGATCAGGACTATCACACTGAAGATTCTGGCTCGAGATTCTCAACTGCCTGCTTTCTGAATTCGCTCTGCTTCTTTAAGCACAACTTTCTGAATCGCTCTGTCATTTGCTACTGTGTTTGTCCATCCCTTTCTAGGCTCTTTTCGGCATATGAGTCTTCCTCTCAAACCAGCCTTAATCTCTTCAGGTTTGCCTTTTCTTCCGCCAACTCATCTTTCTTCCTTCGGTCTTCCTTTCCCAGGGTATTTTCTGCCTAAACTCAACTGATTAACCCCTGACAATGTTGTGCCTATGTTGTTATTCTCTGCTAGCCACAAGATCTGGCCAGTAACAGGTGGCCACCTCGCAGAACCTCCTTTATTGGTCTTAACCAAGGAGTGATAGAAGTTATTTTTGAGTGATTCGCAGAAGAACATCAGTCACTTTAATCCCTTCTAATGCCCCTGACCAGTATATAATTGATACTCAGTTTCAGTTCTGCTAACTGTCAAAGGTGCTATCATCCTTAGCAACTGTAACCAAGGCCTCTGTTAGTGGTCATGACCCATACATTGTAACCTTCACAGAAGTTTTAAGCCTAATTAGATACACTTTTATCTCATGTTTCATTTTCTGCTAAGGTATTTAACTACAGTACAAAACTGATAACCAGTCATAAGTCTCAACACTTGTCCTTTTGCATTAATAATAATAAAGAGTAATGTGGTTCCTTCACAGTTACTATAGCAGCTAGGTTTGTACTCGACTTTCTTTATCTTATTGAATACAATTTACAAACAGGTTTCATCTTAGATGTAATAAAAAGATGTGTTAGATAGTAATGCTGGTATTATTAAAGCCACGTTGCTGTAACATCTTGTTTTGTATTGTACCATTTGCTTATGACATTGTTTATACAGCCTGGTAATTAACAGATAAAATCTGGTATAATAATATAATTTTATATCATTACCAAGTAAAAGTAAAGCACCAGATGGCAGATTTTATGCTAAGTAATCCAGCACATATATTATAGCATTCTTCCATTGTAAGGATAGATTAACTTTTATTTTAGAACTACACTTCTGTAAGTGGAGAGGCTAAACACTGTGGTTCACTATGTGGTAGACTTAGGAACGGGGAGAATTTTGTTCAGTTTGCATTTTGATAAGAACTTAACAAGTACACACTTCCGGAATCAATATGCAATCCAGAATGCAGTTATCCTTCAGTATTCATAATTCTCAGAATTTTGCAATGAAGTTCTCCAAATTAAAATGCATACAAGGATTTGTATATTAGGGAAAAATATACACAGAAATGCATAGATCTGTAGGAAACACACATACACACATGGGAATCCTGCTTGCAAAAATGGGTATGTTTGGCAAAAATGTGTAGGAAAATGTTATTTTATGAGAAATCCATACAAAATGCATGTGAATTTTCATGCAGATGTTTTTGTTTGTTTTTAAAAAGTTACACAAACAAGATGGGAAAGATGGAAAATGAGAAACAAACAGAAACTGGACAGATTGCCCATCTCTAGGAGCAATGTGATCTATGAATGCTAGTTTTTCCAATATCTGGTACATTGTTCTTGAATAAAATTACTTCAACTGATTTTAGTAGCAGGCCTGTTGAAAACAACCAAGCTCCTCAAATATTACAACAAAGCAAAACAATTACTTGATTCTAATTCCATTGTTTTACTCATTGAACAGACTAATGCCCATTTCTCACTTTATGAGAAAGGAATGTCTGCTTCTCTCCTGGGGCTCCAGTAACCTACACATGTGAAATGTTAAAACAGTTATGTTTCTGTAGGTGGGTGGGGAGTGAAGAAAGATCTTATATAAAGCACATGGAAAGTAATAGTTCAGTTCCATTCTGTGCTAGTCAGGCCTCATTTGGAATACTGTGTCCAGTTCTGGGTGCGACATTTTAAGAAGGATATTGACAAACTGGAGCATGTCCAGAGAGGAGTGACCAAGGTAGTGAAGGATCTGGAAACCAAGTCCTATGATGAGGAACAATTGTAAAAAAAATAGAGTATATTTAAAGGAGACATGATAGTGGACTTCATGCAGAAGGTGGAGCAGAGTTGATCTCGGTTGTTCCAGAAGGCAGCACTAGAACCAATGGATATGGATGTGGGGAGAATCCAGCAGGGGGGTGTTCAATGAGCTTCCAGTAGCTCAGTCCCCCAGACTCTGGTTTGCCTCCATGTGAGCTGGACCAACTCAATGTGATCGGTTCGGGCCAGCTCATAGCCTTTCCACTCCCACCCACAGCTGAAAACCTGGGAGCCTTCCCACCCTACCACTGCCACCACCACCACCACCACCATACAACACATGCTCTTTCCCTGCCACTGTCATGCCCCAGCCCTATGAGTCTCCATGTGTCAGAAAGGGAGAGAGGGAGGGTTGATCACTGGTGGCAATGGCAGAGGCTTGATGTAGCTGTCTCTTGCATTGCACAGCCTTCCCCGAGCAGTGGTTTGATGCACTACAACTCTAGGATAGGGCTATCAGAGGAATCTGTTTGGGGGCGTGGAGCTCAGGAAACTTTTGCTTGTTACTCACCCCCCAGAGTCCACGTGACACCTGCCAGGTTGACTACGGCAGAGAGAGAGTGACAATGGTTGCCTGTAGCAGCGGAGCCAGAAGAGCAGGAGGGGAGAATTTCCCTGTTGCTCTTCGGGCAAGCTACTAACACTACTATATGCAAATTTCTCATTCTCCATCCTGTGCACAGCGACCTGCAGTAAGCTGAGCCAAGGGCTTAGGGGAAATCCATTGAGCCCCAAGAGAGTCAGATTTCCTCACGCTAGACATCCCTACTCTATGATTCTATTATCACAATAGTACTGGCTAGGAAGGGGTAGCTTTAGCTTGGGCAATCTCTCGCCTCCTGGTTTGTACATTTTTATGCTACTGAAGCTCTCTTCACAAATGGGGAAAGGATGAAAATGTGCCAGCTAGGCCAACCCCTAAAGTCATGTACCATGCCATAACTTTCTCCACTGTCCACAAATAGAGGGCAGATGTCTGAGGGGGAAAAGGCTACATGTGTGCACATGTACCCTTTTCTTTCATCTAAACGATAGAGAAACTATACGTGTGCAGACTTACACTTAATAAAAATGCTGCATAGGCTTCCCCTTTGGGATATCCATGTTCAACAGGCAGATGCCATTTCCAGTGTTAATGCCTGGCAGGAAAAAGAAGACACATTTTGAATTCTATGATAATCAAAAGTTCATGTATACTGAACAGTTTCACTATCGCTTGAGAAGCAGATGTAGTAGAAAATAAACCCTTCAAGTAAACTTCAGTTTATCTGCTTTGTTAACTTCATATGTCAAATGAGCAAGATGTTTTCATGACATCTTTGGCTCCTTGCATCTATATTTTTGTTCTCCTTAAGTCAGAGGCCATGGGATTTTGAAGCTTGAGGGTCTGATGCAGAGACAGAAATGGTATAGTTCATTATTTTATTTGTTTTTCTCATGGTGGCCCCAAGATGTATTGAATGCTCCTCTTTCTGATCTTGGACCTTAGAGTCATCCACACATGAAAAGAGCTGAAAAACACTAGTATGCGTTTAGCAAGGAGTTTATTTTGCTTTTATGCTGCTTTGAATTGTTTTCTGTTTTCTTCCTGTTGTTCTGTCTAAAACACCTCAAACATTGCCAGAAAGATAAAATAGCATATAATTATCATTCAAAAGTAAATAGAATTCTAAATTCTGGGGTTTGGGCTAGGAAAAATGAGGCTATGTTGATGTATACAACACATTGCTGCCTTCACATGACACCCACAGTCCATGATGACTGATTAGCCACACACTATGGGTTGTTTTGCAAACACCCCACAGTGCATAGTTAGTGCACCCACCAGACAATTGGGCAAATAACCCACAATGTGGGCAAACAACCCTGAAGCAGCTTAAACAGGGATGTGTATATATTCTTATGGCAAAGAGAGGGAGGATAGAGGAGAGTGGGTTGCCAAATGGGGAGGCACATTTAAGGGGCTAGTCCACCTATAAAAACATGGGAATTCTCCAGGTAAGTGGGTAGTTTTAAACTTTCCCCCTAATATTTATTTATTTATTTATTTATTTTTATACCACTCAATAGCCAAAGCTCTCTGGACAGTTTACAACAGTTCATAAGATAATAAAATACAGTTTAAAACACAGCATTAAAATATACAGATACAGAATTTAAAACAATGTTGTAATCCCATGAGATGGGGGAAATGGTTTAAAATGACTCACTTACCTGCAAATTTCCCATGTGGACTAGCCCCTTAAAGGGGGCATTTGGCATCCCACTCCCCCGGTCCTCTCTGCGCCTTCCCATAAAAGTACACATGCATATCCCCATTTAACCCTAAAGATTGCTCTTGCTGCTTTGATCGGAGCTGGGAAGGAGATTTGGCAGGAGCAAAGGGAATGGGTGACAGTCCCTCCAAGGTGCCATTTCAGCACCATTGGAAGGGCAGTCAGTGGCAAGGGGAAAGGGGAACTGGCAGCGGCTTGGTTGTGATTACTAATGGTGAATGCGGCCACACTTGGCAAGAGTGGCAGGGTTTTTTGCTGCTTTTGCTGAATGGATCTTAGCTTGGTGCCCTTTATCCATGAAGGGTGGGCATGTCTGGGTTCACACAACATGCCAAGCCATCATGGGTAAAAGAGCCCCTACTGCAGATAGGAAAAACAACCCACCCTGATAAGAACGTTCAGGGTTCACATGACATGCTAACCCATCATTGGCAGTCACCCATGATGGGTTAGTGTGTCATGCGAACACACTCAAAATGTTTATTGTAATCTGGAATAATTAATAGTAAACAATATCTTATCCATGAAATGTGAGCTATGTTCTATTACTTTCATTAGTGTCCCCTTTCACTACTATTTCTTCTTAACTTTTTAATAGTTCCTTCTTTTTGCTGTATAGACCAGAGGACTCTGACATGGTACAGGCCCTTCCCGAAAGAGGTGGTGGTAAAGTTTGAGTTGGACTGAAGAACTGATTTACCTGATGATATAAGATATGGTGATAATCTATTTGACAGAGATTGGAAGTACATGTACATTTTCATGTTTTCACTGACAGCCTCCCATCTTCCATCCAAAAAAGAAGCAACAGTCCAGTGGACTCAAGTGTGCCAAACTCTGAACTGTGTGTAATTTTACTATTGATCAGCAGGCAAAGGTGATGTGATGTGAGATGTACAAGCTCCAGACATGGCAGGGCCTGCCCTACCATTAGGAAGAGAGAGCTGGCCACCTCAGGCAACTGTTTTGGAGTGTCACAAAAGGGCATCAAATGATAAGCTATTTAATGTATTATTGATCTATTTTTACTGTTGGGGAGGGGATGAGGCCCTGGAATTCAAAATGTGATAAGCCAGCCTTGATATGTTTTGGGTGCCCTCTTCTGTACTCTGCTAAGCAGGGCCCTGGAATTCTACCCCAAAATTCTGCCCTGATGCTAACACCCGCCTAACTTGTCAAAATAAGTTCACTGGCATTGGACACTATACATCTTGACTGGGTAGGGGTGTAGATGTGGGCATTTTCTGCTTCTCCTCAAGCAGCAACATGCCTTGGGATAACCCTGGATGCGTCGGCAGATGTCACTCAAATGTCCTTTTTCTGCTGTCCTTTTTCATAATACAGAAAGTCACTCTCTTGCTCTGATAACCTCTTGCCTGAATTACTGCAGTGTGTTATATACATGGGCTGCCTTTGAAAATGGTCCGGAAACTGGATCTCCAGTAGCCCATGCCAAAGGAAATGTGGTGGGTGGCTACAAAGAAGGTGTTTCCTGGTGTGGCACCCCAGTTGTGAAATGGCAGGTATATTGTGCTCTTTGCAGCACCAGGTGCAGACCTTTTTGTTTTCTCAGGCATTTTAATCTTTGAGTTGCGTTGTTTTAATCTGGTATTTTAAACCTTTCCATCTGATATTTTAAACCTCTCCACTGCTTCTAGGTTTTATTTTGATTTTCCTTTTACACTGTAGTTTGAAACTTTTAAATTTTATATTGTATTTCATATTGTAGATTGTGGTTTTAATTGTTGTTAACTGCCCAGAGAACTTCAGCTATTGGGTATTATAGAAAAGTAATAAATAAAGACGTAAACATTTGACGGACATGGCCTAACTCATTCTTCAAATACTTCTGCCCAGCATGTGTTCACATTAGTTGCTACTGAAGCTGTCGGGCTATTGCTGCAGACTCTTTTATCATTTCACAGATGACATCATTACAATGTGGCTGGATTCAGGGCCACTTCAAGCATTTTCCCTGAGAAAATGCAGAGTGCACAGAGGAACTTGGTGTGCCTGCTTGATAAGGCTGTATGTAGACACACTGAGAAGGAACAGTCTTTATTGTGAGAAAGAAAAACAACCAAAACGGTCATTCCATTTTTCTGAAAGAAGTAGCTGATAAGTTAATTAAGCATTTGATTTAAAAACAAAACTCAAAAAGAGATTTTTTTTTAATCTTGACAAGTATCTCCAAAGAAGAATATAGCTCTAAACACAAACACTGGAAGTTTTAAGTTCATTAAAACATATTCTTGCACTAATAGACTGACTTTTCCTTATTTTGTTTTTTTAGGAGGAAAGTCAAGACCTCACTGTTTTCCCAGGCCTTTGAGCTGTAGCTGCTACTGCTTTTATGAATGATTCTGCTGATTGATGGTTTGATTACTGACTGCTATTATTATTTTAACAATACTGTACTTCTTTTTGTTTTTAACAAAGATATTCTCTGATATAGGAGAAAACATTGTGTACCGAGCTGTAGGTACTTTTTTTTAAAAAAAAAGAATGCAATGTGAGGAGCAGAATGGATCAACTCTGTACAATGGGAAACTTTCAGATAGTTATCCCACAACAGGGCATCCAATTTGGCTCATGTCTTACTCTGTAGCTTACTTAATATGATGGATAATCCAACCCTATCTACTGAGCTGGCAAGTGGAAACAAAACCATTGCCAAAGTATCCTTTGTTTCCACATGCTCTTTGCCATTCCTCAGCTAATATCCTTATAGCTATTTCTTGTTTACTGAAAGTGAAAACCTTCCAGCTTTCCTTCCTATAGTTAACCTATACCTGACAAACACAGCAGGACATGCTACTTTCCTGGGTCTTGGAAATAAATATTGCCCACATCTTGTTCTGTGCACAGCTTGTATTTTCCTCTTTAGAAGCAAGGATAGTGTTTAAGAGTAATTTGTTTTTCTGAAACAGTTAACTGCAGCCCTCCCTAAATTTAATCCACTTGTTTTTCACTTTCTTTGGGCTGATGCATTATCATCAGCCATGTCACATAATAGTATCGGATGGAGGTAACTAGGCATGACGTTTCGTAGTGATGACCCATCAGCCTGGGAAATTCTAAATGACATGCATTGCTGAAAACAGCTCTTACAATTAATGTGTTTTCAAACTCGCCACAGTGAAACTCTTCTGATGTTTGGGGTGGTGATGGTGGTGGTGGTTAGGAATGGATGAAAAAGGAAACAAATTAACCCTTGCCTATTTAAATAGTTAGCTTCAAAACCTAGAAAACAACATGGCGATACTTAATCTGGAATTATCAAATAATGAAAATATACACTTTAATGAATAAAGCATGGGGTTTTGCTAAAAAGGGATTTTGTACCAATGAAATAAGCCCACGTTTGTGGGTCCCCTATGATAAATAGGAGATATTTATCCAAAGTGAGGTCTGTCTGTACATTCTGTCACCTCAGAAGGGACCCACATTTCAGAACTTCTGAAAGCCTGATGTACTGAAAACCCAACATTTCACTACATAAATATTTCAGGCAAGATTTACACTGGTAAACAATATTTTCAAAGACACTGATGAAGTTCTTAATTCCCAGGAATATAAAAGTGTATTACATATCAAGTGCTATTTAATCCAGATGTTCTTCTCCACTTCAGAATGTTAAACAAGATTCTGCACATGTGCACCAAGGGCCAAACTAAAAGTTCTTCTAATCACACATAGCAGAGCTGAAATTCCTTACTTCAGATTAAACATGCATGTCCCCAATTCGGATCAGGACTGTGGCTCAATGGGATAGTTTTTTAAGATGCCCCCCTCACACACATTTTTATCCCACCCGCCCTGGAAAAAACAGGTGGTGGAGGATAGGGTGACCATATGGAAAGGAGGACAGGGCTCTTGTATCTTTAACAGTTGTATAGAAAAGGGGATTTCAGCAGGTGTCATTTGTATGCATGCAGCACTTGGTGAAATTCCTGCTTCATGGCAACAGTCAAAGCTGCAGGAGCCCTGCCCTCTTTTGTATCTGGTCAAGAGGGCAGGGCTCCAGCAGCTTTAACTGCTGTGATGAAGAGGGCATTTCACCAAGTGCTGCATACATACAAATGACACCTGCTGAAATTCACCTTTTCTCTATAACTGTTAAAGATACAGCAGCCTTTTCCTTCTTTCCATATGGTCGCCCTAGTGGTGGAGAAAGCTTAGATATCCCTTCCCAGAACACCACAGTCCCAACCTCAATTGGAGGAGAAGTGGAATTTCAGGATAGAAACAGGTAGGGTAACGCTTAAATCTCCCTCCCAGAGAACTGCACTCTTGATCCAAATCGGGCTTGCAGATCCTGCAAGTAAAGATACCACACATAACTCTGCAATCTGCGATTAGAAGAACATTTAGTTTGGCCTCAAGTGTTCAGTAGATCTGATGCCAAAAAGCCAATTGCTCTCATGCATGCCCAGGAATTCCTTAATGTTAACTTCATTCTCTCAGTAACCTGGTACACACCTTCTGACGTCATGGCTTAATTTACCTGCAGGGGCTGTTGTGTCATGTTGGGTTCCTGTGTGCACCATTTTTGCAATAACCTAAAACAAGCCATGGGTTATTTGAGGGTTATCTAACCCTAAACCCCCCCTCTGCTGTCTGGATTTGCATGGCACAACAAGCCATGGCAAGCCTGGCATGATGTGACACTCCCCGGTTGTAAATTAAGCCATTGTGTGCTGCTGTGTCATGCAAACTAGCCCAAGGAAACTTTCATTGATTACTGTACATAACATGCCCAAACCACCAAACCAAGCAGCTTTCTCTTTGGTATCTTCTCTATGTGAATCAATTTCCATTGTTATTTTTGTTATGGGGTAGGTAGCTGTTCCAGGAGGAATATTATGTTCTTCTTGAACAGCAGGAAGAAGGTTAGTGCCTTATCTGGCATTTTTATGAGGTCCCAAGTAAGCTGCACCTGTGCTAATGGAAAAGACAAGTTCCCTTCCAGATCCAGCAGTATAATACCTCTGCTGAGGTTTCACTGATAACACACACAAAATGATAAACAAAAATACTGCAACCTTTGTTTTTCTCTTCCTTCCTTGGGGCTTCCCTCTACTGCTGCCTGCAGACTGCCTGAAAGCTGAGAGAGGTATTTTGAGTTTTGCTTTGTTGTTATTAGAATCCCTTTGACAACAACAATAACAACAAGAAAAATAATAAGAAAAATAACAAGAACTCCACCCTCAACTTTCAGGCAGCAGCACTGGAAATCCCTCAAGGGAGAAAGTCCTGTTGAAGTCCTCTAGGGGGCTTTCAAAGGAGCTCAAGCAGCTGGAAAGGTTGCAAGGACAGAATGGGAGAAAATGGTAAAAGAAAGAGCACACATGTGCACACACACACACACACACACACACACACACCCCTTGGCTGCCTACTTACAATAAGTTAAGCCCTGAAGCCCTGTACCCTGAAAAATCCTCAGCAATCCAATGAAAGAGGCAGAAAAATTATGGCCTCTTTCGCAGGGAAACAAAGAGACAAAGCCCTTTGAGGAGAGACTGAAAGAACTGGGCATGTTTAGCCTAGAGAAGAGAAGATTGAGGGGGAAACATAGAATCATAGAATAGCAGAGTTGGAAGGGGCCTACAAGGCCATCGACTCCAGCCCCCTGCTCAATGCAGGAATCCACCCGAAAGCATCCCTGACAGATGGTTAGTATTCTTCAATAGTACTATTCAAATACTTGAAAGGTTGTCACACAGAGGAGGGCCAGGATCTCTTCTCAATCATCCCTGAGTGCAGGACACTGAATAATGGGCTCAAGTTACAGGAAGCCAGATTCCGGCTCAACATCAGGAAAAACTTCCTGACTGAGTACGACAATGAATCAGTGGTTGTGGGCAATCCCACACTGGAAGCATTCAAGAAGCAGCTTCAGATCCATCTGTCAGGGATGCTTTGAAGTGGATTCCTGCATTGAGCAGGGGGGTTGGACTCGATGGTCTTATAGGCCCCTTCTAACTCTACTATTCTATGATTCTAAGTTGTTGTTCCAATCCTTCTAGCTCCAGCCGTGAGCTTTCAGGTTCTTCCAGGGTCGCCAAGGAGACAAAGTAGTCAGACTCACAGGTGTGCTTACAAGGAGACTAATTTATTGGCATATTTTCAGCACATTCAGGCATATCCCAATAAAAGTGGACCAATCTGCAAAAGCTTCCTGCACAGGAGACCCCTCAAGCAGTCTGGACCCGCACCCCTGGGCACAATAACAATGATAGCATAACTGAACTTGGCATTGCTGCCAAGTTAAGCAAGTGATGGATTCCATAGGTATTAATAACAAAGCAGTTCTTCTCATCATAAGAATCCATAGCATAAGTCTACATTGTTGATAAACAAGGCATTACTTGGCATTACTTCAGCACAAATAAGTGCATCTCCTTCACCCAGGTCCACTTACTAATTGGATGGATGGGCTGTTATGACATGGCCCCTCGATAGGGCAACACTGGAATGTCAGCTTGTTAGAGCCTCCAGATTCAGTACCAGGCTACATAGATAAGACACCTGATTTCTTATGAGATCACTGTAATTGTGCTTTTGACCCATCTTTCCCATAACACAAAGGAATGTTGCTGACTGGTACAGAAGGAACTAACAGTTTGCTAGCTTAGAAGCAGAAGCAGCCATTCACCCAGAATGGCAGCCATGGTTTGCCAGCCTCCAAGCAATACAGTTGTGAAAGAGTGAAGTGGGGTTTCTTTCAGCATAGCACTAGTCTCTACTTGGAAGAGAACGAAGAGTAGGAGTAGAACACAAATTGTTATATATTTTTCTTTCCTGAGGCCATCACTTCCCAATGACAGGTTTCCCAACAGTTATCCCAATTGAACTCTGATTTTGTTAACATTCTACTTCATTTCCAGTTTCTGTACATCATCAGCCTTATATCAAGCTGATATAAGTTGAAACCTAAATATTGTAAAATAGCAACATCACTCTAATGCACAAAGTTTCCCTTGCTATTTTCTTGGTCTATAATTCTGGATATGTAAACCTGCTACTGCATTATGCCAATCCAAGTAGTTACTACTATGTTTTTCATTTAATATATTATCTTGCATCCAGTGCTACATGAACATGCTTGCACAAGAAGAATTCCCGGATGCATCCTCCCTACTGCAGCCTCCTGTGCCTCCCAGAAAGCTTCAGGAAAGGTCTAGCATGTGGTGGAGGAGGGAATCAAGGAAAATCAGGTGGAGACAACTTACTTCTCTGTGCTGACACACCAGTGTATTCCACCCATTGTAATTATCAGTTTTTCTTCTGTATTGTCCTTTCCAATAATTGCCATGGACATTGGATGGACTTCTTTCATGCTTATTCTTTTCTTTTCACCAGTTTCTTCTCCCCCTGTTGACTTTCTCCAATTCTCATTAAAGTAAGCCCACACTTCCAGTTTTTCACATCATAGACCTGAAACACAATTTTCAAATCCAACCCATTTCTCCTTTTACTACATCCTACTGCTCTGGGATCACTTTCTACTATATTGTAGAAAAGCGATTGGACAAAGAAAGATATCAGTCCAAACTGTTATTGAATTTGAAGCACAATATGAAGGACAAAATAAGAAACCAAGTATCTAGCTGACAATTCACTGCTGATAAAGAATCTCATAACTGAGAAGACCTCCATTACCTGTCTGAACAAAAAATTGCTATGAAATTCACTGAAAATACAAGATTGGGCCATCAAAATATGTCTGTTGTTGTAAAATCTCCAGACTTTACATTTCAGTAATGGTTAATATATACTGTCCAGTGAAGGGCCAAGTTATTGAATAAGATACTTTCTCAAATTGAGGCCATACAATTTTTTCTTGCCCCTAAGTTGAAACTTGACATCTTGCAGTGAAGAATGCATATAGAAGAATATATCCTATTAATTGGTACACCAATAGGGGGCTGACCTAGATTGCTTCTTTTGGGCATAAAATGTTCAGGAGGAGAAAAACAGACTGTATTAAACATACCCCTTTCCGATTTATGTCAGGGAAACAGAGAGGAGTACACTTCATTACTGTGCTATATTACTTTACTTTTTGACTTGTGGTGTCTGAATGCTCTTTCCTAAAAGCAACTTGGGGGATATAAACAAGTACATTTTTGAACTCACTGAACTTCAGTGCTCACAAACACTTTCCCATAAAAAATTGCCAGTGCAATGCCATCTGGTATTAAAGTGCCTTAAAAAAGTGCCAATTTATAAGAGTATCTCAATGTAGACATGTATCTAGCAAAGGAAGTTTGAAACAACTAAACAACTTATTTACTGCACTAAGTAAATCAGGATGGACCAGAACTAGACATGGCACTATCTGCAGGAATGCAATTATGTGCAAATTTTTGTTATGTAAATAGCAGTGATGGGGAAGGTTGTGCTTCCATAGATCAATGGGAGAATGAGGAGTGTGTGTGTGTGTGTGTGTGGGGGTGTAATTCCTTTTCTCCTTTCTACCATCAAAACAAAAATCACTTCTCATTTCAAGGCCACATTCATCACTGGATCTCTGGTAAGTGGGGCAGCTAGGGCTGAACCTTTGGGCCCAAATGACAAGACAGATAGCAGCAGGTAAAGAGAGCAGCAAAAACGAATTCCATTTTATTCCTAAAGTCATAATGGTGCTATGATTTGAGTGAGTTTAAAATGCAAAACTGCACACATGATGATTATGATTAAAATCAGGGCTGGAAAACAAATGGGCATGGCTAGATGGGACGATATCCTGGTGATCGTCCTGGAATCGTCCCTGTGCATTCACATGATGCACAGGGTATCCCGGGAGCAGGGAGGGATGATTCCTCCCTTGGCCTGGGATATCGCCCTACCAATAAATTCTAATTTTTCCATGGTCCCGGGATGATCCCGAGACTATGGAGCATGTGGCCTGCCGTCCCATTTTCATTCCGACTACTTGCGAGTAACTGTGAGGAGCCAGGACCCGTGCTCCCATTGGGGGTGTGGTGGGAGAGTGGGAGTTTTTTTTTAAAAAAAATAACTCACATTTTATGCAGGAGCGCTCCTCTCCAATTGAAAAACAAAAGCAAAATGGCAGCCACAACGTCCTCTTCCTTCTGGGATGTTGCGTGCCGTGTGTAGATGAGGGGGACGATCTCGCAATCATAAAATCATGAGATCAGACCCCTCCAACCCCCTCATCTAGATATGCCCAATGTTGCTTCTATTCTAGCATATCAGGAATGCTAGTTGTAAAGCATGAGATGGCAGTGGTGGCTGAAGTAATACACATGGCAGGGCTGGCATTAGTGATGGGCATGTTGGGCGGTCACCCAGGGTGTCAAGCTGAAGGGGGCACCAAGCTATGCTCAAGGGCTGTGTGTTGCGGAATGTGGAGTGTGGAAATAACGAGGCGACACAAAATAGCTGGGTTTAAAAACTGGGCCACGTTTTATTGAAGATATATTTCTGCAGAGGGGTAACCTAAGCGGACATCATAACTTCTGTGGCCAACAGCCGCTAACTGCTATGTACTGTCTGCAGTGAGGTACGATGGCAAAGAGCAAGTGTTTGTAACCTTTGTTTCAAGGTTCTACAAGTTGTTTGAGTAAGTACTCCAAAAATGATCTTCCTTCAGTTACCTTTAAAGTACGTTTCATTTGTGCTAGGTAAAAATCAGTGGATCACAACTTTACTTTGGGGCTATGTAATGGAACACTTAGCACTTCAAATACTATAAACTCTGTAAGCACTATATAAATAATAATAAAATAAAGCTTTAAGTGGTCAGCTGGGTACCCTTTCATTTATAACTTTTCTTTATTATTTTTAAAGATAAAAATAATGGATACTCTAAAATAAAGCTTATTAAAAGATAGGAATTGTTACAAAACAAAAATATTGTAAATAAAACCTTTGTTAATTCTGCTGCATTGCATAGTGCACTGGCACTGTTCAGAATGTGGCTTTTTGAATTTTAGCTTGTGCAAAGTGGAGCACAGTGGCTGAGAGATCAAGGTTTTGGGGCAATGTCATTCTTGATGGACATCACACCTAAACCAGGCCCCATAAATCCTCTGGGTTGCCCTGCAAAACTTACTATGAAGGGGGTGCACCAAGGCACTCCTCGCCCAGGGTGCTATTTATTCAAGCGCAGGCCCTGAAGATGGCCATCTAAGGCAGGGGTGGGCAGAGCAGGCTTCCAAGTTCTACTTTGTTTTTTACTAGAATTTTGAGATCAACCAATCAGAGTAATGTGCAAAAGACATGTATACACAAAATGGAATAATTCTTAACTGAGGAAATTGCTCTGGTACAGACCTGAACGAAGCTCATACCCCTTCCACACAAAAAATCACCCCTGCTTAACCCAAGCCTTCTTCATTTCAGCACTTTTAATTGCTAAACAAATGGAAGTAACAATTCCTTGCTGATGTATTGCAAAACATCCTGCAATCTTCCAGTAGATCCAGATCTATCTTCTCACTGCCCTGATGCCCCCGATAAGATCATTAATTACTTAGCTGCACCACTGGCTCTGTTTTCACCCACTGCTGAAACATGCCCCTGACAGGTTACCTCAGATGGATTTGGTGTTAGGGAAAAATGTTCCCCATCCTTGCCCAAAGGCTTCATCCTTCAAAAGATTCTATTCAATATGTTTGCATGGCAACAATGGAGGGCCTGGATGCCCAGGCTCTTACATCTATATAGTAGATGATAACCTGAAGACAATTTAAAAGCCAATTTTAAACACATGTCAAGGTCAGAATCAATCCTTTGTGCCTTATTCATATAACTAAGTCTAACATGTAACATTTCTGCTACTGAAAACAGTTACAGTTATATAAAAAAGAAAACTGTTAAGAGAAATAACTGCTGCAAACTGTTTGTGTGTCTTCACCATCCTGACAGATATTGCAAGACAACGTTAAAAATCTACCTTCCCTCATGTCTGTCTCAATCCACTATCTTTACTCCTGGCTGACAGATTTTAAAACTGCAAGCTAGAAAGAATGCTTTGCTGAGACGTTGCAGTATGTGCTGTTTCTTTCAGCCATAAAAGATTGGATGAGGCATCTGTGATCTATACAACATGTTTTAGATGTTTACAAGTCTGTCCATTTTGTCCTCTGGAACTACTTCAGCAGCACAGACAGTAGGTTAACAACAGAACTGAGAGGAAGGAGATGGTAATAAACTGGTGTGTTAGATCTGGATTCTGGTTCTGCCAGGTCCAAGTCATTAATCAGGTTCTTTTGGTTACCAAGATGAAACAAGCCACTTGTGCAATATTATGACAGTTTATTAATAGAAAATGGATGCAGAATATATAAATGCAAAGAAAGTTCAGGCCTCCTTCCAGGTAATCAAGCTCTCATAGCTGGGTGTCTATCAGGGCCCCCATGATAGGGCCCCCCTCCCTTGAGCCGCAAACATTCTCCAGGCTGACCATGCACATTGCCCCCTGAAACGAGCCCAAAGCATGAAGTCTGTGGATTGGGTCTTAAAGGCTCCTCTGATAGATGCCTCCCTCCCTCTCAGGAACTGACAGGCTACATCCCTTCACCCTCTCAGAAGGAGCAGGGGAGGCTCCCTCTCACAGGTTCCCAATGCATCTTAGCTTAGGAAAGTAATTGCGTTTCTAGAGCCTGGTGCCTAAACAAGAATGAAAACCTCCCAGCACATCTTGAGATAAGATCCAGGGAATGAGGCCTACTCTTGTCAGCTAATGCCAGCTAAAATCTATTCACTGTGTTAGGCTCTTAGCAGCATTTTGGAACTCTGAAGTCCATATTTCTGCTCATTAACAAACACACAACAACTGATTTGAGAAATCTGGAGTCCTTCATCTTGAAGACAACTATCCACCCAAACACCACAACTCCTTAGTGTACACACTATTGGACTAACTAGTAACTAATCTTCTCCCTTATCACTTATCTCTATTTGCTACTATTATCATCTTACAAGCAAACTGACAAAACAAAACAATTTGACCAATAGTTGGTCAAGTTAAACCATAGGAAGTTACTTCATTTGACCAACTAGTAGGGGATGTAAGAAAGATCCCTCCCTTGGGGGTGGGATGTGGGGTGATTGTTACATATACAATACATTCTGATATATACTCACCAACACCAAAACATTACTTAGCTAAGTAGACACCATTTTATAATGGAATGTTTTCAGGGCAGAAAATATTGAAAATATATTTTAAAATATGGATATCATTAATTGCCTACTAGTACTAGTTAAATATCAATAAGTCATTGCAGCATTATCATAATTACCCACAATTATAAAAGATAAGTTTTCAAAGTTATTTAAAATCTGCTGTAGTCCTTTTTGGAGGCCTTAGATGACTCTATTGCTTACTTCCCAGTAATGCAAGCCAAGAAATTCACAGTGCAGTACCATGTTTATTCAGAAATAAAATACATTGTCTTCAATTTGGCTCACTTCCTAATATTGCTTGGATTGAGGCCTCAGTTTCTTAATCAAAAGAAATTATTTGAAAGCATATTGTGCAGAGAAAATATACAGACTGTTTAATTTGTTGTGCCATGACTTTAGAGACCGAACTTTAGTTGTATAGTTTTCACATGCTATTATGTCCGTCCTTCCTATGCAAGCATTTTGAAGCACTGTTAATATCTCAGATACTATATTTTTCAAGTTGCAACAGGGAAATAATAGGGGAATTCCCAATACAAAGAACTTACATCAATTCTGACTATCACACAATTCTTTCTATTTTGCACTTTTAATACAGTGAAATTGTACTATTCATAATTTTACAAAAAAACAAAAAACAAAAAACCCACCCCTAAAAACACCCCATAGATAAACATGTCCTCCCAAATGTAATCCAAAACATTCAGATTTTATTCATAGCTCATTGAGAACTAATATGGCCAATTATAAGCAGGAATCAAGCAAAGTCATAAAAATCACAGCCTATGCTGAGAGCAAAGGGTTGTATTCTATAACTTTATAATGAAGATATAAAAACAATTTAATTTAATCACTTTGAATTACTAACTAGTGCTAAAGAAATAGCTAGGAGAGTGTACATCAGCAAAAGTTATGCACATTTTCTAGTTTATTCTCTGAACGACACTTTCAATGCACAGTTATTATATTTTTTATTAACTGCTTTACATACAGCCATAGGGGGAAACATAAAATGAGCTTTTCACAAAAAGATCTCCCTTGCAGACAGACTAGTGCAATACCCACAGACATAAAAAGTCTGTTTATGTTTACTGTAGTTTATCTTTAACAAATGTTACTTACTTTAGCTTGTGAACACTCCCCTCCAAAACAAACAAACAAAAACCTCCATCAAGCTCTGAGCTTTTTAATTTCCACGTATAGAAGTAGTTGAATAAAATGTGTCACCTTTTGCAATTTGTCTGCTTGAGAACACTGGAGACTAATCAGATGCTGTTTTGAGTAGTGTTGAAACAAATGTGGGAAAACCAATTTGACTTCAGAAATGTCAGATTTTATGCATTCTGCTGTGAAGCTTCAGGGCCTCAGATCCCAAATATTTTCCTCCCGTTGAAAATTCTATTTCCCTATACTTATTTTCTATGAGAACAAGCTGTGTTTTCATTACCTGCAAACAGAGCTTTGCTGGTGGAAATCAAGAAATGCTAATAAAAGGTAGTTTGCATGGCATTAGAAGAAATCTAATTAACAGCACAATTCTAGTTCCATGGGACTTACTCCCACATAAGTGTATTTAGGGTTGTAACCTCAGTTTGTGCTTAATTTTAACAATATCAACAAGAATTTATAGAAAGTGTACGTTTATGAATTTTCACTTTATCATTAAGCTTTAAAACAAACCCACCCACAATATGGAAAAGAATGAGAAAAATAATTGCCCGTGATGCCAATTTCACCCAGCTAAGGATCTCATTTTTGCTTATCATCAGTCTTTGATATCCAGTTATGCAACTGAAAACAATGTTGTCAGTGGCCTCCCTTTAAAAATGTCTTCACTTCAGTTAACACCCCCTTTCCAGTTTTACAGGCTAGCACACCAATTCCTTCTTATCAAAGGAGAAAACTAGATTTGATACCCGGAATATTTGTGAAAATGGAGAAAATATTCAAATGTGACAGCTGCAGATTTTCCAAGAGGTGACACCACCACTAGAGGCAAATATAATCATATACCTGCATTACGATTCACAGTCATGCAATTTTTCTGTTATCCAGTATAAAACAGTTCTTGCTAGGATCACAAATTATATTAAATAATTCCATTTTGTAAAGTATTAGCTCTCCATTCATTAATCACTTTAACAATCCATACACTATTTCGTGTGGCCATTTGACAGCAATCACTCTTGAGGGAAAAGAAATCCCTGGAAAAATTAAAGCCTTATTTAAGTGAAACCGTAAAAATCCTGCTGAATGACAATTTTCTTTTATATTATTATTGTAGGCCCTATAGAGATTATTTAGTTTAAATTTTATTAATATATTCTTTTCTTTGCTTTTTTTTTTTACTGATCATAGTCAAGCTTTGACAATTCTAGCTTCTCTAACAAAGGTCCTTTATATTTATGCTGAAATTTGCATTTAGTATAATTCACTTCACAAGATGAAGTTAAAGCTTTGTGTTCCATTTTGAAAATCTGAAATTTCATACATTATCACTTCCAAACTTCTTAGTCAAACCCAATTCTATTTTAGTTTAGTTCAGTTGAGAACTTTTCAGCATCCTCCTCCATGGAAAAAGATTTCTGTGCACTGACCAGCCTGTTACATGTTCTCAGAGGGCTGTGTCAGTGTATTCACTGTAAGTAAAAAGGATTTTACAGACCTGAATGGTAAGGGTTAACCAAGCTCCTGAAATGAAGAGAGCTAATTGCATCAGCCAGGGTGTGCTGATTAGCAGCACCTGGGATGTTGCTGGTCAGGTTGAAAACCCTGTGTATATATTCTGTAGGTAATGTTCATGTTGTGGTTGGGTAGTTGATGTAGTCGGTGGTGGATGGTTGCTAGAAAATATATTTATGATTAATTGGACCAGCAGACTCTGTGTCTTTCTTAGAACTGGAAGAAGGGAAGCGCGTACTCTGTCAGGTTATGGGCCCAGAGCTGACTTGAAAGCTCTGATTCTGTTTGAGTGGATCCACTGGTGAGCAGTGCTTAAGGCATCTTCTTGAGCTGTTGAAGGTTTTGTAACGAGGCCTGAGAACACCAAAAGATATGGAAGCCGAGGCAGCAGTTGCGGTGAGTGGAGGAATTCCTTTGAACCGACTAAATGAACATAACTACCTAACGTGGTGCATTAAAATGGAAATGTACCTCCGGAGGGAAGGTCTCTGGGATGCAGTCAGTAATCCTCCAGTAAACCCTACTGCAAGAGAGCTGAGAGCTGATGAAAAAGCTAAAGCATGTATAATTTTGGGTCTGGAAGACAGCCAACTTGTCCACATTCGTGGGTTAACAACATCCAGTGAATGCTGGAATGTTTTGCAACAGATTTATGTCCGTGACACTCCAGGCAGCAAGATTGCTTTAACCCGAAGGCTATACAAAGCTAGCTTGAAGCTGGGGGAAAGTTTATCTCAGCACTTGCAAAACATGAGAACTTTGTTTGCAGAACTGGAGGTAAGAGGAATGACTTTTTCAGAAGCAAACAAAGTATATATTATTCTAAGCTCCCTAGATGATTCCTGGAATATGATTGTTGCCAGCTTAGAATCAATGCCAGAAAGAGAGCTTACTTTGCATTATCTTACTGGGAGGCTTCTCGAAGAGGAGCAGAAACGGACTGATAAAGCACAGGAATGTGCCCGTGCAAAAATAAGCTTGCGAGGAAAAAAAGACATGGAGGAGGCAGCGACCAGCGGAGGAGTAGAGAGAGCTCTGGCTGTAAAGCGTTGCTACAGATGTGGATCAACACAGCATCTGAAAAGAAATTGTATGGCTCAGCTGCAAGAAGGGGCTGAGAAACCCAGGAACCAGCGTTTAACAAGAGGCAAACGTCAGCAGTTTGTTTCAGTGGTGAGAGCAGTTGATGAGCTGCAAAAGGAAACCTGGCTCCTAGACTCTGGATCCAGCCAGCATATCTCCAACAGAAAAGAAGATTTTGTGACTTTGAATCCAACTTCTAAAGACCATGTTAGTTTGGCAGATGGAAAGAAATCTGCAGTTCATGGTCAAGGGCAAGTGTTTGTGCCAAGCATGAACAAAACATTTGATGGGGTATTACTGGTGCCAGGCTTAGAGTACAATCTTTTAAGTGTTTCCTCTCTTACACAGGATGGATATTCTGTGTTATTTAAAGGAATGTATTGCAAAGTAGAAAAAAATGGAATTCTCTGTGCGAAAGGTGTGTTAAAGGACAGGCTGTATGTCATGTTACCTAAAGAAAATATCTCTGATAATGTAAATACTGCAATGTATAACAAACCAGTGCATGATAATTGTATACATTTACTTCATAGAAGGTTAGGTCATGCAAATTTCAGAGCTTTAGCCAAAATGCCTGAAATGTGTGAAGGGTTAAACATAAAACAGTGTGGCAAGTATTTGGATTGTGCTGCCTGCAAAGTATCAAAATCAAAGGCTTACCCTGTTAGTAAACAGAGTAATAGGTCAACGAAAAAACCATTTGAATTGGTGCATGCAGATTTAATTGGTCCACTGCCACAAAGCCTAGGAGGGGCAAAATATGTACTGGTAATAGTAGATGATTTTACAAGGTATGGGTTCTGCTATTTGCTCAAATCCAAAAATGAAACGTTTGAGACATTTAAAAGCTGGGTTGCTTGGGTGGAGAGGAGGTTTTCCTACAAAGTGGCTCAGTTACAAACAGATAGAGGAGGAGAGTTTCTTGCAGGTGTTTTTCAACGTTGGCTGAAGCGGCAAGGCATTTGGCATCGCAAAACAAACCCATACTCCCCCAGTGAGAATGGTGTGGCAGAACGGAGGAATGGTGTGTTACAAACCATGAAGGACTCACTGTTACAGGATTCAGGATTGTCAAAGCATTTCTGGGGGGAGGCTATCTTAACAGCGAATTATATACTGAATAGATTATGGAGTTCTGTCATGAACAACACTCCATATTATCTGCTGTTTGGAAAGAAACCAGTGTTGTCTCATTTAAGAGTATTTGGTTGTTACGCATGGGTGCATATACCAAAGGGACAAAGAAGAAAGGGTCAGCCTAAGGCAAGGAAACTGAGATTTGTTGGATACCAACCTGGTTCTAAGGCATATAGATTTGCACTTAACAATGGGAAAGTTGTAATTTCCAGGTCAGCAGAGTTTGCAGAACAGGATGGTTGGGAGAGAATACATGCAAACACAGAGATAATCATGCCACTAAGTGATAGTGAGGAGACAGAACACAGTTTGCAGCCATCACAAGAATCAGCAAAGAGTCCAGAAAAGAAAGCAGACATTCTAAGTCCTAAAGTAGAGAGAGAGGAGGGGGAAACTGAAATCTTTGTACCCAGGCGTTCTGAAAGGGCAACAAAAGGCATACCTCCAGAGCGATTCACTGTGGGGGAAGTGAGAGTGTGTCATGTAAGTTATGAACCTCAATGTTTAGAGGATGTGTTGGAATTGCCAAAAGCTGAATCTAAAAAATGGTTTGAGGCAATGGATGAAGAAATGCATTCAATGGCAAAATATAAGGTCTTTACACCAACACAGTTGCCTAAAGATCAGAAAGCAGTTGGCTGCAGATGGGTATACAAAAAGAAAGTTCTAGTGTCTGGTAAAGTAAAATACAAGGCACGTTTAGTAGCACAGGGATTTACACAAAGAAAGCACTTGAACTTTGATGAGACCTATGCACCTACTGTTAGGTCAGAGAGCGTAAGATTAGCTTTGAAATTGGCAGCATTAAAGAAATTTGAAGTCAATCATTTTGACATCACAACTGCTTACCTAAATGCAGAACTAAAGGAAAATATTTTCATGATGGAGGCTCCTGGGTATGAAAGTGGAAAAACAGGAATGGTGTATAAATTGAACAAAGCCATTTATGGTCTAAAACAGTCAGCCAGAAACTGGAATCAATGTTTAGATGAAGTTTTACAATCTCAAGGTTTTAAAAGAAGCTTGGCAGATCCATGTGTGTATACCAAGGGAACAGGAGAAAAACAAATGATTTTGTTAGCTTTTGTGGATGATCTTTGTTTGATGGCAAGTAAAAAGGAACAAATTCAAGACTTTGAAAAGGAAATTGGTAAAGAATTTCAATTGAAAGATTTGGGAAATATTAAAAACTATCTTGGAGTTGAAATTGAAAGGGCACAAGATGGCAGTTTTCTGCTAAACCAAAAACAGAAAATTGAGCAATTATTAAAAGAATATAACATGGACAATTGCAAAAGTGTCCAAACTCCAATGGTAGTAGATTTTCAAAAGAATATAGGTGAAACATATTTTCAAGACCCAGACCTTTATCAATCTATCATTGGAAGTCTGTTGTACCTGGCACAATGGTCAAGACCAGACATATCCAATGCAGTAAGCATTTTGAGTAGATTGGTGGCAAAACCCACAACAAATGCATGGCAAGCTGTAAAAAGAATAATGAGGTATTTAAAAGGCACTCAGGACAAATGCTTAAAATTAAGTTCATCAGGAACACCAAATCTGGAGTGTTACGTGGATAGTGATTATGCTGGAGACAGAAGTGATAGAAAATCTACCACTGGCATTGTGGTAACATTTGCTGATTCCATAATTGGCTGGAAAGCAAGGAAACAAAATGCAATTTCTGTTTCTACTGCTGAGGCAGAATTTGCAGCACTATCTGAACTGTGTAACGAAATAGTGTGGTTCAAACAACTGTTGATAGATGTAAATGTGCCAATTGATAAACCAATAAAAGTAAATGAAGACAGCCAAACGTGTATCCAGATGGCTAAAACTGAAAGAATGCATGCCAGGAGTAAACATGTGGATATAAAATATTGTAATGTTAGACAATCTGTAAATAATGGACTGATAGATCTGGAATACTGTGAATCAGAAAATAATGTAGCAGATCTGATGACTAAACCATTATGTGCAAAAAGGCATCAAGAGTTAATTGAGAAACTGAATATGGTAAATCACAATATGTAAACTGTTTTGTGTATGTTCATTCAGGTCAGTAAAATGGAGGGGTGTCAGTGTATTCACTGTAAGTAAAAAGGATTTTACAGACCTGAATGGTAAGGGTTAACCAAGCTCCTGAAATGAAGAGAGCTAATTGCATCAGCCAGGGTGTGCTGATTAGCAGCACCTGGGATGTTGCTGGTCAGGTTGAAAACCCTGTGTATATATTCTGTAGGTAATGTTCATGTTGTGGTTGGGTAGTTGATGTAGTCGGTGGTGGATGGTTGCTAGAAAATATATTTATGATTAATTGGACCAGCAGACTCTGTGTCTTTCTTAGAACTGGAAGAAGGGAAGCGCGTACTCTGTCAGGCTGCTGTATATTTATGTGTACGAAAGAGCTCTTGTGTCCTGGCTGGCATGCATGTCTACTTGGAGCACTGCCAGGCTTGAGGGGGCCTTGGGCATGATGTCATCTTTGGGGCCTTCTGAGGAAATGAAGATAGTGGGTGTGACTGGAACTTCATAGTCCAGTATATCCAAGGGATGCTGCAGAGACTACTGTGAGCCCCATATTCCACTGGTGGTTGCAACAGCTGTGCCACCACCATCAATCATCTAACAGGTATTTGGAGCTACCCAGGATGCAGGGCCCTGGAGTTGGGCCCTGTAATCTGGCCCTAATGGTGGACATTTCATGAATGCTCCAGCTTGCCAATGTGCTTGTGGAATCTCCACCCTATGAAGGTATGGATTGAAAAGGAAGAAAGGGAAGCTTGAATTATGGTCTCATAAATTTTGAAACAGGTGATTGGTGCAGTCAAACTTGAAAATATCAAACAAACAACCTGTTTCAAGATAAGTAGGGTTAGCTAAAGAATACAGTTGTTGTTGTTGTTGTTTTATTGTTGTTTGATACTATGTAACAAACAAACAAAAGCTTTTACTTTGCCTTTGTTCACTCTGACTGCATTCAGATGTCATGATAAATTATGATGTGCAGAGGCTGGTAAATAGTTTTGCTTCTGATTTTGATTGAGCACAGTTTAGCATTATGCCCAAACCCTGAACACTATTTAATCTTAACCATGGTTTGTTAAACCAAGCTGGTTTCATGAACTGTGGTTTACAACTGGCTTGTTTCAACAAGCCATAATTAAGATTAAACACATTTGTCAGGTTTGTATGCTGTGGCAAGTCCTGGTTCATTTAAAATGAAAAGTGACTGCTTACAAGCACCTTCTTGCAGTAATGTCAGAGTGGAAGCAGCTAGGGGAAATGCATATGTCCAGGGAGAGGCTAAGTGCATTCCCATCATGCTGAACCATGGCAAATTGCAAGGTTGGACAGAGCCAAAGTCAACCGTGGACAGTGCCAAAGTCAAAGGTTGGTGGGTCACCACCTTTTCTCTTTCTGCTACTCACTTTTCTCTCCCTCCCTCTCCCTCTCGTAAAGCAGCTGCCAGAGAATGAGCAGATTGCTAAGAATGGGGGAGAAATTCATATTTTAATGTGAATTTACCCAATTTTGCACTTTTGAATGACTATGCAAACTGAAACTCATCCTTTGATATTCACACTTTTCTGAATTTTGTAATAGAGTTCTCCAGTCAAACAAAAATGTATATTTTCGAGAAAACAATGTTCAAATATGCATTACTTTAGGAAAACTGCTTGTAGTAAGATGTATATATTAAGTAAAATGCTTTAAAGTGCATCCATTAGGAGACAATATGCACAAAAATATCCATGAAGGTTTTTTTAAATCATTATCATCATCATCATCATCATCTCAGATTTTGAGATAAATTGAAATTAAGACTGAAGGAATTCTGAAAGTTCAAGAAGATTCGAACCTAAGAATAAAAACAGAAAAATGCAATCAACAGATTTATTATTAGTTTGTCTTACTAGAGGTCTGAACTGAGCACCATGCAGAGGACTTACCGTAGGTTGCTAGAGACACCGCTTGCCCATCCCAGGTTTAATGTGATGTCCTAAACAACCAACTGAGGGCTATACCACTTCAGAATACCATTGGGTATCACATGACTATTTTTAACTTCATACCAAAAAATAGAAAATTATTATGTCCAGGATTGGGCTAACCTAGCCTAGAACCCTTCTTCTGAAAATAGTAGTTTTCCATCTTGAGGATGGAGAACCATTCAGTTGTATGAATTTTTCAACTGCATCTCAGTAAGCGCTAAGCCTACAACCTTGGCTGAAGTCTCCAAATACTGTCGAATTAAAAAAAGATTTGTCTCTTCTGTTTCCTTATTCTCCTTCTTGACTTGTCCCTAGAGCTCTTACCCTTCCCTCAAACTTTACACCCTGCCTCCCTCTTTCTCTCAATTCACAAGGAATATGCTAATTATCTGGAAAAATGTGGAAACACAATATTAAAAATATACCAGGCACATGTGACAACAGTGACAAGTGTCAATTCCTAACAGTATGTGTTCCCAGGAACTGCACATAGTAGTTGGCTTTCCTGGTTTGTAGTGTGACAGGCTGACCTTAAAAAAATTAATTGGAAGTTACACCACATTAAGAATTTGTCATCTGTTTTTAATAGGCATTTTGAGACAGGAAGAAGCCTTCATTAGCCCTATAGCCCTAATGATTTTGAATGGATTGCTTAATGAGATATAAAAGCTTATAGCAATTCCAAGGAAGTATCAGTGACAGGCTAGCTGACACCAAGATCAATTTTGCTTTTTCGTTGTTAAAAAAAAATTAAACAAAAATGTCTCCACTGAGTAACTGTAGCTATACTACTGAATAGAACATGTGTTCGTTCTAGGGATGGGCAAATTCCCCCACCTGCCACCATTCGTCTTGGCCTTGTTCTTTCTGAGCTTTTCCAGAGAATTTGTAGAAAGTTTACTGAGATCTTGGAAAGACCTTTCACAATCCTCCAATGTCCTCAGCCTTCCGTCCTCAGCCTTCTCTCCCCCTTCCCTGGCAAGCTTCTTTGTCTTCTTTCCTTTTACCCAAAGCTTACCTGAAATCAGCAGAGATGGGGAGTATGTGAGCAAATGGGAATGTTGCTCCTAGGCCTTTCATCACCCCCAAAAGCCTCACTAACAGTTAATGGACTGGCAAGCTCATCAGTTCTGCGAGGGCCGGTCCTAAAATTAGGCAGAGTGAGGCAGAGACATCAAACAGCTGATTTTGCATGTCATGAAAGGGCAGCAAATTGTTACTTTATTATTACTACTACTATTACTACTCCTATCACTTGTATCATTCTCTCTTTTCTTGCTCGTCATGGTGTTTCTAGATGGACAAGACAGGTTTTGCCAAGTCATGTTGTCTTTTACTGATTCAGGAATTTCCTGACTATTTAGACATTGTTGTTGTTGTTGTCGTTATCATTGTTATCACTCACACAGAGAAGTGTTTGTGGTGTTTTGTGCCTCAGGTGCCAAAATAAGTTGGCTAGCCTTGGATACTATGCACCTTGACTTAGGAAGCAAGGGTGTTAAAAAAATTGGCTGTCCCATTTCAGAGAGCAAAATGACTTGGGCTAGCCCTGAGAAATACAAATATTCTGCAGAAAATACAAATACTATTTATTATTATTTGTTTTTATTAAGGTGTATATACCACCTTATCTGCTAAGAAGCCATCAAGGCACTGTACAACAATTAAACCTTAAAACAATAAAACAGTAACTTTTAAAAATAACAACATTAAAACTACACATTTTTAAAGGCTAGATTGAAAAGGTGTATCTTTACCCACTTTCTAAAGGCCAAGAGAGTGCAGGGCATTCCTGGCCCATGAGGCAACACATCCCCAAGTTTGGGGGCAACGCAGGAGGAAGATAATCTCTAGAAATTGCAGTTTGCCAGGGCTTCTTGACAAACAGGAACTCCCTGGGATAGTCCCTGTGCATTCACATGACGCACAGGGGATCCCGGGATCGGGAGGGATGATCCCTCCCTTGCCCTGGGGGAAGGCCCTACACTTTAGGCCCACTTTTTCTGCAGTCTCGGGATGATCCCGAGACCACAGAAAATGTAGCCCACCATTGCGGTTTGTTCCAGCTCCTCATGGTTACTTGTGAGGAGCTGGGACCCTCGCATGGGGGTGGGGTGGGGTGAGTGGGAAAATATTTTTAAAATTAAAAATGTTTACCTTTTGCACACAAGCGGTCGTGCGCTCCTTCCTCTTTAAAAAACAAACAAAATGGTGGGTGCGACGTCCTCTCCCTCTGAGGTCGTCATGCGCCACATGTAAACAGAGGGGTAGATCTCATGATAAAAATATTGCAAGATTTTCACCCCTCCGTTGCACTAGACCAGTAGGTCTAGCTGAGGCCTGGATCTCCTCTACTCCTTATTATTGCTGTTGGAACAGTTTAAGGGAAAGGAAAATGGGAAATAGCAAAGATTGGAATGGACCAAAATTATTTACAAGCCAAACTGAAATTAAATGACTTTCTGGCTTGGATCATAAAAGGCTCATTATTTCAAAACTGGACAGAGAGAAGGAATAATTTCTGACACTACCCTCACCTCCAATTCTGAAAAACATCCACATCTCTCGCTAGTTAAGGAACAGATTGAAGATTTCTAGCATGTTATTAAAGAATAGTATTGGACTTGTAAATAGTGATTTGCATTTGCATTGACATAGTAATGATGTTCACATACTACACAATTATTTCAGAAATTATCTCTTCTCATAGCCTGCAGGCAGCATAAGTGAGCTGGGATGGTCCTTGATAGGAATCATTTTCTTCAGGAAAGTGTTCTGAAGCCACTAAATCAAAGCATCCTTCCCCTTCCAATATGTCAAGAAGTGTAGCAATATGTAAAACAACACTGTAAAATAAGCTCATTCACTTACATTCCTTTCCCCCCCCCCCACATGTAGAAATGTCACATTTCTAAATATATATGTACTATTTGTGTTTTCACTTGAAAGCCAATGATCTTGTTAGTCTATTAAATTCTAACAAGGGCATTTGAGGATCAGAGTTCCAGTTCTGAGTCACTTCATATGATTCTGGGAATATGTACATGTTTGGGCATCTTGCACTAATCTGGCCTTTGTTCTTCTGGTTGGAAAATAAACTTGAAGCTAGGGGCAAAAGCAAAGCAAAATAAAAATCCACCCTTGGTAATTTTTCTTGATTTTTTTTAAACCAGCTGGAAATCTGTTATTTAAAATGTGTTGTATTGTACATAGCACTCCAGGCTACTGTTAATGTCAAGAATGTCATCTGTCTATATTTGTACACCAGTTGTAATCATACAAGAATGTTATATTATTTGTGTAATTTATAAATTTCATCCCAGGTGTTAGTTTTCCTTGAATTGCTTGAGGGGGAGAGCAGGATTGTAGCTTTTGGGGCCATCACTTGGTTCCATCACCTTTTATGCTTTGCAGGGATAATTTCTGCAGTGCAGATTGTAAATGAGTAAAGCTGGTTCTCCACTGCAGACATTCACATTCCAATGTGCAGGGGAACAGGGATATCTGTAACTTCAAAAACCAGCCTTTTTTGGGCTCAACAGAAGCCATGGTTTTCCCTGACCTCTAGAGAAATTTTTTGGGGTTGTGTGTGCATGTGTGTCGGCTGCAATTTGTGTAATTTGTGCAAATTGGGTCTGCAATTTGTGCAGATAAAAAACCATGGAAAATCTCTTAATTGATCCGACTCATTGCAGACTGAGTTGGGCCAGATAACGGAAAACTCATCAAGTTCCTCCCCCACCCCAGTGGATTCCTCTGATATCCCTGGCAGAGGATAATGGAGCTGAGTAATGGGTTATATGATGGAGGGAATGCATCTAAGAGAGTGGTCTCACTCTGCACTTCATGCAAGTCTGATGTGGGGGGCAGTGAACATCTGAACAGAACTATTATTCAGCAAGGACATGAGGGATCACTACGACTTGTATTCCTCTTTAGAACGTTCAAAGCACTTTGTTTACATTATCAAGAATCATTGCAACAGCCTGATATGGTAGGTCAATATTAATGGTAAACACTTGACAGCTGATGAAATGGAGACCTGAGAGACAAGAATTGCACTGGCTGCCTATACACTCCCATTCGGAATTCAAGGTGTTGGTAATGACATTAAAAGCCCTAAAGGTTTGGGATCTCGATACTCGAGGGAGTGCCTGCCTGAGACTTGAGATCTGTTGGAGGAGCCTGTGGCGTTACACCCCACAAGTCAATTCCAAATGTATGTCTGCAGTTTGTAAGTCTGTGGTTTTTAGAATGTTGGCCTGAGTGGGTGGAGTTAGAATGTCTTGGGAGGGGGGAGGAGTGATATATATATAAGGGAATGACTGAGGGGATGGGGAGTTCTTGTTCTTGTTCTTTTCAGGAAAGCTTTTCAGGGAGACTTGTTAGGTACTCTTAGAGTCTGTAGTGCTCTCTGTATTTATGGTACTTAAGTTCTGGGAAATTTGAGAGTCAGTGTAGTGAGTGGTGTCTTTAGAGTGTGGTGTGCACGTAGTGGAAGTATATTAATCAATACTGATAATAAAGAAAGTTCAAGAGTGATTGTGTGAGAAAAAGGAAAGCGCGAATGTGAGAGTGACAGGATTGTATGGAAGGTTTCAAAAAGGTTTTTAAATGTTGTTATTTGAAACAAAGCTTATGAACTTTTAAAAATAAATTTTGATTGTTTGTTTTAAAACTACCACAAAAATCCCACGTGTCTGTTTGGCGTTTATCATCTTAAGTTTACACATTCAGCACCCACTCTGACAATCATTCACCTAAGCAGATATAACTCACAGCGCATTATTATATATATTAAAATCATTCTCCATTTTAAACCCCTTTCTCCACATAGTTTGGAGGACAGTGGGCTTTATCCCTTGCCTCAGATGTACCAAGTGGTGGTGCTTGGTTTGAGCAGGGAGTAGCCTCGGCCGGGTCTGTTGTTCAGAGCCTGTGTCGCCCCATAATAAGTGGTGGCAGACGTGAGGTCTGGTGTTCAGAGCCTGTGTCGTGGCAAAGCCCTCCTCTGCATCCCACCAATGCGAGACATATGCTATGGTGGAACATGGGAAAGGGCTTTCTCTGTTGTGGCACCCTGGCTGTGGAATGCCCTCCCCTTGGAGGCCCGACTGGCACTGGCACTGATTTCATTTCAGTGCCAAGTTAATTCTAAATACTGTTTCTTTCATGTAGTCCAGTCAGTCAGGAATCACCTGGCAAATTGAATATCATCATGCCTGTAGGTATTATATACTGCAATGTCAACATATGGAGATCACTGAGGGCAAGCAAAGCTAGCTGAACAATGTCTCTTAGAATTGTTGTTGTTGTTGTTATTTCTATACTGCCCAATAGACAAACATGTGGTTCACAAAAATTACAGAACAAAAACATTATGTATATATAACACACAAAACTTAAAAACAATTTAAAACAGCAAAAAAACAAAACAAAAAAACAGTTACAATAGATCAGTCAAATGAACAATCTTAGCCAATTAGAATCAAGTGACCAAGACACTCTTTAGGATTTAGCTCTGTACTGATATCAATGGCAGTGTTATCACTGGCAGCTAATTCATTTCATTCATTCTTTTTCTAAACTGCCCCAGAGTCGAAGCTTTCTGAGTGGTTCACAAAAATTAAAAGCAAAATCATTTACATAAAGGCATAGAAACAGATAGCACTCACAACAGACAACATATACCTAAAAAATTCTGGGTAAAAACTGTGTTTCCTGATTAGGTAAACATCCCCTGCTGAAAGGGGTGACAGTGATGAATGCTGCTGAAAAGTTCCTCGAATATACCGGGTAGTTTTAGCTCAGGCATAGATCTGGGAAAAGTTCAAACAATATGTGATGTCAAGTAATATGTGTTGAATGCAGGCCATGAGTCTTGTTGACTGGAGTTACACTGTGCCAACTGTCTACTGAAATTGTCCAACAAAACTGATTAGGTAGATAATACCTCCAAACAGGAGATGGTGCCATAGTATTTCTTACTATTTTGTTATTGTTATATATCTTACCATCATGTTCTGCCCTGAGAAGAATGTAGAAATTCAACCATGTTTGAAAATATCACCTATTTGCAGTGATTTAATACAAGTCACCTGTCTAAACCATTGCCAGCTTCACCACTCAGTGGTTTTGACATGAAGTGCTGTCCAGAGAAAGTTAATTAATTCTTCATTCTAAAGACTGTCAGGATTACTCTGTCCCTTCAGATCAATAATATCAGTGGGACTTGAGCAGAAGTAGGGAGGAAGGATTTAGTACTTTCAAAATGGCAAGGGAACTTTCATGGCAATAGTAACCCAGTTCCTGATGCCAGAGATCTGCTCTATCTGCAAAAGCGAGGGAAGGATTTTTCTGCTTCTGAAATGTAGCACGAAAAACAACTTTCTTCTAGTAGAAGGAAGGAGATTCTAGCCTTGTATATTCCTAATGTGTTATCTCAGTATAATCTTTGTGAGTACAGTAGACCTGCCTGATTACTAGAAGATGTATTTATGAATATTCATTTGAATTGTAAATTAATTTCCTTCTGCTCTGCTTACATACCTTTATATATTTGCTTTCTACATATAATTATGCAACTGCATTTTAACAACACCAATAAAAAGTTAATTGTACATTTTCCATAATTTAACATTTATGAAATACTAATTTAAATCTACACTGTCACTGTTCATGCAAGCAAATCAGAAGCAAGAGTTATATACTGGAGGCAGATGTGTGTGTGTGTGAATCCAAATTAAAATCCCAGTAAATTGGAGATGGTTTGAAGATGGCATAATCTTGTAGCTTAGCTACAATGCTATAAATGTACAGTTAAAATGCAAGCAATTTTAGGCCAGAAATCATTAAAAAAGCCAATCCCTTTTGATTTATTTACAAATAGAATTTGTAAATGAATCATAAATGAAATCCAAAATAGACCAGAACAGAAGATGAGAAAGTGCACAATGCCAGGTCAACTTCTACTGTATTCATGCATATCACAATTTTTGTATTACAAATTATCACTACAAGTGGAGCCTTCTTGTGTGTCACTGAGAAGAGTGAAGTTCTCTCATGCACTTAGAGAGCAGAATAAGGTAGAACAACAGCACCCCTCAAACAAAATTATTGATAGATGGATTGATAATGACAGAAGGTTAGACATCAGTGTGTCACAGAAATAATAACAAAAAGGGATCTATTTCAGTAGTAGGGATATCAAAGGCCTTGTGCCAATGGGAGCTGCATGGAGGGAGTAATTTTCAGTGGGGGTTGAGGCTGGGAAAGGAAGCATTAGCACCCCCACTCTCTGCATGGTGAATTCCCATCTGGGATCAGGTGAAGCTTATTTCTGCTATGCAAAATAACTGCTATAAAGAAGCATGTACAATAAAATGGCAATATGCACTGAAATTGTCCTGTGATTGTGAACACTTGCACAAGTGTGATGGGAGAAATAAAAAGAAGAGAGGTCATTGTCCAGGGAAGTGTCAAAGTAGAGTAGGTACTTTACAAGGAAATTGACAAAGTGGCTGTACTACTGCAGACTGCACATAGCAGACAGGTGAATCTGTGCACTTGTGAAGGGCGAAAGAGGGGGGGGGATACAAACCCATTTATCCATTTGAGAAGCACCAAGAAAACAAAAACATTCAAAACATTCCCAAATGTCATTTCAGTGTTGGTGGAGGAGTGGATATCACTGAGGAGGTAGGAGCAAGGCTGGAGGAAGCACTAGCAAAGATGCAAGGAGCAGCCGGGCTTTTTGCTGCTCTCGCTAGGGAACTCTGTAGCTCATACTGACAAGCCATGCTGCTACTTTCATAGATTACAACAAGCCACTCTCAACAACCCAGTAACAAGCTATGGATTCTCAGAGTGGCTTGTGCATGGTGTAAGAAACAGAGCTGAATTGTCTGTGCTGGATTCTGACCTCATGATAAACCACACTGACACAAACAAGCTTCACAACTTACCGAAGCTTATTGTGATGTGAAAACCAGGTCATAGACAATCTGTCTAGCTAACAGATTGGAATCACTTGGAACTTTCCATGGTGCTGATCCATTGCTCTTCCAGAAACCTGTCCTTGATCATGAGCGTTTTCAGATGGGGAGGAAATCATGTTTCCTTACTATTGCTTTGCTTCCTGCTTCTCTTCCACAATAGGGATGGACAGAATCACACAAGGAATCAAGAGGAAGCAAGTAGTGATCATGTAGCATTTTTATAGTGCAACCTCTCCTGCACAAGACAGGAAGCAGCAACAATTATCATTGTTAGGGTGACCATATGAAAAGGAGCACAGGGCTCCTGTACCTTTAACAGTTGCATAGAAAAGGGAATGTCAGCAGGTGTCATTTGTATGCATGTTGCACCTGGTGAAATTTCCTCTTCGTCACAACAGTTAAAGCTGCAGGAGCTATATTGCAGCTATACTGTGTCCAGATTTAAAAGAGGGCAGGGCACCTGCAGCTTTAACTGCTGTGATGAAGAGGAAATTTCACCAGGTTCCCCATATATACAAATGACACCTGCTGAAATTCCATTTTCAATGCAACTGTTAAAGATACAGGAGCCCTGTCCTCCTTTTCATATGGTCACCCTAATCATTGTAGCCAAGAAAAAATGGATTTTCCAGGTCTTATTTTTTAGGCTTTAGCTAGAACTAAGGATTATCCCAGGCAAATGGAGGGGTTGTCCCTGCCTGCTCCCGGTATCCCCTGTGTGTCATTTGGATGTACAGGGATGATCCCGGGATGATCCCAGGATATATACCTGGTCTAGCCACGGCCTTAGTGTGGAAAAGGAGAAGGAGACATGCAGGAAGATCACTGCATAACCAAAATGACCTTCAAAGTTCTGTGAGTGGCCTGTCACGAGTGTGCTACAAAATGGTTGCTTAAAGTCGCTGAAGCCTGATCTTCCTGAAAACCCCATCTCACATTCTGCACCCTTGGCCTCAACAGCACCTCAATGATGCTGAGCCTGAACCTCAGCAGAGGCAAAAACAGAGCAATTTCATAACAAACTAAAGTGGACAGGAAATATTAAGAGGAACAACAACAACAACAACAACCCCTTTCCACGTGCGTTTGAAGGAAGAGGAAGGAAAAGGTAGGCCTGCTCGGTTAGGATGGTAAAAAAAAGAAAGAAAAAAAAGGTGACAAAGAAAAAGACAGAACTACTCAGCTCCTATATAGGCTCCAACTTCTCCCCAAAGGGGAACTATGTGAAACCTGTCATAAATAGCATGGCTGGATTGCAGTTCAAGATTGATAAGGAGTTGGCCAGAAAATATGTAACTACATTAAATGAGTTCAAGCTTTGAATTGTGAATCTTGGAGAAAATTTGGCAAAGAAGAATTACCAGCTACAGCCAGCCATCATGTTAAAGGTACAATTGCCACATTTTGGCAATGGAGTAGTATCAATAAACAGGTAAAGTTCTGATCTAGTCCAACAAAGATTCATTTTTTATTTTTACTTTTTGCTTTTTAGCTCATTGCTGGACCTTCCAGGCTCTACCCATGATTTGCTAGAGTCATCTGCCCATGACATGCCAGATTGTTCTCAGACTCTGCTCCTTACACACCATGTTCTGCCCTGATTTTACTCATGATGATCCACCAATTTATGCCTACAATCTATTGCTTCCCATTGTTCTACTAGAGTATGGATATGGATCAATCAGCATGGAAAGTACAGTCCATCTCCAGGGATTCAGATCTACTGAGAAACTGGTTCAATGGATGTTTCTTCACTATTCTACTATTGGTCCAGCATTCCATTACTGATCTTCACCTATGTATAGTCCTGTGGCATGAACTGTGATTTCAAATGTCCTTTGTACTGGGCACAATGCTGAGGCAACCCACCTGCCAAGTAAACTGGTGCTCAGTTTGACACTTATGGGCTAAGTAATGCCTACACAAAGTTCCACTTTCCTTCAGGATTTAGCTCAGCTGCATTCCATGTTCCCATTTGTTTCACATTGTGCAGCTAATAGAGCTTCTCCTCTACTGAATGTTTCCATCTTTAAATTTAAATGGGATTAATGCTGTGAAAAGTTCTTTTTAAATGATTAGGTTAATAATCTGGAAATGATGGCTCCCAAATAGGGCAGTGCAGCGAGCACCGATCTGAATGTTTGTCGCAGCTCAGTGGAAACCTTTGTGTATATGTCTACAAATTTCCCAGGTTTCAATGCTGAGAAACCATAATTTGTAGCCATAACTATGATTTATCTCCTTTTTATTTTATACCTGCGGAGACTTAGCAAATAGTGAACATGTTCTTGATTGCTGCAACAGCTGTAGGAATTTCCAGGGGTCACATCACAAGGTTGGTGTTCACCATAAATCTTGTCTTAATTTAAAAAATGAGCTATAGACGAGTGGTCATTTCTCATTATTGTTAATTTTTCATACATCAGAGATTCCAGTTTCTTCTCTTTAAAAAAAATGGTTTAGAGAAAACAGCTGATCGTTTGTTCTCAAAGTCTCCCTTGTCTCTGTTTTATCTTATTTTTTTCTGGCATGTCACTCAATTTCCTTTTGCAAAATGTTCTTTTGTTGAGAATACTATTTGTGGTTCATTATATGCTGTATGTTTTCTGTGCTGAAATTTAACTTTACACCCACATGAAAAAATTTCCCATTGTATTCATTTGTGAAATTTACTGCTATTTCCTTAAAAATGGGCTTATGGTTTTCCAAATGTATAAAAAGGGTGAAATTTATTATCGTATTCAGAATTGTATTTTTTATTTTTAAATTCCAAAATGTATGAGTCATGAAACCTCAAGCAATGAAATGCATTTGGGTAGCATTCTTGTTATTCTGTCTTTGAGCTGCACATGTATTTTTTTGTTTAATTCTCAACTACTTTTAGGCCTTAGAGTTTTGTCAATCTCCACATCTATATCACTGGGTCCTTAAGCTTCATAGCCACTAATTCTTGATGGTGATTCTCCTTGGTTTTCCAGTTATTTATCTGGTTCAACTTACTAGCTAATGCAATGACTTCATCAAGTGCCAGATTTTTCAGATCATAGCTGAAACTGAAGGACTTCCCTTCCACCTGCATTAACAATGAAATTGTATCATGCTAAATTGTTCTGTACTTTAATGTCTCAGCTGCGAGCCTTTGCCATCATTACCTGAGCTGGTTTCTATTAGGGATGTGCTCCGCTCCGATTAGGAGCGTAGAAGCAGTAGCGGATTGGCCTGCTCCGCCTTACCCAGAGGCGGAGTAGGAGCGGACCGCGGACCCCCTAGAAGCAAGGCGAAGAGAAGCGACCATTTTTCGGAGCTCCGAGTTCAGTCGGAGCGCTCCGGTCGCCATCTTGAAAACATTTCGCCATAGGATTGCATTGCGGCAAATAATCGCGCATAACTACGTTGTTTTTGAAGCTATCGTTCTGGAAATTCTTGTGCACAGAGAGTCGTGGATGGGGGTCATTTTGAGACCACTCTCACCTCTCTGCGTGCTGTGGTTCACGTGCAATATTTTTTTAAAAATCGGGTCAACCGCGGGGCTCAAACTGCGTTTCGGCTTTTCGCCCATAGGATTGCATTGAGGGAAAGAATCGGGGATAACTGGGGGGGGGGTTTAAGCTATCGTTCTGAAAATTCTTGTGCACAGAGAGTCGTGGATGGGGGTCATTTTGAGACCACTCTCAACTTTCTGCGTGCTGTGGTTCACGTGCAATATTTTTTTAAAAATCGGGTCAACCGCAGGGCTCAAACGGCGTTTCGGCTTTTCGCCCATAGGATTGCATTGAGGGAAAGAATCGGGGATAACTGGGGGGGGGTTTAAGCTATCGTTCTGAAAATTCTTGTGCACAGAGAGTCGTGGATGGGGGTCATTTTGAGACCACTCTCAACTTTCTGCGTGCTGTGGTTCACGTGCAATATTTTTTTAAAAATCGGGGTTTGGGTTTTTTTTTTTTATTATTATTATTATTTTGGAAGCGATGACAGGCACATTCAACTCCCAATCCTGATGAGAATTCATCTCCTCAGAAAGCATCCTCCTCCAATCCCAGCGTTGGAGGGGGGACTAAGGCAGACCCACCCTGAGAACTTTCTGTTTTGTGTCTCTTTGTGGGTTGGCGTTCGTGGAGGGAACACTTACTTAGCTAGTGCTCCTGCTTTGGAGATAGATTAATTTAATATAGGTTTAGTTTGGCGCGTGTGTGTGTTTGTTTGCTTCTTTCTGACTTGTAGCTTAGTTTGCCCTGTGTTTTCCCCTTACTTTGATTTAATATAAACTTTATTTTTGAATTTTGGAGTGTGTGGTTGGGTTGGTTGCCCCCCCCTTCCCTGTATTAAAGCCTGACTGTTCTGCTTTTGTGAAAGCTTTCTTTTGAAAGCATACACACACTTTTTGTCCCATTTCCCTACATTTATATTCTTAAACATATTTTATTATATTCTTTCACATAGTCCATTAGTATATATTCTCATACATATTATATTAGTATTCATATTTTGTTCTTCTTATAGTAGTGGTTGGTTCTTTTTCCCCCTCCCCTCTCTTAAATCCTGATTGTGTTTCCTTCTATCTTCTATATACCAAATATACCAAAAAAATTGGATTCTCTTTTTCTTCTCTGTGTAACTTCGACGGAGTGGGCTGCTTTTGTCAAGTTCAACAGGCAGCCACAGATTGAGCATTTTGGGGAAAGCATACGCACACCATTTCCCTATTCTTAAACATATTATTATTATATTCTTTGACATAGTCTTAGTAGTCTATTAGTATACATTCTCATACATATTAGTAGTAGTATTCATATTTTGTTCTTCTTATAGTAGTGGTTGTCCCATTTCTTGTCCCATTTCCCTACATTTATTAGTAATATTCTAAAACATATTATTATATTCTTGTAGATATTCTTAGTAGTATATTCTCATACATATTAGTAGTAGTATATTTTATTGTTCTTGTCCCATTTCCCTACATTTAAACATATTATATTCTTCTTATACATATTCTTAGTAGTACCTTATACATAGTATTAGTAGTATTAATATTTTGTTAGTCATCATGAAAAGAGAAAGCAGGCGTGCTGAAAGCAGCAAGGCTCAGTCTGCCAGCAGGGCTTCCTCTCCTCCTGTGAAACTCAAACGGGCAACTCCTTGGCTGACTGCTCCAAAACAGAAGCAGGACAAGCAGCAGGCAGAGCCACTCTCTTCTGCAACTTGTGCCCGGCGTTCTCTTTTTGAGGGTGGGAATGGGAAAAGTGCCCGTTTGCAAGAGGCACGTGGCAGCAGTGCCATTAGAGGAGGAGGAGTATCCCCAACTCCTTCATTCTCCTTTCAGCCCACGAGCCCGCTGATGGACCTAGACGAGGTCCTCAGCACAGTGGAGGGGGGGGAGGAGGAGGAGGCGGTGGGCCTCCAGGATGTGGGGGCTGAGGAGGAGCAGCAGCAGGCCGAGGCTCTCTCCCCAGTCTCATCCCACACCCCTGTTTCTGTGGCAACACCAGAGAGCTCAGGCGGGCAATTGGTGGTGTCACCACAGAAACGAAAGACAAGCATCGTGTGGGACCACTTTGAGTTGGGAGCGGATCCCCGCTTTGCTGTCTGTCGCCACTGCAAACTCAGCCTAAGCAGGGGTTCATCGACAGGGCATTATGGAACCAGCAGCATGAAGATGCATCTTCATAGGCAGCACCAGGCGATCTTGCTGGGGAAAGAGGCGGGCAAGGCGACTGGTTCCAGGGGAAAGCCGAAGGCTGCTGCTGGCACTGCCACTCTAAGCTCTCCATCTCCCATCCCCACAAGGGTTAGGCAGGCAACCCTGCAGGACATGGGGTGGGGGAAGTATTGACCCACAAGATGGCGTTTTCCAATGCCCACCCAGGGTGCTACTGTGTTGGGGCATCTGCCGGGACTGACTCCTCCCCAATACTAGATCTATGACATGTCACTCTGCCTGCCCCTCTGCTAGCCTGTCCTCCTCGGTGACCGACTCGCTGGGATGGTTTGCGTTTGCAATGCGTGACTAACTGCAATGCTGGCTTAGAAACCAGCCATCACTTCCTTGTGCCCCCAGAAATGCCCGCAGCCTGCCTGCCTGCCTGCCCGCCTCCCCCGGGGTGCTGCTGTGGTGGGGCATCTGCCAGGACTGACTCCTCGCCTACTCTGCCTGCCTCTCTGCCCGCCTGGTGCCTGGTTTGCTCCCAATCGTCCTCCTCTGTGCCCCTCAAGGCGTAACTGCTGGCTTAGAAAGAAACAACCAGCCATCTTTGCCTCACTTTGCGCCCACTTATGGGTTGGTTTGCTATGCGTTAGTGCTCAAGCCATCCTTGCGGCACTACAATGCATGCTGCCTGCCTGCTTTCCATTGATGGTGCTATATAAATAAATAATAATAATAATAATAATTCTCCCCTTCCCGCCTTGCAGCGATGGTGTATGTGTCTTGCTTTGACTCAGGGGAGAAGTCCTTCCTGCGCTCACTTAGACTTTATCAAATTCAATAATCCCTTTTTCAAATGTGCCAGAAGATTTAGGGTTATCTCGTGGCATGTTGGGATTGCCTTGGAACTGGCCCCATTGAGCTGTCTGCAATTGCAACTTTAAATCCCTGACATACTGGAGTGTTCAAATTTCAAAAGTTCCCCTAACATCAGGGGATGATGGGATTGCCTTGAAACTTGGTGTCCATGGGGACACATGGGTAAGCTGTCATGGGACCAAAGGATAGGTTTCTAACGTGCAAATTGACGTAGTTGTAGAATGGGACTTGATTTGGGGTGAGTTAAAAAGTTTAAGCCGCGCCAAAAATCAGGGGATGATGGGATTTGCTTGCAACTTGGCGTGCATGTGGACACATGGATAAGCTCTCCTGGTGCCGAGTTTGAGGTTTCTAACATGCAAATTGACGGAGCTATCCCAAGGGGTGTGAATGGGGTGCCCGATTTTCATAAATTCCCCAAAAATCAGGGGATGATGGGATTGCCTTGAAACTTGGCGTGCATGTGGACACGTGGATAAGCTATCATGGTGCTGAGTTTGAGGTTTCTAACGTGCAAATTGACGTAGTTGTAGAATGGGACAATTTGGGGTGAGTTAAGCCATGCCAAAAATCAGGGGATGATGGGATTTGCTTGCAACTTGGCGTGCATGTGGACACATGGATAAGCTCTCCTGGTGCCGAGTTTGAGGTTTCTAACATGCAAATTGACGGAGCTATCCCAAGGGGTGTGAATGGGGTGCCCGATTTTCATAAATTCCCCAAAAATCAGGGGATGATGGGATTGCCTTGAAACTTGGCGTGCATGTGGACACGTGGATAAGCTATCATGGTGCTGAGTTTGAGGTTTCTAACGTGCAAATTGACGGAGCTATCTAAAGGGGTGTGAATTAGGGTTATGGGAGGTGCGTTAGAGGGTAGAGCCGCGCCAAAAATCAGGGGATGATGGGATTTGCTTGCAACTTGGCGTGCATGTGGACACATGGATAAGCTGCCCTGGTGCCGAGTTTGAGGTTTGTAACATGCAAATTGACGGAGCTATCCCAAGGGGTGTGAATGGGGTGCCCGATTTTCAAAAATTCGCCAAAAATCAGGGGATGATGGGATTGCCTTGAAACTTGGCGTGTGTGTGTATACGCCCATGAGGTGTCATGGTGCCAAACGTGAGGTTTCTAACTTCAACGGAAAAAAAGTTGTTTACTTTTTTAGCTTTCAATGCAAGCCTATGGGGGGGCAAAAACGGAGCTCCGGATCCGGATCCGGAGCTCCGAGCGGAGCGGAGCGGAAGTGGGCGGAGCGGGGGCGGGGCGGAGCGACCCGCTCCGAAAAATGGCGGATCTGCAAGTGAAGCGGAGCGGGGGGTCCGTGCACACCCCTAGTTTCTATAATCTCTTGAGAAGCTCCCTACTTGCCATTTCCTGCCATTGGCTCAAATTGGTGTTCTAAGGATTATTAGTTTTCAAAGTCTTATAATTTCCTGTTGAGGCCTGGCAAGTAAACACTTTTTAGAAGCAACCACCAGAAATTTACTCTTCCTTTACCAGACCACCTATTCATCCTGGCTGCATGTTCAAAATATTCAGTCCAGCAGCTCCATTCTTTTTAACCCCTAAGAAAATTTTCTCCTACCTCCATTGGTTTCTGAGGCTGCATTAAGAACCTAAGAAGTGCCATGCAGGATCAGACCGAGCATCCATGTAGTCCAGCACGCTGTTCACACGGTGGCTAACCAGCTGTCGGCCAGGGACTAACAAAGCAGGACATGGTGCAACACCACGCTCCTACCCATGTTCCCCAGCAACTGGTGCACACAGACTCACTGCCTTGGATACTGGAGGTAGGACATCACCATCAGGGCTAGTAGCCATTGATAGTCTTCTCCTCCAGGAATTTATCCAACCCCCTTTTAAAGCCATCCAAATTGGTGGCCATCACCACATCTTGTGGTAGTGAATTCCATAACTTAACTATGCGCTGTGTGAAGAAGTACTTCCTTTTATTTGTCCTGAATCTCCCACCAATCAGCTGGGTTCTAGTATTTTGAGAGGGGGAGAAAAATGTCTCCCTATCCACATTCTCCTCACCATGCATAATTTTGTACACTTCTATCATGTCTCACCTTAGCCTCCTTTTTTCCAAGCTGAACAATCCTAGCTGTTGTAACCTTTGCTCATAGGGGAGATGCTCCAGTCCCTTGATCATTTTAGTTACCCTTTTCTCCATTCCATCTCCTCATTCCTGAGGAGTGGGGAAATGCTTGTTTTCCCACTGCCTGCAAAACTCTGACTGGACATTCTGCCACCAGTGTAATATAGCTTTATGGCCTTCTCCAGTACCTGAGCCAGGCAGGTTATTTACTAGAGAAGATAGTGATACGGTTTAGGAAAACAATCAAAGATTTGTTTGTCAACTCCTGATCACTCAATCTCTCTGAACTCTTCTCACAGGCCTTCCCCTCTAATTAACTAGAGTGACCATATTTTGGAAACCAAAAAGGAGGACAACATGGCTGCCCCAAGGGGGCGTGCCCACTAACATGCCCACCCCCAAGGGGGCAAGCCCCTCCTGTCAAGGACAACTATGCAGTCACAGAACCTGGCCTCCTGGATCATGCAACCAGCAGGTGCTCTCCAGAAATAAGGTTTCAAAGCCTAGGAGATCCAGACACACTCAAACAAGTTAAGCCAAGCCACACTATGCTGGGACAGGACAATGCTGGGACAAGACAGTGCTTTGCAATTGACCAAACATAACAGTCATAAAATAGAAAAACACAACTATCTCATTGATATAGCAATACCTAATGACAAAATGTTGCAGAAAAGGAAGAGAAAAAGAGAGAAAAATATACATCACTGGCTATGGAAATTAAAGAACTGTGTCAGCAGGAAAAAGTTAAAATTATTCTGTCACCAGCATCACATCAATCATTTTTTTAGAGAAAACTAGGCCTACCAAAACACATCCACACCAACATCCAGAAAGCAGTCATACTTAAAACATGCTCAATAGATAGGAAATTTCTGAAGCAGTAAAAGACAGCATGACTTGGCAAAGCCTGGCATGTTCATCTAGAAAAAACACCAAAAGCAAGAAAAGAGAGATAATAATGATGGCAACTCTGTTAATTTTTTAAAAAGATTTTTTTTTTAAAGAAGGATGAACAATTATCAGCAATCGTTACAAAATATAAATCATGCCAATTATATCAAACAAATTGGAGGAAGGTCTATGGGTCAAAATGCATTATTTAATAGGAATCACCCCCCACAAATTGCAGCAAACTGCAGCCCTCCCCACACACACACTGCAAACATGCATTCATTCATAGTCAAACAACCAGGCATCACATTCAGACATCATCACATCAATACACATACTGCCAACACACACAGGATCACCCATTCCAAAACACACTCAAAACAACCAGGAACCCTCACCCATACACTCTCTCTTACACACAGACACACAGACACCTTAGTCTTGCTGCTGTTGCTTCACCTGCTTCTTCTTCTTCAGCGCTGAATGTGTGTGCTGGAGGCCGCGTTGCTGGAAGTTCCTGCACGCAGCCCCTAGCCACTTGCCTCGCATTGCTCCGGATGTGTGATGTGAGGCGATGGGCGGAAATGGAGGCTGCATTCCCGGAAGTGCGGGAACGCAGCCTCCAGCCCTGCCCGTCGCCTCGCTCTGCAGTTTTGCTTGGCCAGTGTCATTGTGCCAGCCAAGCAAAGTCCCGGATGTGTGACTCAAGGTGATGGGTGGGGCTGGAGGCAGCCTCCAGTGCTGCCTGTTGCCTCGTGGCACTCTGAGGCTTTGCTTGCACCCCCCCTGTCTGGACATGTCCAGTGAAAACCGGACATATGGTCATGCTACTGTTAACTCCTCCTTCCCTGCCCAAAACTTTAGTTTTCCAGAACTGTCATTGGGCTTTAGGGCCTACCTCTACTCATGGACACAACACACATGCACACTTTGTACTAAGGACCACCTTTAAAGATAAAGCATGCACTGAATATATGTTGCAATATTTCCCCTTTACTCTTTATTTTTACCCATGTTTTGGTAGAAGTTGACATTGAACACCCACGATATGCCCTGGAAATCCACAGTGTCTAATATTATGATATAACCCAATGTTCTGAATTTTCTGCACCTGCCTTGCATAATCAGGGAGAAAGGAAATAGGTGCACCAGGAGATGCTTTATACTAGTGCAATAGTATATCTTTATGGCCCATGGACACATTTGAAAATGTGAGAACCTTTCCTGGGCACAACCATAAAATGATTGCCATGGGTGGGCATGGGCATGGCTAGTCACAAAGGACAAGAAACCTGCCCAGAGGCATTCATGGGGAATTAAGATGGTAGCAGCTAGAGGCTCCCACTTCACTTTGAAAAAATCCCAGATCTATCTATCTATCTATCTATCTATCTATCTATCTATCTATCTATCTAATTGGGAGGACTAAAGTGCCTTGGTGGGCACCAAGCAAAGTGTCTAGGGCCACATTGGTGTCTGTGTGCCCCATGTTATCTACCCCTAGACTAAAGATGAAGGATAGAATTATATTTCTAACATTGCACCCTTTCATATGGTGCAGTGTTAGAAAGCACCTTCAAGTACTGGAAAGGTTGTCACACAGAGGAGGGCCAGGATTTCTTCTCAATCATCCCAGAGTGCAGGACACGGAATAATGGGCTCAAGTTGGAATAATGGAATCTGGAAGCCAGATTCCAGCTGGACACCAGAAAAAACTTCCTGACTGTTAGAGCAGTATTACAATGGAACCAATCACCTAGGGAGGTTGTGGGCTCTCCCACACTGGAGGCATTCAAGATGCATCTGGACAGCCATCTGTCAGGGATGCTTTACAGTAAATTCCTGCTTGAGCAGGGGGTTGGACTCGATGGCCTTATAGGCCCCTTCCAACTTTACTATTCCATGATTCTATGGCACCATGATGCTATGATACAATGTGCCATGCCTTCGCCACAGTATCTTGCTTCTTGTGCTCCACCCTGTTCCCTCTACATCCTAAACTGGAGTTTGCTACCATGAGAGGCATATGGATGGCTAAGCAGATGTGTAGAGAAGGTCACAGAACATAGCACTTTCCCTTCCTTACGATTTGAGGATCAGCGTTTAGTAATGTGGAGTATGATTAGTGCCTTGTTACATTGATGCTACTTAACACTGCAAATCAGGCTGATGGCATCCTCTAAAATGCAATGATCCTTTTGAAATAGACTACTGCAATTCTCTTGCACTCTAATTGCAGTACGAATTACATTATCAGCATACTTATCAGGAGATGGGTCATATATGGTTTTACCTTCTAATGTGTGCTGAAGAATATTGCCTTTTCTTTCATTCATTTTTTGATATAATTATTCACCTTGGTAAGAACAGAGTAAAAGGGATTGTAGTGTAACTACAGATTAGGGCAACAATCTTTTATGCAGGTATGCAACATTGTAAATTCTACAAAGCATGCAGGAGGCATCATGTAAAAACTAGAACAGCAAACCAGAGTTCTGTGCTTGGGCCTGGCCCCATAAGCAGGAAAGGTCAGTAGTGTTGTACCAGCATCAAATTTGTTCTTATAAGTACTGCGGCAGCAGCTGAAGCTTTTATGTCCTCGTTATTTTCACCTCTGCACAGTAACTCCTAAAAGCACTGCTTCAACAGCCACTTTTCCGGGACTGATAATAACCATCCTGATGACACATTCAGTTCTGCAAGGGGTGGAGGGAGCAGCAGAACTAAAAAAAGAAAGAAAAAAAGGTACCAGGAGGCAAAAGAGAGAGGGCGGGGGATACATTTGATACTTTATAAATGTGCTGATAATGTATTTCCATATATAATCTCCAATCCTCAAAAAGGAAGTGAAGACTGAACTGTTCAGGGTCTTGCTAATGCAAAATGTAACCTTTCACCATAAAGAGAAAAACTCAAATGTATCCGGGGTTAGAAAAGACACAGAGTCATTCCACTTTGATAGCTGTCATAGTGGTCTATGAGGAGGAGTTGATGATGTCTTTCCAGTGATGGGAAAGTCTGATTGCATTTCATAAAAAATAAATAAATAAATAACAAGCTGTGAGTTGACTTGAATAAGCATACTGGACAGAAATGAAAATGAAAATGAAAATCCCATCTAGGGTTTGAGCCTCAGGATGGTTAGGGGGAAATTGTTTGAGGGAAGTGGATCAGAAGTGTGCCAAGCCATCTTAGTGCATGAGGCAGAAAATCCAAATTGACACCCAGTCATCATAGTTAAAACATAACAAGTAATTGGTCATTTACTATTCTTTAGTGATACTCCTAAATTTATTTCTAAGACAGGAAGTCTGCTTTACTCCTCCAAATAGTACAATTGGCCCTTTGTGGGACCCAATAGCCAGCATCATTCAGCATTGTAATGTGCTTACTGGACTCCCCCTGCAGATAATGAAATTTAAAAGCTAATCAATGGAGAAGTATCCATTTAATTAAATATGAAATTCAAAAACCAGTTTCACCAGCATTTGCTGCTGTAGGGGTGTGCAGGATTTTGAGTTTCGCATGACACATCATCTGACAGAATGCGGGTGACAAAAGATTCTCTGGTACAGACCAAACAACATCAATGCAACATTTATTAATTAACAATAGCCCTGTTCAGACGACACCTTGAACCATGGTGGTTAAGGCTTTTTTGTTAACAAAAAGGCCTTAACCACAGTGGTTAAAGCCTTAACCACTGTGGTTTAAGGTGTCTTCTGAACAGGGCCAGTGAAATATTGTACATGTCTACTTAGAAGTAAGGCCCATTGTAGGCAATGGGGTTTACTTCTAAGTAAGTGGGTATAGGACTGCAGCCTAAGTGATGATCTACACAAAAATCATCGTAATTAACCAGACATTGTTCATACAACTCATGCAAGCTCACATCTCTCTCTCTCTCTCTCTCTCTCTCTCTCTCTCTCTCTCTCTCTCTCTCTCTCTCCATAGCTAGACGAGGGCTTATCCCGGGGATCGCCCCAGGATCATCTCTGTGCATCCACATGACACATAGGGGAATCTGGGTACAAGGAGGGATGATCCCTCCATTTCCCCAGGATTTTGCCCTACCCTTGAAGCCTGGTTTTTCTGTGGTCCTGGACTGATTCTGAGACCATGGAACATGTGGCTGGATGTCATGGTTTGTCCAAGCTCCTCATAGTTATTCACGAGGAGCTGTGACGCTCAGGACCTCTGTGCCCATTGGGGGGAAGCGGGGAGTTTTTAAAACAACAACAACACCTACCTTTGAGCACACAAACACTTGTGCACGATGTCCTGTACTCTGAGGGGGAGAACTTGTGATAAAAATACCATGAGATCCTCACCCCTCCATTACGCTAGACCTCTCTCTCTCTCTTTCTGGTGGCTCAGCTGTCCCTAGCTTGGTCTTGAATGGCAATTCCATGGCCAAGGGGCAGGGAAGAAGCTGCCGTTGCTAGATCTTTGAGCCTGACCAAGCCAACAGTGCTTTTGCTCCCATCAGAATCATTCTCTAGCAGCACGCTAGGGCAGGGGCCAGTAAACAGTAGCTGCTTTCCTTCTCCCTACCTTGGTTGGCTCTAGGGACATATGAGACATTTGTTTCAGTTCATTTTCAATTAGGATTTACCCAGTGCACACCTTCCCGGTCGAATAAAGGGCCAGAAACTATCTGCAGTCAAAGTCCATAAATTTCTGAGCTTGCAGTGCGATTTGTTTACCCAAAATAAAAATTTAAAAAATGCATTTTACAGCATGTGTCCATTTGAAAGATGCACATGAAAAAAATGTGCACAAATAGGCTTTAATCAATGGGAGAAAGATCCATACATTTCAAATATTTGCATAATTGATGCATTCATTTGGAGAAATATGCACAAATATACACTCGGATTTTTAGGCAAAAAGTAAGCATGGCACCACAAACAGGCACGGAGCCGTGCCCATCAGGGGAGGGGGTGGCAGCAATTTCACCACCCCTGGGATGGCAGGAGGAAGTTTGGGGGCCGATTTCAGGGGAAAGTTTCTCTCTCTCTTACTTTTCATTGGAGCGGGGCCTTGCTCTTCCTCCCCTAACATCGAGTGCTGCGTCTGAATCCAGGGGGAGGATCTCATGATCAGCATATTGTGAAATCCTCCCTCTCCCTCCCTAGGTATAGACATGCCCCACATCTTCCTCTAGGAAATACTGCTGCTGAGGAATTGTATGAAGTTTTATTTAGAAATAAGGTGAACTGAAATGAAGAAAACTTACTCCCAAATAGGTCATGCACAGGCCCCCTTCAAAGTGATGCAGATCTAGGGAGAAGGGCTTCTCGAGAGCCCCTTCATGCATTTGGTACTCATGGTCACCAAACACACAGGGCTAATGATTGTCTATCGTGGCTGGCAGTCACTCTTCATGATCTCAGGTAGAGGTGTTCCCCATTATCTGGCAATTTTAACTGGACATGCCACATTGGAGTGGAACTGAGACCTTCTGTATGCAAACCATCAGTCTGTGACTGACCTATAGCCCCTTTCCCATATATCCCTATATTGGCAGGGAATGTATAATAACCCTCTTCAGAATACTTTTTTTTTTTGAACCTCTTGCCCAAGCAAGAAACCTGAAAAGTTTCCTTGAATTTTGTTGGAATCTGGGGCCATGACAGAGGGACAATAGACTTGTGGGTGTGAAGGACAGTGTTCTGAGCTTGTTTTGAATGGGAATTTAGCATTTCAAATCTTATGTGATATCATTTAGCCTGTTATGGGTTTAATGGAAGCTGCATGTGGGGTATGGGTACAAATATTTTAGTCACTTTGGCAGCCTAGCAAGAAAGCATTTCTAAAAATAATTTCAGTCCCACAGAATATATTCACCTGTAAATTATTACATATTGTTGGAGGGAACAAAGAAACCCAGATCTCTATTCAGCCCTCTGTTCATTCTCGATTCATATTTTGCAGATTAAAAAAAAAAAAAAATCAAGTCGTTATGTGCCATATTTGTTGCTAATGCTTCAAGAACCTGAATGTTATATGTTCTACCCACCCCTGCAGGAACAGATTTTCCTTTTAAAAGATAAATGTTCACTTGATTAAAATAATCCCCTCTTGGTTGCAGAATCTATCATTTAGAACCAGTGTTTTAAAAGCTGAAATTTCATTCTAAATGTAACAGCTCAACCACAAACACATTGGGAAAATTGTTGCTGAGCCACTTCTTCCTCTCTAGGTACCCAAACTCTTTTAGAGAAATGACTCTTACCTCCAACTTCCAAAAGTTTGTGAAATAAGTCAATGTGACTCATTGTCACACTATGGCAGGATGTGCACTAATGGCATCTCTGCCATGCCTGGAATAGCCTGGGCATGGGGAGGCTGTTGCAGGTGGGGCCAAGCCAAGAGACATGGGGGCTTGCCATTGGCTGGCCCCGAATGGTGCCATGAGGCTGGGAGGGGATTTGGTTGCATAAAACTGATGCAACCAGGTTACCTTTGAGGCTAACCCTCCTCACCCACTCAGAGCCCTGCAACCTGTGCTGGGGTGACACTTGAAGGTCTTCCTACCCCAACAGGGGTAAGCCCATGGGATGGTGAAGTGCCAGGCGCCAACCCATGGGTGGTGAATGGCTCGCCCAATTTAGGAACAGGACTTCTAAATGGCCTTATGCAGGATGCCCTGCTTTTAGGATTTCCCCCCTTGCAGATCACTTAATAAATGTGGCCCTATTTAAACCCAATTCTTTGTGCCATCTCTTTATTGCTTGCCTCCACTCACCACAACTGTTTTATAACAGTTTATAATGGTTTTGGCAACTGTTCAGGCCCAGGACACATACCAAATACTGTTTTCAAAATGTTTTCAAAGTATTATATCCTGCTTGGTGTAGATCTGGCCTATATGAGAACCACAACCCAGGTTCTATTCTAGGTTCAGCTTAAACTGGTAAACATCTAAAAGCTTATTCATACCTTCCCATCTACATGTAGCCTCAACGTGTGGAGGGGAGAGTGGGACAGTTGCCTGGCTTATCCCACTATTGTGTGCCCCATGAGCCCTACCCACCATCCACATATTCTCTGGAATGTCTGGGAACCTAAATGTGTTCAGCTGGGTATGCATAGGATCTTGATGTGCTCCATAGTCTAGCACTGTTGAGGGCCTGGGTTGTGTGGAGAGTCTGTGTGCATATACAGCTTACCTTTACAGCATTCTGTCAAATGCATGGACATTGAAAGGGGCCAATGAAGCACACAGTGTCAGGGGAGTCCACCAGCACAGTTCTGCTCTCCCCTCTATGTATCTTATTTTATTATTATAATCATATCCCACCTCTTTTCTTTTAGACAGGAACTTAAGTGGCTTACATGGTCCTCTTCCTCTCCATTTTATATGCACAGCAACCTTTTGAGGATGGTTAGGCAGAGAATCAGTGACTGGCCCAAAGTCACCCAGTGAGTTTCATGCCCAAGTAGGGACTAGAACCTGGATTTCTGAAGTCCCAGTCCAACATTCTCACCACTACACCACATTGACTCTTTATGGAGGAGAAAGTATGAATGAATGCTGGGCTAAATTCTTCACCACCACCCATCCACCCACATTTTCCTTCCCTCATGAAAAGGGAACTAGCCTGCTTTTGAGGAGGCAGGCAAATTTCTTAGGCATTTGGAGGGTGTGGCTTACTTTACCTTAGTTTACAATGTGATTCGGTGTTAGTTTCTTCTTTTTTCCACCTTCAAACCTGCTCATCATTACTGTGGAAGCAGTGAGATATTCTAGCTTCACAGCCTATCAGTTGCATTTCCTGGTTACCCAGGGGAATGCTGCTATACCATGACTAATTAGTTAATCAAACCCCATACACAATTTAAAATGACCTAATCCCAGCTACAAAATGAACAAAGAACAACCTCCTTTCCTTTTCTTTTGATTTGTTGCTTATCTTTTTCAGATTGTGCAATTGTCTCAGCTGAGAATGTTTCACAGTGATCGTGATAGGGTGACTATATGGAAAAGAGGACAGGGCTCCTGCAGCTTTAACTCTTGTGATGAAGAGGGAATTTCCACCGGTGCTGTATGCATACAAATAACACCTGCTGAAATTCCCTTTTCTATACAACTGTTGAAGATACAGGAGCCCCATGTGAAGAAGAGCTACATCAGAATGCCCAGTATATTCTCCAAATTAGAGAGAAAGGAGCAGACTCTTCTCTGGTCAAGCCCATGGCTCTATGGATTGCAGCTACTAGAATGGAAAAATCTGAACAGCTACAGACATATTTGCTCTTACTGCAATCCCACAACACATTTGACCTCCCTGGTGACAATATTAACAGATGCTCTTTTAAAAGTCAAATGATTTAATAAAACTTATATTTGGTGGAAATGTCAGTCAAGTGAACCTGGCATGTACAGTATAAAGTCTAATTTCCCCGAGCATTTCACATACAGTTATTTTTCTTTTTTTAAAGTCTCTTGTGTCATAATAAAAAAAGAGAGTTCCTTTTTCAAGTTTTTTGCTTTCTCATTGAATTCTTTGATGCAGCCAAATGTTTCTCATTTTAAATTCTCTTGAATGAAGGAAGTGCAATATATTTCAATTATCATTGGGCTAATCTCTCTGCCAAATTTAACTGCTCTGTGTAAACCTCGGATGAGAGCATGGGATGAAATTGATAAAATTCGACATCTTTGGCTGAGTTGCTCACTTCAGAATTATAAGTTTAGATGACAAAACTAATTTAAAGAATGGACCCTGCTGATTTCTACTTTATAGCAATATAAATGCCACCAAGAGTCAGTCCAGATGGATGACAGTATTATGAAAACACAGTGAATGGGAGATCAACAGGGTCCATTTCTAAATTAGATTTATAAATTCAGCCATATGAGAACAAGATACGTAGCTGGCGCCACATCAGGAAATGATCCACATTAGGAAAACAAATGTGAATCATGACATTTCTCCTCTGTATTAAATCAACACATGTATTTCACTCAACATTTTTCACCTTTCTTGCCTATTGGCTTGAGTACTGTAAATGTTACTGGTGATCCCCAAAGTGTCAGTTTTCATTTTTAGTATCCAAAGCACTACATACATGGCATTGTGTGAACAACAAAAATAACAACTGTTTTTCTGGCCATTCTCAGGGATGAAATGGGCTTTATTAGCATACTATTTAACAAAGAAATAGCATCAGTTCCTTGGTAATACCCACAGAAAAGAGGCACATGGGGCTGCTGAAGCCCCTAGCATCCCCCCATTCCTGCCCTCCCCTATTGCTTCCCTCCTCCTCCTCCTCCTCCCAGAGTCTGAAAACAAAGGAGTTGTGGCTCCTCACCCTCTTTTTTTTAATGCTGTTTTGGGGTTGTTGGTTTTTTAAAATAAATAAATATTTGTTTGTAATTGCACAATTCTAGATTGGCAGGGCACACCAGGAAAGCTTTAAAAGTTTTAATATATTTTAAAAACTCAATGGTGGGGCCCCCTTTCCAGAATACCCTCTCCCATAAGGTCAGGGAGGCAGAAAATGTGGGGTGTAGTCATGGTCACCAGTGGTTGGATGAATTCCTAGAGGAGAAGGCTATCAATGGCTACTAGTTCAGTATCCAGTATCAGAGGCAATATGTGAGGAACATGGGCAGGAAGGTACTGCTGCACTCTTGTTCAGCTTGCAGGTTTCCCATGGTTGGTCACTGTGGGCCTTGTAAGATGAAGGTTTAGCCCGGTGTGAGGCCTGGGCTCCCTGCTGTGCATCCAAATGATGCACAGGGGATCCCAGGCTCAGGCAGGGCTCAAACCTCCCTTGCCCCGGGGCAACCGGCACCACTTTTGGCATGGTTTTTCTGCAGCCCCAGGCTGAGGCTGGGGCCGAGGAAGGTCTAGCCCCTTCCGCAGCTTTTCCCGGCTACGCCACTTACACGAGAATAGCCGGGAGCAGCTGCGCACTGGGCACAGTGCTCCACAGGAGTGCTGTGCCCATTGGGCTGGGGGGGGGAATCGTGGGGGGGAGGGAGATCAGTGTCAGGGGGGAAATTGGGGGGAGAAATGGGGGCTGGGGGGAAGAGCAGACCTGGTGGGAGAGATGGGGGAAAAAGCAGAGCCATGGGACATCAGGGGGGAATCGTGGCCCAGGGGCGATGGGAGGATCGGTGATCACAGGCAGGTGGGCAGGGGAGAGAGATCAGGGGCAGGGGGGAAAGAGCGGAGCCAGTGGGAGAGATGGGGGAAAGAGCGGATCCAGGGTGGGGAGATCGCGGCTGGTGGGGGGAGGGAGATTGGGGGCAGGGGGGAGCCGGGAAACCTTTTTTAAAAATACCAGTTACCTGAGCGCTCCTGCTCCAGTTCCTTTAAAACATTAAAAAAGGCAGACGCAACAGGGCTTCTTTAACCCCGTTGCATCTGACGTCTAGCTAGGAGCGACAGCGTGCACTAGCTGCAGTGCAAGCTGGCCCCTCCACATGCGCAGATTCACAGGTAGGTCTAGCAAAGCCCTGTGTGAACAGAATGCTGGAGTAAGTGATCCAGCATGGCTCTTATGTTCTTAAATGTCTGCTGAAATCATACCAGTTTGTGCAGGCTTTGCTGCTTCATTTTACTATATATTTTTTATTGATCCTCTTGATGTGACATTAACTGTTAAAATCTGTTTTTTTTAAAAAAAATGTTGTATTATATGTCCATTTTGTATTTAAACCACTTTGATATTTTACTATATTAAGAGGCGTATAAGAATTATTTATAAATAAATTAATAGTGTGTCAGGAAGAAGAATGAATTGGAAACCTTTCTCTAAACTTGCTAGCTTCCCACCTGTATACACACTTTCCCCTACATTGTGTGTGTGTGTGTGAGTTTAGCCATTGTCATTTTGACATGGAGTCATCCTAAGTGGTTTGTACCATGTGGTTTTTCAGAAAGTAAAAATTATCTCTCACATCAAGCCCTAGCCATACTCACAATATATTACGCAATTGATATCAACAGTAGCTCTACATAATGAGTTCAGGTGTGAATATGCTAGTAATACTAGACCTTGGAATGTATTGTACAGTCAGCAAAGAGAAATACACCCCAAGAAAAGACACCCTGCTGTTAAATTTGTAATAGCTTCTTGCAAATACTATGTAACATTGGAAGCTGCCTTATATTATGTCATTAATGCCCCCCCTTTTAAAAACAACAACAACCATGCAGGGGAGGGGGTGTCAAGAAGAAAATACATGGGAAGAAAAGTATAATCCTCCTTCCCTGTGTGTGGTGATCCTGATCCAGACTGGGGTCAGACACACTTACTCTAGAGTAAGAAAACTAAAGATAGATGACACACTGAACAATTACCTTAATGTCAGGGTTCGCCGACATTAATTATACCTAAATTTGATATATTGTTTGTATCAGTTTTCTTAAACTTACTTTGTTTTTAGGTTTGGCTTTGGTTTAAGATAGCACTTTTACACATTTCTGGGGGTTGGCCTATAGTCTGTGGCATGGCAGTGCCAGCCCTTCATGGGCCCCAGAACTAGTTCCATAGTTTTTTTAGGTCGTGGCCTGATTCTTAAAATTAGGTGTACCCTGTCATTACGATTTTGAAATATTTAGTAGAAACTCATTATGAAAGAAACATGTAGCATAATTTAAGGCTTCATCCTACGTACCTGTTTCCCTCGAATTATCCCCTACAGCGCAAAGCTGTTGTTGTTGTTGCTGCTGCTGCTGCTAGCTAAATCACACCCCAGGAGGCAGCACTCCTAAGATCCTTTGCATACCAGGAAATGGGTTTAAGGAGGGAAATGTAAAAAATCATAACAAATCAACGGATGACCCAATCTGATTCAAATTTGGTATGTTTAAAGCTCTCCTTAACATCTATTACTGTGCCACTTTTGATGCCTTTATCTTTAAAACTTACACAGATGTAAGCATTCATTTAATTTGAAGTTTAAAAGTATCAAATCCTGCTCCTGCGCCCCCAGTGGCCGCTTGGAAAACAACAAATGATTCGCTCCAAAAGTAGTAGAAAAGTAGGTCGATTCTTTTGGCTTTATAGCACAATTAAAGCAGGATGCATGGGAGTACTTCACAGTCAAAGCATATTATAAACTGGAAAACTTCAGGGTCCTTTGCACGCAATTCACAGTGATTGCACAGTATAATGCTGGTGTGATAAAGCTATTAGTCTTCACTACAACTGAAAAAGGGGACTCTTACCATCACATGTTTTAGGAAATCTTAACTGCCAGGAATTTCTGCTATGGTCGCCTCATTTTTAATTATCCCAACCACAATTACTTAGCTAATAATACATTAAGTTCTTCTTTTCTCTGGGTCAGTTTAAATTATTTCTTAGACTAAACGTCCTGTGACTTCGAGGCTTTAAAGAATTGTATTCGTTTCCTTATGGACTTAAGATAATCCAAACTGGCTTTGTCTAGGGTTTGAATTTAGCATTACTTTTCAGTAGAGCATTGAAGCTGAAAGAGGATTCATCTAGTAGACAAATGAATATTGCAATTTTCAAATACTGCTTTTTTAAATTAAAAATTCAGTTTAAATTACAAAGCATTTCACATATGGAGCGTTAATTGTACTTTGAAACATAACACTTGCGTTTCCTTTTCAAATGCTATGTGAGGCTATCAAGCCCTTGGACTTGGACTTTCTGCACATATTGTTCAATAAAAGTCGGTTTGGTTTAGGTCAGACAATGGATATTACATACTTGCAGCTGATAATAGAATAAAAAAGAACAAATAGAACCAATACATCCCCTTAAAAACATTGTTCTTAGCCAGAAACTTAAAAAGATTTAATATACTTTTAAAATAATTGCCCTCTCACTTAATTTACAATTTTATAGTGCTCACATACTGATGTTAAGTCTGGCTGGATGGAGAGGGGAGAGAACAGGAAGAAAGGCTCCTAACCAGAATGTAAATCAATCCTTTGGCAATCATTCTGAACCTGTTAACTGTCACCATACCAGTATAAACCCCAGGCTAGCAGTGCTTCTGTCTTTCTAAAATTTAGGGGATCTTACCATAACAAAGCCTGGCTTTTCCAACTGAAGCATACTTCTGTTTTTTATTTGTTTTTCCCACATAAATGCAGAGCACAAAGTGTTTCCCATTGGTATATGCTTAACCACAAGACATGAGCTGTAAAGTTTGGCAGCATTTAATATGAAACAGCCCATCTATATAATGGACAGAATCAATACTTTATGTAATGGGCAACTCTCTTCTTTTTCTCTTTGGAAGAAACCAGGCACACAAGAGTGATTCCGATTTGTTCAGGCCTAATCCGCTTGATGTGTTTCTCTCTCTTCTCTTGTGTGAGACCACATCCCAGCTCTGTTTCTGCATCTGGGAAACCATACACGATGCTTGGCAAATGTTCTGGAATGCACTTGTCTTCAATAGGCATTGCTGCAATTTTTTGAGACAGAGAAGAGAACAAGAGAATCTGAAATAGAGAGAAGGGAAAAGAAAGAGGGGAAATCTACATGAACAGGAAGATTAAATGTAAAAATATTTGAGATTAAAAATTAAATGTGGGTTTTTTTGGCTTATTATACTAGTTAGTTAACATACATTAAACTAGAGCACCACATTTCCAATTTAATGGAAACCAGGGTCTCCAGTCTCCACACTGAACTTGGCATACAAGGGGAGGTGGAGAGTAGGGACACATGTGTGTGTCCCTGATACTCATTCTGTCTTCTTAAGCCATACGTATTTATGTATCTGGGAAATGTACATCTGAACCAGGCTATGTACTGTTCCTTTGCTGTGTTGTATGATAGAGCAGTTCCTACAAGGGCTGCATGGTTGGAACAATGACAACTAGTTTAAGCTGAAAGTTTTCCATAGAGAACTGCCCGAAAGTAATTTCATTTTTATATTGGGAATCACATAGGCTAAGTGTGTAATAGCAATTAAAACCAACAGCAATAGCAACCTTGGCATGGGACACCCCATGCAGACAGTATAGCCTTTTTGAAAGGTAAATTATCCTCTCCCCACCCACTCCACCCCACAAATTAGTAAGTTGTGAAGTTGACTATTTGTTCTACAGTAATGATTGTCATTATTCTATGTGGTTAAACCAAGTGATAAGGATTACTGTATGGTTAAAAGTTACTTGGTTGAACCAATATTAAACTATCTTTCAGACAACATTTTCTAGCAAATTGTATGTGCCGTCTCAAGAGGTTTTCTCATTAAAAGATTTTAATTAATCACCGTAAAAAACATTCAAAGCTCAAACACTCGCCTATTGGTGTGTAGTCATTTTAGCCTCTATCTCATAAACTTAGGGCGTTGCTAGACGTACCGGGTGTTCCGTCGTTGAGGAGTGGTGAAAGCGGATTTTCCCGTTCAGCCGTGACGCCTCATCATCCACACCTGCCTTCGATTTGTGGCGGAAGTTTGCGCCGGTTGTGCTGCTGCCGCCGCGAGAACGGTTGCGCAGCCACACCGGCCTGATTGCCGCGGCTTTTTTTTTCGCTCGCTGCACGGTTTGCGCACGTCCGAAAGACCGCAAACTTGCGCAGCCGTCAGCGATGCCGCCGCCGGCCCTGGCGGCGGCAGCGGCGGCAGTGCCAGTGCCAGCCGAAGTGCTGCTGGTGCTGTTGAGGGTCAACATTGATGCGCTCACTTCCTGATGGGGGTCGTGGCGGGTGTCATATGACCCGAGGTCAATCGTCTGCATGGCCACTCTGTGCCTACATCTCCCATCATGCCTCTGAGGTGTCGACGGCGATGATCGCCTCTGTGCCCTGTGCCCCATCCCAAGGAGCCAACCCACATCTGGCCGTAGCCATGGCAGCAGCCCACAAACAGCTCTGCCCTCTGCCAGCCTGGTACCCACACTAACAGGCAGCGTACAGCACCGCCATTATGCGGCCACGGTAGCTGCCCACCGCAAGGAGTCACCAGCCACTTTTCCGGTCCTCCGTTCCTGCGCAAACTGTCACTGGGGAAATAATAAAAAAAAGCCGCTCCGCCGCGCTGCCCCAGCTGGCGGACTGCGCGCAAATGGCGGAGGCGGCTTGACCGAAGCCGCTGACCACTCCCCCTTAGCACGCCTTTTCCTGCCCAGTGCGGACCGCAGTGACCTCACATCCTCCCACACGTACTCCGAATTACCGCGGGACAGCAGGAAAAGGCGCCCTAAAACTCACTTTTTTAAAGTCGGGAGAAAGAGGCTTCACCGCGGGATAACGGCGGATCCTCGTGAACGTCATCTGGAAGCCTCGACGTGACTGCGGAAGGTAACGCGCGCTAGAGCCTCGTCTAGTAACGCCCTTATTTTATCAATGGAGACCTAATTTAAAGGGTGTGTGTGTGAGAGAGAAAATATATTGTATACTTTGTTCTTTAATTGTTTTTATATGTAGGGCACTTTGAGAGACTTTTTGGCTGAGGAGAGGCATCAGAATACTTCAAATAAATGTATGGTATCTAAATCAATATCATGCACATGTCTCTGTGTTCAACATATTACACTATTGATAAAAGCAATTAACAGTGCAAAACTATGCATGTCTACTTAGAAGTAAGCCAAATTGAATGTAATTGGACTGATTTCCAGGTGAATATGAGATTCCATTTTAAATGATTTTTTAAAAATTACATTGCACCATTTATGATAAGTGCCGAAATGGCATCAGGAAGGCTAAAGCTGTGAATGAGCTGAGATTAGCGAGGGATGCTAAAAGCAATAAAAAGGCTTTCTTCAGGCACGTGAGTAGTAAAAGACAGAGGAAAGAAATGGTGGTTCAACTGCTTAATGAGGATGGCAAATTGATTACAGATGACAAAGAAAAGGCTGAAGTGCTCAATTCCTACTTTGCCTCAGTCTTCTCCCAAAAGCGGGTCTATGACTCCACTGGAAAAAGTGAACCAGAAGTTGAGGCGGCAGGATTGCAGTTTGAGATTGATAAACAAATGATCAAAGAACACCTAATTTCCTTCAATGAGTTCAAATCTCCAGAGATGAACTGCATCCTAGAGTAATGAAGGAACTAGCAGAAGAACTCTCAGAACTTTTGTCTATTATCTTTGCAAAATCATGGAAGACGGGTGAGGTGCCAGACGATTGGAGGAGGGCTAACGTTGTCCCTATCTTCAAAAAGGGCAAAAAGGAGGAACCTGGGAACTACAGACCAGTCACTCTGACATCCATCCCTGGGAAAATTCTGGAGCAGATTATAAAGAAATCAATCTGTAAACACCTTGAAATCAATGCAGCCAACATTGAAGCCAACATGGATTTGTCAGGAACAAATCCTGACTAATTTGATCTCATTTTTTTGATAGGATAACCTCCCTTGTGGACTGTGGGAATGCTGTGGACGTCATATATCTTGACTTCAGCAAAGCTTTCTACAAAGTGTCCCATGATATTCTGATTAACAAACTAGCTAAAAGTGGGCTAGATGGAACAACTATTAGGTGGATTCACAGTTGGCTACAGAACCGGACTCAAAGAGTACTTATCAATGGAACCTTCTCAAACTGGGGAGAGGCAACGAGTGGGGTGCCGCAGGGCTCAGTCCTGGGCCCAGTGCTCTTCAACATTTTTATTAATTATTTGGACAAGGAGGTGCAGGGAACGCTGATCAAATTTGCAGATGACACAAAATTGGGTGGGATAGCGAATACCCTGGAAGACAGAAACAAACTTCAAAGTGATAGGCTGGAGTGCTGGGCTGAAAACAACAGAATGAAATTTAATAGGGATAAATGCCAAGTTCTACATTTAGGAAATACAAACCAAATGCATAGTTACAAGATGGGGGATACTTGGCTCAGCAATACTACAAATGAGAAAGATCTTGGAATTGTTGTAGATCACAAGCTGAATATGAGCCAACAGTGCGATATGGCTGCAAGAAAGGCAAATGTTATTTTGAGCTGCATTAATAGAAGTATAGCTTCCAAATCATGTGAGGTACTGGTTCCTCTCTATTCGGCCCTGGTTAGGCCTCAGCTAGAGTATTGCATCCAGTTCTGGGCTCCAAAATTCAAGAAGGACGCAGACAAGCTGGAGCGTGTTCAGAGGAGGGCAACCAGGATGATCAGGGGTCTGGAAACAAAGCCCTATGAAGAGAGACTGAAAGAACTGGGCATGGTTTTATTTATTTATTTATTTAAGGATTTTTATGCCGCCATTCAGCCAAAAAAGGCTCTCACAGCGGCTTACAAAAGTATTTCTTGACAATCCCTGCCCACAGGCTTACAATCTAAAAGACATGACACAAAAGGAAAGGGGATTGGGAGGGAGGAGGAGGAGGGGGAAAAGGAAAGCAAACTCAGGCACTACAATCTTAGTTGGAAAGTTCAGCAGTTACAGGTGACAGCAGGAGGGAGGGGGCTCTCAGCTGGAGCTGGACCCAGGCACGGTGGAGAGGTGCCTGGCTGCTGCTTCCTCCCTCACTGGTGGCCTCTGCAGAGACAGTTGACAGCAGGAGGGAGGGGGCTCTCAGCTGGAGCTGGACCCAGGCACAGTGGAGAGGTGCCTGGCTGCTGCTTCCTCCCACACTGGTGGCCTCTGCAGTGACAGTTGGTAGCAGGAGGGAGGGGGCTCTCAGCTGGAGCTGGACCCAGGCACGGTGGAGAGGTGCCTAGCCTGGAGAAGAGAAGATTGAGGGGAGACATGATAGCACTCTTCAAATACTTAAAAGGTTGTCACACAGAGGAGGGCCAGGATCTCTTCTCGATCCTCCCAGAGTGCAGGACACGGAATAACGGGCTCAAGTTAAAGGAAGCCAGATTCCAGCTGGACATCAGGAAAAACTTCCTGACTGTTAGAGCAGTACAACAATGGATTCAGTTATCTAGGGAGGTTGTGGACTCTCCCACACTAGAGGCCTTCAAGAGGCAGCTGGACAACCATCTGTCAGGGATGCTTTAGGGTGGATTCCTGCATTGAGCAGGGGGTTGGACTCGATGGCCTCGTAGGCCCCTTCCAACTCTGCTATTCTATGATTCTATGATTCTATGTCTCCTCGTCCCGTCCCCCCCGGCCACCTGCAATAGCCCTCCCATGGTCAGGCAAGCCGAACGCAGAGTAGACATCAGTGTCTACATCAGTGATTAATAAATAAATGAATAAAAATAATGTACTTTATGGCTTATTCAATAAAAGTTAATCTTTTTTTAAAAAAAAATATCTCTGGGTGCACACCCTAATGAAATGCACTTTGCATGCCTATGCCTGCATCATTGCAACACTTTAGTTTCTGGGGGGGCAGGATGCATGTTGGAATGCTCTTCCATGGCATAGAGAACTTTCTGCACATAGGAAAATGGATGTCAGGTCAACCGCAGCAATTTACTAATTTATTATTGCTTGATTTTAATTGTTTGCTTTTGCAAAGATTCCAGGTATAAACTGACAAAATGATTGCCTCCCCTTAATGTAAAATATGGCACATTGAAATAAATGTCACTGGTTTACTGCTCTTTTCCGTTAGTTTTTCCTCATGCACAGAGTGGTAACGTATTTACATTTTATATTTCAACATACTCCTCAACCACAAGTCACCAGCAGATTCCAGTGTGTTTAGGATTCCCCCACCCTCCCTTAAAAATAGAGATAAAATGTTCGATAATGAATTCCCCACCTGAGTCACTGAAAGGCATTTTATGTACTGAGGTCCCCAGGGTTTTTCAGGTCTGCAGATTATAATGTAGCAATTAAAGCAAGCACTGTAGTAGCACTCTTATTATCTTAGCAGATCTCTGTCGTGTTTAATTGACAGAGCACATTTAATTTGGGGCGTTTGTTAAATAATGTCTGGAATGGTTGCATTAAATAAGGGGAAAGAAACCACATACCAGTTCACATTACTTTAAAGAGATGGAATTAGCAGCAGGATTATAATAGTGAAAAATGATGCATTGGACAGAGTGCATGGATTTTATACGTGCCGATTTCCTGAACATCTCTTTCACTGATTAGCAGCCACATCCCTGAAGAAAGCAATTGCTGAAATTCTTGGTGCTTGGAACGTTATGATGATTTCCTCCCCTATATCTTATTCAACTTTTTGTGGAAGTGGAAAAAGAAAGAAAAGAAAGAGAAAGGGTGGGGGGACACATTGACAATGGGATGAATCAGTGTTTCCTCCTGTCACTGGGAGCACTCCCTGAGTGGAAGCCTTCTCAGGATGCTCAAATGGAAAGGCGGTCAATCTTTTCCAATTGCCCATTTATTCTATACCACCTCACACATTGTTCCAGAAGGGCTTCTAGCCATCTGCAGCAAATTTTGGGGAGCACAGGGGAAGGGGAGGGATTGGTAAAGATTGCTTGTCTCCCTATTCCGCCAGCAGAAATGTTCTATAAAATCTGAGGCTTTCCTCATAAAGAAGGAATCATTTCATCCATGAGAGGCAGAGAGGCAGACTCTGGATCCAAGCCATTGTGCATGATATCAGCTGATGTTCTGGTTATATGTACTGACCCACTGGCATCCGGATCACGAGCAGGAGTTCTAGCAGCTACACTCAGGCATCTTTCCCTCTATAGCACTGTGACAGCTCGCTTAAGCAGAGAGAGCTGCTGCTTTGCTCTCTCGCTGGCTTCAGCAACACCACTGGAGACTGTCAGAAGGTGCTGTGATATATATAAATAGTCAAGGATGCATTCTCTCAGGCTACCAGAGGGAGTAATAAAGAGTACTACAAGCTGTGGTAAAGCAAGTACTGAAAGGCTGAGTAAAGAGGTTATATTGTTACAAAGACAAAATGGTGTCAGCCTTATGAGCATCACCACACAGGGGGAAATCACATTTCCTTACCGTCACTTATCCGCCCGTGCGTTTGTTCTTCATTACTTCCTCTTTCAAAAGAGGAAGTAAACAATGTGCACATGGGCCGTTTTGATCGTGCTGCTTCTCCTGCACACAGAAGGGAATAGCGGCAACTTCTGTCTTTAAAAATAAGTCTGACTTACTGGGGTGTGTTTTTTTGTGGCATGAAGAAGACTAGAAGGGGCAGGAGGCATGTGGGACTCAGATGATGTCATGAGAGGGACCTGTGAAAATCTGTGAGCATTGAGTAATGAGTGTGCAGTAAATGCTTGTCTGATGATGCCCACTGAGAGAATAGAGATAGAACAGGTGCTATTACAGGTACCAACTCAGCTGGGATCAAGTGATGCAATGGGGTTCCATTTGGTCCTCTGAAGCTGCTGATTCTGATCTAAATATTCTTATCTGTCTGACCTGCTCTTTGCTGAGTTCTGCTTGCCTGCCGGCCTACTTTTGTTTTATAAGTATATGTCATGGCACTATTCTCCTAACCATATGCTTTAAGAAGACTTGCACTTTGAAAAAAAAAAAAAAACATCATTTGATTACACATAATGACCTCATTGGAATTACAATGTATACTAACTAGTATAGAGGAGATAAAAGTTGTATTACTCACTTGTTTAAGTTTCTCAGTTCTTCAGACACATTCCATAACAACAAAGGCCAAGATTCCTTATCACACTAAAACATTTAGGTCTATGTATCACCATCATTTTCAGGCATTCTTTCAGAGAACAAAACACAGAGACAAAAATCACTTTGAAGGGAAGCTTGCAAAATTTCCAGGAAAAGTTTTCTTTTAAATAATCCCAAATCCCTAATCATAGAGGAATAATTAAAATGGCACACACGGAAAAGAGCTTTGTATTGATAATTTAAATATTTCATCTTTCAGAATATAGTTTGCCTGATCCTAATGGGTACTGGCTGGAGGCAATTTTGTGGTTGGACGGCATTGGGCCAAGGCACATGTGGGAGGCATTTTGTGGATACATGCTTCATCCCTACATGCTAGCTGGAGGTGGAGTCAAGACTATTTAAGCTTGCTTCACCCCTATCTAGCTCTCTTTTCCTGCTGTCTCAGAATTTCACCCAACATCCCTCATGTCACAGTGTAAGCTTGGCCTCTTTACCAGATTGGCATGAGGTGACAGGTATTCTACATGGTCCACTTAGTAGAGTATGGGAATTAATGTCTGGGCTGTATCTAAACCTTCCAGGCAAGTTATTTTGGTCACAATTGCAGGGCTGCATGGGAAAATGGTAGGGCTGTGCACTGACCCCCCAATCCGCTCTGGAGCCCGATCCACAACTGTCAGATTGGGTCCACTCTACTTTGGGATGATCCACCTCTACTCCGCTCCGTGCGGATCCAGATCCGGAGCTCCTTGTCCCCCCCCCATAGACTTGCATTGAAAATGTCAAACGCCTAAAACTTTTTTAGTTTTCAATTTAGAAACATGAAAATGGGCACCAGGAGAGCTTCTAAATAGATCCTTAGGCATAGCCACTTTGAAGGAAATGGGATCATTCCCTGATTTTTGGTGAATTTTTAAATGATTCCCCCATTTACAGAAATGCATGTATCTCCGTCATTTTTCCAGATACACACATGCAACTGCCCACCAGGAGAGCATCCACATACATCCTTATTCATGCCAAGTTTGAAGGAAATTGGATCATGCCCTGATTTTTTGGGAACTTTTAAAATTAAACCTAAAACAGAATCTTCCTCTCAGGTAACCACGTCAAAAATGCACACAGGGAACTTTAAGACAGATAATTTTTCAACTGGGTGAGCATTCAGCACATAGCTGTTTATTAGGGATGTGCTCCACTTCTAATCGGACCGGCGAATTAGAAGCGGAGCGGGGTGCTTCGCCTCCCCTTAAAGCGGAGGCGAAGAGGATTGGGGGCGGCGGCGGAGCGTTGCGAAGAGGAACGAGGTGAAGGCGGATCCTTCGCCTCGATCCGGAGCTCCGCAAGAAAGGTAAGTGGGGTTTACCGGGCCCTGCCGCTGTCGCCGTCACCCATGCAGCAACAGCGGCAAGGCCTGGTAACAACCCCTCCCTCCTCTCCCTTACCTGCGTCCGTCCGTGGTCCCTCAGCTTCTTCAATTGAGCCCGCGGCTCAACCAGGAAGTCTAGGCCACACTTGCGGCCCAGACTTCCTGGTTGAGCCACGGGCTCAATTGAAGAAGCTGAGGGACCGCAGACGGACGCAGGTAGGGCCCTGTCCCCCTTGGTCCCTTACCGGGCTCTGCTGCCGTCGCCGCATGGGCGGCGGCGGCGGTGGGGCCCGGTAAACCCCCCTCCCTCTTCTCCCTTACCTGCGTTCATCCGCGGTCCCTCGGCTTCTTCAATTGAGCCCGCGGCTCAACCAGGAAGTCTAGGCCACACTTGCGGCCCAGACTTCCTGGTTGAGCCACGGGCTCAATTTATTTATTTATTTATTTATTTAGAGTATTTTTATCCCGCACCTCAGCCAAAAGGCTCTCGGAGCGGCTCACAATGTATCAATAAAGAAGACAGTCCCTACCCTCAGGCTTACATTCTAAAAAAAAGACGTGACACACAAGGAAAAGTGGATGGGGAGGGAAGAGGGAGAAAATAAAAAGAAATTAAGGAGACTGTTTAGGCTGGTGGGAAGGCCCTGCTCCGTCCTCTCATCTCCCAATGGAGGGGCAAACCAACAGCTCCTTCTTCCCCACAAGGTGAAGATGTTAGCCCTGTGGGGGGGGGGGGTCCAACTGAAGCAGGCTCCGATGGTGCCTGCCTGCTCCAGTCTCCCTTGCATCTTCTTCCCCACAGGGTGAAGATGTCAGTTAGCCCTGTGGGGGGGGGGGTGTTCCAACTGAAGCAGGCCCCGATGGTGCCTGCCTGCTCCAGTCTCCCTCGCATCTTCTTCCCCACAGGGTGAAGATGGCAGTTAGCCCTGTGGGGGGGGGTCCAACTGAAGCAGGCTCCGATGGTGCCTGCCTGCTCCAGTCTCCCTCGCATCTTCTTCCCCACAGGGTGAAGATGTCAGTTAGCCCTGTGGGGGGGGGGGTCCAACTGAAGCAGGCCCCGATGGTGCCTGCCTGCTCCAGTCTCCCTCGCATCTTCTTCCCCACAGGGTGAAGATGTCAGTTAGCCCTGTGAGGGGGTGTTCCAACTGAAGCAGGCCCCGATGGTGCCTGCCTGCTCCAGTCTCCCTCGCATCTTCTTCCCCACAGGGTGAAGATGTCAGTTAGCCCTGTGGGGGGGGGGCGTCCAACTGAAGCAGGCTCCGATGGTGCCTGCCTGCTCCAGTCTCCCTCGCATCTTCTTCCCCACAGGGTGAAGATGGCAGTTAGCCCTGGGGGGTGGTCCAACTGAAGCAGGCTCTGATGGTGCCTGCCTGCTCCAGTCTCCCTCACATCTTCTTCAATTGAAGAAGCCGAGGGACCGCGGACAGACGCAGGTAAGGCCCCCCTCCCCCTTGGTCCCTTACTGGGCTCTGCCGCCGTCGCTGCTCAGGCGGCGGTGGCAGGGCCCGGTAAACCCCCTCCCTCCTCTCCCTTACCTGCATCCGTCAGCGGTGCCTCGGCTTCTTCAATTGAGCCCGCAGCTCAACCAGGAAGTCTAGGCCGCACTTGCGGCCCAGACTTCCTGGTTGAGCCACGGGCTCAATTGAAGAAGCTGAGGGACCGCGGACGGACGCAGGTAAGGCCCCCCCTCCCCCTTGGTCCCTTACCGGGCTCTGCAGGTAAGGGAGAGGAGGGAGGGGGGCCTTACCTGGCACCACTCCCCTCCACTGCGGAGCTCTGATTCAGAGCCAGAGCTCCACGGCGAAGAGGAGCGGACTATAGGCAGAGCGGTGCGGCATGGCGCGGAGCAGGCCTAATCCAAAATTTTCAAATCAGCCTGCGGGGTGGATCGGGGGGTCTGTGCACACCCCTACTGTTTATGGGATAAACAACTCAGAACTTGCATTGCCACACTTGAGTCGCAATACTTCTAAAAACTTAATTTCTTTCATGCCATCCACTCGTTTCAAAGTGCTATAATGTGTTGATTGTTCAAGATGCACCCCCCCCCCCACACACACACCTCCGTCACAGTTCACACACTCCAGGGTATGTGCAGCCAAGAATTCTAATAACAATAACAATAACAATAACAATAATAATCACAACAACAAAAAGAATTAGAACAAAAACGCTGTCTGACTTTATTACCAGTATGGGAAAGTGGACGTGCCCAGTGGACTGTACCACCACCTCTCAGTTGTTTGGCCAGTCCTGTCTAGGTATCTTCCTTTGAGAAGCCACATTATACATCAACTCATGCAAATCAATGGCTTCCTTCCACTGGTTCCCCTTTGGAGGGTTCTGATGACCCTCAAGTGTAGTGGGCACTGGGCACGTCCACATGCCGTACAGCACATCATCCATTTGCACCACATCTATTCAGTTGTTCACCAAGGTTATGGTCGGTACCTTGAAGTGCTGTGTTGACTGTCTGTTATTTTACTTTGTATATTATTTAAGGTTGTGTGTGTGAGTTTGCTGGGGCTACTGCTTCACCAATGCACTCAAAAAGTGACAAAACTCCTACAAAAGGCAAAGAAAGAAAAGTTACTAACTATCCTGTTTTGCTTATTCTCCCCCCCCCTCCAACATTGGGATTGGAGGGTGCTTCACATGGGCTGATCATTTATCACAACTGGGAGATGAACCTGTCAATTAATGCTAAAAAAAAGCAGGTTTCCCCCTCCCGCTTTACCCATTCAATAAAAAAATAATTGCAAGCAAACCGCATGATGAAAAATTCTGTAAATCAACACAAATGACCCCCAATCATTTTATTTATTTATTTATTTATTTATTACATTTCTATACTGCCCAATAGCCAGAGCTCTCTGGGCGGTTCACAAAAATTAAAACCATTCAAAGTATAAAACAACAGTATAAAACCATAATATAAAATACAATATAAAAGCTCAACCAGATAAAAACAGCAGCAATGTAAAATTACAAATTTAAAACACCATGTTAAAATGTATTTATAGATTGTTAAAATGTTGGGAGAATAAAAAGGTCTTCACCTGGCGTCTAAAAGCATATAATGTAGGTGCCAAGCTAACCTGCTTAGGGAGCTCATTCCACAGCCGGGGTGCCACAGCAGAGAAGGCCCTCCTCCTGATAGCCACCTGCCTCACTTCCTTTGGCAGGGGCTCATGGAGAAGGACCCCTGAGGATGACCTTAGGGTCCGGGCAGGTACATATGGGAGGAGGCGTTCCTTCCGATAACCTGGCCCCAAGCCGTTTAGGGCTTTAAATGTTAATACCAGCACTTTGAATCGGGCCCCGGCCTGGACTGGCAGCCAATGAAGCTGGAAAAGGACTGGCGTAATGTGGTCTCGTCGGCCAGTCCCTGTTAGTAAGCGTGCTGCCCTGTTTTGTACCAGTTGAAGTTTCCGGACCGTTTTCAAAGGCAGCCCCACATATAACGCATTGCAGTAATCCAAACGAGAGGTTATCAGAGCATGGATAACTGTAGCTAGGCTATCTCTGTCCAGATAAGGGCGCAGCTGGTATATCAGCCTAAGCTGGTAAAAGGTGCTCTTTGCCACTGAGTTCACCTGTGCCTCAAGTGACAGTTCTGGATCCAAGAGCACCCCCAAACTACCGACCCAATCCTTTAGGGGGAGTGCAACCCCATCCAGGACAGGGCAAATGTCTAAGCACAGTAAGTTTCAGGGATCTAGCTTTAATAGCAAAGATGTTATAGGTGTATTTTCACCCAATGCAATCCCATGGGGAAAAAATCCAAAATGGTGAGCAGAGCCCCCAAAACAGACAGAGCGCTCTGCAAATGAAAGAACTGCTCTGCATCGCTCCATTGACTAGCTGACCCAATTAGGATCCGCCTTTGGTGGAGGCAGATCGGGTTGCTCCGCTACTGCTTCTACAACCCGAAATGGAGCTGAGCACAGCCCTAGAAAATGGAACAGACACAGGTGAAAACATAGGTGAGCAGTGTTGTAGGGCTTGGGGGCAGTGAGTGATTCAGGAAGGACTCTATACCTACAGAGGTGTGGAGAGATATAGTAACTACACTCTCTCCAATGCATCGTTTTGTATGGCTTGCCCTAATTTGCAACATGGTTGCTGCTATCCAGATCCTGTATTATAAATATTGCACATGGTGTTATGATGGTTGCAGCTTTTGTTATATTAAAATTAAATAATGCGGCCCTAGTTTAAACAATAATACATGTTTCTCCTCGTTCTTCTGAGTATGGTCAAAAATGCCTATTCATAGATATCCCAGCCTGTGTATCTATGCAGGAAATGAGCTTTTCACAGAAACCGAATTGCATATTTATATATTACATTTGTAAGCCATCCTTTCAACGAGCTAGAGAATTGGGCTCTTTAGTTCATGGACAGAAGTTTGTAAAATCATTAATGGTGAGGAGAAAGTAGTGTTGCTATTGTTGGTGTTTTATAATAGTAGAACTTGGGACTACACAATGAAATTGATGGGTAAAAAAGTCAAAACAGACATAACTGTTTAATAGAATCTATAATCAACGTATGAGATTTGGGCCACCGAGTTAGAGGTAGACTGGATAAATTCATGGAACACTGATCTATTAATAGCTATTAGCCACAATAGCTGAATGGACTCACCATGTTCTGTGGCAATGTACCTCCTAATATCAATTGCTGGGCTACAAACAACAGGAGTAGGAAGTGCTGCAGCCTTAATTCTCTGCTTGCAGGCTGTCCTGGGCCAGATCTACATGTTGTGTCAAATTATTACAATCCTATCATGGTAACGCTACATCCCTCTTGCGCATTTATACATCATAGGACACACAATGACATTCATTGCTTATTTAATGGGATGGAGAGGTGAAGATCTCGCAATATTTTTATCATGAGATCTCCCACTCTGTTCACATGCGGTGCACGACGACCTCATAGGGAGAGGCGTTGCGCCTGCCATTTTGTTATTTTTTTCCTTAAAGGAGAAGATGCGCACGAGTACTCATGCGCAAAAGGTAAGTTGGTTTTCTTTAAATTCCCTTCTCCCCCCACCCCACCCCCGATGAGTGCAGTGCTCCTGAGGAGCTCAGCACCCCGTGCATTGGTGCCGGCTCCTCACGATGAACTGTGAGGAACCAGGACAAACCGCAACACCTGGTCACACATTCCGTGGTCTCAGGATCAGCCTGGGACTGGGGAAAAACTGGGCTCAAAAGGTAGGACAAAATCCCAGGGCAAGGGAGGGATCATCCCTCCCTGATCCTGGGATCCCCTGTGTGTCATGTGAACACACAGGGACGATCCCGGGGATTGCCCCAGGATTTTGCCCCATCTAGCTATGGCCTATGAAAGAGGTATATGGAATGTGTAATGTGCCCCAACAGTTCAGTGCAGTAGTGTAGATCTAGCCCTGGAAGCATCTATTGGAAACAAGCTGCTGGATTAGATGAACCTTTGGACTAAGCCAGGGGAGGGCAACTTCTGGCCAGTGGAGCTAATCCAGCCTAAATTGAAGCCCAACCAGCCTGGGGTAGGTTGGGCACCTCCATGGGCGCTGCCAAATGTCCTTCCCTGGACGGAGAGGATCCCTATGTTATCTCTGATTGGAGATCATGAAGCGATTCCCATGCATCACTTAGCTGGAGCTCACAGGAGCTGGTTCTCCAAGCTCCAGTCAAATCCCTTCCTGCACTGCTTGTGCCCTGATCAGAATGTGAGCACTACCAGAAAAAGCAGCATGACTTCCTTTCTCCATGAAGACAGAAGCATGGAGTCTTGTGCCTCTCGCTGCACAAGGAAAAGATAATATATAAAGAAGTGGGCAGAGCAGGGCAAATGAGAATATGGGAATGGACAGGACTTGCCTGACACCATCTGGCCTGCTGGCTTGGTCTGGGGGGGAGGGGTTAATCCACTGCAGGATGGAACTTGGTTGTTCTCCTAAGCCTAAACCATCAAGACTCCTCTCATGCCTTTATCTTAATACATGGGTTGGTCTTAAAGCATTTTATTTGTTTGTTTAATTTATCTCTTCCTTTCCATTAAGAATAGCAGTCAAGACAGCTTGATAAAACAGAGATAAAATACAGAAGTATAATTATAATGTAGAGAATTACAATTAAAAGCACATCAGTAAAGCATCCACCAATGAGAACCTACTAAAGCAAATGTGTGTGTGCATTTATGAAAGAGAGAAAAAGTTATTGCCTGTTCAGGTTGAAACATTTGAGCTGTAACCCATGCAGAACTGCTTGAGAATGAAGGAAATGTCTCCCTACTTTCAGCCCCATTTAAATGCACTATTGTTGAGTTGGCCTAATGTCCATGCTTTGTAGAATGTTTTGTGTTTACTTGATGAATTGAGGTAGGCAGCATTCATAGCTTTTGTAGAAGATGTGGATTTCATTGCGTTCAGTGATATTTCCCTTCCTTCTAAACTGTTTTTTGAATTGATGCTCATGACATGTTTGTGCTTATCTTGCATCAAATTGGCCTTTCAAAGGACAACTGCAGTTCACATCTGGAGAACAGCAGTCACAACAATCACAGTGGACAGCAAATAATATAAAAATTGAGTACAGCACTTTCGCTGTAGATGGTAGAAAGAGATTGGATTTTGACAGGGATAAAGAGCAATGTTAAGATTAATACATTTGAGAAAACTTGTCAGAACTTTAAGGGAACATCTTTTAAGTACCATAATTTTGGGGTAAAGTGGATCAGTGGCCCAAATGTGTCTTGTCATGTTTGTCTTTTTAAAAATATCATAGCTGAATCAACTTCTGAATTTCACATTACAATATCAGAGATATTCTGATCTCGGTTAGAAGCTAGAAATTATGCATTTAGGTGACTCTTGGATGGCTGGAAGCCTGAGCAAGTACATTTAATTTGTCAGCAGGTTTTTCTTTCAATTACATGACTCTTATTTGCTTGGTTGACAGTCTCTATAAATAATAGCATAAAATCCCTGAGATTTCTGAACAGGTAAGGAGCATTAACAGTTGGTGACTCTGCCTTAGGCTGTTAACTTTGAAAATGACCCTTGAAGGCAAAATATGATTGATTTGGATAGCATAATGACATTAATATTGTCAATGTCACATTCGAAAAGTTACTCCTATCATAAATTCGCAGACTATTTCAAATCCTGTAGAGGAATTGCATGAAGTGTATTTAATTTTAGGAGGCTTAGAATTATGAAGAAATTCATCCTAGCAGCATAATAACTGCTAGGATGAGGGGCTTTATGATGGGGAAAGAGCAGGCAGCTCTGCTTTTTCATTGGACTGAAAAAGAATGAGTACATAGGTGGTCACAGTTGTTGTTGTTTTTAAAAAAACACAATCTGAACTTCCATCCTTCATTCACAGATTTGTGTTTTTCGTCAAGTGGATACTTGTGTATGGACACGATAAATGAGTACGGTGATACCTACTAATTCTTAAATTTGAAGCCTAGGCACAAATATTTTAGAGGGAAAAAATGTGTATGGATTATTCTTACATGTAGGGCTTTCCCCCATCATCCATCAATTTCTTGTGCTGTCATACAGCGTAAGTCCTTCAGGCCAGTAGGAACGCTGTGATGGGCCCACTTTCAATCATCTGCCACAAACCGCAGGAACAATGTTAATTCTGGTCTGGTGGCAGGAATCAAATGATAGAAAATGTTTCAAATTCTCACTCAAAACACTACCTTTTTCCTTGGTACTGCTTGCTGTACTTCAGACACCAATATGGAACAGAAACAGTTTTTCATATATGCCTGAAGTCAGCATTGTTCTTGTATGCTAACATGTACCTTACAGCACAGCAGTATATCAGTAGTATGATATGGACAAAATGGTGAGTTGACTATAGAGTTGGCCACAAAGAAATATATATATATATATATATATATATATATATATATATATATACACACACACACACACACACACACACACACACACACACACACACAAAGTAACAGTTATTCCTGTTCTGGGCTACTCCTTCTCAAATCCCATTTATCTACACTACATTTTTACCTTCTCCCACGCTGTTCCATGTAAATAAAACAGCCTTTCTTAGTAGTGTTTCTTGGCAGCTCTGGCTTTTTCCATAGTAGTATCTTGAAGCTCTGTTCTTTCTGATAGCAGCTTTGGTAATAAACTTGAGACTGGCAGACCTGACCGTGGGAATATCAGCCTGCACCCATGCCCATTGTGATAGCATTTCTTAGCACATTTTTTAAAAAGGGAAATATATATATATATATATTCCCACATGAGATGTGCCAAGGCATTTATGCATTGAAAAGAAATTACTTCACTGAATAATAAATCCCTTAACATCATGTCTGTGTCACATTAACACACAGTTTAATTAGGCTTTCTACCAAGTTCCTATTATTTCCCCAGTGTAAAGTTGGCAGGAGGTATCCTTGGCTGAGCTGCTATTAGACACTATTGTTCTAAGGAATTACCTAATGCAAAACAAAACAAAGCCACCGGTGTACTTGAATTGTCTCTCATAATGTCCCCTTCTACAGAAGGAGAGGGAGGGAAATGACGCCTGCATGTGTATAAACAAACACAATCAGTGAAAGTTTGAAAGGACATTAGTAAGACAAAAGCTCCAGGCGTGTTTCATTAGAATAGAGATTTCACACCTTCTACTTTGTGAGAAACTAATACTCTTGTTTACTGCCTAACACAATTCAATGGAAATTTTTCACACACAAAAGTAACTATTTCGCCACCACCCCAGGCTCTGGAAGGCACAGAAAATCTAGGCAGAAATAAAAACACAATTCTAATTTGCAGAGAAATAAATAAATTTATTTGACTAATTTTATGCAGCACACATTTCAGGGTACATTTTTAATTAAGCTCATATAAACTCATTCTAATTAAACTCTTAAAATCTGATACACAACAATCAAGGAGACCCCCTTCCAATGAAGCCTCAAAAAGATTAATATCCCAACTAAACCTCACTCATTAGCTTGCCTGTCAATGCCGGTCCACAGATTATTAGAAATATAATAAATATTGCCTTTTCCCCCAATGCTGCCTCCTAGTTTAACATTTCTAACCAGTCCTCCCTCCCAAGATTTCAGTGTGACATTTTTAGGCTTAAAACAATGATGATGATGATGATGATGATGATGATGATGATGATGATGATTTATTTATTTATATAGCACCATCAATGTACATGGTGCTGTACAGAGTAAAACAGTAAATAGCAAGGCCCTGCTGCATAGGCTTACAATCTAATAAAATCATAGTAAAACAATAAGGAGGGGAAGAGAATGCCAACAGGCACAGGGTAGGGTAAGCAGGCACAGGGTAGGGTAAAACTAACAGTATAAAGTCCGCACAACATCAAGTTTTAAAAGCTTTAGGACATTACATAAAATAGCTTAGCCCACCTCCTACCTGCCCACCCCCAGCCAGGGTGTTTCATCATAGGTTAATAGGACTTTGAACCTGTATTTTCTACATCCAAATCCAATGTTCCAGCCAGTTGAAGAGTATACTAAATTGATTCTCCTGTTACTCCAATGGACACTAGATTTAGCCAGGCTAAAGTCTTGACATTTCTTTCTTTCTTTCTTTCTTTCTTTCTTTCTTTCTTTCTTTCTTTCTTCCTTCCTTCCTTCCTTCCTTCCTTCCTTCCTTCCTTCCTTTCCTTTCCTTTCCTTTCCTTTCTTATTGCCCTTCTTCTTCTTCTTCTCTTCTTCTTCTTCTTCTTCTTCTTCTTCTTCTTCTTCTTCTTCTTCTTCTTCTTCTTCTTCTTCTTCTTCTTCTCCTCCTCCTCCTCCTCCTCCTCCTCCTCCTCTTCCTCTTCCTCTTTCCCTCCTCCTCTTTGCATACCTAAACCTCAAGAAAAGTGAATATCTTAAATTTTCCTCAGGAAACTATAATATAATGAAGACTCTGGAAAAATGATGTGATCATACTCCCAGTACTCCAAATAACAGTGTGTGTGTAGAGACTAGCTGTAGCTTCTGAAGTATTATCACACACACATACTCCCCACATAATTAGCATCATTAATTTTATATAATTCATAGTTTTAACTTTATTAAAAGCATATTTAATTTCCTTAAAAATGTTTATGTTAAAAGAATTGGGTGCATGTCATTAAAAAAAATCAAAGAATTGCCTACACTACACATTGGCCACTGCTTTACAGGAGATTGCAGACTTCTCTCATTTTAAGGATGCTATATTGTAAAGGTATGGGCAGGATCCAATGGGGGCCTTTTCTGCATGTCTGGCCTTGTGTGTGCATGGCCCCTACAAGTGGTGGCTATGACATAGTGCTTCTAGGAGCAAACAAACAGCCTGAAACAAGTGTCCACCAGCAGTAGGATCCATGTGTGCCCTTGGGCCAGCAGAACTGGCTGGGTGTGGAAGGCCCCCATTGGATCCTGCCCATTGATTCCAGTTTTAGAATTTCAAAGAATCATAAAATCTTATGAAAGTTGAAAATAGTTCCATATAGCCATTGTTGTTGTTGTTGTTGTTGTTGTTGTTGTTGTTGTTGTTATTATTATCTCTATTGAATAACTATCTCATCTGTGTGTAATGGAGTGGGGTCAGAATTCTGTAGAACAATACTATGGATTTCTACATTTCTGTGTCAATACTAATCTTCATGTTATATATACCTTGTGTTTGGAGCTGAGGATCCCCCCTCCACACAAAAAATTAAGTCAAACATTTCCTGTCTATGAATTCCCCAGCTATTTCATTGCATGCATGTGAATGTTAATAGAAAGTACATTTGGTTGTATCAGAGAGACAATGAAGGAAGGCTTTTCTAATAGTTCCCGTTAAATGTTAATCAGTGTTAATTTGTGAGTTAAATGTTAATGTGAATTAAATGTTAATTTCTGTTAAAATTTAATTGTTAAATCAAACACCTAGCTGAAAATATTTCAACATTTTAGCTTCTACTCAGAAACACCTTTATTCTATTCATTCATACACAAAGGATTGATTTGTCATGGCTGTTTCATCACCTCTCTGTCATTTAGACTATCATAGGATCGGAATCAACCACAGACAATGGTTCTCTTCTTTTAGTGTAACTTCATGAACTAGTGGGATTTCAAAAGTTAGTGGTATGGAAATTCGAGCCAGTTTGGATCAATAGGCATCATTACCCGTTCCTCTAGAGATAATACCTGTTCTGTGTGCAAATGAAAGCAGGATTTTGTGGTTAAGTAAATGAACCCTGAGGAGGCTGTTCTGTATCAAGCAGAGAAGGAAAGATCGGGCACAAGATAAGATTCACAAGGGAAGAAGATCCAGTCAGATGCCAATAAGAAACAAGTTCAGTGATATGGAGCATCAATAGATAAATGCACAGACAGGGATAGGAAGATATGATTTGGTTTTACAGTGGAGGAACAAAGAGACCATGATGGGGCATGGAAAAACCCTTCCTCAGGCATAAGTGTACCACTTATAAGGGTGCCAATTGGCCTACTGCCTGCCCAATGTAACATGAGTTGCTCTTGCTGACATAGCTAATCTTTCCTATGTAGCCAAGAAAACAGAAGTGACACAGACAACAAGAATTACATGAGTAGAGGAAGGGGCCTGCGGGGTCTCCAAGGACTATTAAACCAACACTTCATTCTCCCTATTCAGCAGCAAGGGAAGTAAAGGGCTCACCAGCAGGCAAGAAAGCACAATGTCAGCTGCTCCAGAAGGAGCAGCGTCAGCAACAATATAAGCTGAGCAACTGTTTGGGGGCTATGTCCAAAATTCTGCTTTCCAGATTACAGAAGGGAACAACAGGGAAAGGCTGATGGAAGCCACCCCTAGAAAATAATTCTTAATTCTCTAAGTGAGTATCCTCTGCTTATAAGGTTTTGGGTTGGACTTCTTCCCCTTTTTCATTTGGGTCTTTCATAAATTGTGGAACAAAACAAATGGATCAGCTCCTCCCTTCACCAATATCTTGCTATTGGCTGGTGGCAAATGTTGCATCCCTCAGGCAGTGGAATTCCAAAGAATCTCCTCCCTCATAAACAGGAAGACCACACCACCACTTGGACTCCTTTCACCTCAGATCCATGGTTCAGCACACGTTGTTACATCCGTAAAATTAATCTGCAGCATCATAAAGCTTTCTGTTTGAACCCTGGCCCCATATTTCTTTCCAAATCAAAGGATTGCTGGGAGGGAAGGTGAGGTTACATAATTTTATCTGAGCTAATGAAACCTGATAGATTTCCGACAGAAAGATCTTACAGTGCTTCAGAAAAATGGTCAGGCTCAGGTTTGTCTTCCTTGTGAACGCTGAGAAAGTGGCATTAAGGCCTAAAACATATTTCACAGGGATAGGATGGGGATTTCTAACTTTAGTAATGGATCAGGTATCAGGTCATGTTAAAGATCCTTGCTGGAACAATACTGGGTTCAATGGACAAATAGTATGACTTTAGGGTGTGTGTGCAAAATCCAAAAATTTCATTTTTTCATGTGTTAACTTCTCTCATAAGTCTGCCTCATCCTGTACTGCAGGTGAAGGGGGGAAATAATGAGATGAGACAACTGTATATGGTATCAAATTTGGGCCACATTTATTGTAGATCTGCAAAGGGAAACTGGGCAGGCCCTAAACTACGCCAGCCACTAGCTAGGCATTTATATTGGGTGAAGCATTCTATGTCTGGAGAGTGGCGTCAGATGGTCACCACACCCAGGCCATATCCCTTTTGGGGAGGGTAGACCAACCCATGACACACTTCCCCCTGGTCAAACGACACAGGATGGAGTGATGAGAGTCGGCCTCACAGGTGGCCTTAAAACCCCACTGGGGCCGCACAACCCTCAGCAGCAGGCCTCAGGTGTCACCTGTCACCAAACAACAGTGCCACAGAATGATCACCATCCCTTTCTTCTAAGCATGCCCGCCCTACCAGCCACGGGAGGATGGCAAGCCTATTGCTGAGTCATTCACCCCCACCTGTGCACAGACTTCTCACAGGCCCTATTGCAGATCAGACAGGCATAAGTTGTTGCCTGAATCAGTCAAATGGACAATCCTGTCAATAAAACTCCCTCCTTGTCTTGATATCTAAAGCCTGGCAGGCCCGATCCAGGCCCCCCGGTTTCCATCCTTCCATCCAGATGATTCTGGGAATCAGGCAGGACCACAAACTCACTGTTTGACTCCATCCATCCATCCATCCATCCATCCATCCATCCATCCATTCCATTCTGGGAATCAGGCAGGACCACAATTTTGTGAATCTTGCTTCCCACTGTCCATCCAGACCATTCTGGGAATCAGGCAGGACCACCATATCACCCTTTTCAGCAATGCACCAACCAGACCATTTCCCCCTTGTGGGGTGTGATGCACCAGACCATGCTGGAATAACGTGGGTAGCAGGCACTGGCAAACTGGCTGAGTCCGAACCAAAATTCTGAAGCCCGACTGGGCAGCCCTCCAACCTGCCCAGAAAACTGTGTCACACTCAGGTGTGAACCTGCACTGGTTTCCACAAATTCCAGCGGTCTAAAGAAAGAAGATAAGCATGAGAACCAGAACTAGAAACATGACAGAATTCCCAATGTTTCGAAGTGGGCAAACAAGTGTACGGAATGACTCAGACTCCAACTGCCCTCAGCACGTACTTCATGGAATGTGAAGCTCAGGCAGCTGCCATAGAAGCAATCCCGACATGGAAGAATGCATACCTAAGTAAAGGCACATACAAGCCAGTTTGTCACAGCTCAGAACAAGTATGTCATTAAAGACGCCACATCACTATGGCAGAATAGAGGTCCACACTCTGCTTCCCTCCTTGCAGGAAACGCCTCCTTCGCCTTCACAGGGCAAAGTTCAGGCATTGAGCAAAGAAAGGGAGACACTCATACCAAGCCCCCTCTGGTCTGTCCTTGCCCTTCAAGCTAAATATAACTAAACCAATGAGAATGAGATATCCTGGTGTTAAGGACTCAATCAGAATTGTCCTCCTCAGACAACAACACCAGTTTAGATTTCTGCATGCCCCAAAAGACAGTGAGGGCAGCAGCATGGAACAAGGTAGCTACAATTTAGAAATACACACAGTTGTATTTCATCACAGTTGTATTTCACAGTTGTATTTCACAGGTTTCTCATAAACTGTTAATAGGACTGCTAAAAATGGTAGCCTAGTATATACCTCAATGGATGATTCTCTGCCCCCACCCAGCAGGGTGTGCCTAAAACAAAGTCTGCGGTGTTGTCCCCTATGCCTTAACTGGACCAGAAGATAAGAGCTGATCGTAGCTCACGGTTCCTTCCTCCAAGAATGGATATGGAATTTAAGATGATGTACAGATATGGGCCACAACCACTGTGGTTGCTTGTGGACCCAAGGACAAAATCTCCCTACCTGCCTTGCCTTAAGAAGCTTTGGTGTTAGGGGCTATGAAAAGCATCAAAGCCTGGGCTGCCTCAGACTGCCAGACTCCAATAGTGCAGCTGGCCTGGTCTCAAAAGCCGCAGGAGTCAGTTCCTGGACCTTTGCAACTGGGTTTGTGATCGGGTGATGGCAATAGCACTGTCCCATCCAATAATGTCCCATCCAATAATCCTAATTACCCACATGTTTAGTTTTTAATCGGTTTTTAATGCTTTATGTGTGTGTGTTCTGTATTTTAGAGTTTTAAATTTTGTATACTTGTTTTTACCTCAATTTTAGAATTTCTGTAAACCGCCCAGAGAGCTCTGGCTATGGGAGCGGTATGTAAGTTTAATAAATAAATAATATGCATAGCCTTACCTTATACTTAGTTGAAGGCAATGTCAAGGCTCGCACAAGAGCCATCTCCATGGGGTCATGAAAGGATAGTGTATTAATGGACAAGGTGGCTTTCTAATCACAAAAGAAGATACCCCAAAAGATAGGCATTTGTCCAAATGGGATAATTCTAAGCATGTAAAATTCTTTCTGCTTCCCTACTGCTAGCCAGATATTCAGTCTTTGCTTTAATTGAATATTTCCTGCCCCTACAGAAGTCTAGATATTATGAATTGTACTATGTGCTGCCCTTGGAATGGAGTTATGGTCCCCTTTCAACTCTACTGTTGTATGGTTCAATGATTCTTGATCCCTCCCCTTGTATTCCAGAGAATGAGAGTGGTGAGTGTTATGCCACATGCAAGGTGTAACGAGAAAACTTGCTACTCCGGGGCATCTGGGCCACAAACAAAGTGCACTTACTCTTTTAGCATAGGACATTGCCTTATACTGGGTCATTGATCCATCTAGCCCAATATTGCCCATACAGAATGGAAGCAACCCTACATGTAAATTATGCAGCCCTACTTGGAGATGCATGGCATTGCACCTGGGCCTTCTGCATGCAAAACAGGTGCTCTTACCACTGCGCTACTGTCCTTCCCTCTGATTCAGGCAAGATACAATCACCTGGGACCTTAAGCTTGCAAAGTATATGTTCCATCACACTGCACTATGCCCCTCCCCCCTTGGCTATATTAGGCATAGGCAAGTGAACCCTTGTGGAGAGGATGTGGGTACAGAATTAATATTCTCCCCTTCCCTCCTCTAAACCCTTTATAGAACCCATTAGAGCATACTGAAGAAACCTTAAAATGTGGCTGCTAGGTCATGCAGGCTGAGCCATGCACAAAACAAACAAATAAACAAAAAACCCTGGGTCCTGCGTGTGACTTTAAGGTATACTTCGAGTCCACTACACCATGCAGGCTGGCCCACACTTTAAATCCACATCCTTTCACGTCACTGTTATTCAGAACTGGAGTATGGGGTGAGACTTGCAGGCAAATGAAATCATTCGCTAGCTTTAGCATTTCTTTTATTCAAGACATTATTCACCTCTTTCACCACAATAAGTGCCAAATAAGGGCTAGGGGTGGGAATTCTGTAGTTATTTTTAATACAGGAAGGAATAAAACAGGCTTCAGTCAGACATCCCTAGTAATATTTACATACCATGTGGTCATTTTCTGACTTGACATTTGTCACAGCCTATCTCAAATGCAGACATTTAGCTATCACTTTTCACTCCTTACACATGTTAAACCTCCTTATGAAGGGCACTTTATTCTTCACTTTGTTCTGCTAAGCTAAAGCTATCATTATTCTTTATGTGGTTAAGTATGCACTCCTTTGTCCTCGGCTGTTGAAATTCCTTTCAAGCTGCTGACAGCCATCATTCGAAGGATAATCATAAAATGATATAGCATAGTTGCACATAGACCTTCAGGATGTCATTGAAAACCACAAATTAAGAGATGGGATGTGCATATATATGGATTCAATATACTATGGAGTTATATTCCAACAAAAAACAATAGCAATTTTATCACAAAATGCTAGGTCCCTGAGTCCACATTTAGCTTCCTAATCTGTGGGAATATGGTATTTTTGTGCCTTCTGCCCTACATTGTCAACCTGGACTAATTGAAATGTTTACGAAAAGCTGAAATATTGCAGTTTAACAGCCCAATAATTATTTAATGAGCCCTCCTGTTTTATTAATAAAATGATTTATAGAAATATTTAATCTCACTGATTTACTATTAGCATTAATGAGCCTAGTTATTAAGCACTTTATTTAGGAATGCCACAGAAAGAGGCCCTGTAAAACATGCCACATTTAGTACTAAGTCATTAGTCGGAAGATGGAGTTTGTGCTTCAAGAGGCAACTTGCTTGCTTCTACTAAGCTTTTGTCAAAATGCTTATTGTCAGTACATGCTAGAGGCCAATAGTGTTGCTTTGAGTTGAGCATTGGTAGTGCCATTACTGACTGACAAACTTCTCTGAAGATTAGAACACTTACCTCCATAGGCCAGTTGCACACATTACATGGTAGTATTAATCACTTAATTAATAGAAGTTGTGGTATTTATACCACTTTAGTGGCAGCCATTTTGGTATGGTTCTGATAAAGAATGAATTAAATAAATACAGATCATTGCTCTATGCTCATGACACAATATAATCAGTATTACGGGGCTTAATCAGGATTAGGGATGTTGTGAAAGTTCATTGAAGCTTTGCTCAGAAATGAATCCCAGGGTGTTGAGGACACTCCTTGAAATGTGAGATAAATCTAAGCTCTCAAATTCCTTATCCCACTCAGATAAAAATCTGAGCATGTGGGAGAGGATTTCCACAACCCCTGCCTGCATGTGCAGCCCTTCTGTGTCCCACCAAAGCCATCACTGCCAACCAGTCAAAATGCTCCCCTTCCCCTCCTTACCTGGTACTTTGGAAATGCTTAGGAAAAGCAGGAGCTACAGCAGATGGGGAAAGGAAGCTTTCCTGTCTCTTCTCCCTCCCTCCCTCCACTCCACTATTTTGTATAAAGGACAAGACATGTATTGTGGAAGGAAGAATGGCAAGCTGAATAAAAGGGAGGGAGATGGGACAGATAGGGGGAAAGTACCCTCTTTTACTCTTTTGTTTCAGCTTGCCAAAGAAGAAGAAGGGGGTGTTTAGAGGTGATGGGAAGCACCAGAGTTTTCTTTATTCATATTAAACAACTTATCCCACTTCCCCCTCCCTCCTACCACAGCTGCTCAATTACAAACAGTACAAGAACCACCACCACCCATAGAAATCCCTCCAATAGATCATACTTAACAGAAGGGATGACTTTGGAGGGCAACAGAAGGCCAGTGCAACATCATAGAATACCCACCACCCTGGATTTTGTCTATGAGAATGAATCTATAGATATTCCTGCTTTAAGCCAAAGGGTTGGCCTTCAGTACCATCCACACTTCCTTCTCTGTCCCTTGCTGCTCTGACATTTTGTTCTCAAGAGGAGCGATGACTAAGGGGCATTGGAGAACAAGCAAAGCTTACATAAGGTTTAATACGGTTGTAGTAAGTATTCAGGGCTTTATTTGTTTGCATGCAACAACACTCTTAAGTATTTGCTAGTATGCTTGCATGCTGCTAGTGAATTTAAATAAAGTTGTTGAGAAAATAGAACAATTAATTGTTAAATTGTTAAAATGAGATGCCAATATATTCCATAACACAATATTTACCTCTGGTTGACAACTTGTGATGTTGAGTTAGGGATAACATAATAAAGGGTGGAAACTAGTCTAACTACATAAAACTGGATTTGCACAGCTTCAAAAATTGAAGCAGATTAGGGTACTTTTTTAAAAAATAATAATTTTGTATTCATGTGCAGACATGCAGTTTAATATAGATCTGGTTACTGCCACTAGATCTATTATTCAGTTTACTCACCAGCATAAATGTATACAGAAGCAGCATTCAGGTTTTACATGATTGTTCTGAATCCTTAGGGACCTTTTTATGAAAAACATATATTTTTCACCACGGCAGTAGAAATGGCCTTAAAACATGAAGGAGAAACTGAGAACGTTCGATTTAAATATTTTCCTTTTCTTTTTAAGAATGAAGGGTTGAGAGGAATTCTATGATTGATGGGCAAGACCAAACTAATGCAAGTGAGTACTTTGTTGAACCATGCTTCAGAATACAAAAGTGATTTAGACCCAAATATGCTTGAAAATCAGGAGTTACTTGTACGATATTACTGGATGTGCTCCCCATATTACTGGATGTGGGAAATACAGCATCTATAAATAAGAAGGCAATTGCTATCTAAGGGAGATCCATTCTCAACACACCCACGCCCACACATAGAAATAAGAGGAAGTAGGAATGGAGGCTACGATTGTAGAAGAGTAACATACCATTCCCTGGGCTGAAGCCCTTTCCTGCAGATGGAACTAGCAATCATTGCAACTCCCATTTTCTGGTGAAGCAGAAAGAAAAAACATATTAGGCTTATGTTTGAGTGAGTGCAAAGAAAGGGCCTACCACCAAGTAAGGTTGTTTAGGGTGGAGCAGTGCACAGTAGAACTGCAGCATCCATGATCTGTTTTGTGGTTCATGAATTGGGCTTTTTTGGTGGTAGCAAGATGCTGAGTTTGCTGTTCTACCTGAGAGAATAGCTCCACAACTCTTCCATGGAGCAGGTGGGCTCCTCCAAGCTCGAGAGGGCACCAAATGGGTTCCAAACAATTACAGGTAGATACTAGTTCTCTGCAGAAAAATGGTGACATCTGGCTTGTGAAGACCTTTGCTTCTTATACAGTTTAACCAAAAGCAGTGATGTCACAACCCATATGACAATATTGCTAAAAACTTGCTAGCTCTTTTACTCAAAATGGTGGCACTTACCATTTAATACAAGACTTAATTATGAGAAAGGAGGGTGCTCAGGGATGAAGTTTGTCTTAAGTAATCTTTGTAAACTGCACAGAGAGCCTCAGTTGTGGGGCAGTATAGAAATCATCATCATCATCATCATCATCATCATCATCATCTATATGTGTTAAAAGTTGCTCCTTACAGTCACATTCATGTTTTGCCCAGTTTTTACCACCACCCCTAACTATGCCTTGGGGCATGCATTTTTAGGAAATCCATTAAAAATGAATTATTTATTTATTTATTTATTTATTCCACTTATATACCGCTCCCATAGCCAAGGCTCTCTGGGCGGTTTACAGAAATTCAAAAATTGAGATAAAAACAAGTATACAAAATTTAAAACTCTAAAACATAGAACATACACACAAGCATTAAAAACCGATTAAAAACTAAACATGTGTGTGATTAAGATGTGCCGCCATATGCCTGGGCAAAGAGGAAAGTCTTAACCTGGCGCTGGAAAGATAGCAGCGTTGGTGCCAGGCGAGCCTCATTAGGGATCTAGATGTACAAGCGTGAAGCCCATTTCACCATTGGTGCTAGTAGTGTGAGGATGAAACATACTGTTCTTTGACTCCCACTATGTCAGTCTTCCAGAGGCTGTATGGAGGTTACTTTCCTTCAACGCAACTGAGAATTTTTTGCCCTTGCTTCCTCATGCCCATTGCCACTGAACAACATTCTCTTCTTCCACTCAGGCCTCAAGCCCACCTCCTTCCCTCTTCCCCTACACTTTAAAACTCAGCTTTTTTCTATGGCTGCTTCTTTTCTTTCTCCTCTATCACCTCAGAGCATTCGCTGCTACCTCCACCACCAACCCTGCCACCAATATGGCTGCTTCAAGAGTGGATTTGATTCACAAAGCCCAAGGCCCTCCCTCTTTTTCCAAATAAGTGTTTTTCTCCTTACTTGACTGCATGGCACAAGCTACATGGGAGCTGCAGTTCTTCAACTGCTCCAGGCTCCTGGCCTGAGCATGGAGATATGCCATTTGGCTATTAAAGCTATTAAATTTTGAACTTTCAAATTTTTCTGCTCATCTACACTGTTCAAGCTTCAATTTAAAACAAAAATGAGCAAAATTGCTCTGGTAGGCCTTGAGTAATAACTCTTACACTGCCATATTCTTATATAAAATGTGAGCTTAAGCTTGACCCTGTCCTGATCCTGCTTCATTGAACTTGGGAACGAAGATGTCTAGCTTATTGGCCTTGCCTCAGAATGGAGTCTGTACTATTCACTCAGAATGAACTACTTCATAATAATGAGAACTGAGGTTAGATTAACATAGAACTAAGAAATGCTGACTGGTGACTGGGTTCTAATTTCATGCTACTGACTGACTTATGATGTGGATTCATATAAATAATTTAGAACAGCTTTCAAATTAGTATGCCTACTGACTTGAAACAACAGGACACTTTTCTATTCAGGGTCAGTATCTTTTAGTAATTGCTAATCCTCTTTAAAATGATGAAAAATGTTTATTCAGATCTCATTTTAAAGTACTTTTAAAGTAAAGGGACTAGATTATTCATTCATTGCATTAAAAAAAGCTTTTACAAAATTTCTAAAAAACAATACACTATTAAAAACAAACAAATAAATGTGTCTATTAGTTAGGCAAAATATTTCCACCTGTACCAGGAATGTCTACAACAATTATAGACCAAAAAACAACACACACACACACACACACACACACCCTTAAAGAAACTTCGTATCCATGAGATTTTAACATGTAGCGATATGCAAAACACATCTATAAACTGACCTTTTCCCTTCATTACATTCACGTGGTAGTCACCTCTTATGGTCCTAAAGAAGTATAACATTGAATTGGGTACTTAAAAATAAGCATTATACTATTATTTTTTCTTTGGGAGCCCTACTTAGATTAGGCCCTCTGTTAAGTGGAAGAGTCTTAGTTACCTTTGATGCTAGTCCACAAAAAAATGAAGTGTTAGATAAAAGTGCTTACAATCAAACTGATCTATTAAAGCCATTCCAACATTTACTTATATTGCTAAGATGCAGAACTGTGGTCAGTGCCTTGGGGCTTACTTCTGAATAGACGTGCATAGGATTTCACTGTTTATTTGTATTTAGGTCAACTAATTGCTAGTAGCTTTCAGTTTGCACATAGGATTGCTGGGCCAAGGAAATAAACAATGACTAATCCCCCATTTTTTACAATATAAAATCGAGCAGAACTGTTTCTACCCTTAAGCAAAAATTACGTGTTTCTTAGGTAGAGAACAGAAGTAAGAGGAACATGTTAGTTTTAATATTAGCAACACTGGGGATTAATTTTTGGTGGTGTACTAGATTAAAAAGTCAATAGAAGCAAAATTAGGTACTTTTTACCTACTTATTGGAGGGGATGTCATCTTCAATCAAAACATTAAGTCCCATCTTTAGGTGGTAGAAAATAATCTTCCTCCAGTTTTGAGTTCCCTAGGCCAATATCCAATGGTAGCCCTACTTAGATTAGGGTCATTCACTTCAATAGGTCTACTCTGAGTAGCAGTACCATTGGATACTACCCCCACTCCTGAATGCCTAAATTCTTAAAAAAAAATTTTTTACCTAGTACACGAACTAAAATTAAGCTTTGTTAATGTTAGGGTAATTCCCCTAACCTGGTAGGGAAGGGATGACTTCACAACAGGTTCAGAAACAGAGACTATTTACTGTGCGCACAGAAGAAAAGCCTGTTACCTCATACAAACCGATGGCAAAGACTCTCTAACCATTAGCCACATCAGCATACATTTATACTTCATCCAAGTTGCTCTGATGAAGTCATACTTTCCCCTCCTCCCTCCTGTGACTGATCACAAGTCCCGTACATGTTCTATACACAGAAACCCATTCTTACATAAACAATGCCATATTTTGGCAGATGTTGCATTCTGTTCCTTGATAAGCAGCTCAAAGAGAGATAGGAATTTCAGAGTATGCTCTGACCCTTCAGAAATCCCTGGTCAGAGGGCTTTCAATGGTAAATATATTAAACAATGCATGTCTCCAAGTCTGTGTTCTAAGAAAGCAAAACAGCCTTGGAGTTCTCTGTATCTTAGCTGTTTTAAAAGGCACAAAGGTGGGGGCTAGAGGGAAAGTGTCACCTCAAATTGAGGGCCTTTAAAGCGGCATTTTCAGATTTCTCTGCCACTAATATAAACATAGCCATATTTCACTTTACTCATGTTCTCTATCTAACAAGACACATTGCCTTTTGCTTAAGATCTGGGTAACTGCTGGATTTTATCTATTTTTAAAAATGTGGGGTCAGCTGTTACGTTTTTGTTTTTGTCCAAGCAGAACCAGATGCAACCTGAAACCTGTACAGCACCTAGTTAACCCTAATTCAATTAAGTCTGCTATCTATTCCTAAACTCCATTTTAAGAGCTTTTCTACAGGAGGCTGTTAATTGTCTGTACCTACTTCTGGTTTCATGGCAGAACTGAGATCCAAGCTCTACACAATGAGTTTTTCCTTTTCTGCTTTTCTGGTACATAACCTCTAGGTGACGCTCTGCTATAGCAAAGTAATGCTATCCCTACACAAGTAGGGAAATAGGTTTTCTTTTACTTTCACAAATAAAATTCTGTTTCTCCACTCTAACCCCAGAAAGTGCTCTTGAAAACCAGAAGTGAATCTAGAGGGTCATGTCACCATCTAAAGAACCCATAACAACCATGAGTAAGGAATGATAGTGGTAAATAAATGCCTCATGCAGAAAAGCTTTTAGATGGTGACCAAGGCCTTAGCTAGACCTAAGGTTTATCCCGGGATCATCCCAGGGTCATCCCTGTTCATGTAAATGACACACAGGGGATCCTGAGAGCAGGCAGAGACAACACCGGGACGATCCCGGGATAAACCTTAGGTCCTCCTGGTTCACAACCTCAGACTTGTTTAACATCTAGCTTTTTGGAAAAGTCAAAAGCTTGGTCACAATTTTGTGACATTTAGATTGATCCTAATAAAAGTTTTGCCTGACTGGATCCCCCTCCCCTCCCCTCCCCTCCCCTCCCCTCCCTTCTCCTTCTCCTTCTCCTTCTCCTTCTTCTTCTTGAGTACCAAAGCCTCCAACACTTTGTGTGTCTCTTGTATATAGCTACTCTATGTGCACCCTTCTGCAAGTATGTGTGCTTGGTTTTTAAATAAAGTTTCTTCCCATTTTCATTGCAGCTTAGCATTACTATGTACTATGATCATTCGGGGGTGGGTGGGTGAATCACCATTTAAAGGTCAAGCCTTTACAATATGGGATAACACAATCCCAAGACACAAATATCATTAACATATCACTTGTGAGATCCTTTTATAATGCAAAATATACAATACTGAATAGTTTTCAGCATTATTGAAGGGCTTTTGGTGTTATCAGTCTTCAGTATAAAAGCAGCTGTTGCTTCCTGGTTTCTGAGATTCTAGTTTGTTGCCTGCAACATGTGGGTAAGTCATAGATATATCTGAAGGAGAAACACACACTAGAGGACTATTTTTAAAATGTATGCTCTGGAGACTGTCTCCTTTTTGTTTTATTAGCATTTTTGGCTTTTTAAAAAATTACAGAGGTCTTTACAAATATTGGGATTTCAGCACTGAAATGGGACTTTGCAGAAAACTCCATTCACTGATCTCTCTATAGGGATAAGAACTCCAACACATAAACATTTCAACACAAAAATATTACTTACTCAAGTACTTTCCCCTCTAGAGATTTTAGCACTCAAAACCAGCTCATTTTCTCAGCAGGACATGTGGGCTGCTGGATTCCGACTTATTTCACATCAGCTATCCTCATGAGATACCAGTAATGACATCAGATATAAACTATTTCACTCCATCATACAGTATTGCTACCATGACGGGTAGAAATAACGAGGAACATGCTGAAGGTAAACCTTGTTTAAGAAATGCAATCACTCTAATTATAGACTGTCTGTTCACCCAAAGCAAGGGAGTTCTTCTTGTTGCCACGCTTAAAGAGATGAGTATTATGCATTGTTTCATAGCAACAGTTTCATAAAATCCCAGTTTCTCAAGGATCAGCCACTTTCATTTTCATGATACTTTAATATGTTTGTGCCAAATTATCACAAGTAATCTCACCAAGTCCTACAATATTAGTGCACCCTAGAATGTAATGTACAAGAACAAGAACAAAACCCAGTATGGCATGCAAGTTAGAGCATGGTGAAACAGTTATACAGTCTTCAGGAATTTTTATTTTATTTCAAAACACAGTTGACAAAATAAAGGCAACAACAAAAAGGAGAAGACAAACATACATAATAATCAATCAAGATTACTAAAGAAATGAAGTAATTTACTAATTATAATTCTTCCTCTATAATCCTTGTGTTTATGGAACATCTGCAGTAAAATGACCAAAATAGGAGCCCAATATTCAATGAAAGAATAAGAATACAATTTATACATTTTTAATGAACTGCACAGAGAGCTTTGGCTATTATTTGGTATAAAAATTATAGAGAGAGAGAGAGAGAGAGAGAGAGAGAGAGAATATGTAAGTGTGCATTATTTTGTGTGTATGTGTATATTACTCAGGGGAGGGGGGGATTGTAACACATTAGCCCTGCTCAGTCACTAAGCTTGAACAGGGGATTTTTATTGGCTTTTGCCTTAGCCACTGTGGTTAAAGCCATGGTTTAAGGTGTCTTCTGAACACGGCCTGGCTTTCTGGTTTAACCACCATGGTTAAAGCCATGGTTTAAGGTGTCTTCTGAACATGGCCTGGCTTTCTGGTTTAACCACCATGGTTAAAGCCATGGTTTAAGGTGTCTTCTGAACCAATATGTGTCGAGGGCATGGGGCCATGTGCCCCACCTTAATCCCAGAATCCCCCTCCCTGCCCATTCCGCCACTGCCCTTTCCATGGAAAGGTCTAAAGGGGACTTACAGCCTCCCTGCAATTGGGAATCCTGCTTCATGAGTGTGCACATCTATGTAAAATACCCGCATACACCTTTTTCTTTGTTTTGTTGAAGAGGAATCTATATATCCACCATGGATTCAATGGAATTGCACATAGTCACCAAGTCCTATTCAAATTCCCCTGGGAGTAAGTCTCATTCAGTTCAGAATGACTTGATTGGACTGTTAACATCCAGTAGAGATGTGCGTGAAAAATATAGTTCATCAGCACTCAGCTTGTTTATAGTATTGAAGTGGAAAGTTATTTTAGTGTCTCATGAAATAAAGTGTACGTTTGACTCAAGTTATATATCTGGTGAATCAGGAATCTACCTCAGAATTTCATGTGTATACTAGGGGTGTGCACGGACCCCCCGCTCCGCTTCACTTCCAGATCCGCAAATTGTGGATCGGGCCACTTCGCTCCGCCCATGTCCGCTCCGCTCCGCTGCGGAGCTCTGGATCCGGATCGGAGCTCTGTTTTTTCCCCCATAGGGTTGCACTGAAAGCTAAAAAAGTAAACAACTTTTTTTCTGTTCAAGTTAGAAACCTCACGTTTGGCACCATGACACCTCATGGACGTATACACACGCACGCCAAGTTTCAAGGGAATCCCATCATCCCCTGATTTTTGGGGAATTTTTGAAATCGGGCACCCCATTCACACCCCTTTCCATAGCTCCGTCAATTTCCACATTAAAAATCTCAAACTCGCCACCATGAGAGCTTATCCAGGGACACACACACATGCCCAGACTCAAGGCAGTCCCATCATCCCCTGATTTTTGGCGCGGCTCTAACCTCTAACGCACCACCCATAACCCTAATTCACACCCCTTTCGATAGCTCCATCAATTTGCATGTTAGAGACCTCAAGCTTGGCACCATGATAGCTTATCCATGTGTCCCCATGGATGCCAAGTTTCAAGGCAATCCCATCATCCCCTGATTTTTGGCGAGGCTTAACTCACCCCAAATTGTCCCATTCTACCACTATGTCAATTTGCATGTTAGAAACCTCAAACCTGGCACCATTATAGCTTATCCATGTGTCCACATGGACGCCAAGTTTCAAGGCAATCCCACCATCCCCTGATTTTTGGGGAATTTATGAAAATCGGGCACCCCATTCACACCCCTGTGCATAGCTCCGTCAATTTGCATGTTAGAAACCTCAAACTCAGCACCATGAAAGCTAATCCATGTGTCCACATGGACACCCAGACTCAAGGCAATCCCATCATCCCCTGATTTTTGGCGTGGCTTAAACTTTTTAACTCACCCCAAATCAAGTCCCATTCTACAACTACGTCAATTTGCACATCAGAAACCTATCCTTTGGTCCCATGACAGATTACCCATGTGTCCCCATGGACGCCAAGTTTCAAGGCAATCCCATCATCCCCTGATGTTAGGGGAAGTTTTGAAAATCGGACACTCCAGTATGTCAGGGATTTTAAAGTTGCAATGCAGACAGCTCAATGGGGCCAGTTGAAAGGAAATCCCAACATGCCATGAGATAACCCTAAATCTTCTTGCACACTTGAAAAATGGATTTTTGAACTTGATAAAATCTAAGTGAGCACAGGAAGGACTTCTCCCCTGAGTCAAAGCAAGACACATACACCATCCCTGCGAGGCGGGAAGGGGAGAAGGGAGGGAAGGCAGGCAGGCAGGCAGGCAGACAGGCAGGCAGCATGCATTGTCGTGCCGCAAGGATGGCTTGAGCACTAACGCATAGCAAACCAACCCGTAAGCGGGCGCAAGGAGCAAGTGAGGCAAAGATGGCTGGTTGTTTCTTTCTAAGCCAGCAGTTACGCCTTGAGGGGCACAGAGGAGGACGACTGGGAGCAAGCGTGCCGGAGGGTGCTGGGCACGAACCGCAAAGCCCATCTCCCAGGCACCAGGTGGGCAGAGAGGCAGGCAGAGCAGGCGAGGAGTCAGTCCTGGCAGATGCCCCACCACAGCAGCACCCCGGGGGAGGCGGGCAGACAGACAGGCAGGCAGGCAGGCAGCGGGCATTTCTGGGGGCACAAGGAAGTGAGGCCAAGATGGCTGGTTTCTAAGCCAGCACTGCAGTTAGTCACGCATTGCAAACGCAAACCATCCCAGCGAGTCGGTCACCGAGGAGGAGGACAGGCTAGCAGAGGGGCAGGCAGAGAGACATGTCATAGATCTAGTATTGGGGAGGAGTCAGTCCCGGCAGATGCCCTACCACAGTAGCACCCTGGGTGGGCGTTGTAAAACACCATCTTGTGGGTCCATACTTCCCCCACCCCATGTCCTGCAGGGTTGCCTGCCTAACCCTCGTGGGGATGGGAGATGGAGAGCTTAGAGTGGCAGTGCCACCACTACTAGCAGCAGCAGCAGCAGCAGCAGCCTTCGGCTTTCCCCTGGAACCAGTCGCCTTGCCCGCCTCTTTCCCCAGCAAGATCGCCTGGTGCTGCCTCTGAAGATGCATCTTCATGCTGCTGGTTCCATAATGCCCTGTAGCTGAACCCCTGCTTAGGGTGAGTTTGCAGTGGCGACAGACAGCAAAGTGGGGATCCGCTCCCAACTCAAAGTGGTCCCACATGATGCTTGTCTTTCGCTTCCATGGTGACACCACCAATTGCCCGCCTGAGCTCTCTGGTGTTGCCACAGAAACAGGGGTTGCAGCAGAAGAGGTGTGGGATGAGACTGGGGAGAGAGCCTCGGCCTGCTGCTGCTCCTCCTCAGCCCCTACATCCTGGAGGACCACCGCCTCCTCCTCCCCCTCCACTGTGCTGAGGACCTCATCTAGGAGGTCTGGAGACAGGTCCATCAGCGGGCTCGTGGGCTCAAAGGATAATGAAGGAGTTGGGAATACTCCTCGTCCTCCTCTAATGGCACTGCTGCTCCCACCCTCAAAAAGAGAACGCCGGGCACAAGTTGCAGAAGAGAGAGGCTCTGCCTGCTGCTTCTCCTGCTTCTGTTGCGGAGCAGCCAGCCAAGGAGTTGCCCATTTGATTTTCACAGCAGGAGAGGCAGCCTGCTGCTTACTGCTGGTAGCCTGACCCTTGCTGCTTTCAGCACGCCCCGCCACAGACATGCACCTGCTCCCTCTTCTCATGATGATATTACTAATAATATCTATAAGAATATACTAATACTACTACTAATATGTATAAGAATAAAATATTAATACTACTACTAATATGTATAAGAATAAAATATTAATACTACTACTAATATGTATAAGAATATATACTACTACTAATATGTATAAGAATAAAATATTAATACTAATAATAATATGTATAAGAATATATGTATAAGAATATAATAATATGTATAAGAAAATTACTGTATGTAGGGAAATGGGACAAGAAGTGTGTGTATGCTTTGCCCAAACAGGATTTGAAATGCTCAATCTGTGGCTGTTGCACTTCACAAACAGTGGACTGCACACACAGCACACTCACACAACAACACAGTCACACACAGAGTCCAAGTAACAGAGAGAAGAAATAGAGAATAATTTTTTGGGGGTATTTTTTTGTATTTTTTGGTATATAGAAGGAAGGAAGATGAAACACAGTCAGGCTTTAAGAGAGGGGAGGGGGGGACAACCAACCAACCAAACAAACACACACTCCAAAATTTAAAAATAAAGTTTATATTAAATCAAAGTAAGGGAAAAACACAGAGCAAACTAAGCTAAAAGTCAGAAAGAAGCAAACAAACACACACACACATGCCAAGCTAAATCCTATCTATCTCCAAAGTCCAAAACACAGCAGCAGCACTAACTAGCTCCTCTCCCCATGAACGTCCAAACCCACAAGACGCTGAGAGCTCAAAGCTGTGAGGGTGTCTCTGCCTTAGTCCCCCCCTCGAACGCTGGGATTGGAGGATGCTTCATGAGGTGATCAGTTCTCATCAGGATTGGGAGTTGAATGTGCCTGTCATCGCTTCAAAAAAAATAAATAAAAAATAAACCCAAACCGCCGGTTTACCAAGCTGTCCCTGTTTGTTGACCCGATTTTTTTAAAAATATAGCATGTGAACCGCACCACGCAGAGAGCTCAGAGTAGTCTCAAAATGACTCCCATCCACGAGTCTCTAAGCACAAGAATTTTCAGAAAGATAGCATCAAAAACAACACAGTTATCCCCCTTTCTTTTCTGCAATGCAATCCTATGGGCGAAATGTTTCAAGATGGCGATAGAAGCGGAACGCGGAAACCGGAGCGCTCCGAAAATGGGCGCTTCTCTTCGCCTTGCTTCTAGGGGTCTGCGGTCCGCTTCTACTCCGCCTCTGGGCAAGGCGGAGCAGGCCAATTCGCTCCTGCTTCTGCGCTTCTAATCGGAGCGGAGCACATGCCTAGTGTATACTAGGGCTGTGATCCGCTTCTCTTTGGTTTGGAGAAGCAGAAGCGGATCGGGGGGCTTCGCCTCCATTACAGGCGGAGGAGAAGCGAGTCGGGGGGCTAGCGAAGCATTGCGAAGAGGAGCGGCCACAAGTGAATGGCTCCTCTTTTCGCAAAGCGTTCCGCCCGCCATTTTGGATATTTTTCTCATAGGATTGCATTGTGGAAAAGATTAATGAATAACTTTTTTGTTTTGAAACCCACATGCGTAAAACACACTGTGCTTAGAGAGTGGTAGTTGGGGGTCATTTGTGGAAATGTTCAGCCTCTTTCGTCCTGCAGTTTGCTTGCTATTAATTTGTTTAGAATCGCTTAAAGCAGGAGGGGGTAAGGTTTTTTTTAAGTGATGACAGGCAGATTCAACTCCCAAACGTGGTCACCTGATGAAGCATCCTCCAATCCCAATGTTGGAGGGGGGAATAAACAAAACGGGATACTTAGGAACTTGGGATACTGAGTAACTTTTCTTTCTTTGTCCGAATGGACTTTTCCCAGTGTTTTTGAAGCAGTAGCCCCACCAACACACAAACACAGCCTTAAATCATATACTAAGTAAATAAATAACAGATAAGAAACACAGCACTGCTACCCTCCCTAACCTTGGTGAACAACTGAATAGATGTGTTGCAAAGGGATGATGTCCATAGGGCATGTGGACATGCCCAGTGCACTCCTGTCCTTGGGGGTCATCAGAACCCTCCAAAGGTTAGCCAGTGAAGCTACTATGCCTGTCATGAGTTGAAGTGTAAGGTAGCTTTTGAAAGACTGGTCCCTAGACAGGAGCAGTCAATTTCCCTCTCCCCCTGGGTACATCCACTTTCCTCTTACTGGTAAAAGACAGACATAGCCTTTTAAAAAAAATCCTCTTGTTGTGATTCAGCAACACTGCTGCAGTGCTACTTAATCACCCCCGCTGTATTTATTTATTTATTTATTTATTTATGTATTAAATTTATATACCACCCCATAGTCCAAGCTCTCCTGGCTTTCCCTCTTCAGTGAAGTCAGGCAGGCGTGGTTCATTGTGGTTCAACTTCTTATTGTTGTTTCATTGTGGTTCAACTTCTTATTGTTGTTGATTATTATTATTATTACTAGTACTGCTATTATTAACATTATTCTTATTGTTTACTAATGGCTGTGTGATCACAGTGCAATCGATCAACTCTGAAGCAAGGAAGACAATGCTTTACTCTATCCTCCTAGCCCCCTATTAGTTATGGGATGCAAAAGGCATCTCTCTGTGCTGTTCCTGCTGGTTTGCATACTGGCTTTGATGGCCTGGAAAGTGGAAACAATCCTTGGCTCACTTACTTGTGCCCCCAGAAATATCTGCTGCATGCCCACCTTCCCGCCTCCACCTGGGTGCTGTTGTTGTGGGATATTGGGATTTGCTGCCTGGGACTTACTTCCCCATAGATCTATAGCACAGTGTGTGTGTGTGTGTGTGTGTGTGTGTGTGTGTGTGTGTGTGTAGCATCTCTCTGCCTGCCTTTCTGCCCTCCTGGTGCCTGGGAGATGTAGATGGGCTGTGTGGGTCAACCCTACAAGCCGCTTGCATGCTTGCTCCCACTGCTTCAGGCTAGGGCATAGCCACCGCCTGCTGCCGCCTCTCCTCTTCTGTGCCCACCTCACTGGGACGGTTTGTGTGTGTTTTGCTTTGACTCAGGGCATTAGTCCTTCCTGTGCTCACCCTGTTTAGACTTCTTGAAGTTCCAAGTAAATTTTTGAAGTGTGAAAGAAGATTCATAAGGTTTATCTACTCTCCAATTCATGGCACGTTGGGATTTCCTTTGAAATGGCATTGGCCATCAATATGGCCAATGCTATCTGCAGCTTTAAAAATACCTGAGATATCGGGGTGTCAGATTTTCAAAAATCCCCCCAAAATCAGGGGATGCTTGGATTTGCTTGAGGCTTGGCATGAATGTATATACATGAATAAGCTGTCATGGTGCCTAATTTGAGGTTTCTAACATGAAAACTGACGGAGTTCTAGCATGGGATTTGAATTGGGGTGAGTTAAAAGGTTAAAAAATTGCCAAAATTCAGGGGATGATGGGATTGGCTTGAAGCTTGCCATGAATGTGGATCTAGATGTTATCTGTGAGGGTGCCTATTTGCAAGTTTGTATCTGTAAAACTGTCAGAGCAAATCCCACTTCTGAAAGTGGGGTGTCTGATTTTAAAAAATCACCCCCAAATCAGGGGATGCTTGGATTTGCTTGAGGCTTGGCATGAATGTGTATACATGGATAAACTGTGATGGTGCTGATTTTGAGGTTTCTAACATTAACAGAAAAAAGTTATAGGCATTTGGATTTCAATGCAAGTCTTTGTTGTTATTCGTTCAGTCGCTTCCGACTCCGCAGCTCCACAGCGAAATGAAGTGAACTATAGATGAATCTATGAAAAGAGAAGTGGGCCTGATCCAGGTTTTGCAAATCTGGAAGAGAAGTGGATCGGGGGGGGGGGGGGCTGTGCACAGCCCTAGTGTGTACCTCAAAGTTTCAATTGTAAGACTTGAATCAATTTTTGCTCTATAGCTATTTTAGCTTTACTTCCTCTGTGTAACCTCAGAAATATCTCTGTTAATCCTTAAGTTGTGTTCTTCATTGTGTTAGCCTTGCTGGGGCACCATGGTAGCATTATTTTGTTCATCCAGAGAAAATACTCATAGTATTGATAAAATAAATGAACAAATAAATGGAATACCTCTTTCAAAAATGTAGTTTAAAAAACAATAATAACATTTTAAAAAAACCTTTAGATGAAAATCTGAAATGCACATATAGCATAGCTAAAATGCAGACCTTGGCAAAAAAAAGCTGCTGCTGCTGCTGCTGTTTCTTCTTCTTCTTCTTCTTCTTCTTCTTCTTCTTCTTCTTCTTCTTCTTCTTCTTCTTCTTCTTCTTCGTCTTCTTCCTAAGTAATACATTTGAGACATTTAACAATAGGAAAAACACACTTGGCTTCAGCCTTATCCAATTGTTTTAATCCAAAAGAAAAGTAATTGGTTACAGCAGAGTAAACAACATTGTGCCTATGGCTACCACTGCACCCACAGATACTACCCCATGTGACCACAAAATTTTCTGCTGATACCTGTGATTTATTTTATATTATTTATTTGTTCAGGAGATTTGAGTGCTTTAAAGTAAAGTTCTGGTCACTAGCTTCCTACCATCTTTATTTTCCAGAATGCTTCTGGGACCCATGTGGACCCAGAGAAGGAAGTAAAGATGGAAGGAAGGAAAGTTCTCCATTGCTTCCTGGTTAAGGGCGAGAGCATGGGTTGAGAATAGCAGCAGGGAAACCTGATGTAAAGGGAAGAGGAAGTAGGGAGACTAGGGCTAGGCAGGGGTAACCCAAAGGGGGAGGGGGAGAAGGGCGTGGTGACAGTGTTTTGTGAGTAATTACCAAAATAGTGTACTTGAAAATAACTTGATTTTTCTTCAGTTTTTTGAAGTTGTATGATCTTTCTCCGAGTACAACCTTATAAATGATACAGGTTTTTGTTTCGTTTTTTTTTTTTTTTTTTTTGTAATTTTAGAACAAATTATGTTATGAGCAAATCTTCTCTTTTCCAGTGAGAATTAGGCCAGCTTTAGTTTTCTTCATAATGTAAGACTTAGGTCTTAGGTTTGTTTTGTTTTACTTTATGGGTTTTCCCTTTGAGAGCAATTATATCCTTTCTACAGCATGGCTTCCAGTAGTGGATAGAATGGCACAGGTAACAACAGCTTGGCATTCATTCATTCATTCTGCTTTTTAAAAGCTCTCCTACAACTCTGTTTAAAATTCAATCTACGATTGTTCTCTTTCTCTCTAAAATGTCAAAAACCCAAAGCTGTTTTAGGCACTTCTCTCTCCAACCCCCCCCCCCCCCCACACACACACAAAACACACACTTTCTGTTATTAGATAAAGGGCCTCCACTCTGTGCCATCCTTTCTTTGTAATTTACATCATTTTTAATTAACTCACATTGCAGCAATACCAATTTGCATTTGTCATTAGCCTCCCAAGCACCTATATTATTAACCAAGGCTTGGGTTATTTGGTCACACAAGTCTCTGCATTCTTCAGGATATTTCTTTTCCCAGTCAAATATTGGAATGAGTCATTTGAAATTCAGTAGCAGTTGCTTATTACTTGCTGGCCCCACTGCTTATAATTGGCTGTCTGTAGTTGAGTCTACAACTGGGTACCGAGTGAGAGGGCTGATCTTTTGATTCATTCTGTGCAAACTAATGCAATCATGTCACTTACAATGCAACATATGTATGAGGACTTGACTTAATTCTGTGTCAGAAGATTTCTCCTAAACGATTCTATTATTTTCTTTTAGTATGCTAATATTTTACGGGCCCATGACTGTGAATTGCTGTGAAGATGCCAGGGACCAAATCAAGCCTGTTTGTTCCAGTACAAGCAAACAGGGGACATGCGTTTCGTCCCCTTACATTGCTGCTGGGCCCTCACCTTCGTTCAGCCCCTGTTGCACTGGCTGTACAGTTTCCTCAATACTATTTTCCTTTTCCGGAAATAATCAATACCAGTTCAGCTTTCTAAATGTAGGACTACACCAAATGTTCACCAGGGGGCTTTCTATATGCACAGAAAGCACAGTGGGTGCACAGTGCTTTATAAGCACAGTGGGTGCACAGTGGCTCTGCGTCAATTACAAGATGCAGCAGCCACCTCACAGCCATTGTGGGGCTTACTGGTGAAGCTGCAAAGAAAAAAAGGCCGGGACTTACCCCGACTTTTTTCTTTGGAGTGAGGAGAGTATGGTGTATCTGCCATCTACCCTCACTCTGGAATCACGGTGGATGCATGTCTGGGTGGATGGCGACCTCTGACTAGGGCCCGGGGGTGGGCCTGGCCACTAAACCCCGGCAATTTTGTTGTTTTATTATGGTTTTAATTTTTGTGAACCGCCCAGAGAGCTTCGGCTATCGGGCCGTATAAAAATGTAATAAATCAATCAATAAATAAATTTTGCTGCAGCGTCGGGATTAGCCGCTGCTCCCATGAAGCAGCAAAAGTGTGGGTTTAGCTTATCATGATGGCAACTCACCGCTGTATAGGCAGCCTCCAGGTTTTAAGAACATGATGACCACATAGGGGCCATGTGGCACCAATAGAGACATTTGAAAAGCTTGATTGCAATGGAGGGGGAATTTCGTTAAGGGGGCTGCTCACAGCACTGGGGAGAGTTAGCAGTTCCTTCCATAGCAGGAAACTTCCAGCAACACCCCACCCACCCCCGAGAAGATTTTTTAAAGGATAAATGGTGGGGAGAGATAGGAAAAATCTCTAATTACTGTTCCTGGGGGAGGGGGTGAAAAGCTTTTGGTCCAGATAGAGGCCTCTACAGGCTGGGGGTTCTCCATCCCTGACACAGGCAATCTCATTTGGTTATGTGATCATGTTATTAGCCCTGTGCATAAATTCTCCTGGGTGATGTTTAGAGCTGAACTGGGGCCTGGACATATGTGAGAAAACATGCCCAGCCCCCATGCATCCCACACACCCATCTTGCTGATAAGGCCAGGTCCATAACCACTGGAGCAGCCTTTCTCAACCTGGGGCGCTCCAGATGTGTTGGACTGCATCTCCCAGAATGCCCCAGCCAGCTGGCTGGGGCATTCTGGGAGTTGTAGTCCAACACATCTGGAGCGCCCCAGGTTGAGAAAGGCTGCACTGGAGCTTCTTAAGCACATTCGGCCAAAAGTTCTTACAAGCCCCTCTGCAAACCTTCGAGCTCAACGCCCTGAAGGTTTCTGACCTAGGCAGGTATATGGGTACTTGGGGTGGGTCGTGCATGCTCATAGACATCCTGTCCTCAGTTCAGCCCTACATGTGATGCCTGCAATGGCTACTGAGAGCATACGCAACCAATTGTATTGCAATCATTTTGAATGGGTGTCAGTGGAAGGGAATAGATTCCTGTTGCTAGACAACCAGGCCAGCGCTCCCTGCCTTGCTCCATATGCTGTGATAGTTTCATTGTTAGTCTTCATTGTTGCTCTCCTACATAACATGGGAGCACTTTTGCTCCCTTTTGCAGTCCCCCATAAAAATAAATAACCAAATGCTCTGTGGGCAGAGGAGCTGCATTAAAAGCATTTCCCCCTTGGGCTCATCTTCTGAGCCGTTGATTACTGCAGTAGTTTAATCAACTGCTCAGTAGTAATTCGCAGTAGTAAACAGCAGTAGTGATTTGTACCTGCCTGCTATGTTGGCAGCACTGCTTTTGCTGCCATTACAAATACTATTGTTTCCGCTCCAGTAGCTAGAACAATTCCCTGGTATCATGTCATCAGATTCTTGATCAAAGGAGGGTGGGCAGGAAATGGTCATACAACATTTCCCTTCTGCATGCCTTCCTGGTTTTGTCATTACATTTTAGAAATACAACCAAAGAAATAAGATTAAACTAGTATGCTATGGATGCGGCACTTATTTGTGAGGATTCATTATAGGTTGGGGAGGGCAACATGTGACTCCCCCCTATGGTCATTTGTGTGGTCCCCTCAATCCATGCCTGTGATGCCTTCATTGCTGATGCTGAAATCCCAGAGATTCTGCTGGAAAACAAGGTGCACATTTCTCACATGCCTTGTTTCTGAGCAGAATCACTCAGTTTTCACTGGTGGTGGCCACTTCTGGCAGTGGCCACTTCCACTGGTGGTGGAGGAGTGGTGCAGACCCTGTAGGGTTCCAGGTGGACCAATGGAGCCACCTGATTTCCAGAAGTTGCCCACCCCTGTTATAGGACAGAGCCCTGTGTCCATCTCCCAAAATGTTGGATGCCTAGGGCACCATGCCAGGCTAGTGTGGGATTATGGAAGCCATGTGCTCTGCTTCAACTAAGTCCAGGTTTTGTTGTTGTGCAACACAAAGCTAATTACAATAGAGAAGTCACAGCAAGCTAAAAGTCAAGCACAGTTTACCGGACAAACAGATTTTCCAGAGACAAGTCGGAGATGTAACCAAGACCAAACACATGGGTGACTCAGCACTTGCATTATGCTTTGGGTATGCACTGGATCAATCTCACAATGTTCACAATAACAGAACCATAGTAAGGGTCAAACTACATGGGATACTGGAGTTCCATGATTGTAATTACCAATGTAATTTTCTTTTTCAATAATTTTATGGGGCCATAGTATAAGGGAAGGAGGCATCCAACCTTTCTTCCCATGCTACAGCCCAGATCCAAATTACCACCCTAGAACTGGTATTAGCAGAAGATGAAATGTGCACAACTATTTTCCTCTTCATGGTTTATAGCATCCCCTTTAACTATTGGGGTATTGGAGTGGGGACAAAGAGTTATCTCCCATTCCCTTTGAATCCAATAACCCTCCCCCCCACACTATGGCTGTTGCTAGACGAGGGTTTAGCCCGGGCTGAAACCTGGGCTCCCCCCTGTGCATGCAGATGACGCACAGGGGATCCCAGGGTCAGGCTGGGCTAAACCCTCCCTTGACCCGGGATAACCGGATCCACTTTTGGCCCGGTTTTTTCGCAGCCCAGGGCTGAGCCCGGGGCTGCGGAAAGTCTAGCAGTTTCCGCAGCTTTTCCCGGCTACATGGTTTACTCGCGAGTAGCCGGGAGAAGCCGTGCACTGGGCAATGTGTGTTTTATACATGTGCTGCCTCCCCCCCTTGAGTGGCTCCACTGGAGAGGAGCCAATGGCTTGCCCCCACGCTGTGTCTCTCCGCCCCTACCCACAATGGCCTCAACACATCCATGTGTCAGGGTGTGCTAGATAGGCATTTTTATTTCCAATGATAGTAAATGGAAAACAAGAAGCCTCAGATTTCCATACTTCAACTTGAATTCAGTACCAAAAAGAAAAAGAAGAAGGAGGAGGAGGAGGAGGAGGAGGAGGAGGAGGAGGATGACTCCTCTGGATCAGTCTGAGCATGTGACCCATTTTCTGAAGCACTGAACTGGGGCCTAAGTGGGAGGTCTGTGCAGGTATATAGTAAATTATAACAAATAGCAATGAGCTCTTGGTTTTTGTTTATATATTTAAAATTACACTCTCCCTGGGGGAATCCGCACGTCGTTCTCAGGGCGCTTCTAAGCGACCCCAGTGCGGCCCCAAAGCGATCGTGTAACTTACCTGGAGAAGAGCCGAGGAAGAGACGGCCTTGCCGCCGCCACTGCCACCCAACTCCCTCCTCGCCGGCCGGCGAGGAGAGCTCGGCGGAAGAAGGTGGAGTGGAGAGCGGAAGAAGCTCTCCACCCTGCCTTCTTCCGCCGAGCTCTCCGAGCCGGCCGGCGAGGAGGGAGTTGGGTGGCAGTGGCGGCGGCAAGGCCGTCTCTTCCTCGGCTCTTCTCCAGGTAAGTTACACGATCGCTTTGGGGCCGCACTGGGGTCGCTTAGAAGCGCCCTGAGAACGACGTGCGGATTCCCCCCTGAAGAATAGATGGTAACAACATTGATCTAAGTTTTAAAGTTCTCCTGAATAGCTTCACTTTTTGTGTTTGCAACAAATGAACTTTCATGTTGAAAAATCGAGAATTAGTGTTTGCTTCAGTGTGCAGATACTGTTGCTCTCCTGCTGTGAACAGAATTCTGTACTAACACTTACTGACTTCTCACTTTTTTTATTTGATAATATTCTTCTGACCTGAGAAAAAGCAGGTTAATTGACTAACAAAGCAAGTGTGCGAATCTCACAGCTTTACTTTCATATGCCCACTTTCCAAATAATTAAAAATAAAGAAAGCCTGTCTCAAATACTAAAATGATCCCAAACCTCGTAGGTGACATATACAATTTCAGCTTCAACGTTATAACCCACATGTTGCATTCTCCATCTTTACTTTTCTGAATTCAGAAAAAAATGTTTGAAGTTGTCACTTTCCTGCAGATAATCACTTTTGTAGATGATTTCCCTTTTTTTCTAATAAATATGAACAAGCTCCAAGCATTATGGCAGACAATTACTACATGGACCTCTACAAGCTGGGAATTGTTGTACCTCTTGAATTTGGCCAATGCAGATTAGTGAGAATTTCATTTTAGTTCAGCTTTGATAATTTTGTTTACCAAAATTCACAAATGTCTTCATATTTGTGATGGGAAGAACTTGAGATTTCAAAACACTGAATTTGGGAAAAAGTGAAACTGGCAGATTTGTCTATCCTTATCCTTTGGATTGGAAGCCAATAGATACATAGAAAAAGTGAATAATATGAAATATGCTCATGAGTCCCCAGAGCAGTCAGTGTGTGTCTGGGCTGGATTTCCTCATGCTCAACCCAGCATTCATGGGTCCAGTTTCTCAACCAGAGTCTCCTGACTCAGGATTAATTAACTATTATTCACATCCTCCTTGTATTAAGTGTGATTATGGGTGGACCAGTAAAGGTAGACATGCTTTTAAAAATTTATTTAATTATTTACTTATGAAATTTATAAACCACCCTTTATCCACAGATTCCTGCTTGTTGTATACAGCATTAAAAGCAAACCACAGATCCATACAGGTACACATTAAGAAGCAAATTAAACAACAACTCATCAACCAGCAAGCCAAACAAAAACAGTACAGAACCATCAATTCATTTTGGAAATGATTTAAATTTTAAAAGGTAAAATATTAATGTATTAATTTTAAAATTTTACGGTGACAAAGCCTGATGAAGAGGATGTTTTAACTTGGTGCTGAAAAGAAAACCAAGATTTGATCTGAATTTAAATGAAGATTCAGATTTTTAAAAAGCCTACATAAACTAATGTGTCATCTATTTGATCATTGGGAAGGTAATGTATAGACTGAATTAGATGGTCTTAAAAATAAGAGTGCTGGTAGGGATATGGGATACATTCTTCACATTGTTTGCTGAGCAGTGTATAATGCTTTAAAATTCACTAAAGGCACCATGAAACGATAATAAGGAAACATACCACAGTTCCATTTCTCCCCCTAGAGACGTACAAAAACCAAATTTCACAATTCTCTATATTAATACACAGGGCTTTTATGATGATGCGATCTTGTTTCCACCCTTATTTTCAGGACGTGCATTCTCAGATTGCATAATTTATTCTGAATATATTCTTGTATCTATGGAGTCAATTAGCTTATTTTCAAAATAAGCATTGAAAGTCTTTTACATTCTACTCTGCTTCTAAAGATGAATAGTGTGATTCAGAACTATATTTCAGTTTTTACAGCAATTTAGTGCATAATTGTATGCATGCTTACACAAGGGCGGGGGAGCCCTACAACTCCCAGCATTCCTCAGAGAGCTGGGAACTGTAGGACTTTTTTTCTGTCAAAATGTTCATAGGACTGTGTACTTAATGAGTTTGACCCCACTATGATTTTCTTCTGTTTTTCTGAATGACGTGGCAATTATTTATCTCAGCAAGGCATTTCTCACAAAGACCCAGTAAGCCAGTGGTGGTTTGGGCTAATCCAACTTATTTGTCAATTGTCTGTCGCACATCACACAGTACATAGGGCAGCTAGTGAATCAGGCTCCATTTAACTTGATGGCATTGTGAGTTGTTGTTTTTCAAAACATTCATAATATCTCAATAGTTTTCCCTTCACACACTTCTATTATAAAAATTAGTGTTGTACCAAACATTTTGATTACTTGATTTCTGGCATTTTGTGGAGTGGTGGTGGAATTAAACTCTATCAAAAGACGATGGGAGAGGTCAGAATTTCAGAGAATTTTGTCATTGGGGAGGGGGGACAGGGTTTCTACATACCTTTTTAAGTGTATGAAGTTTTGAGGGGTGTTCTTTCTATTTTCTTATTTTTAAAACAAACAAACAAACACCCCCAGCACTTGTAGGAGTCCAGGAGTTCTTTCTGAATGCCTATTGGAGAAGTCGAGGTCACATGGTCTCCAGTAGGCATTTATGAAGAACTCTGTGTGTGTGTGTGTGTGTGTGTGTGTGTGTGTGTGTGTGTGTGTTTCTAATGGCTCAGATTACTTTGTTTGTGAGCTTGTGTCTACTAGGGGTCACTAGGGGATGGAATAATCTGAACCTTTAGTACCAACAAATGTCACTGATTCTGTAAATCAATGTATTTTTATCAGCACCTGAGGTTTGATGTTTTCCATTTTCATCACCTGTAGGCTACCACCCACTGTGACAACATCATATGAGTGTCATATGTAGTAATATCAAAAGTGACTGATAGTTACTGGACCAATTTTTAGTTTTTCAAATAAACTGCACTAATCCAATTTTCTGTTTGTTATACTAAATAAGGAGCAATTCTTTTTATTGATTGTTCTCTACTATGCTTATTCCCCATGAATATTTCAATGGCTAAGTTTATCCATGTAACAATAACATAAATTATTAAGATGAACCTTGAAACAAAATGAATGTTTCACACATACTGAAAAGGATGAATTCAAACAAGCCTTGTTAGCATTTTATCATTTTACATAGTAATGTCATAGGAGCTCTTGTTTAGGCTGTTTGGATGGAATGAAGTTATAAATATTTCCTGATCCATTTATATGTATATTTGTCTCGGTGTTAATATATTCCACCAAACCAAATGCAAGTGGGTCAGCTTCCATCCCATATAGCATTTTTGGCATCTCTTTTGTAAATATGGTTTCATTCTCAATCAATATTAAGAGTTTATTACCCTTAACTCAAAGAGCATCATCAGACAGGGGAAAAATCATGTTTCCTTACCATCACTTCTCCCCCCTTCCGCTGTCATGTTTCCCAAGGCTTCCCACCTTCCTGGGAGACAATAATGAAGTCTGCTAAGTAATCCACAAAGCTTTATTCAAGCAATAAACATCTCATCCCACCTAAGGGAGTCTAATCTCTAGGAACTTTCCTCTAGGCAAAACTATGCAAACTAAGCAAGACAATTGTCCTTTCAAGAAGAATGGAAAGCCCTTTCCCAAGATGCGTTAACTTCAGAGAGACTAGTTCTGAGGCAGCTTCTGATGGGATGCCAGCCGGGCAGACTTTCTCTTGCCTTCCTTTAGCTCCATCCATTTTAGTCTGCGGCATACTGTAGGATTAGTTAACCTCTCTATGCCCTCCCCTTTGGAAGAATATTGGCTTCCCATTGACTGTGTGTTGTTTACGTTGAGAAGATAAGCTCTGGAGAAGGTTCATTCCCAGCTGGTGAAGAGCCCGTGAGAGCTGCCTCCCCCACTGGTATAATCTGGCATGTTTCTGGTGCTGTCTCCACTACTTCAGAGTCTGATTCTGATTGATCATCTGAAACACCTTCCCCCCAACCCAAGGGGAGCAGGGCTAGAAATGACACCCATTTCTGTCCCACAATACTTCCTCTTTCTTTACATGGAGAAGAAAGAGGAAGTAAACAATGACCATGTGGCCCATTCAGTGGGTGCTTTAGTCCACTGCTTCTCCTGCAAATAGCAGGGAAAGGTGGCACATTTTGCTACAGCTGAGCAAAGTTGGATTATCCGGGTCTTTTTTGTGATGGGAAAATGAGCAGAAGGGGTGGAAGACACGCAGGAGGCAGACAGTGGCATCAAAGGAACCTGCAAAAAAATGTGAGTGGCCAGTAACAAGTGTGTGATAAAACACTCATCTGATGATGCTCAAAAGATTACCACATATAGACCTGTATCTGTGTATAATAATACAAAATGGTTCAACCTTATCTCTTCTGGAAATATTTATTGTCCTTTTTTGTCTATATGTCAAACTAGATTTTACCCTTTAGCAGTGGTTAGAAGAGCCTTTTTGACAATTTTATTAAAGAAGCTTTTTCATTCCAGACACTAAGTTTTCTTTTAATACTTAAACGTTTTGCATGCACTGACTTTGCAGAAGAGGTTAAAAGTCATAGATAAAGTTGTACTACTTAGAATTACAAAGAGCTGGTAAGACCATTTATTTTGTTTTCATGTTCACAACTGTTAACCCACCCACCCCACACACTATTTTTCTATCTGTTTTTGACAAAAAAATAATAATCTTATTTTCCATCAAGTCCAAAGAGAGCTCAAAGAGAGCTGTGTAAAAGCCAAATGGGTTTTTGAAGTCTCCAATGAGCTGACTCAGGGAAAGGAAATGTCATTTTAGAATTCCCTCTACAATGCACTAGAGGTATCTTGACAGGAAAGGGCAAATTGGAGTTCAAAGGGGAAAGTAAAGAATAGGTGATATACATGGTGGAACTAAGGGTGAAAATGTCTGGGAAGCTGAACCTTTGACCTTTGACAAGTCTTACATCCAAGGTAGCTGGTTTTTTACAGATACAATAATGATAAAAATTAATAATAGAATATTGGCATATTTCAATATTTGTCACAACAGGAGACAGAAGGAATGAGTAAAAAGGATAGGCTAGATCAGAACGTGGACATGAAAATCAAGATGATTCAGTTTCATTTCTTCCTCAAAATTTAAATACTAATAAATGTCCTGTCTTTATTTATTTATTTATTTATTTATTACATTGCTATACCGCCAATAGCCGGAGCTCTCTGGGTGGTTCACAAAAATTAAAAAACATTCAGAGTATAAAACAACAGTATAAAACCATAATATAAAATACAATATAAAAGCTCAACCAGATAAAAACAGCAGCAATGCAAAATTACAAATTTAAAACACCAAGTTAAAATTTATTTATAGACTGTTAAAATGCTGGGAGAATAAAAAGGTCTTCACCTGGCATCTAAAAGCATATAATGTAGGTGCCAAGTGAACCTCCTTAGGGAGCTCATTCCACAGCTGGGGTGCCACAGCAGAGAAGGCCCTCCTCCTAGTAGCCACCTGCCTCACCTCCTTTGGCAGGGGCTTGCAGAGAAGGACCCCTGAAGATGACCTTAGGGTCTGGGCAGGTACATATGGGAGGAGGCGTTCATTCAGATAGCCTGGCCCCAAGTCGTTTAGGGCTTTAAATGTTAATACCAGCACTTTGAATTGGGCCCGGACTGGCAGCCAATGAAGCTGGAAAAGGACTGGCATAATGTGGTCTCGTCGGCCAGTCCCTGTTAATAGGACATCTCAGACAGTGGAACAGTCAATACTTGCTATCTTACAAAAAAAAATAAAAAAAATAAAAATAAAAAAATCCTTTTTCTTGGATAAAATAAAATGATAACATAAGCTCAGAGAAATGTTTGTTCACTGAAAACTTATTAATGGCTCCTTAAATGCTTGTTCAAACTATTGGAATAAACACCACACACTGACATCTAATTTGAAGAAGCATTTCTGTACTGGAGAGATAGCATTTGCATCATGTAACGAAAGAAATGTGATGACAATTCCTTCTCCTTACTGAATAGGTAAGTAAATTGAGCTTGAAAATCCCCATAAATAGGAAGTGTGGAAGTTAGACATTCCCACAGGAGGCTTAACCCAAATATCAATCTTTTTGGCCTTAGACAAAATCCAATCATTTTTATTTTAATAAGTGTGGTTTGCACATTTTAACAGAAACTAAGAGTCCTTTTCCCACCAGATTTTAGGCATTCTCTGACTTACTGGTCTGAGAATTAAGTTCTAAAATTTATAGGTCCAAATTTAGACTCATGAAAGTTAAGTTTCATAAAAAGGAAACTCATGCATGAAAAGTTCGTACACCATTTTTTAATCCCATTATTTTTTAATGCTTTGGACTAATAAAATACACACACCTTTCCTTTCCTTACTACTACACACTGTTTCCTTCACAAAAGAGCAAGTATTTATCATCAACCAGTGTCTTGAAGCCTCAGTTGTGTGTGTATGTGTATTTCAATAGATGATAAAATTTTGTATATATATTAGTGGCATCATTTTAGGTGTCATGTTTCCAAGCCCTCCCACTGCAGTGTGAGACAACAAAGAGTAATCCACAAAACTTTATTCAGGCAATAAACATCTCTTTGCACCTGAAGAGAATTTAAACACTAAGAACTTTCTTCTAGGCTAAAAATTGGCTAAATTAGTGAGACAATTGTCTTTTCAACAAAAGGGAAGATTTTCCCCCCTGAGTCCCTTAACTTCAGGGAGGATTCATCTTTAACTTCAGGGAGGATTCTCAGCCTTTGGTGAGAAGCTAGCCGAGCTGATCACCTCTTGCCTTCTTTTAGCTCCACCCATTTGAATCTGTGCCAGACTCTGGGATTAATCAACTCTGGAGTCCCTTCTGCCTCTGAGGATTGCTGAGTTCCCACAGACTCTGAGTTATTAGCATTTTCACTGATAAGGTCCAGTGAAGATTCATCCCTGGCTGCAGAAGAGCCTGGGAGAATCTCCACCCCCACTTCCTGAGTAGGCTGATAAATTTCTACTACTGTTTCTTGTAGTTCAGAATCTGATTCTGATTGATTGCCTGAAACTCCTTCCTCCCACACTAAGGGGAACAGGCCTGATCATGGCATTAGGATGGGTTGAAAACCCACATTATGAATTGGAACCAAATTACACATTACAATGGAGTTCCATGACTGGATTTCAAATATAATGTACTTCTTCAAAACACACTGGGCCTTGCTAGACCTACCTGGTAATCCGGTGGGGAGTAGGGGCGACTCCACGCTGCAGCTAGCGCGGGCCGTTGCCCCTAGCTAGACGTAAGACGCGATGGGGTAATGGAAAGCCCTGTTGCATCAGCCATTTTTTTAAAAAAAATTAAAGGGCCATGTGCGCAGGAGTGCACCAACGAGAAGGTAAGGCTTTTTAAAATAAATAAATAAAGGTTCCCTGCTCCCCCCTGCCCCCGATTTCCCCCCAATGTCTGATGCCCCCCACTCGCCAGTCTGCTCCCCCCTGCTCGCCCGCTTGATTGCCCGCTTGCTCACCCATCCACTTGCCCACTTGCTGACCCCCCGCTTGCCCGCTTGCTCACCCGTCTGCTCACCCCCTGCTTGCCTGCTCGCTCACCCGTCTGCTCACCCCCACTCACCCGCTCGCTTGCCCGTCCACTCGCCCCCCTGCTCACCCATCCACTTGCCCCCCCTGCTCGCCCGCTTGCTGGCCCATCCACTCACCCGCTTGCTGCCCCCCGCTCGCCCGCTTGCTCACCCGTCCGCTCGCCCGCTCGCTCCCCCATCAGCTCACCCCCCACTTGCCTGCTCGCTCGCCCATTCACTCGCCCCCCAACTTGCCACCCCGGCCCCCATCTCTCCCCCCCGCGATTCCCTCGCCCCCTCACTGGTTGCCCATTTTGGGGGCCAAGTAGGATTTTTTTGCTCATATCCTAACTTGGCTATGAGGTTTTTTTGCCTACTTCACACTGTGAGACAATGGGAGAATATTAATTAGGTTAATTGGCGTTACTGGTCACAATTTTAATTTGGCGGTTATTTGTGGGCATCATGGGTGAGCATAGGAATGGTGAGCATTCTTTGGCACCATTAGTGGTGAGAGGTAATGCCTGAAGCTCACAGCTGGGAGTCTTGTGGCAACAGCTGGCGAGATAGGGCTTACCTATCTCACTCACCCGGAGTTTCGTAACACGGGGGGAGTGACACCGGAAGGCCTACCAACCCCATCCTGGGGAAGCCAGAGGGGTGGTGGAATACAGGCCACACCTCTCTGGCTATGAATGTCTCACCTGATCCCCTTAAGGCCAGATTGATGGCCAAGATAGGATGCCCGCTTAGGCCTCCACCTCTTGCAGAATTATAAATAAAAGTTGCCCTTATTTTAAATCCATTCCCTGTGTGTCGTCTTTTTATTTACGCACTCCACTCACACAAAGTGCTATTTTTCTCTTAGTTAGAATTGGATGATAGCCACAGTCATGGTACCCCCTTATTATAACATGTATATCCCACCTTTTCCCCCATGATGGAACTCAAGGTGGCTACATGTGGGTCCTAGATAGCGTCCCCTCCAAGCACTGACCAGAACCCTCCAAGCCCTCCAATACCTCCAATGGAGGTATTACATTTGACCAATGTCAAAAAATGTCTGCAGGTGATTAATTATCATCATCATCATCAACATCAACAACAACAACAACAACGACACCAAAATTGGGTGGAGGATATGGTCATGGGTCTCCTAAAGCTGGCGAAAGATGAGAAGTATGGATGATTTCAAAGATTGATCCAGTGCTTTGAATCAGGGTGGACCTGCCCATCTATGGTAGACAGTGAGAATATGTATCTTCCTGGCTCTCACAACACTGTTTGGTTGAGTTTATGAAGTGCTCCAATTTCTTGCTCATTGCAGATCTTCAGAGATGAATCTTTATTAATCCCATATCTATTTCTTGTCTTTCTGGGGTTCTCAATGACACACTTCTCAGCCAATTAAATCTGCCTATTCATAGAATCATAGAATAGTAGAGTTGGAAGGGGCCTATAAGGCCATTGAGTCCAACCCCCTGCTCAATGCAGGAATTCATTCCAATAGAGAGTGAGATCACTCCATTACATTGAAGGAGGTGAATTTAAGAGTCTGCAGGAGCAAAACAAAAGGGTCGGGGATCCATCTCCTGTAGGGTCTTCATTACATTGCATAGGGGAAACCAGCAACTCTTCTCCAGCTCAGATTTCAGTCCTAGTTGGAGAAGAAGCTAATCTTTCTTTTGAACCTGGGCCTGGAGAACTTCACTAGTGATTAGTTCATGTAATACCTAAGCTTCTGGCCAAATTTTTAGCAGAAGATGGTTGGCCTCAGGGTGCAGTGAAACTTTGGGAAGAGGCAACTGAACATTTTTTGCTGTGGCATTGCCATTGAGTCCATAACCAGAAGGAGGTCTTCAGGTGAAGCTAAAGCAAGCCTGTCAACTGAAGATTGTCTCAGGGAGCTGTGAGTCTGTGAGAGACTTTGTATGACACTAAATCCTTCCAATGAGTTCCTTACCAGAGGAAGAACTTTATGTCTAGATCTGAAGTGATTCTGATGTAAATGTTCTGGGGGAACTAACTAGGGTGGAGAAAGAAACAGCAACTGGGTTTCATTAGGTATTTGCACTGCAATGAGGTAATTGCTGCTTCCTTAAAGAAAGGAAAAGGAAAGGAACCTCTCGTGCAAGCACTGAGTCATTACTGACTCTTGGAGGGATGCCAGCTTTCGCTGAAGTTTTTTTGGCAGGTCTTATAACGGGGTGGTTTGCTGTTGCCTTCCCCAGCCGTTATTACCTTTCCCCCAGCTAACTGGGTACTCATTTTACAGACCTCGGGAGGATGGAAGGCTGAGTTGACCCGAGCCGGCTGCCTGAAACCAGCTTCCGCTGGGATCGAACTCAAGCCGTGGGGAGAGTTTCAGCTGCAGAAACTGCTGCTTTACCGCTTTGCGCCACACGAGGCTCATTCCTTAAAAAAACAATAACTTTAAAAAGCACATCATCTTTAAAAGCCTAGTAAAGCAAGTCAATGACATCTTAACTTCTATATAAATTGAACATCTTAATATGTAGATAAGTTTTCTTTTTTTAAAAGAATAGCCCAGTTGTTTCAACTTTTAAATAATGTTTATTATCTGTTTATTCTATGCCTATAGCTTACAACCCCACCACTGTGTGTTTGTAAGGGAATAAGATTTTAGTAGGAATTTAATGATGTAAGTGAAAATATAGTAAGTAAAGTATATTTGTCAGATTTGGGTATTTGTGGGAAGGACTCACATTTCTCCACATTAGGGTGGTAGGATGGTGTAAAGTAAGTGGCCCGTCACAGCATTTTGGGTTGGTATACACAGTTTACCACAGTGGGACACTGACTGTGCTTTCTGGCTAATAAAAAACATCGGTCCTGATCTGGAAATACATTCCTATTGCATAAAGGAGCTAGTAATTTAGCCTCAAAAGACTCCATAAGCAATGAAATTATCTGAACAATGATATATGTAAACTTTAAAAATTATTAATAATGGAGTCCTTCATGGCTAGTCACCTTTATTTATTTATTCAATTTATTTCATTTCATTTCTATACCACCCAATAGCTGAAGCTCCCTGGGTGGATCACAGAAGCTACCCCAGTCTTCTAAAACTTGGGAAACCTGTTTCAAGCCACACAGGTTTTCCTCTGTGTACATTTACTGAGCATGTGTTTACTAGGGTGGCCATACAAAAAGGAGGACAGGGGTCCTGTTTCTTTAACAGTTGTATAGAAAAAGGAATTTCATCAGGTGTCATTTGTATGCATGCAGTAAATGATGAAATTCCCTCTTCATCACAACAGTTCAAGCTGCAGGAGCTATATTTATTTATTTATTACATTTTTATACTGCCCAATAGCCGGAGCTCTCTGGGCGGTTCACAAAAATTAAAACCATTAAGAACATAATAAAACATCCAACAATCTAAAAACCCCAATACAAAAAGCACAGCCAGGAGGGCAGGGCTCCTGCAGCTTGAACTGTTGTGATGAAGAGGTAATTTCACCAGGTGCTGCATGCATACAGATGGCACCTGCTGAAAATCCCTTTTCTATACAACTGTTAAAGATAGAGGAGCCCAGTCCTCCTTTACATATGGTCACCCTAGTGGTTACTGTATTCTCCCCAGAAGGGTGCGATAAATTGAGTGGATGATATCTTTCCAGTCCTTAAATCCTGTGCAGAAATGATTGCTCAGACTTTCAGTCCAGTTAGACCTGATATTAAGCACCCTGTTGACCCTGTCCCCATAACTTCTGTGCATTTCTGATTGTGTGGAAGTCTTCCCATGTACAGCTGTGCACAATAAAGTTTCTCCTTCACACACTTCTGCATTAACACAGAGGTGGGGAGGAGTATGGAGTATGTAATAACAGGGGCAGGGCTAGCTAGTGTAGTCACACTCCACACTCATGAGGTAATTCAACATGAGCAATAATTTCTAAATAGGGCTTAAAACTGAGAGAGAAACATCTGGGCGTCTCCCATTGCAATCTGTAGAATGAGCTCCCAACATTCACTGATACAGCCATTGTAATTTTATTTCACTTAGACTTTAAAATAATCTGAATTTATTATAAAAAGTAACAAAGGAATCCATCCTACTGACACCTTAGATTGAGAATGATTTTTCCCTGTCAATCTTCAGACTCACTTGACAGTTTCACACTTATTTTCCTTGTGTTAGATTTAAATAAAGTCTACCATTAATCTGTGCCAGCATATTTGGTCAAAGAACAGCAATACCAAGAGTCACAGTCTTACACGACATAGCAAGGCAGAGATATGTACCTGCTTGGGAATATTTTTCATACCCACAATGTCATATTTGGCTAGGAGGGAGCACAAGTTGTTCTGCGGTGTCATGAACCAGCAGCACTACTTCTTGCTTTAAAAATCCTGGCCCTACCGAAGTGTAGAAAAAATATTTTGTCATTTGCAAAGATATATGGCCATAGAAGCAACAATTATAGATATCTCCACCTTCAAGTGAAATTGGTGCTGACTTGAATAGCAGTAAAGGACAGTATAAGTTTGTACTGGAAGTTTGTTCAAATTCACATTTACAGCTTGTCTGTTTTCAAGGAAAGTGAATGTGAGATTTGGCCTTAAGATTTAATTTATAAAGTACGTTGTTGTTATATTTTTATCTACCATTTCCTCCAAGTATTCAGGCAGGGGTGGCATACATGCGTCCTCTCCCACTTTATCCTCACCACAGCCCTATAAAGTAGGATTGGCAGAGAGATATTTGGACCAAGGCCATCCAGTGAGTTTTATGGCTGAATGGGGATTAAAACCAGGTTATTGCAGTCTGGGTCTTAACACTCAGACAAGAGATGGCTGGATCTTTAATTTTCTATTCTGCCTATGATTCACCATTTCCATGTTAAATTCTGTTCCATTTCCATTATGTGATTATAACCAACTGATCATGTATATGGGTTCTCTAAACTGCACATAATAATTTGAAGTTATTTGTACAATATTTATATGAACCTTTATATCAGGGGTGCAGAATGTCAGGGGTGCTCCACTAATCTCATTTTTTGTACTACCATCCCAATACACCCTTCCCATTGCTAAATGGACAATCCATGCATGTCTGTACTCTTGTTTTGGGCTCTGGATCCAGGTTGTCTGAGAACTCAGGTGATTTCCACACAAAAGTACAGATTTCAATAAAAGCTTACAGGTTCATCATTATTATCACAAGTTTGTGTCGAGGGCTGCCTTTCAATAGATCGCAGCAAAGGAGTTGCTCTGGTCTGCATGAAACCCTGATCCAGCATCAGATTGTCTATGAATGATTTAACACCAGGTTCCCCACAAACATGTGGTGTGCTACAGGTGAGAGGCAGCCCCCTTCTAGCAGCACTCCGTTTAAACATGTTTCTATTTAAATTGCAGTTGGTCCTAAAATTCAGTTTGTCCACTTTAGTTTCTTGTTGTAATCAATAAATATGCCACCGGTCCTTCCCTAAAGCTTGTGAGTATTGGATGGAGTCTCCTCTTAGCCATAGGCATTCTATGGGTTAGTGAATGTGTTGTTGTTTTTTTAAGAATGTGAGCAAGTTTGTTTAGACATCTACAGATGTAAGAGAAATTTGTTTAAGTTCACTTTTGACCAGGATTTACCAAATTTGCACCTTCCAGATAGAATATGGACTCAAGCTCCAGTACATTTCTGAACTTGCTATGTGATTCATGGACTCAACCCCCACCACCCACTCATTTGAGAGTACATTTGGAGGGGGGGAAGTATACTGTTGAAAAAATGTGCGCACGTAAACTTTAATGAATGAGAGAAGAATGTGTGCATTTCAAAGATGAGCACAACTAGGAAAATACTCACAAAAATACGCTCGCAATCTAATAAGGACTTGAGTTGGAATGTGCTTCGTGATGGAATTTGGAGACCTTCAGCAAGCTTGACTTTTGCTGATTTGCACATCTCTATAGAGAGAGAAAGAGGACATTCAGTAATAAAACTGTCTGATCCATTAATCAGTTTGTATAGTATGGATTTATAAGTTTGACAATAATTTTGTGCAATTCAGTGTCCCAAACTGTAACCACTATATCACATGTATATATTTCTTACCCTGGATCACTCACATCATATGTATAACCCTATACAACAAGACACAATAAAATATATATCAAACCTCAAATTATCACAATGATGGATTAATTTTTTTCTATTTCTCATTTTCTCAGAAACCTGTGCCTTGAAGAAGTAAACATAGTGTTACTCTGGTTTCATTACTGTCTTAAGGATTGTCACAAAAATGGATTGGATGCCATTTCCTATTCTTGTTGCAGTCTTTGTCATGAGTTCTCTCAGCTCTTTAATGCTTGATATGTTCTCATTTTCATTGCATATTCTCATTCCCATAACAAAGATTATAATGAGAGAAGAAAATGTCATAAAATTAATCCATTCTCATAACAGACTGTAATGAGGACAGAAAATGGAGCAAAATTAATCCATTCTCTTAACAATCTGAAGATTGTAATGAGAACAGAAAATGGCATGAAATTTATCCTTCTTCTGACAATTTTAAAATTGTAACAAGGCCAAAAAAAGAAAAGAAAGAAAAGTATAAGAGATTAACTGGCCCTTAGGACAAAGATTGACTGGAATGAAAAAAGGAGGTATATCAAAGTAATCTGTACTGTTGACACATTCTACACCTGTAATACTATGGCTCAACTAAGATTAGCTATGCATTTTTACCAATGAACAACATACAAAGGTAGAAATCAAGGTATTAAGGGTGGGTCAGAAAGTTCTCAGCTCCTTCCTCAGGTTGCACAGTTGGGGAGGCACTTTCCACCTATTTGAAGGTGGGCTCAAAAGAAAATATTGGGTGGGTATGTAAATCCTTAGCAGCCAGAAACAGTAACACAGTCAGGGGCTTCCCCTTCTTTTTTAACTTCTTTCTTCTGTTCTCTCTAAAGTGTGGGGATGCATCCCCCTCCTTAATTTCATCTCTTCTCCTCCCCAAGGCATTTCCAGAGACTCTTCACTGCTGAGTGGTGGATAAACTGGCTGCTCAGGGCTGAGAGTGACATAAAAGTGAAGAGTGCTATCCCAGCAGCACCTAGAAGGATGTGAGATATTACCTCACTGGTGGCTCTGTGCCATGCCACCACTGGAGGAATCCTCTAGTAGCCAGAGCTCCCAGGAACACCCAATATCAAGGAGCAGCTCAGGAGGAGCCTGTGCCCATGGGGGAGATGGCCATAGGTCCATCCCCACAAGAGGAGAGGAACTCTAAGGCTGAGAGACTCTCAAGCCTCCATGAATGGCGACATCTCAAGAGGCAGGCCAGAAAAACCTCTGTGAGAAAGAGTGTCATTGGCAATGGAAAGCTCCTTATTAGCAAAGGATTCCCCATGAGTAGGACACTTATGAGGGTTACCTACCACTTTGTCAGGCAGTGGCACACCTGCTGCTTTCCTTACCATGTGGTGATGGTGACTATAATTGTCCTCCTGAGCTTTGCTGTTCAGCCCACCATGAGCTGCAGGTCATGACAAGTTGGGGCTTCCCTCCTTATTGTCAACAGCCTGTCTTTTCCATGTTGACTCTGCCACTCCATAACATGTTGGGAAAGAAATGCAAGAGAAGGGAAGATCACTTTGTATTAGTACCAATGGATTCTTTTCATCTCTATCCTGAAAGAGCCCCTCCTTCCCATTTCCTGCATCTGTAATTAAAACCTAGGTACCCATCTTTTTGCCATATTGAAGGTTGCAATCCTATGCCCACTCAATTGAGTTTGGTACCCAGATAGAAGCAGACAGCCTTCGAGTGATTTGGAGGCTGCCCACTTGTGTTCAGGTACTAAACCCAACTTGAGATTTGGAAATCTAAGGTTTTGTACTTTCCATCAATATCATGGGATTTCTTTTTTCTTTTTCTTTTTTAAAACAAACGTATAACTTTTTCCTATTTATGTTTGAGCTAAAAACTGTGGGCAGTATTGACACTGCTGTTAATGTAAATTAAGTTGTGGTAGCCAAACTGGCCTCTAGCACAATGCCAATAGAAGGTGCTGGTGAGACAGGTTTTCTAGGGAATCTGTGCCAGCAAGAGCAAGCTTTAGATCAGCAAGCTTTATAGGCATTGCACTAGAAGTCATTCATGGCAGTACAATGTAGTTTACATTAGTGGTAATACTGCATAGGATACTGCCCTTTGTGTACAGAGAAGGAAGCTCAGAAATAATGACACAGATGCCACAGCTTGGGATAACTAGGGTCTCTTTATTTAATTTGGTAATTCACCCCTCCCTGGATCTGCATATGAGAGTGAGGGAATCTAATTAATCCTTTCTCTAGGCAACTATCCTGCATTATGGGTGAGCTACTTGGCCAATCCATGAGTTGGGTAAAACCTGGCTCCTTTCTTGAGCTACACTTGAGCTACACAACCCATGTCACCCCTGCCCAGCACTGTACTATTCCAAGTAGGTGAGACAGAGAGGTACCCAAAGGCAAGACATATATCCTGAGTCATGAGCCGCATAGCCCTCGAGGATCAGGTCTCAGAACTTGCCAGTCACCATAAAATGCCAACATGTGGTCACCAAACTTCTTCTGATGTCCTAAGATTCCCACACAACCCTGCCCATTCCAAACAATCTATTTACCCATCCTCAACTAAATTAAATACCAATATGGAGTAGGCAAAAAGCCTTGTACAGCAGAGCCGATCTGTGGCAGGTAAAATTCCTACTCAGCCCCCACTCCAAAGGGAGTGACTGGCTAATCCCATACTAGTTATAGGGCAGGAGGGTGGGAGCTGGAAAGCACATGCTACATCCTTTCTTCCTCCTCCCCGCCCACAAAAACCTCCTCCCGCTCCAGTCATGCCGACAGGGTGTCAATAGGATATGTCAGAGAGTATGAAAACTGATGGATAACTTAGTTGCTGTCTGTACATTAATCTGGGAGGTACAGACTAGGGATGCTGGAGAAATTTGAGATGGAAAATGAGTCCGGGTTTGTAAGAATCCAACCTGCAGAATCTGCTGCGGACCAGCCTCTGCAGGCTGTGTTGCATACTAAAATAAATTATGTCAGTTATGGCAAACTTTCCTATGGAATTATCTGTGTTATTTTTTCCACATCATGGAAAAAGAATCGAATCCGTTTCTGAATGGATGCTGGAATGAATGACACTGCACAATCCATGAAACACCCGTGGGATGGATTTCACAAAATCCGGACATCTGTAGTACAGAGCAGATCCATTTGCAGTGGAATTCACAAAGACCAACACTCTCAAGCCTCCAACTGGGAGCCAGGCCCATCAACTACAGTGGGGTTTACTTTGGAGTAACCATGCATATGGCTGCACTGTAAATAAATGCAGACACTCATACAAAAGATTTACTTATTCCTATCACAGGACGAGCCCTTTCCTATTCAGGTACATTAGAGGTGACATGTCAAGTGATGCAGTGCCAAAAGTCTACAAGAGAAAATATTCAAAAGGTCAAAACTCCTTTTCACCTGCAAATGTTACAATTAGTTCTGGTCGTACTTAGCAAGTGAAATGAGAATGGTGCTGAACACAACTTGTACCTCTGCCAGTTTGGGTGATATAAAGCAGTTAGTAATTAGTTGGCCTTTCTCACCCATAGGTCTCTTTCTCCTATTGATGGAAATGTCATGTAACTATTTTTTCCTGGTATATCTGAAACTGTTTCATTATTTTCTTTAAAAAAGAAAAAGACAAAGAAAGAAGACTAGAGGCCTGCAGCCAAATATATGGCTCGTAAATTCAAATCAATATATGAACTTCAATCTCCCTCACCTCAGCAGCTCCTGGCCATGCATACCAGCCAGCTTCCTCTCTGCCAATGGAGGCACCATCCTGTCACAGTGAAGGAGGGTACTTCTGCCGGCTGCTTTGAAAAAACAAGCACATACACATACAAGGAAGGCTGCACTTTTCCTCTCTTCTGCATTTTGCTTGCCTGAAAAAGCCCTCCTCCATACTAGACGTGTGGAAAAATGAAATGAAACCAGTAAAGCTTCCAAGAAAGACATTGACTTATGGATACTTGCACATGCTCAGACAGCAATACCTACAGTCAGTATGAGAGTATTGGTTCACTGGGGGTTCTTTAATTTTCCTAACAGTGCTGGCTTCAAACCCATAAGAAAATTTCAGTTACTAAAAGGGCAGTGAATGTAGTGAGTGCCCTGCTCAGTGGAGATCTGTACAGGGTAGTAGGAGCTAACATATAATCTGCCTGGCTAATAGAAATTAGAGGTTACTTCCCTGGAAGTAATGGCAGGGATACTACTTTTTGTGTTTCCTGTCAAAACAGCAGTAGGAAATCCCAAAATACAGAACATTTAGTCCTAGCAAAGGTTAAAGACTGTTGACAGTAGGGAAAAGCAGGATTCTCTCTTGAACAGATCTTGTATGGAATGTCTTTTTCAGACTTCCTACTCATGAAAGCTGTGTTTGAACTGTCAAGGACTGAGTCTCTTACCAGTCTCATAGAAAAAGCATATGCATGTACAACTTGTACATGTATAGGTTATACTTAGACCTTCAGACAAATGAATGGAAGTTTGGAGTAGGGAGAGTGTGTGCAATTCCATTCCATACCCCATGTATTCATTGATATTGTCTTCCCCATACCATCTTTAATTTTATGGAGAATCAAAGTGATTCAAGTGCCCATCATCAGGAATAGCAGGATTTTCTCAAGACTGATGGCATCCTCATTTCATGTGTATCATAGAACTGCATTCTTTGGTTCCTTCATACTTACACAGTGTTGTATAATGCTGGAAATAAGGTTGAGTAGAACCAAACTACTGACATGTTTTGCAGGTCAGTGAAACATAGGTTTTTAATGCTGTTGAATAAAGGGGTAGTTAAAATAATCAACTGCCATCCTGGCTTTCAAAAGATACTGGGTTAATTTGTTAACAGTCTGCTTGTAATAAAGTTTAATTCTGTTTGGAGTGAAGTTTAACATACTTTTCTAAGGGAATATTTGCCTAGGTGGATTCTGAAAGTTGGATCTGACCCACTACCTCATCTGTATCAGACCTCACACTCAACTGGCTTCCATCTGTAATGTAGACAGCTAATACTGTAAAGTTGGAACAGCAAGCACAATTTTCAAACAAGGAAAAACAATGCAGGTTTTTACTTGCAAAAATCCAGTTTAATAGACAATGGGTTGAGGCCAACATCACATGAGTAGATTTCTGCTTGCACAATAGAACTTCTCCCTGTTCACCTTGACTTTGCAAAGGGGGGGATCTGTTCTGCAAGCGGCTTCCATTCTGCTGGTGGACAACCATCATTGGATCTAATTCAACATTTCCGATTTCTGCTTCATTGATTCAAGTAGCAGCTTGAGCATCACTGAGAAATTCATTTCAGTTTATTTTGGGTCAGGGTTTACCCAGTTCCCCAGCTTTCAGACTGAACAAAAACTCAAAAGCAAGATGTGGTCAAAGTCTGTATATTTCTGAACTTGAAATGTGATTTGTGGACCAAAACAAAATGTGTTAGACAGTGTGAATATATTTGAAAAATGTGCATGAAAAAAATGCATACTTTTGAAAAATGTGCACAAATACACCTTAATCAATGGGAGAATAATGTGTACATTTCAAAGATGTGCATAATTGATGTGTAAATGTGGGAAAGCGCATATGAACATATGCTTGGATTTTCTTGCAAAAAGGGGGGGAAAAGCTTGCCATCTGATACAAACTTGAATTGGAATGAGCTTCAAGATGGAATTCAGAGAACTTTGGTGAGGTTGAGTTTTGCTGATTCACACATCCTTGCAAAATAGTTCCTAGTCTTAGACGTTTGTGTAGCAAATTATGTGATCTGAAAAGTAATGTGTCTGTCATTCATATATGCTGAAAATTCAATTGTTTTAAAACACTCACTTGAATAATTATGGGATTCCATTATGGAACGCATTTAAATTTAAACAAAGTCTGGCAGATTATTCACAGGCAGATAAGTCTCTTTGTTAAGCAAGTCAGTTAAGAAATACGTAAAATATTATGAATTGCATATAGCAATGAAATAGCAGCCACTTACTGAGAATTAATTTCAGGCATTTATAAATGTTACTTAAGGCTGAATCAATTTAAAAAGCAAGTTGTTGCTATCAATGGCTACTAGTCCTGATGGTTATGCACTACCTCTAGTATCAGAGGCAGTAAGCCTATATGCACCAGTTGCTGGGGAACATAAGGTGGGATGGTACTGTTGTTGTCCTGCTTGTGAGTCCCTGTTCAACAGCTGGTCGGCCACTGTGTGAACAGAGTGCTGGACTAGATGTATCCTTGATCTGATCCAGCATGGCTCTTCTTACGTTCTGTTTCATCATATATTCTACCTTTATTTTATACACATAGTTTTTATAACTTCTTCTTATATGCATTAAAAAAGAAGAAGCAATTCCTGCAAGGCATATTGCCAAAATGTAACTGAAAGCAATTGTTTTTAATTATTGTTAACAGTCTATGCCATTCATAAAACATGAAAAAAATCAGATCTTTTTAACTCGGTGAGATTGACAGCAAGGTTACAGGGCAAGGTTGATCATTATGCATAGTAAGCTAAAAAGTAGGCCCCCAGGCAAACCAGACCTCCTGTTGTGCTGTAATCATCTTAGAATTCCCATGTGTGGAAAGTATCCTGTTCTCTCTGTATTGGACTGCTGTAAAAGTCCTAATGACTTGAAAGGGGTGCTTGTTCCCATATAACAAGCATGTGACACAGATGCCATGTTCCCGGTTGGAGCAAAATGTAGATTATTCAAAGCTTGTCTAATCACAAAAATGTACTTCAAAGACAAGGCAATACAGAGACAATAGAAACAGGGAGGCTTCATGCCATCAAAGATTGGACACCACAGAAACAGTTGTCATGTTGTCTCATGTCACATCAAACACCATGCTTTTCTTTCATTATTCTTTTTATTAGTTTTTTTTTTTTTAATAATGTGGGCCTAATTCTTAAGAGATGAAGAGGAATGCAATGTGGCTGTGCTGTTTGGAAGGTTCCATCTGAAGAAATATTGAGGGAACTTTCTAAGGCAATTGTTGGCAGGCAAATAGAAACTGGCATGCCATTGTGTTAGTCTCTGTTTATGGTGATTGCAGAGTGATTCAGAAGTCTGGACGTTTTTGTTGCTCATCTCTTTGTTCAGTGAATTAGGACTACACAGGCAGAAAATAAGGGATGCAAAAAAAGGATTTCAAAAAGCATATTTCCAATAACATGAAGTCAAAAAAGAAAGAAATGCTTAAATACATCAAAAGCAGGAAACTGGCTAGGAAGACAATTGGATCATAGGATAGCACATGACATAAAGCAGTACTAAAAGAGGATAAGGAGATTGCAGAGAAGGTGAATAAATTCCTTGTGTCTGTCTACATTGCAAACAGTGGTGTCAAAAAAAAGAAAAAGAGGTTTTAGATGTTGCAGACAAACTGAAAACAAACATTAACTGTGTCCAGATGGTATTCATCCGAGAACACTTAATGAACTCAAATGTGAAAGTGCTGATCTCTAACAATAATATGTAACATGTCTCTAAAATCTGCCTAAAACAGTATTTATTTATTTATTTATTTATTTATTTATTTATTGTTTAAATGCAGGAAATTACCATCCAGTTTGCTTAAAGTCTGTTCTGGGTAAATTGATGTAAAGTGTTATTAAAGATGATTAAGCAGCATATTGACGGATATGTCCAGATGAAAAAGCATCAACTTCTGAAAAAGTAAGACCTCTCACTTACCTTTTGGAATTATTTGAGGGTATCAATGCATTTGTGGATAAGAGTTATTCAGTAAACATTATTTACTTGGATTTCCTGAAGACTTTTGATATTGTGAAAAGGACAGGGCTCCTGTATCTTTAACAGTTGAATAGAAAAGGGAATTTCAGCAAGTGTCATTTGTTTGTATGCATGCAGCACCTCGTGAAATTCCCTCTCCATCATAACAGTTAAAGTTGCAGGAGCCCTGCCCTCTTTCATATCTTTTGCATTTCAGTGCAAGCAAGTACAAATTGATGCCCAATGGAGCAAAAAACCAAACCAAAACAAACAAACAAAAAACTATAGATTGATGTGATCTATAGATTGATGTGATCTATTGATGTGCCTGTGGTCCTAAGGACTGTCCCAAGACTGCAGGAGGTATAGGTGCCTGTCCCGCCTGGTGCCTGCTTACTTACGAGTAAGCACAGCACCGCACGGAGCCACACTGTGCAGCTCTGTGCCAATCAGGGGATGGGGTGGCAGCAATTTCGCCTCCTGGGATGGCAGGGAGGGGATTTGGGGGCCAATTTGGTGGAGAAGCTTTTTTTCTTACTTTTTTTGTTGGAGTCAGGCCTCAGTCTTGTGCGACCGGCCCCACTGCTTCAAAAAAATGGCGGCCGTGATGTCTGCTTCCTCCCCAGACGTTGCACACTGTATGTGAATCAAGGAGGAGAATCTCATGATCAGCATATTGCAAGATCCTTGCTCCTCCTTCCTTCTACACCCTATGTTAAACTACATGCCCATAGGTAAACTATGGACTTCTCTATCACAGGATATAGTGATGGCCACCAGCTTGAATGGCTTTAAAAGTGGATTAGACAAATTCATGGAGAATAAGGCTATCAATGGCTTCTAGTTATGATGGCTGTCCAGTATCATAGGCAGCATGACTCTGAATAGTGGTTGTTAGGGAACACAAGCAGTAGGATGTTAATGAGCTGGAGTTCTTCTTGTGGACAACCATAAATATCTGGTTGGCCAGTATGTGAACAACTAGATAGAACTTTGGACTAGACAGAACTTTGATCTGATTCACCTTGTCTCTTCTTCTCTTATAAGCCTGCTTAGTTAAAATGCTAAATTTTGTGATATCCTAATTGCATTGGAAGCCATGCATGTCTAAAGCACTAGAAAATTATTTATTTATTTGATTTATACCCTGCCTTTTCAACCATGCCAGTGCAACCAACCCTATATAAGTGGTTCTGCTGATGAGATTAAATTTGCCACAGCTCAAACTGAAAGCACTTCACATAAGGTCCCTCACGTGGTTTGGATCTTTTTGATGTCAGCACTTTGGAGCAGCCAAAGGAAAGCTGCCCTGTGAGAATTAAGGCAATGTAAGGTAAATTGTTCAGCAAGGCTGGCTTCATTATGAATGACAGGAAACTCTTTAGTCATTCAGCATATTGGCATGTTTCTCTTATTGGAAAAAATGCCTGTGCAGTGATGTTTAAAATATTTTCATTGCTCTATGTAAAACAGTGTCATAGTGCCTGAGCAAAATTTAGTCATGTTCTTTGTTCTTTTCACTTTTCTGGTAGCCCTGTACACATATTACAATGTACCTGGGAGGGGGTGGGAGGTGGAGGAGACCCATTTCTGAACTCCATGTGTTCCTTTGAATGTCTGCATATGTGTGCATGCAGTTAAGAACTCTGCACTGAAACAGGGACAGCATACACAGGGCTCCTCCACACCTAAGGGTGTAGGGGGAGGGAGGGGGGGAGGGAGGGACATGGGCTTACCTGCTTCCGCAATCCTCCCCCAGCACAAAGTTCGCTGCGTGATGTTCCAGAAGGGAAGAGGGATGTTGTGGCCACCATTTTTTTAAATGAAGAGGAGACAGTTACGCAACTGCACTCCAGCATCTGTAAGTTAAACAACAACAACAACCCTCCTCTTAACTGTTCCCCCCACTCACCCTCGATGGGCACAGACTACCCCCACGCAGCTCCGTGCCCATTTTAAGAGCCCTGCTACTTGCGGGAAAGCAGGGAGAAGCCAGGAGCGGGTGCCACACCACCCACAGTCCTCAGAATGGTCCCAGGACCAAGGCAAAGTCAGGATAACTGAGGTCTCAGTTATCCCGGGAAAATGGAGGGGTCATCCCTGCTTGCCCCCGGGATCCCCTGTGCATCATTTGGATGCACAGGGATAATCTAGGGATGACTCTGGGATAGAAGTATGCTGTAGACACACGCCCATAGTCCCCTCCACACATTCCTTATAACAATTGCACGGAGCCACAATCTATATTGTGAACTGATTACAACTGAGTTTTTGAAGTAGCATCAGGCCTATCATCAACATCCAGCATGTTCAAGCAGCTGTTATGGTCCATGTACCCCAGCAGGGCTGACCAGGACCAACTTCTACTTTGCTGCTAGCCCCAATCAGCATTGCCCATTGCATTTTGAGAGCAGTAAGATGGCAGCCATTTCTCTTCCATCCCAAAAATGCTGCCACTGCCCACCAGCAGGTAAAAATTATGGGTAGGGGGGAATGACTGATAGCTGCAGCAGCTGTGATGGCTTAAATCGGTGGTGGCCAGCAGTGGAAATGACAGCAGCAGTGGTGGTATCAGGATCCCATGTCATCATGGGGGTAGCATTGGCAGCACAAGTTATGAGAATCATTATAACTCACAATGAAATGATGTAAGGCAAAGACACAGGAGAAAGAGGTGGTTTTCTGATTAGAGAAACTAGAAATCTATTTGGGCTGCAACAATGATCTCTTTGCAGGCTGCATGGACTGCTGTGGATTAGTGGCAAGAGGAAAAGCAGCCATTGACTATGGAAACATACAAAAGGCCCTTCGGACTAGTGAAGGAACTGGCTTATCTAATTTGCAGCTTGGTACTTCTTCCCTGATGTGGGTCTTTGTCATAAGCCTTTTATCAAGACAAGAGAAACAATGAATTTCTAGTTAAGAAATCTTTCCCTGATTCTTATAATCTGGATAGGTTTATGTACAGTGTGGATAATACAAGCACAATTTTAATATTGGGGGAGATCTATACTAAGCTGGATATACCACTTATAAATGTTTTTTTATCGTGTATTGAGTCTTATCTTGCCACAAGACGCTTGCCTTGTAATGCTGTATCGCTTACCCTTTCTGTCATTCTATTTTCTGATCTTATCGTATAAGTCATTGTATTTTCTCTTATGTGGCCAATTGCATCGTAAGAAGCCTTCATTTTTTTTCATATGTTTTTCTTTTGCCAATCACCTTCCTTGGGGCATGTTTCTTGTGTTTCCGCGCCCAAAGTAGCAGCCGTTTTTCCTCTTTCTTGCCTCCTGTTCCTCTTTGCAGCCACAACCTCCTTCCCCCTTCCATGATCTGCATGTGAATGGGCATTGTTCTATATGTGCTTACTCAGAAGTAAGACTCTCTCTGTTCAATGGGCTTTCCTCAAAGATAAGCCAGCATGTGATGTTAGCCATTGAAATCAATGGGATTTACTTTTGAGTAAAGGAACCAGCACACCTGTAGTTCATCAACTTGAAGATGCAAGCAAGCAGGGAGGGAGACTCCAGGCAGGGTTAGTGGATTTACTTTACTCAAAAGTAAATCCCATTGATTTCAACTGCTAACATCACATGCTGCCCCTTGGTCTGTGCTTAGAAAAAGGGCGCAGAAAGAGGGGAAATATTTCCAGCCCCCCTTCTCTTCCTTCCAAGCACAGACCAAGGGGCAGCAGGACACGTTAGCAGTTGAAATTAACGGGATTTACTTTTGAGGAAGTGGGAGGAACAATAAGCAGATGGGGAATTGGAAAAAAAAGTTACAACATACATTGTGTTGCCCAGAGTGCTGCATTCCTACCAGAGAGGAAAACGGTAAGAAACATCTTAATGCCTACGTGTGCCCAGCGACATTTTAAATCAGTATAACATATTACATTTACTGTCTGACAAAACGACGTTATATAAACCAGTGTAAATCTCCCCTTGGTTTTCCTCAATATTTTGGAAAGGGTTTTGTTTTGTTTTAAAACAATTAAATACAATTTTGTTAAAACACAAAAATGTCTTGTGAAAGGAATGCTCTTTCTTCTCTACTTTTCTTCCCTAATAGGGAAATATAACTTTAAAAAGATGTGTCTTGGTCACCCTGACCCTGAGTTTAAAAATGAGTCAGAATTGGGCTAGTATGCTGCAATATAGTGATTTGGTTCCATATTGTTATGCACATATGCTCCCTGCTTTTGGACAAGTTATTATTTTGTAACGTACCTACTTCTGGAAACCAAGCAGTGGAGAACCAGTTTGGTGTACTGGACTATGACTGGGGAGACCCAGGTTTAAATCTGCAAGGCCATGAAGCTCACTAGGTGACCAGACCTTGGCCAGTCACTATCCCTCAACATAACTTTAGCATGTTGTGGGAATAAAAGGTGGTAACGGATTTGTTAGCTGCCCTGAAAATGCTTCGGCTGGAGGGCAAGATAAAATACCTTAAATAAACCACAAATAAACCACTCCGTAGCGTGCAATCCACATTGCAGATTCGTAAGCCTAATTCTCATATTATGTTTTGAAGATATAAAGTTACACTCGGAAAGCCATTATATTTGCATATGCCAATATGGCAAGCAAATGCCCTAGCAGACCTGTGACCTGCTGGCTATGTTCTGCGACCATGCTGTAAATGGGTGTGCTAAGGAACCAAGTTTGATAGATCTTTCATAAAAGACATTGTTATATGTACATAGCGACTAGAGTTATTTTGCAAGAACTATTCCATATCCGGATAAAGTAATTGAAGAAACAGTCCTCAGCACACTAAGCGCAAATCATCTCAAGCTGGGCACACAAAAGATGAGGCAAAGAGGATTAACGAACATCTCTTTCAATCTCCTTAAGGCACAGAAATGCTATTGGTTGTGTACTAAATGCTATTGCATATGGCTGCTGTTAATCTTGGGTAAACATTTTCAACTATTACGAATAAATCCATTTATGCCAACTGTGGAACATAACATTTTGAAACTCCAAACTGTAGCTGATAAGAAAGGCCTCTATTAGTTTTCAAATTACCATTGTCAGTGAAACTGATGTAGTATGGAGTAAAAGAAACATTATATAAAGTAAATGATTAAACTTTAGAGCTACCATATATCAAATCTGTGTATTGTGCCACAAAGGACTTAATATTACATTAGCTCCATATAGTGTAATTGAATGTGTTCACAGAAGTGCTAAAAATGATGAGAAAAATACTGTTTAGGGAATAAGGCATGAAAGTGAAAAGTTTGCGTAAAATTGAATTGTATCAAAGCATTATCATTTAAACTAAGTATATCAGGGAACAGCTAAATGCAAAACAAATACAAATATTGAATATTAAATTATAGCCTATATGCGTGTCAGTGCCAGATACAAATGATCATGTAACTTGATTATTTATCAAAGTTTAGAAAATTCCAATTATTAACAAATATAAAATTCTTTTGTGAGACACAAGCAGTTTAAAAGATGTATATTTTATAGTGTTCTGCTGGATAAAATTAAATAAATATTATCTGCACATAAACGTTAGTGAGGGATAGCTTTTGATGCCACTGAGAAATTTCTCAAAATCAAAATTTTACACTTGAGTGAATTAGTATATTACAATGCTTAAGGGAGACAGGAGAAAACATTAAAAAGCATTATGAACTCCATTTTTCTGTAAGGGCTTTTGTATACTTCAAAAGCCTACAGTCCCAGAAATGTCTGCTTGTATCCTCCATATTAAAAAACAATGGGAAATTTTGCAAGCAAGATTAATACAAGCCATATCAGGCTCCCAATTTGTTGTATTTTATCTGTAGGACTTATCTGTAGGACTGCTTTTAGGGAAACCTGAATTACTTTGGACATATGCACAAGATCTAACTTTGTGTGGTTAAATGATACTAGGTTACATATTGTCTATCACATAAGGCCCTGAATATAGATCCTAAGGTATTTAGTAGGAGTGTGCTTTGGGTTTGGTTGAATCGCGAACTGAATTGAGGTGATTTGGACAGATTTGGGAAATCGTTATCATTATTTATTATTTATTACATTTGTATACCACCCCATAGCCAAAGCTCTCTGGGCAGTTTACATAGGCCTTTGCTAGACCTACAGGATATCCCAGGATGGAGGAGGGGTGATCTCGTGTTGTCAATAACTCAAGATCCCACCCTCTAAGGCGAGGCGACTCAAGAAAGGAGCTGTCGTGCCCACCATTTTCTTTTAACTTTTAAAGGGGATGATGTGCATGAATGCTCATGCACAAAGTTAAGGTTTTGATTTTAAAAAAAAAATCCTGCTCCCCCCACCCTGCCTCCAATGGGCACAGCTCCTGGCTCTGCACGAGGAATTGCATGGAGCTGGGTCAAACCGCTTGAGACTGTGGAAAAAGTGAGTCCAAAGGGGAGGGCAAGATCCTGGCACAAGGGAGGGATGATCCCTCCCTGAACCCAGAATCCCCTGTGCATCATGTGGACACACAAAGATGATCCTGGGGTTCACCCCAGAATTTCACCCTGTCTAGCTAAGGCCTCTGTCTCCAAAAATCAATATATAAGGAAAATACCAAGGGGGGGGGGGAGGGAGAGCAGTGGTGTGTGTAGTTTTGTCTCTGGGTGCTCTAGCTTCAAATCACAGTGAATGGCATTACCAGGGCATCCCAATTCCAGTGCTTTTGGGGAGGGATAATGAAGTGATATATCAACAAACTGATCCAGTATTCAGTGCACTTTGCTACTACTCTATCCCAGGAGGTGGAACATTAAAAGAAAATGGAATCTGTAGGGCCTAGGCAACATTTTACAAGCACTGAATATATGCACAAATCCAGTTAGGGATGCCATTTTCATAACAATTGTTCACAAACAATTTTTTTAAAAAAATAGGGAGATTTTTTTTTGTAATGGTCCAATCCATAAAGGTCACTCTATTCACCTATTCATCTGAAAGATGGCAGCCAATCTTCTACCTAGTTATGTGAGCCCAGTAAGCCTATATACTGTACACCAGTTGCTGGGGAACTTGGGCGGGAGGATGCTGTTGCACCGTGTCCTAGTTCACTGCATCCTAGTTGTGGGTCCCTAGATGACAGCTTGGCCACTAGAGTGCTGGAGAAGATAGACCCTTGCTCTGATCCAGCATGGCTCTTCTCATATTCTTATGTAAGGAGCTTGTGTTTTTTCAAAGAGAAGCTGCTTTTGCCATATAGCAACACCACTTTTGGAACGGATATGATTTATTTATTATTTTATTTATTTCATTTCCATACCGCCCAATAGCCAAAGCTCTCTGGGCGGTTCACAAAAATTAAAACCATAAAGTACAGCATAAAATTTTAAACACGGAAGCTTAAAACCACCATAAAAAAAGTGCAACCAGAATAAAACTGAGTGGCAACAGAGAGGTTTAACATACAGATTTAAAATAGCAGACCTAAAAGACTAGGATGATAAAATGCTAAAATATTTGAAAGATGTATACATTTAAAGTATTTCATCCCAAAGGGCTTCCGGTGTGCCCTATGTGCACAATAAAATAAGGGACTCAATAAAATAAGGGAGTCCTTGCCTGCAGGTTTAGGCTCTGAAAAGACATGGTGCCCAAGCAAAATGGGGATGAGGAACAAAGTGTGTGTGGGGGAATTACGTACTCTTTGAGCAGGGTTGGCAGAATGGCCTTGCTTGCCTTCCCTCTCATCTCCCTTTGTACAGCCTGCTGGAGTGGCTGGTGGTGTTGACAGTTGAGGGAGCTTTATGGAGGAGGTTATTTCATTTTGTTAATTTCAGATCAAATTGGAGTTAACTTTCAAAGCAGATTGTGGAAGTACGTGATTTCTAAAAATACCCCACCTGGATTGCCAAAGCCCCTGGGCACACTTAAAGTAGTTCTTTTGTGTGCCCTTTCATCCGCCCTCCTTTCTTAGGCCTCAGCTAGACCTACGGGTCTAGTGTGAAAGAGAGGTGAAGATCTCACGAGATTATCATTGCGAGATCTCCCCCTCTGTTTACACGCAGCGTGCGATGACCTTGGAGGGAGAGGACGTCATGCCCACCCTTTTATTTTTATAAAGAAAACAGAAGATGCGCACAAGCACTCGTGCGCTCAAAGGTAGGTGGGTTTTTTTAAAAGTTCCCCACTCTCTCTACCCTACCCCTATGGGCGCAGAGCTCCTGAGGAGCTCTGTGCCCATGCGCGGGTTCTGGCTCCTCACAAGTAACTGCGAGGAGCCAGGACAAACCGCGATGCCTGGCCACATGTTCTGAGGTCTTGGGATCAGCCTGGGACCGTGGAAAAAACAGGCTCAAAGGGTAGGGTGAGATCCCAGGGCAAGGAAGGGATCATTCCTCCCTGATCCCCTGTGCGTCATGTGAATGCACAGGGACTCTAGGGATCATTGTGGGATTTCACCCTGGATGGCCTCTGACTGGATAGAAAATAAGCATTTTCTCAAGACTACCCTTCTCTCATCTCATGCTAACAGTAGTTTTTGGTTTACAGTTTTGTTAATAGGAACCACATTCCCAAAGCCAAACAGTGCCACCTGGCTAATGTAATAAATGGGGAAATGCAAAACCCTAGCATAGGATTAGACATTCCTCATTCTTAAGATGTTCTTTGGAATATATGGAATTACAGCCACTGGCATTCAAATTTGTCAAGGACTGCTTCAAATAAAATGACTTCCTTGTATGTACGTGACCCTGTTCCACACTCCATTGCTCCTACATGAATATATTTTGAAGGCATTTCTCTGAAGAGGCATGCATTTTATTGTTTCAATGAGTTTTTAGCCCCACTAGGCAGCATTTTACAAGCACTGACTATAACTGAAAGTAAATCCAGCTAGGGCTAAGTTGATTGGAAAGAAAAACAAAATAAAGTAACTTCAGCAACTTTCCCAAACTTTTAACTCAGATGTCTTGTTTTATATGAGCCATTTAAGCTATTTCTGTTGTATGTATTGTATGATTATTTCCTTGTATATTCTATTTTATAACTGCCCAGGAAAATCTAAATTGTCCAGTAACAGTGCAACTGTATACATGTCTACTTTGAAGTAAATTTCATTGACTTCAATGGAACTTATTCCCAGGTGAGTATAGGGTTGCAGCCTAAAAGCACAATTGCACCCTAAGCAAGTTAAGTCGGCAATATGTTCTACCACTAACATTGATTCTATCAGATTAACATTTCATGAATATAGCCTAAATAGTTTATGCTTTTAGTTTATGAAATTAGTTTATGAAATTAAATAGCTCATTTAATTTCAAGAGTACAAATTTGACTGAAAACATTTTTGTTGATATTGCATGAGTACAAAGCGCTTCACTGTGTGTTTATCACAAGATTGGCAAATTTACACAAAAGAAGAGAAGTGCAGCCCCTTCTATTATAGAGGATACAAGATAAATTTAAAATAACTCATAAAAGTGACAAAGGAAGGAACAGTTTAATGAGCACAATGTGAACATTCTATCCGTGAAAAATGTACATAATTCCTGAATGATTGAAAGTTACAAAGTGTCTAAAAAATCTGCTCCTCTTCTTTGGACATATCGTTTATCTGTATGCAACTCTGAACTCCTGAGAACATGAAAACCCTTCAGAAGATAATGTTGTGACATGGTATTTCTGATTTGTCATCCTTGGGTAACACAGAATTCACTTATGTATAAATTCATTATATGAATTAAATAAATATTGAGACGACTTGCTAAGCCACAGCCATTAAGCATTTTGAGCTAAATGTTATGGTTTAGCGTGTCACATGAACCATGTGTGTCATGTGAACCACTCCTAACTATGGTGGCTCATAACTACAGTTTAAACACGCTCACTAACCAATTGCTGCAAAAGCGTTAGCAGCCTAACCATTGCTGTTGTCTGAACAGGCCCAATATCTATTATTCATATAATCATTAATTTTATTAATGATTATTATTAGAGGAAAAGTAATAAAATAGGTACCCCAATCAAGTTTAAGTTGCAGAAGCACAAGGGTGAGTAGCTCAATGTTAAGCCATAAAAAGCAGGGTGGAGGGCAAACCAGTTCTGTTCTACTGTAAGGGGGTGGGGTGGAACCTGTTTCACCTCTTCCTTACTTTCAGTTATGGCTGACATGTCTTGATGGCCTCAACAGCTTCTGTGAACCATAAAAGACCATATAATATCACAGGGGCAAGAGTGGCTTACCCTAGCCTCAGTACCAGAACATAGGAAGGTGACTTTTACTAGGGCCTTAGCTAGAACTAAAGGCAAATGGAGGGGTCATCCGTGCCTGCTCCCGGTATCCTCCGTGTGTCATTTGGATGTACAGGGATGATCCTGGGATATAGGCCTGGTCTAGCCATGGCCTAGGTCAGCCTATTTTTTAATCTAACCCTCTAAAGCGATGGCTCTTGGGAATAGAATCAGAGGTTTTAGAGCAGGAGTGGGCAACTTGAGAACCACTGTGATGTACTGTAGAGGTGAGAGTGTTGGAAGGTGACTCAGGAAATGCTGGTTCTAATCTCCACTCTGCCATGAGACTCACTGACTGAGTTTGGGCCAGTCTCTGCCTAAATTTACCTACCTCATAGGATTGTTAGAAGGATAAATGGAGAGGAGGAGGATCATGTACATCACCTTGGTCTCTTTGGAGGAAAGGCTGGATACAAATGTGACAAATAAATAAATAAACTTCAGATGGTGTATGGGCCAATCCCCTCCCCCTTGACCTGGCTGCAGGACACACTCACCCATGCCATAAAAAGAAGGGCAAAGGCATGAAAACAAGCTACATCTGTTCATTTTAAGCCTCCATTGCAGCTACAGAGTCTTGGAATGGGCGATTTTAGCTTGTAAGCAAGCTCCATTGCAACTTGCTGCCAAATTTTGATGGTAATCTGACATTTTCTTCCCGCCTTTTAAAAAAGAAAAAAGGTGGTAAAGTGATGGAAGCTGTACTGGAGGGGTGGGGGCACATGCAGCCCGTGGACCAAGGGCTGCCTACCCTTGTTCTACAAGAAGTACAAGATGATGAGTTGCAGTAGGGCAGGGCCAGTTCTAAAACTTTTACAACGTATCTTGCAAAGCCAGTATCTCAGTATAGTGACTCACTGGATCTGGGTGTTAGATGTGAAATGCAGGCATATGTTTTTGCTAGTTAGTAAATAAAAGACTGTCCAAAAACAATGGCATGCATATAAATAGGATAAATGCATCTACTTCTGTATCAACATCCATACATGTTAAGTACTACTAATGATGAAACCAATGTCATTCTTTCACAGCAGCTTTCCAGTATTAACTGGTGCTTGTTTAATAGTTCTCAGACAGCCTTCCCTATTGATTGCTTGTTTACCTTTTTCCTCCCCATGCTCTACATTCTGAATCTTGTCTTATTAGAGCTATCATGCATACACAAACTGTCCTGGCAGTAACCCACAAATAACCTTGATTGGCAGTAGCAAGTCATAACCTACTTTATATTCACTTTTTTAAACACCATGATATGAAGAGTTTCTTCACTGCCAACATGTACACAAGATCATTTGCAATTCTACTATAGCAGTGCATGCCAGTGTGGTCAAGGGTATGCTATTATTTCCATTTTAAAATCTTTTGACATAGTTCAACAGGTGCACATTTGCTCCAGGCTCAAAGATGTCACAGAGGGTTACAGGATGAAAACATCTTTTGGGCAGCATTTCTTACTAATTGGATACATCTGTGTCCCAAATATAGGTCAGGAAGTAGCATATATAGGCTAAATTGATTCCGTATGAAATTGTGTGATGCAGCTGCTAATGACTTGCATCTCAAACATTTCTGCCTAAATCCAGCAACCCAGTTAAGCACCCTTTTAAGCCCAGTTGAAATCCATGGACTCAAGTGCACCTTGCTTTTGACCTATGGACATGTTTGATCCAACACACTGAAAGGGAATCAGGATTGTGCCCCAATCCATGCACTGGCAATAATGGCTGCCTCTCTCAATATGTTAATAGGGATGCAAGTAACAGTTTTATTTATTAGTACACCAGGTAATCGATGTTTTATGATCCTAGCCATACATACTTGAGGTTAGCACTTTTGAGTAAATTATGTACAGAACTGGATTACAAGAAATTCCTTTCCACCCTCTCATTGATTGATGTCAGTGGGGGTTATAACTGATTCATCTTCTAACTTGAGATTGGGAGGAATTCATTCAGGTTAGGGATGCATGAGAATTTCATTTCAATTTTCAAATTGCTTTAAAAAATCCCCCTTTGCAACTCCAAATGCAAATGTGAACGAGAACATGTTTTCCAAAAACGTTCGCAAAATCCCAGACTTGTGATCATGTTCACGAAGTGCACAGCTAAAAAACAAACAAACAAACAAACAAAAACAAGTCAACTTAAATGCACACTTTTAAATATTTGCATTTTCATGCTTTAAAAGGAAGAAAGTGCACACTTTTACATGTGCACTATAAATTGTGCATTTTTAAAGTTGCGCATTTTCATGCTTCAGTCAGTGGAGGGAAGTGCACCTTCTGAAAAATGGACACTCTGCCCCTTAGAATGAACTGAAAAAATAGGTCACAAACAAGAATGGGAGAGGCAAACTGAGCTTTGAAGTAAAGTTTGGACAATTTCAGTGAGCTTGAACATCCCTGGTTCTCCCATCTGTAATTCAGTTCCCCTTTTAATTTTAATGTGAACTTGCCTGACTTTGAACGTTCAAACCACTGCACAAACCAAAACTAAGGCTAGATACCCCATTCTGCCATGCCTGGCATAGCCAGGTTATGGGGAGGCTACTGTGGGTGGGGCCAAGACTGGGAGATGTGGTGGACAGCAATTGGCTGCTTGGACATGGTGCCACTGGACTGGGAGGGGACTGAAATGCACAAAACTGCTGCTTCCCCTCCCAGCTTCCTTTTTCATTGTGCGGCTCCCTCCCTCCAACCCTGTAGACAGTATGAGCTAGCTGGTTGCCACGAGGGGGCCGAATAGGATTTTTTTGCCCATGATCTAATTTGGTCATGAGTTTTTTCACCTAATCCATACTGTAAGACAGCCTGGGAGTATTAATTAGGTTAATTTGGTTCATACTTGATAATTTGGTCACATTTGATGTTAGAGCAGTAGGTAAGGGCATCCTGAGAGGGGACCTGGGGCAGTGAGCATCCACAGGAACTGTTGCGGTGATGGGTAAATTCCTGAGGCTCCCAGCTTTGAGCCCCCTGGCCTAGCTGGTGAGATAAGGGTTACCTTTGAGGTCAACCCTCCTCACTCACTCAGAGCCTTGAGGCCTGTGCTGGAGTGACACCAGAAGGTCTCCCTACCCCAAAAGGGGTAAGCCCAAGGGATGGCGACATGTCAGGCGCCAACCCACGGGTGGTAGATGGCTCGCCCAAGTTAGGAACAGGCCTGCTAAGTGGCCTAATTGAGGATGCCCTCCTTTACCAATAATTTCCCCTTTACAGATCACTTAATAAATGTGGCCCTATTTAAAATCCAATACTTTGTGTCGTCTCATTATTTCTTGCCTCCATTCACCGCAACTACACCTCATGTCATATCGATATGATCCCATCATGGTAACACTCTGGCCTAATCTGCACTAAGCAGGATATAGCACTATGAAAGCAGTATGAAAGTGGAATATGGTATGTGTCAATGGGCCCCAACAGTGGTCAGTGCACTTCAATACTGCTATAAAGCAGTTGTGTGGCTCCTGCCTTTTATATACCACTTTCATACTGCAATATCCTGCTTGGTGTAGATTAGGCCTAGGATTGTACCTTTATTGGATGAATTTCAGTTATTGAGGCCTGAGGATGTGGACAAGGTACTTGGCCAAGTCCGGTCGTCCACCTGTGTGCTTGACCCTTGCCCTTCATGGCTTAGTACATCAAATAAGGTTGGGATCGCTGGCTGGGTCCAGGAGGTTGTAAATGCCTCCTTGAGAGAGGGAGTGGTGCCAGCCTCTTTAAAATAGGTGGTAATCAGACCACTCCTAAAAAAGCCAAACCTGGACCGGGAAGATGCTAAAAACTATAGGCTGGTGGCGAAAATCTCTTTCTTGGGCAAGGTGCTTGAGCGGGTGGTTGCAGGACAACTCCAGGCACTCTTGAATGAAACAGATTATCTAGATCCATTTCAATCGGGTTTCAGGCCTGGTTTTGGAACGGAAACTGCCTTGGTCGCCCTGTGGGATGACCTCTGTCAGGAGAGAGACAAGGTGAGTGCGACCCTGTTGGTTCTCCTGGACCTCTCAGCGGCTTTCGATACCATCGACCATGGTATCCTTCTGGATAGGCTGTCTGAGCTGTGAGTTGGAGGTACTGCATTGCAGTGGTTCTGCTCCTACTTGGATGGCCGATTCCAGAAGGTGGTGCTGGGGGATTATTGCTCTGTGCCATGGCTCCTAAGCCATAGGGTTCCACAGGGCTCTATCTTATTCCTCTTTCCTGTTTAACATATACATGAAGCCGCTGGGGGAGGTTATCCAGAGATGTGGACTGAGGTGTCATCAATATGCGGATGATACCCAGCTCTACCTTTCCTTTTCATCAAACCCAGGTGAGGCAGTGGCTGTTCTGAACCAGTGCCTGGGCATGGTAATGGACTGGATGAGGGCTAACAAACTGAGACTCAATCCAGACAAGATGGAGGTACTGTTAGCGGGTGGTTCATCTGTCCGGCAAGGTGATGTTTGCCCTGTCCTGGACGGGGTTGCACTCTCCCTAAAGGATCGGGTCCATAGTTTGGGGGTGCTCTTGGATCCAGAACTATCACTTGAGGCACAGGTGAACTCAGTGGCAAAGAGCACCCTTTATCGGCTCAGGCTGATTTACCAGTTACGCCCTTATCTGGACAGAGATAGCCTAGCTACAGTTATCCATGCTCTGATAACCTCTCGTTTGGATTACTGCAATGCGTTATACGTGGGGCTGCCTTTGAAAACGGTCCGGAATCTTCAGCTGGTACAAAACAGGGCAGTCTGCCTACTAACTGGGACTGGCCGATGAGATCATATTATGCCAGTCCTTCTACAACTTTATTGGGTGCCAGTCCAGGTCCGGGCCTGATTCAAAGTGCTGGTATTAACATTCAAAGCCCTAAACGGCTTAGGGCCAGGTTATTTGAAGGAACACCTCCTCCCATATGTGCCTGCCCGGACCTTAAGATCATCCACAGGGGTCCTTCTCCGTGAGCCCCTGCTGAAGGAAGTGAGGCAGGTGGCTACTAGGAGGAGGGCTTTCTCTGTTATGGCACCCCGGCTGTGGAATGAGCTCCCCAGAGAGGTTCGCTTGGCACCTACATTGTTTTCCTTTCGTCGCCAGCTGAAGACCTTTTTATTTTCTCAGCATTTTAACACCTAATTTAACTTAAATTTAAACTCTGCTGTTTTAATTTCATATTTTAACCTATATCAATTTCTGCTGTGTGGTTTTATTCTGGTCGTGCTTTTTATATTGTATTTGTATTTGTGTTTTTAAATCGTTGGTTGTTTTATTATGCTCTTCATGGTTTTAATTTTTGTGAACCGCCCAGAGAGCTTCGTCTATTCGGCGGTATAGAAATGAAATAAATAAATAAATAAATAAATACCACAAGGGGAACAAATAATACAAAGAGTAAAAGATCACAGAGCAGAGTCATACAATAGAGGGGGGGGAAAACTTACTGGAAGTGTTAAGATGAAGCCAGTAGGCCATTTCCCAGCAATTTCTATTATAAATTTGCACCTGTCTTTAATTTTAGTGGCAACAAAAACAATGCAAGTAGTCGCTTCAGTTTAACTGCTGAAAGTTAAGGCTGAAAACTAATATTTGTATTTCCAAATTTTAATCTTGCGTAAAGTATATTGGCAACCACTCTTCCGTTTTTCCTCACCCCACTTCCATACAGAGATCAATAATGAGCACATAACCTGATTTAAACAAGCTGGTAGGAATGACAACATTTCCTTTCCATTTTTATGCATCCTATGGGGAAAGATTTGAAGAAAAAAAAGTAACTGACAGATCCTTTTCTGTGTGAATCTCTGGCAGTTATTCCATACTTAAACCCAGAAAGAAAGTTTCCACTGTAACATTGTACAACTCACTTGAAAGAATAAAAAGAAAAAAAGGAAAGAAACCTTTTTGGCAAAAAGCAGAATGTCTGAAGTTGGTAAAACAAATCTTATGTGCTGAATTTGAACTACCAGTTCTGGTAGTTCATTGCCTGTATTTCAGGACTACAGGTGGATATTACATGTTGTCAGTGGGAAAAGTATATGGGCTGCAATCTGGAACACAGCTGAGAGTGGGCAAATCCCAGTTTTTAGTCTAAATGCCAGTGTCACTAAATGCAACTTGTGAAGGAAGACTGTATTTTCACCTGTTTGTTTTTGTTTTGTTATGTTTAAATACTTTGTGTGACCGTTGTGAGGCTATAATGTAACTGAGTAGGCCAGAGTCCTAGCTTTGTTAATGTGCCCACACGTATTATTTAAGTAGTTGTGGTTGCCTTGGCTATGGTGGCTTATAAAGGGAGACCTCGGGCTGTTCAGAATGTGTAGGGAGAGAAGTTACCTTTGTTTCGATTGGTCAGGTGGGTCAACAAAGATTTGCAGATAGATGTTCCCTGAAGAATATGACTGGCCAGGAAGTTAAAGAGATCATGGAGAAGTCTGTTATAAATAGTTGGAGAGTAGATGACAAAGAGTTGGAGTTACTGGTATTTAGCTGAAAGAGCAATGCTCAAAGCACTGGAAAAGAGAATGTCATTCTGAAAGAACTCTTCTGGAGGGAGACCTGGGCCAGATCTACACAAGCAGGATATAATAAAAGGTTTGAAAACTGTATATGGAGTGTGTCCTGGGCCCCAACAGTTGTCAATAACATTATAAACCATTTTAAAGCAGTAGTGTAGATCCTGCCCTGGTGGCTGCAGATAGCAGGAGTCAGGCTGTGAAGTGGTGATACGACCAAGCATCAGGGCAATTCAGTCAGAGGTCTGGACTGAGGGAACTTCAGCAAGTCATCCCTCATACAGTATCATCATCCCAAATGCCAAAATTAAAAGGAAGGACTGAAGGCAGAGGAAGACTCCATTCCTGGTTGTGAGGGATCAGCTGGGGTAGAGTTTAGGGAAACTGGGAAGATTGTCTTGGGGCATGTCTACGCCTAAGGGTATAGAGGGAGGGAGGGGGAGGATCATGGACTTACCTGCTTTCCTGATCCTCCCCCAGCATCTAAACGGCCACTCAAAATCCTGGAAGGGAAAAGGGACGTTGACGTCGCAGCCACTTTTTTATTTATTTAAAGAGGGGCCCAGTCACATGGAAAAAAGGGTAAAGTAACAAACAAATCCATGTCAACCCACTCCCACCATCCCATGGATGGTGAAATTGCTGCCCGCCCCATGGGCACAAAGCCTGCCCCCGCACAGCTCTGTGCCTGGCCCCACTACTCATGGGGAGGAAGGGAGAATCTGGGACTGCATGTCACACCACTTGCAGTCCTTGGTATGGTCCCGGGACTGCGGGCAAAATCAGGATAACTGAGGTCTCAGTTATCCTGGGAAAAGGGAAAGGTCATCCCTGCTTGCCCCCAGGATCCCTTGTCCATCATATAGGCCATAGCTAGATGGGGCTTTATCCCGGGGCAAACCCCGGGATCGTCCCTATACGTCTACATGACACACAGGGGATCCCAGGATCAGAGAGAGATAATCCCTGCTTTGCCCCGGGATATAGCCTTCCCCTTTGGCCCCAGTTTTTCTGCTAAGCCTGAGACCATGGAATATGTGGCCAGTTGCTGCAGGTTGACCCGGCTCTGCGCAATTCCTCGTGAGGAGCCAGGAGCTGCGCCCATCAGGGGTAGGGTGGGGGAGTGGGGAAAATAAGTTAAATTTTAAAAAGGGCTTACCTTTTGCACATGAGCATTTATGCGCTGCTGGTCCTTTAAGAAAATTTAAAAATGGCGGACGTAATGCCTCTCCTTCTGAGGTTGTCACACATCGCGTGTAAACAGAGGAGGGATCTCACATTAAACACAATGCAAGATCTTCCCTCCTCTGTCATGGAATAACAGGTAGGTCTAGCTAAGGCCATAGATGCACAGGGATGACCTCGGGACGACTCTAGGAAAAAAGGCTGGTGAAGACATGCCCTTGGTAACCATGGATATTTAGTTTAAGGATGGTTAAGTATTCCCATTTGAACAAAATTCTATCTCTGTATTTAAAATCCCTTAATAAACCTCTTGGTTTTGTTCATCCTGTTTCCAGTAGCAGTGTCAAACCCATGCTTATGCCTCAGTTACCAGACTACTGAGGTTTATAACATACAAAGGGTTTATTTCAGTGGCATTTATGATTGCAATTTATACTTGAGATGCCTTGTGGCAGGGTGTTCCATAGACCCAAGTCTTAAGGTAGTTGAAAAGGTAACAGCGGCAGAAAACCTATGTGGTTTCTCCCCATTTGGTGGCTATAGCAGTTTCCCCTTACACAAGTGACAAGGTATGTGTAACTGTAACCCTTCTCCCACGTAAGTGAAAAAGAGTGTAGTGCTCATGTGGGGACCACACTGTAGTGAGGCTAAATCCACCCACTATCCTGAACAATGGTGCTTTTCTCTTTCATAAGGATTCAGTTCCTTAAGTGGAATTATCTGTGCACTGCAGCATGCCTGCCTGTCACAGACATACATCCTCAATCAAACTGACAGGCATTTCATTAGCACAGCTTTTAGAAACATGAAAGAGAGGAGGAAAGAAGCCATTTACTTGAAGCCAAGGTCTGAAACAAATGTGAAATAATGGCTATTCTCAGTTTGACTTACTACTAATATCTATCTATACTTAACCAATGAAGCACATCTTTATTTTACAGATTCTATCAGTGTTAAAGTTGGCATTAGGATTAGAGTTGGCCAATTCTAACCATTTCACTTTCTACCACACACACTATTTTTTAAAATAATAATAATAATCCATTCCAAATATGAAAAACAGTGATTTTTTTTATCAAAATGTACTGAAACAAAATTCTTACCCACCTGTAGTAGCCAAATTCAGTAAATGCAGCTATGCCCAGCAGGAAGATAACTATGCTGTGCTTTTACTTTCCAAAAAAAGGTGGAGCGTGTTAGAAAAAAGAGGTGACAGCCGTAATTCAGCACTAACGTGATTGAACACGACGGGATTTAAGCCTCATGTTCAATCCTGAAGTGAAAAGTACTCAAAGTGATGGGCCCAAATAGATGGATCTGTCAGTTTTGGTTCACCCCACATTCATTAAAAAAATAAAATCTGAAGGTCTTTCTATACCACGTATGAAAACATGTACAAATTTTGGAAAATTCTTATGAAAAATGAACTGAAATTAAATTCTCACCTATACATAATTAGGATTAATGTTTCTAGCTCTGTGTGCTTCTTATGGAAGCCATTTAAAAAAATAATCTTCTACAATAAAGGCTTAACTTACATTGGCTTCCTCAGCACAGTGGATTCAGTCTGCTATTGGGAAGAAAAAGTTTGTCACTTGATTATCTTGCCTGTGCTTGTTGAATAGAAACTTTCTGTGCAGTAACAATGGATCAAATGTCACCTAGATTTCCCCCCCCCCCCAGTAATTAAGTAAGGAAGTATTAGGCTACTCAAAACTGTCTGGACTAAATAGAAGCCAGAGCACCTCCCCACCTCGCTCTTCAAAAAAGCACCAAATTGTTCTATGGCAGCAGTAGGTAATGTGGTGCTCACAAACAATGCACATCCAGACAATTTTATTTGATGCCCTCCTTCTCTCACTTACTTAAAAAACAACAGCACACATTTCTTACTATTGCTGTGAAATAGGTTTCTATTGGGGCTTAAAACTGTCATCGCCATGTGTAGACTGAGGGGGAGGATCTCACAATCACCATATTATGAGATCTTCCCCCTCCGGACCCTTGCTGTAGACATGCCCATCACCTGTCCCTTAACAGCCCCAAGTTTCAACTCTACCCTTCTGGAAACTAAGAGAACATCTAAGAGAACTTAGTCGCCATGCCTTTCTTTACACTATATTAATCCTTTACTGATGTTCAGAACCTCTTCCTGTTTTATCTGTAATCTACAACCTCTGTCCTAATCCATCAGGGAATTACAATCTACAATGTCATCTAGTCTTTCACTTCTGCTATGAAAACCCAAGGAAATATTACAGCAGGGAGCTGAAATTGTAGCTTTCCAACTAGTGCCTTGGCTATGTGCTCACAACCCTAGGAATTGCATGGAAAAGGGGAAGAAAAGCTTGGCTCTTATACAGTTTCTTAAACTGCAATCTGACATCAGGATCCGGACTCCTGGAACACAGCAATACAAACAAAGTTCTACATCCAATAACATGAAATCTGTGTAACTTGAAACAGGTGTCTTTGCCATTTAAATTGCTGTTTCTGAATCCTTTAACTATTGAGCAAATTCCCAGGAAAAGTGCTCAGCATGAGCTAAGGAAATTATGAATAAAAGGTTTGAGGGTTTGGGTTTTTTTTTTTTTTTAAAGAACAGGAATGTAATGGTTTACATTAAGTCTGGTCTAAACAAAAGTCACATATTCTCCATGGAGGTGAGGTTGATAAAACAAATGAACCCCAGTCTAGGCTAGAACTGACTATATGTGAGGAAAAGAAGAAATCAAGGGCAACTTTTCAAATGCCAGAGACGTGTTGCTAATGGCTATATTAGGGTGACCATATTTGGGAAACCAAAAAAGAGGACACCTAGTGTGTGTGTGGGGAAGCAGCTTTCTGAGTCCTGCAGAAAGTACGTTATTCCCCCGCCACCTTAAAGAACCCGATTGGAGTGGAGAAAGGGAAAGGATTTCATTCTGCACCACCACCATCCACTCCAATTGGGGCCTTTTCTATAATGTCCACGAATGACCCACTTTCCCCTTTAAGACCTCAATTGGAGCTCGGGGTGGGGGAATGATGTGCCTCAAGAAAGCATGTCATTCCCTCCTGCCATGCTAATGGCAGCCTTAAAGGGGAAGGTGTGTCATTCCAGGACATTATTGAAAATTATAGAAAATCCCCCCTGACACCATGGAAAGAACAAAAACCAGGACAAATCCGGGGAAATCCTGACAGTTGGTCACCCTAGGCTACATAAGATGCATGGTAACTTTGGAGCATTTTGAGTAGTAAGGATCTGCCAGCCCTAATTTTACCTTTTGAAGGTTTAGATTCTCTCATCTCAGGACACAGGACTATCTATGTGGAGCTTTCCCCCCCCCCCCCCCGGATTAATGCATGCTGTGACACATAAAAGAGCTAGGGTTGAGGGTCACTTAAAGAACTTGAAAGTTTGCTATCATTACAATGATATATCCTGCCTGTTTAATCACATCTGTGATAAGGTAAAAGGAAAGGCAAATTGAAGTTCACACTGAATTACTTGTACCTTGCCTGCTTAATTTCCTAATGCACACTAAGCAACCCTTTAGTAGTGTGTGGCCTCTGGACATTTCTTGCTAGCTTGACCTCCTTACATATAAATAGCTCTTTTTAAAAAGCAAATGACCCCTCTTGTTCAGTTTAGTGCTTTCCCCCTTCTCTCAATTCCCTGCCTCTGTATCTAATGTCAAGACTCAAAGCCCCGACTATAAATTAGTTAAAAATAAATAAATATTGTTATACAAACATGGCAGAGTCTAGTTTGGAATTCCTCTACCCTGTTGAACAGCCATAAGGATCAAGTGTGACATATCTATGCATCTAATTGTACTGTTACTTTGTTGCTGTTGTTGAAATGATAGAATTACAGGCTAGATCATCATCTCTGCAAAGCTGCTTTGCATTCATTCATTCATGGAGAGCCATTGCTAGCTAGTGTCAATAATACTGGGCTAGATGGACCAGTGGATTGACTCAGGGCCTTGCTAGACCAGGCCTTAGCGCGCCTTCCAACCCGGTTTCCCTGCTGTGCGTCCAGATGACACACAGGGGAATCCGGTGGCAGGCTGCAGTGAGGCCTGGTCTAGCGCGCCATAAGCAAAGTCGCTTATGGCGCGCTTTTTCCCCAGCTCCGGCCTCAGGCCGGGGCTGGGGGAAGTGTGGAGACTTCCGCGGCTTTTTGCGAGCGCTGTGCCCATCAGCCTGGGGGCAGGGGGTAAAGAGAGGGGAGGGGGAAGGATGGCAGGGTGGGTGGCAAGGGGGGAGGGCGGGTGACAGAGGGAGCGCCATGTGCCGCTGCCGCCGCTCGCCTGCTTGCGAGTGGCGGCGGCGGCGCGCGGTGCTCCCTCTGTCATCCGCTGCCCCCTTGCCACCCACCCTGCCATTCTTCCCCCCCCCCGTTTTTTTTTAAAAAAGACCCTTACCTTCCCAGAGTCTTCGGGCCACCTGCAGCCCCTTTAAACAAAACAACAAAAAATGGCGGACGCCGCAGAGCTTGCGTCCTCCCTGCGGCTCCGCCGTCTGGAAGTGTGGGGGAGGCGCGCTAACGTTAGCGCACCTCGGCCCCGCCTCCCTGCCGTACGCCGGCAGGTCTAGGAAGGCCCTCAGTATAAGACAGCTTCCTATGTTTGACAGGCACATGGATATGGAAGAGCTTTTTTAAATTTTTTTTTTTATTTTCACATAAAAACAACAACAACAACATACTACATAATGTTGAAATGTTGAATACATAGTATCTTATCTTAATAACATAATCAAAATTAACATACAAGTGCACCCCCTACCTCGGGATCTCATTCCTGATTCCAGAATCTCATACTTCCTTCTGCTGGTGGTTTCCCACTTCCTTTAGAAAACACAAATATTAGGAACTGTTTCCAAATTCCTTCAAAATCATTTGATTTAGCTATACCTCTTCTCCACTTAATATTACTTGTCAATTTATCATTAATAGCTATATCCCAAACTTCTCTATACCATTCTTCAATAGAATATTCCCCTTGAATCTTCCAGTTCCTAGCTACAATCAATCTTGCTGCAGTCAACAAATTCGTTATCAGTTCCTTAATTTCCTTTTTACATTTAAAATCTTCTTCAAATAGTGACAGCAATGCAACTTTTGGTGTTCGTTCTATCTTCATTTCCACAATTTCTTCAATCTCCAAAAACACCATCTTCCACAATTTCTGAACATAGTTACATTCCCACCACATATGCAAATACGTTCCTTTAACCCCACAACCTCTCCAACAATTTTCTGATTGCTGATTGTTTATCTTATTCAATCTAACCGGAGTTAGGTACCACCTCCATACAATTTTAAAATAATTCTCTTTTATTCTTACTGACATATTTCTCAACGCTCTTTGTTTCCATAATCCCTCCCAACCCTGTTGTCCTATTTGTACCTTCAAATCTGTCTCCCAAACCATTTTACCCGAATTATCCACCGTCCCTTTCTCCACCAATATTCTGTATATTTCACTCATCAACCCTTTTAACACTGTTCTTTTCTCCCTCTCATTATCTTTCTTAACTATTAGTTCCTCAAACTTTGTTAATTCTCTACAATCTCCATTATCTCTTACCCACTTTTTAGTCCACTGTTCTAATTGCCTATAATTTAACCAAGTTAATTTTTTATCCTTCAAAACCTCTTCCATATCCTCTCTTGTACTCATTCCTCTTAACCAATCCCTTAATTTCATTTTATTTTTTTCTATTAAAACTTTACTTAATCTACTCTTTAATTCCTCCGGGAAATTCCTCAACATTATTACTGGTGACAAAGGAGAGCTGCTTCGAAGCAGCTCCCCTTTATATTTACTCCAAATTTCCCAGTGAGACCTCAAAAGCGGGTTATTTATACTTTCCACCCATTTTTTTTCCCTTCCATAAAAAATATATATGGAAGAGCTTTTTTAACTTGTTCATAATTGATTTGAAGTTAGGGGTGAGCAATGAGATGCCCAAGTTTGCTGACACCATCAAATTGTTTAGGATGATAAAAACAAAAAGGGAGAGTGAAGAGCTCCAAAAGGATCTCGTTGAACTGGCATTTTGCCTTTTTCTGCACCTTTTCCAATGCTACAATATCCTTTTAAAGCCACAGTGACCAGAACTGTAGACAGTATTCCAAGTGTACTCACACTACAGATGAGTACAATAGCATTACAATGTTTACAGTTTTATTTTAAATTCTTTTCCTAACGATCCCTTGTGTGGAATTAGCATTTTCACAACCACCACGTACTAGGTCAACATTTTCATTGAACCATCCACTACATAATCACGGCTTAACCATGCTCACTAACCACTTGCTGCAAAAGGGTTGCATCCATAAACATGACATAATGTGTTGTCTGAACAGGCCCATAGTTCACCCCTATGATTTTGGGTAGAAAAGGGAATTTTAGGAGATGTCATTTGTAGGCATTCAGTACCTGGTAAAATTCCCTCTTCATCTCAACAGTTAAATTTGCAGGAGCCCTGCCCTCTTGACCAGATAGAGTGCAGGGCTCCTGCAACTTTAACTGTTGTGATGAAGAAGGAATTTCACCAGGTGCTGCATACAAATAACACTTGCAGCTGCTGAAATTCCCTTTTCTATACAACTGTTAAAGATACAGGAGCTCTGTCCTCCTTTCCATATGGTCACCCTAATTTTGGGGGATCTCTTGAACCAGATTTTTGAGGCAAATTGTTTTCAGGCTAGTATCAGGTTCAATATCTGTCCTTTTACAGGTTATACACTGTTTTACCTGACAGCTCACAGGCTTTCCTCCCCAAGTGGAATCTTTGTGAATGTCGATGTGCTATACTATTAAAACATATGTGAAGCATCCAAAGGTTCTTAAATAGTGCTGGAGTGACATTTGATTCTTTCCACTTTGGTGGTACTGTTATCAGAGATGCTATACCTGAGAGGTTTTACATTTGAGTATCTAAGGACCAAACTAGACATGAATGCAATTAATATGCATGCTCTGTTGTTATGTAAATAGAAGCCTGAGTAGGCTCAGACTTTAGGGGTAGGGAGAGGGACATTTAATTTCTTCTCTTCCTGCCATGGTCCTCTCAAAAATAGCCTTTCTGAAGTTAGTTGCATTGAAAGGGAAGCCTTCATAGGTGCCAATTGGAGCTTCCATCAAAATGCAAACAGCAGCTTGAGAGATAATATTCACACAATTCCCAGTAATAGCTTGGGCTCTTCACTTTACTATGGGATGGAGTGATGCTGTTCTGCTCATGTGTAAATAGGCTAGCATCCAGTTGTGCCTGTGCACTCGCAGGACAGAATACTCATGCAATGGTTTTTTTTTGCACCTCTAAAAAGAACCCAGAATAAGCAAAAATGTTCATTTGTGTAACAAGTCAGGTCAGTAGAGCTTACAGAAGGGAGCTTCACCCACATGTACTGAACCAGAAATGAGCTTTTGCACTTGTTTCTGGGGTTATGTTTAGATGTGTGAAAGCCCCACTGCATGAATGGTTGCTTCCATGAGTATAACAGAACCAGCTGAGGCAAAGTGATGCCATAGCATACTGCCCAAAGACACATAGTATTATATATATATATATATATATATATATATATATATATTCACCCACAACTTTTCTGCACAGGAAAAAGAACACTTCCCTCTAATGTTAACTCATTATCTTACTGCAGTTAAATTGTTTTTAGCTTTAAGCAATAATTTGTCTTCCTTCTAACTGCTTCTACTATTGAGAGAATGCGTGAAACAGAGCAGCTGTAATGTCCCAGCAGGGAAGAAGCCGGACTTCAAAAGCAATTGCTAATCAGCAGAAGCAAGGCCAAATGCAGCCTTATTATGAAACAATACTTAATATCCAGGCTAAACATAGTTTTCAGTAGTGAAAGGAGGCAGCAACAGAGTGCTGGCAATGTTTTATGGAGCTGGGGCAAAATAGGTTTCTCACACTCATTTCTAAGCAAAATGCAGGGGTGAGAAATTTGGGGCCTTCCAGATGTTGCATGGCAAATGGCCAGAGATAATGGGAGTTGTAGTCCAACACCTCAAGGACAACAGGTTCCCCAGCCCTGGCATAGTGTATCCCAAGTATAATATTATGGGAGTTCTAAAATAATGTTTAACCTACTTACAGCACTGATTTTAGTAAAGCCAAAAGATACATTATCCAATGCTAATCAACAAGTTCCATTCTGGAATTGTAGGAGGTTCAGTATCAGGACAGATTAAAGGAAGTAGTTTTCACACAGTGCATAGTTAATTTACAGAATTCACTGCCACAAGATGACTACCAACTTGGTTGCCTTTAAAAAGGGATAAAAGATACAGTTACTGTTGGTTATATATTGCTTCCAGTATCAGAGGCCGTGGGGCTTATATAAATTTACTAAAGTAAGACAGAAAACAGAAAACTATTTAAGTTAAATAGAAAGTAGAAAATGAATAGTTATTAAATAACATAACAGAGGTTCACAACCAATAGGGTTGTCCAAAAATAAGATAGTCTGTACTTTCATACTGTCTTTAAATTTTTTCAATTTTGCTATTAAAGGGCATTAGAAATGCTGAAATTTTGGGGCTGACTGCAGGGTGTGCCTGTGACATTGCGATATAACTATGTGGCAGCTACGCTGGCCTGGGAATACTGGGAGTTGTAGGGCATTTTCCTGCCTAAACATGCATAGTATTACTCCCTAAAGCTATATTACATTGGCTAGATATTGCTTTGATTGCCTCTAAGTCCATTTAGCTGTGAATACAGCAAGATCTAATCCCAGCTTCACCATCTGGCTCATATCCACCCAATCTGGGAGGGTGTCCAGCTCCAGCTGGGTCAGGCTCAAGGCTATGCAAATCCAGGGACAAATCCAAATAGGCAAGTCAATTAAGCAGGCAAATGGTCAAACACAAGATTTCAGTCCAGAAAGGAAACAAGCTAAAGCAGGAGTGGTCAAGTTACAGGCAGTGGTCAAGACCAGTTTTACCAAAAGTGAGGTCTGAGGCACAGCGAGGGTCAAACATAGGACAGAAGCTCAATATAAAATCTAAGAACCCGAGTCAAGCAGGAGTCTAGGTCATCAGCACAGAGGTCCCAACATGCAGAGAGGTCAGGGGAAAAACAGGAAATCAGAGATTAGGCGCTTTTCTACACAAGCCATTTATTGTGTGCTTGTGATTCCTTACTCAGTGTTGTTTATGGGTCCTTTAAACAACATTGAGATCTTTCAGTTTCACTTCTGTTTTTTAAGGCACTTTCCCAGATTTATTTATTTAGAGTGGCAAAAATGGAATACTATTTGCAGCAAATGGTTAATGTGCATATTTAAATTGTCATTATGTGGCCAGCATGGTTAGAATGGATCACACAACATGCTAAGTCATCTCCCTCTGCCTCAAAACCTATTTTTCCCCTCCTTCAAAGATTCCTCCATGACTGAGGGCAGCACACTGACTTCAGCTACAGAGGCTCCTTGCTCCAGTTGCTGAAGGTGCCTAGAGAGCAGCTAGCTTTTCAGTCATGGTGCTCCATTGGTGGAAGGAATGCCTTCCCAGAGAGACCTCCCTAATGTCTATGTGATGGTCTTTTTTTCAGTGTCATCCTTTATATTCTCAGGCATTTGAAGAACCATTTTAGTGCATTTAGGTCCTCACACTGTTTAATTGTTGCTGCTGGTTTTACTTACGTGTTTACTCCTGCTGATGGTTTTTATCCTGTGCTATTTTCATCAGTGCTTTATTGTTGTTTTGTTTTTTAATGTTGTTAAGTTGTCTGTACACAACCAAGCGAATTCTGTTTAATGGGTGGCCTAAAAGTGTAATAAACAAACAAATAAATAGTTGTGAGTCCTGTGATATTTGGCTTCTCTGTCTGGCTTGTTTCCATGTGATTTAAGAGCACAGAGACCTCACTGACTCCAGCTACAAAGGCTGAAGATTCTAGGGACAACCACCCTATTTGAGGCACCTTGTGGGAAGAACTGGCAGTGTTTTTAGGCTACCTGAGAAAAGGAGGAGCCTATGATGGAAGATTGCCTAGGCCCTTAGCTAGACCTACCAGTCTAGTGGGACAGAGGGGTGAAGTTCTCGCAATATTTTTATCGCAAGATCTCCCCCTCTGTGCACACGCCGCATGTGACGATCTCAGAGGGAGAGGCATAGCGCCGGCCATTTTTTATTTCTTAAAGGAGAAGATGTGCATGAGCACTTGTGCGCAAATGATAAGCTTTGTTTTTTTAAAATTATTTTTCCCACTCTACCCACCCCATCCTGATGGGCACAGTGCTCCTGAGGAGCTCTGCACCCCATGCGTGGGTCCCGGCTCTTCGTGAGGAACCATGAGGAACCGGGACAAACCGCAATGCCCGGTCACACATTCCGCGGTCTCGGGCTCAGCCCGGGACCACGGAAAAACCGGGCTCAAGGGGTAGGGCGAGATCCTGGGGCAAGGGAGGAATCATCCCTCCCTGATACTGGGATCCCCTGTGTGTCATGTGAATGCACAGGGACAATCTTGGGGATCGCCCCAGGATTTCACCCCATCTAGCTAAGGCCTAGGTGTGAACAAGGCTGGTAAGGGGGGCTCCAATGAGAGATGGGCAGCCCAACTATTACAAGAATTGGTAAACTTCTTTGGCAGGGGCTTTGTTGATAGCCAAGGGGATTGAAAGTTTAGCATGTTTTCTGCTTTCCTTTTGTTGACTGGGGTTAATGATTTCTGTTTCCTTATTTTAATGTTGCTACTTGGATACAGGTTGTATCCAATGATGGCTTTGCACCAGTAGAAAGTACTGACACTCATGCAAGGTGCAACATCCAATTTTTACCACTCTCCCGATTTATTGCAGTCCTCTGAGCCACATTCCATAGTGTTCCAGAGGGTCCCCCAACTCTCAAGAGCACCTTCTCATGGTTCATGGGGACTCTTGTGGGTATGGAAAATTGGAAAAATGTAGGTGCCCCCTTCCTCACATGAATGGAAGTGCTCTTTTTTAGTTAGAATCCACCTTTTGATACAACCCAATAGCATAAAATGTATTTGATATATTTAGGACTATGTTTCTGTTATACCAACATATTATTAATTATGAGTTTACTGTTGTGAGCTAATATGAGCCAGGGGCCTGACCACAGTTCCCAGAAACTGGCATGGCTCTTGTTGCACTGGCTACATCTCCATGCTTGGTAATGACACACAAGAGAGGGCAAAAATGGGGTGGTCCTGGGGACAGAGAGGGAAGGAGACCACAAAGTCAATTTACGCAACTTTCTATGTACTGCATGGCCATCCCCCCCACCCACCCACATGCTCCAAAGCCGTCTGCCTAGAGAGGCAAAATCACCCATCCAGCAAAAAATGCAAGGTGGCCAAAGCACCAGTTGCCTCCATATTCCTGCTGCCTTGCATTGGAGTCATCAGCCTCTGATAGCTATTTCCATAGAAATGCACCCTTAATCAATTTAGGCAGCAATCATACTCCAGCTGTCCATAACCTAGTGCTTTCCAGATATTTTGGACTACAGATATTGAGCTTGCTAGTTGGGGCTGATAGGAATTGTTGTCCAAAACAAGTGGAGGGCACCAGGTCTAAGACTATGGGCCTTGCTAGATGACAGGGTAGCCCGGTGCAAGCCCGGCCCCGGCCCCTGTGCATCCAGATGATGCACAGGGGATCCCAGGCTCAGGCAGGGGTAACCCTCCCTTGGCCTGGGATAACCGGCACCAGTTGTGGCCCAGTATTTCCTGCGGTCTCAGGCTGAGCCTGAGACCGTGGGTGTGTAGGCCATTCTGCCGCTTTTCCCGGCTACTGCATTTACTTGCAAGTAGCCAGGAAAAGCGGCGCACAGTGCTCAACAAGAGCGCTGCAGCCATCAGGGCAGGGTGGGGAGATGGTGAGGAAATGGAGCCGGGGGGGATGGTGGGAATCGGAGATCGTGGGTGGGTGGGCGGGGGGGGGGTTTGGGGGAATCGGAGATCACCGGTGGGGGGGATGGGGGAATTGGAGATCGCGGGCAGTGGTTATCACGGCCAGGGGGAAAACCGGGGGCAGGGGGGGAGTGGGGAACCCTTTTTAAAACAACAACAACAAAACCCTACCTTTATCGTTGGTGTGCTCCTGAGCACATGGCCCCTTTAAGTTCCCAAACAAAATGGCAGATGCGACGGGGCTTTCCTTTACCCTGTCGCGTCGACTACTTCTAGCACGGGCTGGCCCCTCCACATGCCAGGATTTTCTGATAGGTCTAGCAAGGCCCTATGTCTCCTTGAATGAATGGGACTGACTTCTGAGTAAGTATGTATAGTATTGCCCTGTACGTCTTCGTTATGAGAGAGCCATTGGAGCTTCTATTGGAAGTGCAGCTTCCATAGGTTCATAAATTTTACAAGAGAGATGTGCTTCTCCCCATGCTGTGGTACCACTTTGCCTCATAAAATATTAATCAGCACAACCTTTAGGTTTAACGGAGGTATTGATTCTGCAATTACCTGTCTTCTCTCAGTAAACATTCCAAACTAGAATTCTCCATCACTCACATACATTGTGTTTCCACTTTGTGAGGAGGGAACTAAAATATCACATATACACACTAAGCATTTCTATGCAAACATGCTCTTCGATAGGAAAAGACAGTTAACAGTTCAATCTCAAGGTTTGATCTGCCAGAAAATAAGTGCTTAGGGCCATAGCACCAGCTCAGTGTCAGTAACTATGACCACAATTATGTGAGGTAAATAATACATATCCAAGCAATGACATGTCCCCAAGCTTTCACTTCTGCTTGTTCTTTATCAATAGTAGATTTACTGGCCTTTGGTGGCCATTGTGATGCCTAAAGTCAGTAACTCAATTCCATATAAAAGGAAAGAACCCACATAAATGGGCTACATCCAAGCTACCCATGAGTCAGTCAGTCAGCTCCCTCAGAGGCAGAGAGGGGGGGGCGGGGAGAAACTAATTTAATTTGTTTTAAAGTTACCTCACAGGCCTAGGACCAGCCTACCTTTCAGGGTTGTCATGAGGGTGAGGGAGGAAAAAATGAATTTAATTTGTTTAAAGGTTAACTCACAAGCCCAGCACCAGCCTGCTTCTTTGAGATGATTAACTTGCAGATATTAGGGATGTGCTCCGCTCCGATTAGGAGCGTAGAAGCAGTAGCGGATTGGCCTGCTCCGCCTTACCCAGAGGCGGAGTAGGAGCGGACCGCGGACCCCCTAGAAGCAAGGCGAAGAGAAGCGCCCATTTTTCGGAGCTCCTAGTTCAGGCGGAGCGCTCCGGTCGCCATCTTGAAAACATTTCGCCATAGGATTGCATTGCGGCAAATAATCGCGCTTAACTACGTTGTTTTTGAAGCTATCATTCTGAAAATTCTTGTGCACAGAGAGTCGTGGATGGGGGTCATTTTGAGACCACTCTCACCTCTCTGCGTTGTCTGGGTCGCGTGCTATATTTTTGTGAAAATCGGGTCAACCGCGCGGCTCAAACAGCGTTTTCGGCTTTTCGCCCATAGGATTGCATTGAGGGAAAGAATTGGGGATAACTGGGGGGGGGTTTAAGCTATCATTCTGAAAATTCTTGTGCACAGAGAGTCGTGGATGGGGGTCATTTTGAGACCACTCTCAACTTTCTGCATTGTACGGGTCGCGTGCTATATTTTTGTGAAAATCGGGTCAACCGCGCGGCTCAAACGGCGTTTTCGGCTTTTCGCCCATAGGATTGCATTGAGGGAAAGAATTGGAGATAACTGGGGGGGGGGGTTAAGCTATCATTCTGAAAATTCTTGTGCACAGAGAGTCGTGGATGGGGTCATTTTGAGACCACTCTCAACTTTCTGCATCGTACGGGTCGCGGGCTAGAAGTTTTTAAAAAATCGGCGGGAAAAATACCTTTTTCAAAGGGCTGAGGGGCAGAGTCAGCTCCCGGTCATGATGATCCCAAAGTTGGAGGAGGGCATAGGCAAAACAGGTAACTTGGGATTCTGGGAAACTTCTCTTTCTTCATCTGAACGGGCTTTTCCCCGTGTTTTTTAACACAGTAGCCCCACCAAATGCACAAACACAACCTGAAATCATATACTAAGCCAAGAATAAGAGATAGAAACACAGCACTGCTCCCCACCCTAACCTTGGTGAACAACTGAATAGATGTGGTGCAAGGGGATGAGCTCCCATGATATGGCCCTACAGTTTAATTCCAGTTTTTCCCGCATTCCCAGGCTCATCCCGAGACCACAGGACATGTGGCCAGGCATTGCAGTTTGTCCCAGCTCCTCGCGAGTAACCGCGAGGACCCGGGACCCAGGCATGGGGCACGGAGCTCCTCGGGAGCTCCGTGCCCATCAGGATGAGGTAGGAGGAGCAGAAGCAAGGTGTTTTTTGATTGTTTGTTTTTAAAAAAACTTTCATTTTTGTAGGAGCACTCCTGCGCTCTTTCTCGATTAAAACAAAACAAAACAGAACGGTGGGCATGACATCCTCTTCCTTCCTGGATGTCGTGCACTGAGTGTAGACTGAGGGGGAGATCTCATAATCACCATGTCGTAAGATCCTCCACCCTCTGTCCCTCTACACCTGGTAGGTCTAGACATGCCCATGGTCATGACCAGTACAAACTGCTATTATTCGTTCAGAACATTCCATATGTAAAATTTCTTCAGCAGGAGATATTGAAAATTGCTTTATGTTTAAAACACTATTCATAGACCTGAGCAATGCTGGGCATATCAGCTAGTCAAAAATAAGTCTGGCTGCAAAGATAAGTGGGGCCTAAGTGCAAAAGCTCATCCTACTGTTTTATTATAGTGTACAGTTTACAAATGACAAATCTTGATAAAATAGTTAAGAGCAGAGACACCACATTGACAACAAAGGTCCGCATAGTTAAAGCAATGGTATTCCCTGTAGTAACCTATGGCTGCGAGAGCTGGACCATAAGAAAGGCTGAGCGAAGGAAGATAGATGCTTTTGAACTGTGGTGTTGGAGGAAAATTCTGAGGGTGCCTTGGACTGCAAGAAGATCAAACCAGTCCATACTCCAGGAAATAAAGCCAGACTGCTCACTTGAGGAAATGATATTAAAGACAAAACTGAAGTACTTTGGCCATATAATGAGAAGACAGGATACCCTGGAGAAGATGCTGATACTAGGGAAAGGGGAAGGCAAAAGGAAGAGGGGCCGACCAAGGGCAAGATGGATGGATGATATTCTGGAGGTGACAGACTTGACCTTGGGGGAGCTAGGGGTGGCGATGGCAGACAGAAGGCTCTGGCGTGGGCTGGTCCATGAAGTCACGAAGAGTCAGAAGCGACTGAACGAATAAACAACAACAACAGTTTACAAACTTGGTGACGATAAACTCAGTAGAAAGTTACGTGAAAGTTACTTGAAAGTATCTAGCAGGCCTATCCAGTAAAATTTTAGGATATTTTAGTATGTTTTTAGGATGCTTTTAGGATGCTTTTAAACAGTGTATACCATGTTTTTAATCAGTATTTTATGTATTTTATTGTTGTTCCCCACCTCAATCCAATCAGAAAGGCGGGTAAGAAATTTATTATTATTATTATTATTATTATTATTATTATTATTATTATTAAAGATTACTATAAGCCCCAAATCAGAGAAGTCCTCAGATTTTCTTCCCTTTTTGAGGATTATGCATAGTTGACCTTTTTTTTTCCTTTTAGGTTTTGTTGTTGTTGAAAATTTAGAAAGATAATTTAAAAATGCATCATTGATCTATTATTATTATTTATAAATTGAAATAGGTATCTGGATTAAATTTATCCATTCTAGAATTATATACAATTTGCCCTCTGATTTCATTTAAGTCTGGTTTAGTAGATATTAAACCTAGTGGCCATGAAGGCCTTCACCATGATGCTGGGGAGCCCTGGCAGGTACACATCTCACTGACCCAATTTGCACAACACAAGAGTGGTTAATAAGCCACAATGGTTGGTTAAGCACCATGCACATGCTGGCCTGATTTACATAATCACCCTCAATGTGTACAGCTTGTTGTGTTATCCAAACCCAGTGAGAATGAGTATTTGGGATGGTAAACAAACCACCCAGAACCCATGGCCTGTGGTGCAGTTGCTGGGTAATTTGTTAACCACACTAACCAACCACCATTGCCAGACTAGAACATCCACAGGACACATCCAATGAGGGCTGGCCAAGGTGATCACAAGCCACCATGGCTTATTAACCATCCTCACCATTGATCCATCTAACTCAGCATTATTTACTGTACAGTGACTGGCAGTGACTCTCTGGGGTTTCAAGCAGAAGTCTTCTCTATGAATGTAAGTGAACCTAAGACCTTCTGGAAGCAAAGCATCTAATCTGCTCCTAATCTACAGCCCTTCCCCAATAGTCTCAACACAGCAGAGTTAGTGAGGGAATACATTATTCAGAATCTACCTCCAATTAAAAACAAACATTTTAAAAATAGCAACATCAAAAAGTGTTTATTTTATTTATTTTTCATTTCAGGGAATTCTTAATTTGAGGAAAATATGCAAATAATCCCACCATACATGAATAGTTAATGAAAAACAAAAACAATTGCAAATATTGGGTCTTCTTATTTAACAACCTCTATGACTTTCCATTAATTTAATAATTTGTATTCCTACTTGTTAACTGTAACAGAATAACTGCCTATTTTCACTTTGTTTTATGTCTTTTCTCATTATCATAATGGATACCATTAAACAGCCAATCCTATTTTAAACTAATTTGCATCAGGCTTAATGTGATTTGGAACCTTTAAGGATTATGGATATATTTTGTTTCTCATTAGGTTCTGACAATCAAAATGTGTAAAAGAGAGAGAGAGAGAGAAGAAAAAGAAAGCTATTATCATATCAGCATTTTCTGTTATAGTTATACCTTTGTCATTTTATTTCTGGGAAAGAAAAGAATTAAGAACTTTAACAAATACATATAAGCCCATTCCATGCTTATGTTTTATAAACAAGTTTCCCGTAGCTTAAAAGAGAGTGAGAGTAAGGGAGAAATGTTTTCTAAATATTATCCAAAGTCTTGTTGATTGCAGTAGTGCTGCTATGAATCTGAGTACAAACAACTGAGAATGTAATGCCTTGAGCAGGAACTCGCCATCTTTGATGGTGTAGCTCTGAGTCACCACAAGAGAGAAAGATTCACAAGGAGCATTATATCAAAAATCCACCTGGGCCTGCAAGTGCAGTGGACACCCCTACGTCTGGCCCTTGTGGGCCCGGGTAGACACACCCAGCGCTAGGACAGGCCCACACCTGACTGCTCTCAAGTTTTGGAGAGTGGTCAGATGTGGGTCTGCCTTGACCCACACCATTTGCCCTTTTCCCACCACTGTGATAATGCCATTAGAGTGGAGGAGAAAATCAACAATTTTCCCAGCCTTGGGGAAATTGAATATTTCTCTCTCCCCTCCACCACCAATGGGGGCCTTAAAGACCCTATTAATAGGGCATTTAAGCCCCCATCAGCAGGGGGGACAAAAATGTGTTTTCCCCAAGGCTGGGGAAATTGCGTATTTTCCCCTCTACTCTATGGTAGCCGCCACCATTAGAGTGGAGGGGGAAATACGCAATTTCCCCAGCCTTGGGAAAATTGTGTGTTTCTCCCTCCCGCATGCCAATTGAGGCCTTAAAGGCCCTGATTGGCACAGGGATTGGGGAGCGTGCTTTCCAGTGCCTAAAAAAAATGCACAATTCCCCCAGCTACACCATTAGCAAGGTTAAAGCCTTTAAGGCCCCGATTGGTGCCAGAGGGGGAGGCAAAGTGCACTTTCCCTCCAATTGAATAAAATGAACCCTAATGTTCTATGATACTGAATTTCTACCAAACTCTTTATGGAGAGTTCAACTGACTTTCCTACTTTATGGTAGGGAGCATCAGCAGTGATAAATTTCATACTTTTTTATTAATTGGTTGATTTCTATTCCTGACAGAAAGACTAGTCCATATCAGATTGGCAATGCAATCTACTGCATGCCAACTCAGAAGTAAGCCCAGTTGAGTTGAATGGAACTTACTCCAATTTATATTTGCATAGGATTGCAGCCTGATTCAGAAGCTCCTTTCTGTCTATTTCTTCCCACCTTTCACCTTTTCTCAGGACACCTGGTTATTTCTCAAACTAGGGGCCTTGCTAGCCCTGCAAGGATAAGCCGGCAGGGAGGTGGGGCGACAGTGCGCTAACTTTAACGCACGCTGCCCAGCCTCCTAGACGCACGACGCACAGGGACGACGGAAGCCCCTTTAATTTTAAAGGGGCCACGTGCGGCCCAAAGACTGCGGAGAAGGTAAGGGTTTTTTTTTTAGTTAACCCCCCCATCTGCTCCTGATCCCTTCCTGATCTTTCTCTCCCTCCATGTCCCGTGTGTCATCTCTCCTCCTTCTCCCTCCGTGTGTGTGTGTCCTGTGTCGTCTCTCCTCCTTCTCCCTCCATGTGTGTGTGTCCTGTGTCGTCTCTCCTCCTTCTCCCTCCGTGTGTGTGTGTGTCCTGTGTCGTCTTCCCTCTGTGTGTGTGTGTCCTGTGTTGTCTCTCCTCCTTCTCCCTCTGTGTGTGTGTGTGTCTTCGCTTATGGCGCGTTAGAGGAGGCTTCAGTGCGGCCTGGAGCCGCATTCCCCTGTGCGTCATGTGGAAGCACAGCAGGGAAACCGGCTCTCAAGGCGCGCTAAGGCCTCGTCTAGCAATGCCCTAAGTTAAGTCATATATAGGTCAATGTGATCTTCATTATACTGGAGCAATCCAGATGGGGAATGCAGAGAATAGCCTTAAGTGATTAAATGAGACATTTCTAAGGTGCTGCTCACCCTCCATGGAAATAATTTCAGATCAAGCTTTTTCTTTGCTGGTGAGATATGTGAAAGTAGTTCAATGTTTACATATCATTTCATTATTCTGTTGCATACCGTACTGATTCAGCCCTCTTGGATGTCAGAATCGTTAGGACATTATTTCTATTAATACCATTTTATGTGATTCAACCAAAAGCAGCAATTAAAATGTTTTTATGAAGATAATTATTCCAAACAATCCTTGCAGTGAAGTATGATGATACTATTTCTCTACTTTAAAAGAAAAAAGAACTGCATACCTTTAGGTCTATTTAAACTTTAAGATTTTATTGAAAGTGTTCTTTTATTGGAAGTATTGCTGTTTTATGAAAAGAAACAACTCCTGGAAAGACATGCTTTGAAAATACTCACATTCAGCTTCTAAGGCACCCTAATCAGGCTATTGTTCAATTCATTGCAGTAATTTTCTTTGCATCAATTTGATCTGCAGTCAGTGAGGCCTCCACCAGCTAGTAAAATACAATCCATCTTAAATTAAAATGATCCCCCATCTCGCTCTCTCTTTGGAAGACAATGCAATGTTCTATGACATGCAATGAATTATGTGGGTCTATGTGTCTAAATTTTCTGGCAACAATAATAAAGGATCCTATCATTCATTTTTTCTTTCTTTCTAGAGAAAATAAGCTTTTCTTATTCACTCTGACGTAGCATTTCCATTACTCCTTAAGAAAGGCTTGGCAATACTTCAAATTGAGTGTTATTACTGAATATTCTATTACTGCTGCTCAGTAAATATATTACTTTCTTTTCCATTATGTTCACTACTCTCCAAAAAGGGCTTTGCTTTGATTACACTCATCTACCCTGCTGGGAGAACAGTGCAATTTTAAGATCTGCCCCTACATGAGAAATTAGTGGCTTTTACTAGAAATGCCTTCTATACTGAAGAACACACAGCAGAGATGCAGGCATTATGGATTCCGTTGTTTTTAGCATATAACTATATTTTACTAAATAAGTGTTCTTCTTTTTAGCCCATGCTTTCACTAGGCATCGGAGAAAACCCCCAAGAGGCTGGCTGGCTAGCTGCTGCTGCTGCTTCTTCTTCTTCTTCTTCTTCTTCTTCTTCTTCTTCTTCTTCTTCTTCTTCTATTTCTGAGATGATGTTTTCTGAGAAAATGTATGAGATTTTTCTTTTTCTCACTTCTGTAGAAAAAGAAGGCCACTTTGCAGAATTTCCCCTAAATATACTGTATCATTTTTCTTTTCTTTTCTTTTGGGTGGCTGCACTCCCCCTTTTCCCAATGTCTAGGTCTGGGTCATTATGAAGGATGCAAAATTGTGGCTAGGCTGCCAATATGGGCAGCAAAGCAATTAAATAAATAAATAAATAAATAAATAAAAACACCTTAGGGAAAAGCAAACTATTCATTTTGAATATATTGCAGGCGGGGAGGTAATAACAAATCAGGGCAGTTAATTGAAGGGAGAACAAGATTTTGAGAAGCTTTCATTCTTTAAGTCAGCCTGTAATTGTGTTGTTGTTGTATGTCTAGATAGGATTTGGGTGAGAAATTAATTGTGGTAAATTTATCGAAGAGGTGGGGTAATCTGGGGATTGGTGCATGTTAACTGAAATCTTTATATGGTATGGTGTGATGGGAAAGTAGTTGGCATGCATTCTCCATACTTGAAGAGGGGGATTTCAGCCCTCCCAGCAGTCTGGGCAAGGTAGAGCTTGCCTGATTTGATATTAGGTTAGTAGTTTATGGGGCCCTGACGTCAGTTGCACACATTTGTCCCACTGCACACCCACCATTAAGTCAATACAATTTGGCCCTGTTTAAAATCCAGCTATGGTGTCTCATCTCTTCTGGTTCAGTCTGCAAAAGTTGTGGAGGGAAGAGCGGCCACGGTATCATTAAGATCAGCAGCTATACATTTCTCAGGCCATGATACCACAGTGCTGCTTTCAGAGCATTTTCCTCTTACAATTCTATAGAAATCAGCGGCTTTGTTAATTAGAATCACGACATTCAGTCTGTTTGGATGGGGAATGATCCATTTCTCTCCCCCCACCCCATGTTTTCGACATTGTGTAAAATAGATTACACTGGCAATAGCTTTCTTTTTTCAGCTTTTGCAAATTATGTTTTGGTTATGCTTCCTCTGACCTAGTCTAGGGCTCTCCAGCAAATTACACATGATGAAACTTTTCAATGTAAGTCCCAGAAGTACATCTCCCTTACGAACAATAAGCTGCAAGGTATAACCCCTTCTTCAGCTTTTCCTGGGTATATTGATTTTGCCTCCAGCACCACAACTCACTCCAAACACACCACCTTCGGAACCACTTCCTCCCTAGGCCGTGATAATAAGCAAGGCACAGAAATCAATATCAATTAGACTCCATTCAGAAATGAATAGCAAATCAGTAAGGTTTATAACAAAGAAAATGTAGAATCTATCCACAGCTATAAAGAGCGGAAAAGGTTGAAACAACTGTGTGAGAAAAATTAATAGAAATATATTAATTTCCCCTCTCTTCTCTTTGCCACACTCAGCGTTATACACCCTTGTTATAACTCTTGCACTTTGTTTGGTCCTTTTTGTTTATGGACAACATTTATATATGCCCTTTGGCTTTTTCTCCACATTTAGATTCAAACTGAACACAAACTGTTGCTATGGGGAAAAGGTAACTTGGTCCCATGGAGGCCAGATGAGAATGGCTATGCCACTATTAAGCAGAACTTTAAGGTTACTACAGAGACCCAACTGTAATATTTGAATGTCTGTTGCAAGAGTCCTGCTTCAGCGTTTTGCAGCAGTTTTAACTAACTAGGTTTTGCAGGAGTTCAACCCTGGCCTTAATTATCATGGTGCCTCTTCACAGAAGTGAAGGATCTTGGAGTGGCTTTTGTTAGGGAAATTATTACCAGCAAATGACCCAGAATGGTTAATGTTCTGTCACTGGTCTCTCACAAAGAGGCTGACAACATCTTGTCTTTGTAACAGTAATCTTTTTATTCAGCTTTCCAGTACTTTCTTTATAACAGTGTGTAATGCTCTTTTTTGCCCCCTCTGTTAGCCTGAGGGAATGTATGCTTAGCTATTTCTAGAGATGGGCAAACTCGCCAGCCAGCGTTTGCCTTGGCAGGTTCTCAGCCCACCGCCGCCTACCTCCACTTGCCAAAATTTGAGGCTCAGCCTCTTCTGAGGCTCAGCTTGGCCCGGGGAGCACTCTGCAGCTACCTGGTTAACAGCTTAGTTTTTGCTGACTGGAGTAAAATCTTCCCAGAGGACCTGAGTTTGCGGGGCAGATTATACAGGAGAAGGCGATCCCGCAGTTAACCTGGACACAAACCATGTAGGGCTTCAAAGGTAATAACCAACACTTTATACTTCGCCTGGAAACTAATTTGCAGCCAGTGTAGTGATTTTAAACCTGGTGTATGATAGCCTTCAAATATTTGAAGCCAACTATCATGTGTTCCCTTAATCTTTTCTTCTCCAACCTAAACAGCTCCTTCAACCTTTCCTCACAGAACTTCATTTCCACATCCTTCGCTATAGGATCAGTGTCAATGTAACATCCAGAAATGGACACAGTACTCCAACCTGACCATTACAGTTTCTCTCATAGACATTTTCAAACTATCATCATGAAGCCTCCATTCTGTAGCAACCATAACCAAGTAGGTACTACTGTCTTGTGCTCAATAGCAAAGCCAGGCTTCTGGCCGACTCAGTTACATTATAACCTTACTCAAAGGTTACTCAAAGAATATAAACAGTGCAGAACATGAACAGATGGATAAAAAATACAGTAGTACTTGCAGAATTATTTGCAAAACTCATGTTGAGTTGTTTGCCCCCAAACAAATTGCAATTAGAATTACAAGGCATATAACAGTGAAGGGTCTATTTTGCCAGTCACAACTAGGGTGCATTGATAACACAAATGTGATTGAGTGTTGAAATTCATGACAAGAAGAAGTTTGTTTAGTTTACATTTTTGGTTCACGTTGACCTAATTCACGCTACCTGAACCAAGATACAAACTGACACAAAATTATGCTATTGTATTCACACTTCTCCAGACATTGTGATGTAGTTTTCCAGTAAAAACCAAAAAAATGCATACAAGATATGTATATTAGAAAAGTCTGTGGGCAAAACATGCATATATTTAGTAAATGTTGTAAATGAATGTGAATTTATTTCAGAATTTTTTCAAATAAATAAATAAGTCATAGACTGATGTAGAAATTGGATGAAAAAGACTTAAGATTGAATCCATGCACACATTTCTGTGCACACATTTCCCTAATATGCACATTTCATATGCATTTTATAATTGGAGAACTGCATCATGACATTCAGAGAAGGATGCTGAAGGATAGCTACATTTTGGTTTGTAGTCTATTGGTTCAGGAAGTATAAATTAGGCTGGTTCATGTTGACATGCAAAGGGAAGACATTTCTTTCATTCTTAGTTCAGAATCCTGAGATTTGGGGAACAGGAGGACACTAGTGTCTAGGGGTATGCAGTTTGGGTATTCTCTGCCCTGAAATTTGGGGAGGAGCTTCATTGAGATGATTCTGTGCCCTGATTTCTGGAGTGGGTCTCTCTCTCAGCCCCATCAAATTACCCATTGAAGAACTGTTCCATGTTTGGGTAACTGCTACATTATTGTTGATGGGAATTAAAAGAAATGCTTCTAACTAGGGGTGTGCACGGACCCCCCGCTCCGCTTCACTTGCAGATCCGCGATTTTCAGAGAGGGCTGCTTTGCCCCGCCCCCGCTCTGCCCACTTCCGCTCCGCTCCGCTCGGAGCTCCGGATCCGGATCAGAGCTCTGTTTTTCCCCCCCATAGGCTTGCATTGAAAGCTAAAAAATTATACAACTTTTTTTCTGTTCAAGTTAGAAACCTCATGTTTGGCACCATGACACCTCATGGGGGTATACACACGCACGCCAAGTTTCAAGGCAATCCCATCATCCCCTGATTTTTGGGGAATTTTTGAAAATCGGGCACCCCATTCACACCCCTTTCCATAGCTCCGTCAATTTGCACGTTAGAAACCTCAAACTCACCACCATGAAAGCTTATCCAGGGGTACATACGCACGCCAAGACTCAAGGCAGTCCTATCATCCCCTGTTTTTTGGCAGGGCTTAAACCTGCAGACCTCTCAATGGGGCCATTTCAAAGGAAATCCCAACATGCCATGAATTGGGGAGTAGAGATCAACCTATATGAATCTTCTTCCACACTTCAAAAATGGATTTGGAACTTCCAAAACTCCAAGTGAGCGCAGGAAGGACTTCTCCCCTGAGTCAAAGCCAGACACACACAACATCCCTGCAATGCGGGCAGGGGAGGAGAGAGGGAAGGTAGGCAGGCAGGCAGCAGACATTTCTGGGGGCATAAGGAAGTGAGCCAAGGATAAGCCAGTAATGCATATAAAATGGAATAAATAAATAAATAAATAAACGAAGGAGGGGTGGAATTAAAAGCAGCAGTGTTGCTGAATAAACAACAAGAAGAACTTTTTAAAAAAGGCTCTATCTGTCTTTTACCAGTAATAGGGGGACGTGCCCGGGGGAAAGGGAAGCAGCTGCCAGTTCAGCTCAAGAAAGCCATTGCTTCACCAACAGCTCTGAGAAGAACTTGAGAAGTAAACGCTCACTTCAACTCATAATAGGCATTGTTCCACCACTAAGAGAGAAGTAGAACGCTCACTTCGACTCATGATAGGCATTGCTCCACCGGGTTACTCTCTTTGGAAGGCTCTGATGGCCTTCCAGTACAGGAGAGAGTGGGGGCACGTCCACAATGAGATGCCCTAGGTGAGCTCATCCCCTTGCACCACATCTTTTCAGTTGTTCCCCAAAGTTAGGGTGGGTAGCAGTGCTCTCTTATTATTGGCTTAGTATATGATTTCAGGTTGTGTTTGTGCATTTGGTGGGGCTACTGTGTTAAAAAAACACTGGGAAAAGTCCGTTCAGATGAAGAAAGAGAAGTTTCCCAGAATCCCAAGTTACCCGTTTTGCCTATGCCCTCCTCTAACTTTGGGATCATGTGATCATGACCGGGAGCTGACTCTGCCCCTCAGCCCTTTGAAAAAGGTATTTTTCCCACCGATTTTTAAAAAATTCTAGCGCGCGACCCGCACCACGCAGAGAGGTGAGAGTAGTCTCAAAATGGCCCCCATCCACGACTCTCTGTGCACAAGAATTTTCAGAATGATAGCTTAAAAATCAACCCAGTTATCCCCAATTCTTTTCCTCAATGCAATCCTATGGGCGAAAACCGCTGTTTGACCCGCGCTGTCCGTTTGTTTACCCGTTTTTTAAAAAATTCTAGCACGCGACCCGCATGACGCAGAGAGGTGAGAGTAGTCTCAAAATGACCCCAATCCACGACTATCTGAGCACAAGAATTTTCAGAACGATAGCTTCAAAAACAACCCAGTTATCCACGATTATTTCCCGCAATGCAATCCTATGGGCGAAATGTTTTCAAGATGGCGATCGGAGCGCTCCACCTGAAAGAGGAGCTCCGAAAAATGGCCGCTTCTCTTCGCCTTGCTTCTAGGGGTCCGCGGTCCGCTTCTACTCCGCCTCTGGGTAAGGCGGAACAGGCCAATTCGCTACTGCTTCTCCGCTCCTAATCAGAGCGGAGCACATGCCTACTTATAACTCCCTCAGGTTTAAAGATAAACACATGAAAATTGGCACTGTGACAGCTTTTAAAGAGGGCTTTAGGCATGCTTGGAGCAGATCCCTGCATGCAGTGATTCATATGGAATTTTTAAAGTCCAAACTCAAATGTCCTCTCAGTCACCACTCATGGCTTGATCTGTATGGAGAGGGAGAGGGAAATGAAGCAGCAGGAAGCACTTAGCACAATAATAAATAAGTAAATATAAATTAATAAATGCCACAACAGCAGCATACAGCTTGCCCATCCTCAGAGAGGACAGGAAGTTTGGAAGTTTGAAGTTTGGGCACATTGGAGTGAGTCAAGTCAATGCAACAATGGCTTGAAGGAGGACAACAACGACAATGATGATGATGAGCCCCCACCCCTGCACTGAAAGCCCAGCCAGTCAATAGGAGTAATAGTTTAACTGAAGTAAAAAGCCTGGCTGTAGAAGCTTACTTACACATGATGCCAGCCCAGCAGCACTTTCACACTGTGAATGACTTCTATGAGTATGAGCAGAAATGCACAACCAACCAGCCCTGCACTCTCCCTCTTCCCCCATGGCCCAAACCAGCAGCAGCAGCAGTCAGTGTGTTTCCCATGTCTCATGGAATGTTATCAAAGTGTGCTTTATTAATTGTGTACTGCTTGTGTGCATGGCACAACCCTAAAACACATAAACACACAAGTACAAGAAGATTTTTTAATGGGGGAAGTCACACAGACAGTGGGCTGGCTTGAAGGATTGCAATTGCAACAGCTTCTATTTTCTGATTTTTAAGTTAAAGAACAGAACAGACACATGTGCACAGCTGCCTTGAATGGACTTAGAAGAATATTTGAAGGAGCAATTCAAATAAGATCCTTTTTAAAAGGATTTCTTAAGATTTTTGGATGTGCACATGCTGGGGTAGTACAGCTCAAATGAACGAAGCATTAAAGACAGCCAAATGAAAAAAAAACAGGTCCCCCTCTCTCTCTCTTCTTAATAAATTCAATTTGCAACAAACACTAAACAAATGGTATCTTTGCTCTCTCTCTCTCTCTCTCTCTATATATATATCTATTCTCTATCTCTAACTCTCTCTGACTGACATGAATGCTGCCAGACTGAGAACCCCAATGAATGTGGAAAAATGATTGGCATTCCCTCACCTGAACACTGCAGTTGGAGGAGAACATGGTCACGGACAGCGCTGTGGCAATTCCTAATTGGTTGGCCACAGATGTCAATATCAATTACCCCACACCATCACCCCATGTACCTTATTGAGAGTTTTTCAGTTAGACACACCACACACACAAACTAAGCAGTCGAATAATTTCAGAGATGTTAGAAGCTCCAATTGGGCACATCTCTGCTCTGAAATTATTCTATGGGTTTAGAAATGGCCACTCTCTACTCTGGAAGATCAAATGCTCTGCAGATGTTTGTGGTTATCAGATCTTTCCGGTGCAGAGCACACACCCCTACTAGTGACCCCTAGGAAAGGGAAGATATATGACATTACTATGGAATGGAGAAGCAGGGCAGGCCTCACAAGGGATCAGGCCTCACAAGCTACAGGGTAAGATGAAAAGTGTGATTTTAATATAGGAAGGGAAAACTTGTTGTGGTGTATGGGGACATCTGGATTACAGGACAAAAGAGGGGCATTTGAAATAACCTAGCCATGTCGAAACTCATGGAAAGCTCATGTCATCATGATAACTTTTAAATTATTCAACTGTTTGAGCAGAGGCCAATCACAGAGGTGCAAACTGCAGAATCAAGGTCTGCCAGATTTTTGTGGTGGGGGAGGCAATGCAGACCCATACAATCAGCTTCACCCTGGTGTTAATTAAATGTGACTTCAGCCACATGGGACCTGTTTATGAGAAAACATCTCTATGCAGCTAGAACAACATTTACGAGACTGTAGAATCTGAGCACTACCTGTTCCTCAACAAAACCAATATTCCACCCCACCCCCACAACACACAGAGAGAGAGGAATTCAACTACTCAAAGTATAATTTGGAACCCCATTCCGTTTTTGTGAACCTGAAGTGCACCTCCTTATGGACTAGATTAATTATAGGAAACAAGAGGCTACATTTTCAGGATGTGAAACCTCAGGTATTTTTGCAGTGTCACAGCAGTAAATTGGTGCCATCAAGAACTCATGCTGGTATAATCACATGTACCTAGCTACATCAAGTACTGTGTAAATTACCTGTACAGCTTATGATTAAGTGTAGAAGGAGATGATGCCTCTTATTGGAGTTGTCAGGTAAACTTGAAGAATTTCTGGAAGTCGGAACCAGGAAGTTGCCAAAATGAGAGGAAGACTCCAGATTTCATTATGATTTATATTGTTCTGTTATGGTTTCAGTTACTGGCAAAATAAATAAAAAAGGACTAGATTAAAACATAGGAGAGGGGAATGTAGGGTCAAATAATCAACATATATTTTACTTATTTCAGTGCTTTGACTATACTGTTCTTGTAGGATAAACTGAGGATCAATGGAAATAGTTGATTAAAACAGATTTTTAATTCATCTGTGTCAACGTTTGTAGATGGAGAAAATTCCACAAATGAATGCTATTGAGTCATAAACATCAGCAACATGCAGAAAATAAACTATCTTGTCAAATGCACCATCTAAAAACATGGTCTCACTGCAGAACTTTGATTATCTCTTTATTCCAAGTAGTGATTTCAGATGTGAGCAACATATTTAGCAACCGGATGGCATACTAAGCCCAGAAATTAAAGAAAAATAAATGTTCAGAGATTATTCTTTCTAGGTTTCATACAGGAAAACAAATTAAAACATGCTAATGCAAAAAGTAAAATCACCTTGGGAAAAATCTATGCCTTGAGGTACCAAGGAGTTTGAACAGCATTTTTTTTCCTGAAGACAGTAGGGTTTCTCCTCGTATTTATTATTACAAATATAAGCTGAGTTGAGATTTATTCAATATTTAATTCAGAATGGGAGGAGGGAACGAAAATCTTAAGGCAGTGTTTGATTACCTACCACGATTACTTTCAAATATTGAGAAACCAGTTTCTCAGCAGGAGACTAATCAGCATTGGGTGAAGCTGAGGAAATTATAGGAAATCAACGACCATTTCTAGAGATGTGAGACTTTACTCAAGCTTGCCTTGGATTGGCTCAGAAAAGAAGCAGAGCTATTTCTCAAAAATTGGGAAGCAGCTTGGGTTATTCATCGGCCAATTTTATTTTATTTATTTATAATACTTGTTTACCGCTTAATAAACTAAAATCCCTAAGCAGTTCACATTAAAATACAATATAACAATATAAAACAAAATAAAAACAATAAACAATTTAAAACATTAGAACTATGTTATAAACAGGGTAGTAACAGTAACTTTTGAAATAAGTTGATCACCCTAGATCTCTTTCTTTTGACTCACCTGTCGTTTTACTTCCTTCTCGCCCACCCCATTTACTTTTCTGGTCTGGTCTAGCGGAACTCCAGCAGCAAGCAGAGAGAAGGGCTAGAGGGAGGTTGTTCATTGTTCCTTTCCTTTCTCCTTTCTGAAAGTAGACCCTGAGAAATGTAGTTTTCTAAGAGCTATTGCAACATCAGAAAGGAAACGGAGGATAGAGAACACCTTGTTTGCTACCAGAGTGCCACTATGCCAACCCAGTAAGCAAGGTGGGAAGTAAGGAGATAGGGGGTTTGGAGGATTGGTGCTCCAGAGGGTTGAAGGCAAACAGGACAGGAGGTAGTAAGATGGACATTCTTTTCTGGACCTGATTAAAATCTGATCTGAAGAAGAATGCACAGGTCATAGTATTCCCTTCACAGGTGAGGCAAATATTATAAACTCCTGAAATGTAATTTTTAAGTTTGGGCCAAATATTACCTCCTCCCTATATTAGCACCGTTTGACCCCTGCAGAAATGGGAGGGGGTCTTTGGGGATAGGCAAATCACTGATATGAATTGATGGACTGTTTCTGTTTGGCTGACTTTCAGTGGAATGCTGTCCCTGGGGGTATATTCATGGCACTGAGTTGACACCACATTCCCCCTAAACCAGGCGCTTTTGGTCCTGCGGGGTTGCTAACTGGTATCCCCATACAAAGGAATGAGTGTGGGGTTTATATGGATCATGGGAGGGGGGAGCTGCCACCATTGCTGCTACTGCTGCTGTCTCTCCCTGGCTGTTTCCTAGGGATTGAAGCCAGGGGAAGGGAGAACCTCCTCTCCAGCAAAAGCGAGGCTCTCCTCCCCACAGAGGCAGCGCAGGGGTGTTCTGGCAGCCATTCAGCTCACAGAATCATATAGTGTGACTCCACCTACCTTTCTATTTCTTCTGTTCTTTTTGAACAAGTTATATCCTACAATTGCTATATTCCAGTCATGGCAGTTGTCCCACCAAGGCCTTTGCTAGACCAGAGGTTATCCTGGGCTGATACCTGGGATCGCCCTTGTGTGTCCAGATGATGCACAGGGGATCCCAGGCTCAGGCAGGGATCAACCCTCCCTGGCCCCGGGATAAAGACTACCCCTTTGGGCCTGGTTTTTCCCGTCGTCTCGGGCTGAGGCCGAGACCGCGAGCATGTGGCCTGTTTCCGCAGCTTTTCTCGGCTCCACACAATTACTCATGAGGAGCCGGGAGCTGTGCATGGGGCGCAGCCCCCCCCCCAGGAGCACTGGGTCCATCGGGGGCAGGGTGGGGGGAGCAGGGGAATCTATTTTTTTAAAAAAAAAACTTACCTTTTCATTTGTGCGCTTGTGTGCAGCCCTTTAAGGAAAAGAAACAAAATGCCGGGCGCAACGGGTCTCTTCTTGCCGCATTGACCGGTACGTCTAGCAAAGGCCCAAGTTTCAGTTATACCTATCAAGTCGTATTTGCCTTCATGTATTAAGAGTTCAAGTTTGTTCTGTTTGTTTCCCATACTCTGGGCATTAGTATCTAGACATCAAAGACCATGTGCTTTGTAGTCTGACTTCATTCCTACTATTTTTAGGTGCTATTGGAGCTGTTCTCTGTGTTATGGTGCATAACATTGTGGCCTCGAAGCTCCCGCCCTCATAGGATTCAGTTTAAAGCCCTTCTGATGAAGTTGTTCATGCTGCGGCCAAACACATTCTTCCCAGCCCTTGTAAGGTGCAACCTGCCCCTTGCCAGCAGGCCATATTCCAAGTAGTATAGCCTGTGGTCCCAGAATCCAAATCTCTCATATCAGCACCACCTTCGTAGCCAGTCATCACCAGTATTTTTCTTTCCCTTTCTAATCCTCTTCTAAGAACTGGGAGGATGGAAGAGAAAACTATCTGGGCTCCAAAGTTCTTGAGTTTCCTTCCCAGAGCTTCAAAATCTGACGTGATAGTTCTGCTTGGCAATATCATTTGTTCCCACATGGATGAGAACAAAAGAATATGTGTCAGTGGGCTTTATGAGTTTCGGCAACGCTTCAGTCACATCTCTAATCTGTGCTCCAGGGAGACAGCATACCTGAAAAGCCCATGGGTCTTCGTGACATACTTGGGTTTCAATCCTACACAGTCTCCTGCAATGACTACTCTTCTCTTCTTCTTGGCCAACTGACCTTCTGCCTGTTGTTCACTGTTGCACAGGGTCCCCTGTAATTCTTCCTTTGCAGGCTGTCCTCCAGTCTCATCCTCTAGTAGCTGAAAGCGGTTACAGAATTCTAATGGTTCCACTGGTGCAAAGTGTCTTTTACTTCTACTTCTCCTGCTCCTGTCACCCTTTCCCAGGGAGTTTCCTCTTCATTGGTTTTCCTCACTTCAGCATTCTCCACCTCTGCTTCCTCTTGCTGCTGCTCTTCAATCTCTTGTGCTTCTTGTTGCTGTTGCAGTTCCACCATTCCACAAGAGAACTCTTCACCTTCTCTTATTCCTTGGAGGCTGGACACTTGCAGCTCAAGTATGCTCACTGGCTTCCCCATCCCCCCTGCCCAGGCAGATATTAACCAATCAGGGATTGCCCTCCAACTGGCCATGCCTCTGATGCAACCCCGGAGCAGTGGCAACAGAAGGCGATGCACCATCCTCGCTGCGTTCTGGGCAAAAAAGTTGGGGTAAAACCCCAACTTTTTGGCTTCAGAGCTTTGGGGGAAAGCCCAGGGATGCTTGCACGGTGGCTTCTGTTTCATATAATCAAACCTGCACCACCACCCACCCACCCTGGGGCTTTCATCACGTATAGAGAGCCCCCCTCTGTATTATATGGGAAATAATGTCTTTCAATTTGTTTCATTGTGTGTGGTAGGAATCACTATTTGACTCACTTTGACTCACTTTGTGACTTACTTTGACTCACTTTGTGACTTACTTTGCATGTCCATTACATCTACATGCAAATTCACCCTTAGGTAATGTGGGTTCCTGCGTTGAGCAGGGGGTTGGACTCGATGGCCTTTTAGGCCCCTTCCAACTCTACTATTTATGATTCTATGATTCTAAGTGAAAATGGGCCCTCATTCAAATGTGCATCATCATAGTCATGACACCCCAATTTCATATTGCTTATAAGGCTCTGCGGCTTCTCAAGACCTGATGGGGGACCCTTCGAACTCCCAGTACAAAATCTGGAGAAGCCTAGTAAATCAATTAGATCAGCCAACCTGCTAAAATCCACCCATCACAAAATGTAACAAGTAGGGGTGTGCATGGACCCCCCGCTCCGCTTCACTTCTAGATCCGCGATTTTTAGATCGGGCCACTTCACCCCGCCCCCGCTCCGCCCATTTCCGCTCTGCTCCGCTCGGAGCTCCGGATCCGGATCGGAGCTCCGTTCCCCCCCCCCATAGGGTTGCATTGAAAGCTAAAAAAGTAAACAACTTTTTTTCTGTTCAAGTTAGAAACCTCACGTTTGGCACCATGACACCTCATGGATGTATACACACGCACGCCAAGTTTCAAGGCAATCCCATCATCCCCTGATTTTTTGGGAATTTATGAAAATCAGGCACCCCATTCAGACCCCTTGGGATAGCTCCGTCAATTTGCACATTAGAAACCTCAAACTCGCCACCATGACAGCTTATCCATGTGTCCACATGGACACCCAGACTCAAGGCAGCCCCATCATCCCCTGATTTTTGGCGGGGCTCTAACCTCTAACGCACCACCCATAACCCTATGTCACACCCCTTTTGATAGCTCTGTCAATTTGCACGTTAGAATCTCAAACACGGCACCATGATAGCTTATCCACATGTCCACATGGACGCCAAGTTTCAAGGCAATCCCATCATCCCCTGATTTTTGGGGAATTTTTGAAAATCGGGCATCCCATTCACACCCCTTTCCATAGCTCTGTCAATTTGCACGCTAGAAACCTCAAACTCACCACCATGAAAGCTTATCCAGGGATACATATGCATGCCGAGACTCAAGGCAGTCCCATCATCCCCTGATTTTTGGGGAATTTATGAAAATCCAACACCCATTCACACCCCTTTCCAATAGCTCCGTCAATTTGCATGTTAAAAGAACCCCTCAAACTCACCACCATGACAGCTTATCCAGGGATACATATGCCGCACGCCGAGACTCAAGGCAGTCCCATCATCCCCTGTTTTTTGGTGGGGCTTAAACCTGCAGACCTCTCAATGGGGCCATTTCAAAGGAAATCCCAACATGCCATGAATTGGGGAGTAGAGATAAACCTATATGAATCTTCTTCCACACTTGAAAAATGGATTTGGAACTTCCAAAACTCCAAGTGAGCGCAGGAAGGACTTCTCCCCTGAGTCAAAGCTAAACACACACAACATCCCTGCAAGGCGGGCAGGAGAGGAGAGAGGGAAGGCAGGCAGGCAGGCAACAGACATTTCTGGGGGCATAAGGAAGTGAGCCAAGGATAAGCCAGTAATGCATATAAAATGGAATAAATAAATAAATAAATAAATAAATAAACGAAGGAGGGGTGGAATTAAAAGCAGCAGTGTTGCTGAATAAACAACAAGAAGAACTTTTTTAAAAAGGATCTGTCTTTTACCAGCAATAAGGGGACATGCCCAGGGGAGGGGGAAGCAGCAGCTGCCAATTTGACTGGTCAACCAGTCTTTTAAGAAGCAAGGCTGTCAGTTCAACTCATGAAAGGCATTGCTCCACCACGAGAGCTCTGAAAAGTGGAACTGTCACTTCAACTCATGATAGGCATCGCTCCACCACTAAGAGAAGTAGACCGCTCACTTCAACTCATGATAGGCATTGCTCCACCGGGTTACTCTCTTTGGAAGGCTCTGATGGCCTTCCAAGTACAGGAGAGAGTGGGGGCACATCCACAATGAGATGCCCTAGGGGAGCTCATCCCCTTGCACCATATCTTTTCAGTTGTTCCCCAAAGTTAGGGTGGGTAGCAGTGCTGTGTTTCTATCTCTTATTATTGGCTTAGTATATGATTTCAGGTTGTGTTTGTGCATTTGGTGGGGCTACTGTTTTAAAAAACACTGGGAAAAGTCCATTCAGACTAAGAAAGAGAAGTTCCCAGAATCCCAAGTTACCCGTTTTGCCTATCCCCTCCTCCAACTTTGGGATCATGTGATCATGACCGGGAGTTGACTCTGCCCCTCAGCAATCGAACAGGTAATCTTTTTCCCGCCTTTACCCTACTTTTTAAAAAATTCTAGCGCGCGACCCGCACCACGCAGAGAGATGAGAGTAGTCTCAAAATGACCCCCATCCACGACTCTCTAAGCACAAGAATTTTCAGAACGATAGCTTATAAATCAACCCAGTTATCCCCGATTCTTTTCCGCAATTCAATCCTATGGGCGAAAACCGCCGTTTGACCCGCACTGTCCGTTTGTTGACCCAATTTTTTTAAAAATATAGCACGCGACCCGCACGACACAGAGAGGTGAGAGTAGTCTCAAAATGACCCCCATCCACGACTGTCTAAGCACAAGAATTTTCAGAATGATAGCTTCAAAAACAACACAGTTATCTATGGGCGAAATGTTTCAAGATGGCGATTGGAGCGCTCCGCGGAAAGAGAAGCACTCCAAAAATGGGTGCTTCTCTTCACCTTGCTTCTAGGGGTCTGCGGTCCGCTTCTACTCCGCCTCTGGGCAAGGCGGAGCAGGCCAATTCGCTCCTGCTTCTGCGCTTCTAATAGGAGCGGAGCACATGCCTAGTAACAAGTCACAAAATGAGTTCAAGTACATTGTATGAAGACTGCAGAAGTAATAAGTGTGCCTCATCATTTAGCACAGACAAAGGCCTGGGTCAGATTTATTTATTTATTTATTTGCTTATTTATTACATTTTTATACTGCCCAATAGCCAAAGCTCTCTGGGTGGTTCACATCAAAGATCCATCTGTGAAGCCTGCCCCTTAATTATGATGACAAATATTGTAATGAGTGAAAAAGAAATGTAAATGAATGCAAAGCAGCAGAAAGAAAATGTGGTGCTGAAAATGGAAACTCTATTGACAATCACTGAGGAAAAAGGAAAGCATAAAATATGTGTGGCACAATGTGTGAGTTGCTTGCGAGTGACTGATTTATCTTTCCTTCATAAAATAAAATTTTAAAAACCCCACCAACAACCAGAAAAATCATGTCTGGCTGAGGTCCTATTGCATGGCTTAGAAGAGAGAAATACTGAAAGTGACAGGATAAGGGGAAATAGAAGCTTACAATGAAGGGCAGGAATGGATACAGCATATGGAAAAAGTAGCCTAAGGCTTTAAAGTCGATGATATAAAATAAGCTGGAGGATGGATTCATATTCTCAAGACAGTAGGCCTGATTCTGATCTTGCTTCAAGTGCTTTTTCGACGTCGTTACTCTTTACATCGGTTTTGCTACATCTTATCTGCCAGGAACATGGGAGAGAGGGGGAAACACAGATTGAAAAAAGGCATTCAGCGTTATCCTCCCACCCCACCTTGTCTGTTCTCCTTGTTTAAGCTTATGATGATATATAAGGCATTAAGCAACACAATCCAAATGTAATATGCACATTGTGTATAATATGCCCTTTCTTGGCACTGGAGGTGAAAGTACAAGATTACGAGATGCCTTCTCTAAACCGTTGGAATCTTACTGAATTTAATGGCGTGCACTAGGAGTTTGTAGTTGAGTCATCATTGTAACTCTATGACAAATTTGCAAGGAAGCATCCTGCATTCCTGTGCCTAGAGTGATGTTATCTTAATGCATGAGATAAACATATGCACTACGGACCAAGCTGGATGAGATGGTAGAAAATCTGTAATCAGATTTTCTTAGCAAGGTTCTCCCCCACACACACCACCTCTCAAAGAAGCAATATGGAGGGGGCCAGACTACTAAATCAGATCTGGGGTGTTTAACCTTTGCCATTTTCTCAATCTACATCTCCCCTTCTCATGAAGCTGCTATTTGCCCTATTGGAAGAAATAAGCAGGCCCCATACCCCCTTCCCCCTGCACAGATATCACTGCTGCAGCTGATTTTAACTAAAGCAATCAGATTAGTGATCTCTTAATGTCTCATCTTCCTTAAAATGGGTAAAATAGCCTTAAAATAGGCCTCCAAACAGGACTTATTTTGGTGTACAGAACACTTATATTTATAATAAAAAATGGTTAATGTAGCTTGAACGACAACTCAAGGTTGGTTATTCTGCTCGTGCAAGTTCTGTCACTAATAAAATGATGCTGGGAATTACAATAGTTATTGTTTGAAATCCATGTGTGTTGGCAAAATGTGGATGGGAAGGTGTATTTGAATATACATAGGTATGTAAGATAAATTTGTTTCAGTTCATTATTTAATTTGGACTTACCCAGTTTGCATCTTCTGGATCAAATACTGGATAATCCTTAGGTCTAGCCTTAGCTAGACCTAAGGATTATCCCAGGCAAATGGAGGGGTTGTCCCTGCCTGCTTCCGGAATCCCCTGGTGTCATTTGGATGCACAGGGATGATCCTGGGACAATCCTAGGATATAGGCCTGGTCTAGCCATGGCCTCAGATGCAATATGTAGTCAAAGTCCATACATTTTCAAACTTGTAATATGACCCTCAAACATTTTTCCATTAGCAGCTGTACATTTGAATAATGCACATGAAAAGAAAGAAAGCATGTACTTTTGAAAAATGTGCACATGTGTACATTTGAAAAATACTCATGGAAAATAATTTCTCTTGAAAGTATGGATTGTCATGAGAAAAGAAATGACAAAGTTTGCAATCTGATATGGACTCGAGTAGGAATGAGCTTTGAGATGGAATTTGGAGATTCTCGGTGAGTTTGTGGTTTGCTAATGCACACATCCCTAACTGTACGTCCCCATCAAAATTCTATCCCATTAATCCTGCCTAACTGTATATGACTTGAACTGGATCAAGGTGAGAATGATGCTGTGAAGCACTGGTGGGAAATGTTACGATCAAAGAAGACAGGAAGAACTGGTTGTGTAGGAAATGGTAACATATGGGAGGCTGCTATTACCCCATCTTCCCATAAGGCTTTTTCAGTTCAGGAAGTACAGGCAGCTTGGAAGGCTACATTGTGAAGGGGAGATGTGCAATAGAAACACACACACACACCACCACCATTGACCACCTCACAATGATTAAACTCAAAAACACTACCAAAATAAATTCAAAATAAGCTATAAAGCACCCTAAGGCAAAATAATAATAATAATAATAATAATAATAATAATAATAATAATAATGGAAGCCTCTTTAATGAGAGAAGAAAACTTTTAGGAAATTAGAAGACACGTTTTGGCACAGTTCAAGCTCCACCTCTCTACTGGAGCTGGTTAGAACACTGCCCCTATCACCTCTGCATTGCAGAGGATGCAAAATGGGGTTTAGACTGCCCAGGGGCTGTGCGAAAACCAAAAGAACAGAAGCTGTGCTACAACACCTGCCAATAGTGATCCCTACCTATGGGAAACTGTTGGAGAAACTTCCCCCTTGAGAAATTTTGTGGAATTTCTTTGCCCTTATTTAGGGTGGAGAATTTTGAGAGGCTGTCTGCACACACCTCTGGAGTGTTTCATCGTCATCATCATCATCATCATCATCATCATCATCATCATCATCATCTCTATACAATGTAAAACAATAAAACAATAAAAACAAGGGGTTGCATCTAGATTGAAGCTGGATGAACTGTGCTGGTGGAAGTGGACTTCCTCACCACCTCCTTCCCATGGCAGCCCCTCCAGACCCCAGAAAATACTACACAGAGAATCAGAAGAACCTGGTAAATGTGGGGGATGGGGATCCCCTATCTGGCAAAGGGAACTTTTGAAAGCACAGCCCTTCCTCTGGTGGAAGGCAGAACTTGAAACCCACCCAAGAACATTAAAAACAGTAAAACACATCTTTTTAAATTCAAGCTTTTAAAGTTTTAACTATGTAATTTAAACGGCTGAATTTAAACAATGTGAATTCAGGCCCTTGCTAAAAGCCAAAAGAGAAGGCCCCCTCTCTCCAGACATTAACACTGTACATGTGGATTGCAGGTTGAGGGGCTACTTAATACGTGTGATAGTTTGGATGGATCTACTTGGCATTATTCAGCTGCTCAATAAGATTGGCCCCTGACTAGGGCTTTACAGTTTATTTGTTACATTTATATCCCACTCTTTCCTCCAAGGAGCTGAAGGCACCTTGCATGATCCTCCACCTCTCCATTTTATGCTCACAAAATGTAGGAAGATTAGGCAGAAAGTCAGTGACTGACCCAAAGTCATCCAGTGAGAGTCAGGGCCAATCAGGGACTTGAATTCTGGTCTCCCCAGTCCTAATCCTACACTCTAAGCACATTATACCACAGTAGCTTTCAGATAAAGTTCAAATAATGTTCAGAATGGAGGATCTTTATTTGTGATGTAATTAAATAGCCAAATCTACGTAGCCCTGCAACAGAAATCAGGACAGAACCAGCAACAAATTGGGGAAACTATGGCTGTGAGTAGGTGTGGAAAAATGTGTGGAAGTGTGCGTGTCAGGCTTTTTCACAAACCCTTTTACTACCATCCCTTCAAAATGACACACTTCGCAACAGAAGTCAATCCTCATGAAAATTTGGCATAGCTCTACTTAGAATTAATAATATTACTAATTTACTACCTTCACATCTGATGTAGTGGGTTCTAGTCTACAAAAGCTTATGCCATAATAAAATGTATTAGTCTTTAAGGTACCACAAGACTCTGTTGCTTCAACAGACTAACACAACCACCTTTCCAGAAATTGTGTTATCAGACACTCTGATGGCTTTCACTGCCTGTCTGTAGAAAAACTGGATTCGAAGAGCAACATCTAATGTGATGTTAGTCCTTTCTATACTACTACTGAAAACATTTATGTTTCAAGTCCCATAGGGATAGACACTCAAACTAGTGTCATCCACTTTCCCAGGCTTTAAGAACTATCTTTTGATGGCCTGCAGCTACACATTTTTCTGCAGTGTTGATTTCATGGTTAATATCGAAACACAAACTTTATATTGCTCTAGGTCTCCAAAATGGGAATAGATTGGGATCTATTCAGGACAGAGCCTGAAGCACAAATAAAAGTTGTTTTAGCAGGGATTATTTACCATTCAACTTCCTTTAATATTCATATTGTACTCCAAATCACGTGTGTGTGTGTGTGTGTGTGTGTGTGTGTGTGTGTGTGATTTATTATTTATTCAAAATAATGTTAGGCTACCTGTAATGGTGAAAACCTGTTAATGTATTAAAAACAACAACAGCCTATAAGACCAAAACCAATTTCAACTGTAAAACATCAGAATCATAAATTAACAATAAGATACTGACAAATCAGCAACATCGCTAACAAGAAGAGCATCCAGCTAGTCATAACAATCAAATCAAATACTTAAGGTTATTACAGCACCTTTTCAACACTGTAGTTCAATCAAGCTTGTTTATAAGAAAGCAGTTTTTTAAAATAATGTTTTATTATAAATTTCAATAAAACAAAGCAAAACAAAGCCATAAAAAGTATCTGCATGATTGAATGTATTAACTCCAATTAATACATACAAAATGTGTGTGTGTGTGAGAGAGTGTGTGTGTGAAAATACAGCTTTCTAGAACATAAATTATACATAAACTTATACATAAAAGCAGAACAAATATCCATATATGTATCCATTTGTGAGTGGTGCCTATATATTAGGAATGGACAGAGTCACCTCTGCCTGGGGCTGTTCACTAAGCCACCACCATCACCCACACCTATTTGCCATGCCATGCACCTCCTCCATGGCTCTGCAAACAACTGCCAAGTGCTTTGTGACCTCCCACTCTTTCCCCAAGCCACCATTTTGCATAAGAATGTGCCCTTCATGTAATGTGGTGTAGATCGCCTATTATGGCCTCAATCTACACAACACTGCTGTTCTAGGAAATATTTGAGCCACCATTCTTATACAAAATGGCAGCTTAGGAAAGGTGTGGGCCACAAACGCCCTAAATCCCTGCACAGCCTAGCTCAGGCAGGGTGGGGCTGTTGTGGGAGATGGGGGAAGCGAGGCGTGGAGGCCGCTGATTGGCAGCCTCTCTAGCTGGCCACGTGTTGCGAGGAAGGGCAACGGAGCCTGTTTAAGCAACTCGTGCCCTTCCCACGTCCTCTTCGCAGTGTGGCTCCCTCTCTCCTTTCCCTGTAGACATTATGGGCTTGCTGGTTGTCCTTTAATGGAAGCCAAGTAGGAATTTTTTGCTCACAATCTTTCATTGGTTGTGAGTTTTTTCGCCTACTTCATACTGCAAGACAGATGGGGAGTATTAATAGGTTCATTGGCAAATTAATTCGGTCACATTGATGGCAGGAAAGCTCAGGCATCTTCACCTGGCGAGGGACGGTGAGCATTCTAAGGCACCTGGCGGTGATTGGTAAACATCTGAGGTTCAACAGCTGCGAGTCCCACGACCCAGCTGGGGAAATAAGGATTACCTCTGAGGCCAACCTTTCTCACCCACTCGCGGGCCCAGACCGTGAGGGAGGGTGTGACACGGAAGGCCTCCCTACCCCGGAAGGGGAAGCTGGAGGGCAGCGAAGTTAGAGGCGACGCCCCTTGGCTGAGAATGTCTCGCCCTTTCAAATAACGGATGTATGCCATTTATAGAGGAAGATGCTTGCTTAGGTTTCCCTTCTGCAGATCCATCAATAAATGTGGCCCAGTTTTATACCCAAGCTCTTGTGTCTGCCTCGTTATTCCCCACATTCCACAATCAGATGCTCGTGGATGAAGCACTCACGGATGGCTCTGGTGAGTGTTGCATGGACTGTGAAGAGCAAAGCTCTGAGCAGGGGGATCCATCAGACTCCACCCCTGTACCAGGACATTGCTACTATATGCCACAAATTCAAATGATTAAAGCATTGTTAAGTCCTCAATTGATAGGAGATGAGCATTATAGGAGATGAGTATTTATCTTTTCAGTTTGTAATAACAGTCTATTAGCTATTATTTAAGTGTAATTTTGTTTTTCAGCTTGTTTCTGGGCTTTTTAGTAGGGTAAGATAATTTCAGTCTGGCATCATATACTTTTCCCCTTTTTACTACAATCTCAATGAATTAAATTTACTTTGGTTTATACAAAATGGGTGAACACTTAGAATTTCTTAACTTTTAAGGCATGACCAATAAAAATGTTTGTATTATATGTTCCTGAATATGCTTTCTTGCTTAATAAGTGTCTTTGCTAGTGAATTTTAGAAATGGGAGGTGGTTTAAAGAACAAACACACCCCAGTTTGGAAATCCCTGAGCCATTATGAGCCTATCCTAAGCCCTTTCTGGGTTTTGGATCTCTTCATAGTAGTGGTGCCTAATTTCATCAGTACGCCCGAGTAATGAACCAATATTTTATGATTCATTGTACATCAAGTCAGACATTGACCAACTGAGCCTGAAAGTGACATAATCAATTTTGATTTTTTATCTAACTTTTCAGCCACTCAGCTTTTCAAGCCTAAATTAAATTAGAAAATAATAAGCAACCAAGTAAAATAATAATGAACAACGTTGTAGACCAATATAATACTGAATGCTGCAAATGTTATCTTGGGTAATATGTGAATACCAAAGTCTTGGATGCAATGTCAAGAGAGAAACCAATGACCCACCATTTACGAATATTAACAGAACAGAAAGTGACAATAACTCATTCCTGTTATAGTTTTTAGATTATCATCTCATAGTCTGGCTGGTTCTCCATGCAATATATCATTGTAAGATGCATCAGGAAAAATTTAGTGGGTTTTTTTTTTTTTGTCCACTACTTATAAGTCCGAGTGTAAGCAATATTTTTTTTTGTCTATTGCCTGTTTTCACAGTGTGAGTTTTGTTATCCTAATGGCTGTAACATGAATTGACTGAGCATTCTAGCTCTCATAGACTCCAAGGTCTTTAAACTACCCACACACACTTTTTTCTACTTCATTGGTGTTGTAACAGAGTCCATTAAAAATCCTGGATTTATTGTTATTCTGACTTCAACTAAGCAGGGCCCTTATTATGATCACCCTGTAATAGTTCATTGAGGAAAACCTTTTAGAGAAAATGTGACTGGGGACCTGGAACGTTCTTACTATTATTTATATTTACTTGTCTTAAGGGGGCAGCAAAAGCACACCAAGTACTTTGAGAGCTCCATTTATCTTCTCTGTCTATGGGTGAGATTAAATGCCGCTCTTTGTAGGATAGTAGAACTTAATGGGGAAAGGGTGTCTTTTTCTTTCTTTCTTTTTGTATCAAGACTTTTTGAAAACTATGTCCTGTGCTTTACCCCAATAATGTTCATTTCTTGGCATTTGCAGGACATACACACAATTTACTAGCATTTCAAAGTATTCTGATGTGTCATGGTAGTGTTTCTGGACAACTATAAGGCTGCTGCAATACACATACATGTTTTTACAAACACTATACGTCTGGCAGTGGCTTTTTGCATGTGTTACAGGAGACATCGTGGGAATAATAGACTGTATAATGCAAATGTGTTCCAGTGCCAGTGTCTTAAAAAGTCAGAGTGGCTCTGTAGTTTGACATCATGATGAGTTCTGACAAATGGGTTATGCACAGCACAATTTATTCTGAATGACTCTCGCCTTTTTGTTGAATGGAATGTGGAGAAATCTTTCACAGGACAAGCTAGAGGTAAGTTCTAAAGCAAGTGATCTTGTTTTAGGACAAATTAGTAGTTGTCCGATCAATTTACTTTACTCTTGTGTCTTCTAGACATAATGTTGCTGTTACTGCATTGCTTCAACTCTCTCGCTAATATACTAAAAGATTATGAAGGAAAAAACCTTATTAGAATGTTTTACCTGATACTTGATGGAAGGGGCACTTCCTGAACCCCTTGCTGTTCAGTAGTTACAAAGGAATGGTCAGGTACCATCTAGGGATGGAGTAGAAATTTGTTTGGTTCTCGTTTTAATATGAGCCAACCTTCCTCCCGCTTCCCAAACTAATACCTGAACTGAAAACAGAATATAAAAATCTGAACATTGGGGGGAAATAGCAATAAAAAGGCATATATTAGGGAACAATGCTGGATATGAAATAACATACAAAAATGTGTACACATTTTCATGTGCACAAAAATGTGCATGATACTTCTTCTTTTGCAGACTTTTTTTTTAAAGCTGATGCAGGAATAGAATGGAATGCATGTGTGCTTGGAAAAAAATGTGACCATTTTAGAAAGTGAAACAGACAGATTTGTCCATTCCTACTACCAAGGGCTTCAGAGGGATTAGTGTCATCAGTGGCTGGTGCACAGGAACTACTGCAAATAGCACTTTTGACACTCAGTCAGGCTGCACGGGTTGCCGATGCCAACCTAGCCATCACCATGGTTTATAAATAATGACGGTCTCTGGTAATTCCCTCACTCTTAGCAGCTACTCTTCAGGAACTCTTCGTGTATTAACCACTTACTGATGGTCACTAAATACAGCAAGGGATATGAGAAATTTGTTTCAGTTTATTTTTCATCAGGATTTACCCAGCTTCACAGTTCACAGGTTCCAGACCAAATGCAGACTCAGCTGCAAACTGCAGTCAAAGTCATTTCTGAGCTTATAATGTAATTTGTAGGGCTGTGATCTGCTTCTCTTCGGTTCGGAGAAGCAGAAGCGGATCAGGGTGCTTCACCTCCATTACAGGTGGAGGAGAAGCAGATCGGGTGGCTAGCGAAGCATGGTGAAGAAAAGTGACCAAAAGCGAATAATTCACTTTTACAATGAGCGCTCTGCCTGCCATTTTGGATATTTTCCCCATAGGATTGCATTGCAGAAAAGATTAGCGTATAACTTTTTTGTTTTTCAAGGTACCTCCTTGAAACTGAATGTGCTTAGAGAGTCGTGGGTGGGGGTCATTTGTGCCTATTTTCAGCACTTTGTGTGCTGTGGTTTGCTTGCTATATATTTTTTTAAAATAGGGTAAGAAAAGCGGGAGGAAGTGCGGAGAGGCAGATTCAACTCCCAATCATGATCACCTGATGAAGCATCCTCCAATCCCAAAGTTGGAGGGGGGATAAGCAAAACGGCATACTTAGTAACTAAGTATGGGATACTGGGAAACTAAGTAACTAAGTTTCTTAGTTAGTAACTAAGTAACTAACTAAGTATGGGATACTGGGAAACTTTTCTTTCTTAGTCTCTGAATGGACTTTTCCCAGTGTTTTTTGAAACAGTAGCTCCACCAAACGCACAAACACAACCTGAAATCATATACTAAGCAAATAAATAACAGATAGGAAACACAGCACTGCTATCCACCCTAACCATGGTGAACAACTGAATAGATGTGGTGCAAGGGGACGTGCCCAGTGCACACTCTTGTCCTTGGAGGGTAATCAGAGCCCTCCAAAGATTAACCAGTGGAAGAAGCTACTATGCCTGTCATGAGTTGAAGTGTAAGGTAGCTTCTGAAAGACTGGTACCTAGACAGAGCCAGTCAAATTGGCACAGTTCCCACTCCCCTGGGCACGTCCACTTTCCTCTTACTGGTAAAAGACAGACATAGCCTTTTTTTAAAAAAATTCTTCTTGTGATTCAGCAACACTGCTGCTTTTAATTCCGCCCCTCCTTTGATTATTTATTTATTTATTACATTTATTATACACCCCATAGCCCAAGCTCTCCTGGCTTTCCCTCTTCAATGAAGTCAGTCAGGCTTTCATTGTGGTTCAACTCCTTATTGTTGTTGTTGTTGTTGTTGTTGTTGTTGTTGTTGTTGTTGTTATTATTACTATTAATATTAATATTAGTACTGCTATTAACGTTATTAATGGCTGTGAACAGAGTGCAGTCAATCAACTCTGAAGCAAGGATCACAAAGCTTTACTCTTATCCTCCTAGTCCCCTAGTTATGGGATGTAAAAGGGACAGTTTGCATTACTGGCTTTGAAACAATCCTTGGCTCACTTCGTTGTGCCCCCAGAAATGTCTGCTGCATGCCTGCCTTCCCGCCTCCGCCTGGGTGCTGTTGTTGTGGGGTATCTGCTAGGACTTACTTCCCCATAGATCTATGGCATAGTCGTACATCTCTGCCTGCCTCTCTGCCCTCCTGGTGCCTGGGAGATGCACTACATGATGGTCTTTGTGGTTCAACCCCACAAGCCTCTGGCATGCTTGCTCCCAGTGCTGCCTGTCCTCCTCTGTGCCCACCTCGGAGGGATGGTTTGTGCATGTCTTGCTTTGACTCAGGGAGGGTATCCTTCCGTGTGTTAAAAGGCAGCTGCATTGCGCGCTCTTGGTGTGTGTGTGTGTGTGTGTGTGTGTGTGTGTGTGTGTGCATTTTTGGAAGTGTTTCACCTGAGATGAAGATCCTTATTTAGGAAAAAAATCTTGATTCCCCCGAATCATCTGTGCTATTGATTGCTAAGGCCAAGCAGTTTGCAATGGATCCCTACGGGTAGGTATGGTTTCCTTATGGGCATACTGTCCTTTGTGGGGGATTTTTCATGGATTGACTTCCATGAAAAGTCAATGCTTGGATTGACTTCCAACTGGGCTTGAAGGTGGATACATGGATAAGCTCTCGTGGTGCCAATTTTGAGGTTTCTAACATGAAAACTAATTGAGTTCTAGCATGGGATTTGAATTGGGGTGATTAAAAGGGAAAAACCCCACCAAAAATCAGGGGATGATGGGATTTGCTTGAAGCTTGCCATGAATGTGGATCTAGATGGTATATGTGAGGGTGCCCACTTCCAAGTTTGTATCTGTAAAAATGTCAGAGTAAATCCCATTTCTGAAAATAGGTGGGGGATTTTCAAAAATTCCCCCCAAATCAGGGGAGGCTCGGATTGACTTCTAACTGGGCATGAAGGTGGATACCTAGTTAATCTCTCATGGTGCCAATTTTGAGGTTTCCTAACATGAAAACTGATGGAGTTCTAGAAAGGGGTGTGAATTGGAGTGAGTTAAAAGGAAAAAACCCTGCCAAAACCCAGGGGATGATGGGATTTGTTTGAAACTTGCCATGAATGTGGATCTAGATGGATTCTGTGAGGATGCCCACTTCCAAGTTTGCAACTCTAAAATTTTTGGAGTAAATCCCATTTCTGAAAATGGGGTGTCAGTTTTTCAAAAATTCCCTGAAAATCAGAAGATGCTTGGATTTGCTTGAGGCTTGATATGGATGTGTATACATGGATAAGCTCTCATGATGCCAATTTTGAGGTTTCTAACATTAACAGAAAAAAGTTATAGGTATTTGGATTTCAATGCAAGTCTATGGAGGGGAAACGGAGCTCCAATTCATATCCAGAGCTCTGCAACAAAGCGGAGCGGACCTGATCCAGAAGTTGCAGATTGGGATCTGAAGCAGATTGGGGGGGGGGGGTCCATGCACAGCCCTAGTAATTTGCAGAACCCCCATGTTTCCAATAGCATACATACATTTGAAAATTGTGCATGAAAAAATGTACTTTTTTAAAATGCACCCAATATACATTTTAATCAATAAGAGAAGAAAGCACACATTTCAAAGATATGTGCAATTCATGCATTATTTTGGGGAAATGCATGTGAAAATATATGCACAAGTTTTCATGTAAAAAGAAGAACAAAATGAAGCTTGCAATCTGGTACAGACTTAAATTGGAGTGAGCTTCAAGATGGAATTCAGAAAACTTCACACATCCCTAACAGCAATAAACATCATAAACAATGGAATCCAGCCAAAGTTAAGCACCTCAAGGATGCAATTCACTGCCACAAGACACATAGTAATGGTCACAACTAACTTAGATGTCTTTACAAATGGATTAGAGGAAACAACTGAGAGAAGCCTATGAAGAACTATTACTAACGATAGCCAAATATGCCCTCCATGTGCAGAAGTTGTATATATCTGGCAACAGAAAATAGTCACCAACTTTTTGACCTGTTGTGAACTCCCAAATGACTGCCCACCATAGGAAACAGAACATTGAACTAGATAGAACTTGGCCTGATCCAGCGATGCTCCAGGTACAGAGGTTTGTTTTGCTGTGGCATGAAAATAAGAAATGCTAACAAAAAGAAAGCTTATGAAATTGCAGGCTGATAGGGATAGATAAATTTACTGCTGTCTGGATCATATGCTGCTCACTGGACTGCCACTGGCTGCCTTATCCTGCTCACTATTCGTGGCAAGCTACCGGGCAGTCCGCGGGTGCAGGGTCAATGATCACAATGTGTTATATATGGGCTGCCTTTGAAAAGTGTTCAGAAATGTCATTGCCTCTGAAAAAAACTCACCATGATAAACATATCTCTGCACTGCTTTAAAAACACACACCATGAGTTTTTACTTTATTTTGGGACAGAATTCAATTCAATTTGCTGGTTTCCTCCTATAAGACCCAGACTATAGTATCCCAAACCTGCCCATTAGCTGAGAATTTCTCCAGATACTTTCCACTGTATGACCTTCAGATGTTAGGCTATGGGATAGTTGCTGAATACCTGTCCTAGGCAAATTTATCTGATGCCATTGTAATTATTTATTTAAAGTATATCACCCTGTTCTTTAGCCGAAAGGGCTCTCATATCATCATAGAGATGAATTAAAAAACAAGACAGTCCTTGTCCTCACACTTACGATCTACAAGTATAGTGTTGTTTTATACTGTTGTTTTTTATATTTTTGATGGTTTTAAATTTTATATACTTTTTAATGTTCACTGTTTTTAACTTTTGTAAACCGCCCAGAGACCATCGGCTACGGGGCCGTCTATAAATTAAATAAATAAATAAATAAATAAGACACAACTCAAAAGGAAAACAGGATAAAGAGGGAGAAAAGAAGAAGCAAACTACTAGTCACAACAGTGATATATAAACTCCAGTATCAGCAGCAATATATCTATCAATATGGGAACACAGGTAAGAGGGTGACATTGCATTCATGTCCTGCTTGTCAGCTTCCTATAGGTATGTGGTTGTCCCCTGTGAGAAAAGAATGCTGGACTAGATAGGCCTTTGGTATGATTCAGCTCTGTTCATCTTATGTTCTTAAGCCAGCTTTAAATGCTGCGGTTCATATAGTCCCTCTTCAGATGACACACTAAGCCATGATGGTTAAGCATTTTGAGCTAAACATTATGGCTTAGCATGTCACGTGAACCATTGGTAGCCATGGTAGCTACATGTTAAAAAATGCTCACTAACCATTTGCTGCAAAAGGGTTAGCGGCCTAACCATGACTCAGGGCCTTGCTAGACTATGCCGGATAAGCCGGCAGGGAGGCAGGGCAACGGCGCACTAACTTTAGTGTGTGCCGCCCCGCCTCCTACACGCACGAAGCGCAGGGACTCTGGAAGCCCTGCAGCGTAGGCCATTTTTTTTTTAGTGTTAAAGGGGCCACATGCGCCCCAAAGACTCTGGACAAGGTAAGTGGTTTTTTTTTAATTAAGCCCCCCCACTCCTGATCCCCCCATGCCCCCTGCCGACTCTTTCCCCGCCCCCGATGTCTGTGCCACCCTCCGCCATCCCTCCCCATCCCCGATGTCTGTGCCACCCTCCGCCATCCCTCCCTGCCCCCGATGTCTGTGCCACCCTCCGCCATCCCGCCCAGCCCCGATGTCTGTGCCACCCTCCGCCATCCCTCCCCGTCCCCGATGTCTGTGCTGCCCTCCGCCCTCCCCCTCTCCTGCCGGTCCGGCCTTCCCCCCTATCTCGCCACCTGGGATCCCCCCTGGCCTGATGGGCACAGCGCTCATATTAGTGCTGTGCCCAGTCCATGGCTTTTCCCGGCTACTCGCGAGTAGCTGCAAAAAGCCACGGACCGTGCTAGACGTTCCGCAGCCCCGGCCTCAGGCTGGGGCTGCAGAAAAGGCGCGCCATAAGCGACTTCGCTTATGGCGGTTCAAATGAGGTCTCAGCATGGCCTGACCCCGGATTCCCCTGTGCGTCATCTGGATGCACAGCAGGGAAACCAGGGCTCACAGAGCGCTAAGACCTCGTCTAGCAAGGCCCTTAGTGTGTTGTCTGAACAGGCCCATAGTGACCCATTGGGAAGGAAACTGTTCAGGTAGCCCAATCTGCTGTTGTTAATTATTATTGCTATTGTATGCTATTTGAAATAAGGGTAGTAAGCTCCCTTGAAGACTATCATAGTTGAAACTCAGCCTAAAAATATTTTTAATAAATAAATAAAATGAGAGAGATAGAGAGAGACTTAAACTATGGCAACAATATTAAGATCAACCAGTCTTCTGTATTACTTTGAATCATTTTTAAAAAATGGGAAAGAAACCAATAAGACTACACAATTGCTTGAATTAGGATAAGATGCAAATCCAGGTCAAATCACTTGCATATGTCTATTCAAGCAGTCCTTGCCTTGAGAAGGCTAAGCGGTATCTTAGCAAGCAGATACACTCTTCTATTAGAGGCTTTGTCTGTGAAATCTTCAAACAAATTGAAATGCACTTGTTGCTCTTCGGTAACCATTTACAAGGTTCAATCTGCATATGAATATGGAATGTACAACCAGATCTGTTTCCTAATTTCACTCTGTATGTTTAGACATCCAGAAAGCTGATAACAAGCTGGGGTATATCTGATGGTTCTTTTAACTCCTCATTTTACAATCTGCCTCAAACATTCTGTGTGTAGTATGCAGGTTTGGGATTCCTTTCTTAATTGCTGAGGTAGTTGATTCTTCCTATTTTCCTGCCATTTTGAAGTTTATGCTGTCTTAAAATATTACATCCTACCATGGATGTGTGGAAGTAGGCATGCCTAGTTTGAGGGAGGATGAGAGAGGCATAAAGTTGGTTCTTTACTGAATGTCAGATCCGGTGGAATAGTATAATTTGGCTGAAGCCATGGTCAATGTGTACTAATTTTTGTTTGCATAGATAACAGGACTTATTGGGAAAAAAGGAAAACAGCCCCCCCACACACACACACCACGGGGTCATTACTCAGGCCCATAGGCTGAAATGGGCCCACCTGGTCCCCATCTGGGTTTCTGGTATTCCCCAGATGGCCAAGTTCCTTTACCTTTGTGTTCCTTTCCCCTGACAACCAATAATTTGGTGGTTTTCTGTTTTTGTGTGTTACTTTTTCTCATTCTAAATGGTTGAAATGCTTCCCCTAAGGCAGAAAGTGCTTTAAACTAAAATATGCTGGTATTTTTCGCCCCTGTCCCCATTTGTCTTTGATCCTGACCACCACTGGAATTCAGCTCACAAAAGCTTCTCTGAAATTGAATTTAGCCTTCACGCTGAAAGGAATATGACACCCTGCAACAAAGAGTGGTAGTATATATCTACACATGGATATATGGTGCAGGCCTTGGTTTACTCTAACTATTTTATGTCCAGCTCCCAGGGGGATATGTGAGGTTGGGCATAGCCTCATGTCCCAACATGTATAGAAACTGTGTGCCAAAGGACAGTATGACACATCTTTTTTTATAAATGGCACTAATGATTCCTGGAAGCAAAACTAGCTGACAGGGACATGAATTTTCAGTGGCACACTAGAGGAGGGGGAATATAAATCAGCTGACGTGACTGACTGAAATAAAAATGCCTTCTTGGCTTGCCATCTGGCAAACATTTTGAGCCAATTCAGCTCACTAGGGTCCAAAACAGATATTACTTTAAATCTATATCTAGCAGGTCTTTCTTGTGCAGGGGGCACAAGTAGGGAGTTGGTGGGCTTTTTACATCTAGAATGGGAGTTGGTGGGCTTTTTACTAGGGGTGTGCATGGACCCCCCGCTCCGCTTCTCTTCCAGATCCACGATTTGCAGATCGGGCCACTTCGCTCCACCCCCGCTCTGCCTATGTCCGCTCCGCTCCGCTGCGGAGCTCAGGATCCGGATCGGAGCTCCGTTTCCCCCCCCCCATAGGCTTGCATTAAGCTAAAAAAGTATACAACTTTTTTTCTGTTAAAGTTAGAAACCTCAAGTTTGGCACCATGACACCTCATGGATGTATACACATGCACGCCAAGACTCAAGGCAATCCCATCATCCCCTGATTTTGGGGGAATTTATGAAAATCGGGCACCCCATTCACACCCCTTTTGATAGCTCTGTCAATTTGCATGTTAAAAACCTCAAACTCACCACCATGATAGCTTATCCAGGGATACACATGCATGCCAAGACTCAAGGCAGTCCCATCGTCCCCTGATTTTTGGGGAATTTATGAAAATCGGGCACCCCATTTGCAGACATGGACTGTTCTCTGACATTTGGACAGATAAAAAAAAGGGAAGTGGGCACACTCACAGATGCCATCTAGACCCACAATCAATCCCATCATCCCCTGATTTTTGGTTGAGCTTAAACCTGCAGACAGCTCAATGGGGCCATTTCATGAATTGGGGAGTAGAGATCAACCTAAATATGAATCTTCTTCCACACTTGAAAAATGGATTTGGAATTTCCAAAAGTCTAATTGAGCGCAGGAAGGACTTCTCTCCTGAGTCAAAGCCAGATACAAACCATCCCTGCGAGGCGGGCAGGGGAGGAGGGAGGGAAGGCAGGCAGGAAGCAGACATTTCTGGGGGCATAATTTATTTATTTATTTATTTATTTATTTATTTATTTATTTATTTATTACATTTTTATACCGCCCAATAGCCGAAGCTCTCTGGGCGGTTCACAAAAATTAAAGGAAGTGAGCCAAGGATAAGCCAGTAATGCATGTAAAATGGAATAAATAAATAAATAAATAAATAAACAAAGGAGGGGTAGAATTAAAAGCAGCAGTGTTGCTCAATAAACAACAAGAAGAACTTTTTTAAAAAGGCTATATATCTGTCTTTTACCAGTAATGGGGGGGGGGAGTGGACGTGCCCAAAGGGGGAAGCATCAGCCAATTTGACTGGTCCTGTCTAGGTACCAGTCTTTTAAGAAGCAAACGCTCACTTCAACTCATGATAGGCATTGCTCCATTGGATTACTCTTTGGAGGGCTCTGATGGCCCTCCAAGTACAGGAGAGTGAGGGCATGTCCACATGCCCTAGGGGAGCTCATCCCCTTGCACCACATCTATTCAGTTGTTCCCCAAAGTTAGGGTGGGTAGCAGTGCTGTGTTTTTTCTATCTCTTATTATGGGCTTAGTATATGATTTCAGGTTGTGTTTGTGCATTTGGTGGGGCTACTGTTTTAAAAAACACTGGGAAAAGTCCGTTCAGACTAATAAAGAGAAGTTCCCAGAATCCCATCTTACCTGTTTTGCCTATCCCCTCCTCCAACTTTGGGATCATGTGATCATGACCGGGAGTTGACTCTGCCCCTCAGCAATCGAAAAGGTAATCTTTTTCCCGCCTTTACCCTACTTTTTAAAAAATTCTAGCGAGCGACCCGCACCACGCAGAGAGCTGAGAGTAGGCTCAAAATGACCCCCAGCCATGACTCTCTAAGCACAAGAAGTTTCAGAAAGATAGCTTCAAAAATAACACATTTATCCCCTTTTCTTTTCCGCAATGCAATCCTATGGGTGAAATGTTTCAAAATGGCGATCGGATCGGTCCGCGGAAAGAGGATCGCTCCGAAAATGGGCGCTTCTCTTCGCCTTGCTTCTAGGGGTCCGCAGTCCGCTTCTACTCCGCCTCTGGGCAAGGCGGAGCAGGCCAATTCGCTTCTGATTCTCCGGTTCTAATCGGAGCGGAGCACATGCCTACTTTTTACATCTGAATTAGGATTCTTGCACTTACTCTAGGTAAGTGCAATGAAAAAAGATGCTAGATACAGATTTAAAGTGATGTCTGTTTTGGGCCACAGAGGGCTTGTGGTACAGTATTCACACAGGAACATACCAGTGTGGAGTGGTGATGGGGGTTTGCGCTTGTGTGAAAGCATTCCCACATAAAAAAATAACCAGAATTATGGAAAGCTCACATATAAAGAAGTTTGAACAGACCTCAGCTGGGCCGCATTCCCTTGACTATAGAAACCTGCAAACCTGAGAGCTGATTTAGAACATTCCGGGGCTTACAAGAGACTGCACTACCTCAGTTTTCACTTGGGTGAATATGGCTTCATGCAGAAATCTTATCAGATCATTTAAACTTACCAGATCAGAGATATTGCACAGTTTTCTTTTTCTTAAAGCTGACATTACACAGTCTGTGAGAGAACAATCCAGCTATTTAGCTCTCTGTCTCAGACACACACAGACAGAATACACTTAAAATAGACATTCATACTTGGTGTTGTTATTGTTATCCTATCAATCACTGGTTAAGTATAATGGTGTGTTTCAAACAAAGGTGTCATTCATCATGCCAGGACATCAATCTTTGGTTGTTGTGGTTTTTTTTATCAATAAAAATCAAAGCTTCTAGTTGAAGCAGAGAATCAAAAGAGGCCATTTTATTTACACTATCTATGGATTTTACGTAGTCTCTGACCACTAATCAATCTCAACTATAGATGCTATTTCTGAAGATTTCAGAGATACTTTGATCAGCACATATTTATGGAAAGTAGTAAGCAGCTTTGTTAGGCCTGCGTTTAGTCATCTTCCTACCCCCAGTTTCTCAATTGTTCTCCAATGAGCACTTCTGCCTTTGGTATTTTTCAAAGAATATTAATTGTTACATTGTTCCTTTTCAAAGACAATGACAACAGGATTATAAATTTTATCTTGTATGCATTGAAGTAGTAGGAAGAGAAAATGGAAACAATATTCAGACAGAATTAATGTTTAATAATAATAGTTATAATACTAATAAATTTATTTCTTGCCCGCCTCTCCCTCTGGATCGAGGCAGGGAACAGTGTCACAATGTTACACTATCTGAGGTAGGGGGAGAATTTGGGGGTCTCAATTTAATTATTACTTGCAAAATTATTAATTCTATATGTTATGGTCCCATCTCTCCCCACCTCGCTCCGGACTACTTTCCTAGGAGAAAGGAACAGGAAGTACTAAGGACAGCCTTTTGTGAGGTCAAGGAAGTAAGTGAACATTTTTAAAAAAGCGATTAAACAGCTACAACATTAGTAAGGCATGTAGAGATCACTAGTAATAAGACCAGTGAATTGAGAAGTTGACTGAAATGACCAGGGGACTGGCATGGCCCACTAGCCAAAATGTGCCCGGACATGATTCTGCTCACACCAATCTTAACACCTAAATTCATCCATCACCCTCACTGGGTGAGGTAGGTTCCCCATTTGTACTGCCTAAAATTATTGTTGGTTGCACCACACCTTCACTAGAGAGACAACACCACCACTCATTAGCAGCTCCAACCCTTGGCCTTGAGAGAAGATAGGTGGAGAATTTCTGTGACCTTCATGGTCCCCACACTTTTGTGTGGCTTGGTAAGTAACAGTTTGATGAGTCTGTCTGTCTGTTCCCCCACCCTTAACCTTTAAACAAATAGAAAGCTCCTGCTGCATGCAGCAGCTAGCAACTGGCTACTAGTCACTTCTCAAATCTTTTCAAAATGGCACTGGGAACATCACTAGGTGATGATGTAGCATAGTTTCCAGTAATATGGGGGAAATGAATTCCCATCTAATTCTTAAACAGATTTTAAGTTGATCTGCAGCCAGCTGCCAAGTGCAGTGGCATTTCTTTGTTTAAAGTTATTTTTAAAAAAGGGGTGGGGAAGATGGAAATCACTTAGACACCTTTCCAAATAGCAATTTCCTACATCCTGAACGGCTTCTCCCACGAACATCTACCTCACTGTCAATCTTTGGATGGGTTTTCAGTCTCCCCATGTCTTACCTGAACATTGAGAAATTAGCACAGGCAAACGTTTGGATGAGTCCTGCTTGTCTCCCCATATCCCATTGAGATGGTTCTCTCAAGCATTTCCTGATACTCTCTGTACCCACTCAGTACACACCTGTACTTGCTAAAGTTGAGACAAGATATCAACTGAAACAGCCAGATTTAATCAGAGCAGTCATAGGAAATGTAGATGAAACATCCCAGATGTTTCAAAAGAAGAAGAAGAGAAAAAGAAGAAGAAGAAGAGAAAAATCATTTGCCATCCTACAGCTCATCATAGCTGCTTTCCAGTCATGGAATTCCTTCTGGGCCCATTAAAGTCAAGCAGCTATAGCCTAGTGCACTGTCCTCACCCAAGTTCATGATGCTTACTTTCCCCAATGACACATCAGAACCTAAAATTAAGGCAGAGTGAGGTGGCCACCTCAGGAAGCAAGCCTTATCAGACCACTGCAAAACCTCTGATCTCTGGCAATATGAAAGCTGTTCAAATGTTTTCTTCCAACTCACAATGGGCATCTCAATAGATAGTCAGAATGGATGAATCTGTCAATTCTGGTTTCTCTTAGGACGCAATCCTATGGAAGTTTAGACAGAACTATCATAGAATCATAGAATAGTAGAGATGGAAGGGCCTCTAAGGCCATCAAGTCCAACCCCCTGCTCAATGCAGGAACCACCCCCTAAAGCATACCTAACAGATGGCTGTTCATCTGCCTCTTGAATGCCTCTAGTGTGGGAGAGCCCAGGACATCCTTAAGTAATTGGTTCTATTGTCGTATACCTCGAACAATCAGGAAGTTTTTCCTGATGTCCAGCCAGAATCTGGCTTCCTGTAACTGGAGCCCATTATTCTATGTCCAGCACTCTGGGATGATCGAGAAGAGATCCTGGCCCTCCTCTGTGTGACAACTTTTTAAGTATTTGAAGACTGCTATCATGTCTCCCCCCAGTCTTCTCTTCTGCAGGCTAAACATGCCCAGTTCCTTCAGTCTCTCCTCATTGAGTTTTGTTTCTAGACCCGTAATCATCCTCGTTACCCTCCTCTGAACCCCCTCCAGCTTGTCTGCATCCTTCTTGAATTGTGGTGCCCAGAACTGAATACAATACTCAAGATAAAGCATAACCAGTGCCGAATATAGGAGAACCAGTACCTCATATGATTTGTAAGCTATATTTCTATACTTCTCTGCAGCCCAAAATAGCATTTGCTTTTTTTGCAGCCACATCACAGGGCCCTGCTAGACCTACCTGTTAATCTGGTGAGGAGAAGGAGGGAGGCCGCACTGCAGCTAGCGCAGGCCGTCGCCCCTTTCTACATGCGAGATGTGATGAGGTAAGGGAAAGCCCCGTCGCGTCAGCCATTTTTTAAAAAAACTTATAGGGGCCATGTATGCAGGAGCCCACCAATGAAAAGGTAAGCCTTTTTTTTTAAAGGTTCCCCGCTCCCCCTGCTCCTGATTCCCCCCCACAATGTCTGATGCCCCCCAATTGCCCCCCTGCTCACCCGCTCGTCCCCTCGCTCACCCCTGCTTGCTCGCCCCCCTCGCTCGCTTGCCCTCTCGTCCCCTTGCTCGCTTGCCTGTCTGCTTGCTCGCCCCCCTCGCTCGCCCCCCTCGCTCGCCCCCTCGCTCACCCGTCCACCCCCCGCTCACCATGTCCACCCCCCGCTTGCCTGTCCTCCACCCCCCACTCACCATGTCCACCTTCCACTCACCTGTCCACTCCCCCGCTCGCTCACCCGCTCGCAATGTCCGATGCCCCCTCTGCCCCCCTGGTCTGTGATCTCCCCCCCCAGCCTGATGGGCACAGCACTCTTATGGCCACAAGTAGATCTGGTTATCCCGGGTCAAGGGAGGGTTTAGCCCGGCCTGACCCCGGGATCCCCTGTGCGTCGCCTGCACACACAGCAGGGAGCCCAGGCCTCGCACCAGGCTAAACCCTCATCTAAAAAGGCCCACACTGTTGGCTTGTGATCTACAACAATTCCAAGATCCTTCTCACTTGTAGTATTGCTGAGCCAATTATCCCACATCTTGTAACTCTGCATTTGGTTTCTTTTTCCTAGGTGAAGGACTTGGCATTTGTCCCTATTAAATTTCATTCTGTTGTTTTCAGCCCAGCACTCCAGCCTATCAGGATAACTTTGAAGTTTGCTTCTGTCCTATTACTCCCAGCTTTGGGGAATGCTGGAAGTTGTAGGACTTTCTATGTCTAAACATGCATAGGACTACACCCATAATTTCTTATTTTTCAAATGCTAAATTCAGGTTATCCTGAAATTGGGAGAATTTGTTTTTGTTTTATTTAAATGTTTTCATGAAAATATGTAAACATTTTGTGCACATATTTCCTGATACATGCAAATCATGTGAATTTGCCTAATATACCCAATTGTGCAAGCAATTTTCCTAGTAAAATGCATTTTGGAACACTAGTTTTACTAGTATATGCATTTTTGTAGGCACTTTCCCTTAATATATGCATGTTTTTTTATTGAAGAACTCTATTGCAAAATTCAGAGAAGTGCAAATTTTGAAGGATAGCTGAGTATCCGTTTGTGTATTGGCTTGAAAGTGCAACTTTAGGTAAGATTCCATTAAAATACAAACCAAATGAATTCCCACCCCCCATCCTTAATAAATAGTAGCCACATAGGTCACAAAAGGCACAATCCTATGCATGTTTAAACAGAAAAAAGTCCTACAGCTCCAAGAATTCTTCTGCTAGCCCTACTGCATAGGATTACATCCTAAGCAAACTACACAGAACAGCATTTTTAAAATTTATTTTTGCACTTTGCAAAAATCAAAGAAGCAAAAAACTGGACATTCATACAGCTATGCATGTGCATGTTTATGTGCAGCGTATTGTATTTAGCTACCTATGGTAACTTGGCTTTTCTTGAGAGCATTCTCAGCTTCCGAAGGCCTAGCCTCCATTTTCATATAGCTCCCTTACTTCCAGATTCCCGCCCCATACTAGTAAAGATATAGATCTTTAACCTCATTTGGCACAGCATGAATACATTGATTATTTAAACAGAAAAGCTTGACATGCTGAGAAAATCATCCGTATTATGCTTCCGATGGACTTCTACTGATAACGGTTTTGATAAAGGGATGCTGAAAGAATGATGCAAGCATATTTTGGAAATAAACTCTTTTTACATACAGCCAACTGCCTTGTACTTGACCTGTCTCAAGATTATAATGGTAATTCTATAGTCCTGTGAAAAATGGAGTTAGACATACAGGTATCTGCATGATCATTGAAAAACACCATGCTGCTAAAGTAATGTGGAAAATTGCTCTATGTGTATTTAGGGTTGGATCCGATTTGGATGGGGTCATGTGCAAACAGACCCTGAGCTAGGAACTATCTCTGACTTCAATTCCATTTCGAATTGAAGTCATTTACTCGTTTTACAGATCAGCAGGCAAAGTCAGCCACCTTTTAATGATGAGGTTTTCCCATTCACTTCAATGTCACAGACAGCTCTACATGTAGATCCTCAGAGCACATGTGGAGCTGGGCAAACAATGAAATAAAATCTGAGAGCTAAGCTTCTCAGGCGTGTTGGGGCTCTGTGGCACTTTAGATCAGAGTGAGTGTAGAATAGACAGAGTAACAAACTAGAGACATGTCTTTGATTCAGGCATTCCTGGAAAATTAAATCTCTAAATACTAAGTGTTCTCTTTCCTATTGAGGGGAAGGGGAAAAAAGACGAGGGGTTCAAAAGCTTACTTTTAGAAGCATGAGACTCAATGCTATTTTTAAGCTGGAAACAAACAAAAAAACCTTTCCCAGTGGCTTTAAAATAAGAAATCTAAGTGTAGCAGTGTTTAGGCTGCATGGTGGTGAGACAGATACTGCATTGTCTTGCTTTTGGTCCTGGGGACCAAGCATTGGGGGTGGGGGGAAAGATATGAAAAGTCAAGGTGACAGAATAGGAGCAAATAAAGAAAAGAGATATAAAAAACAAAAATGAATCAAAACACCCATGCTTTTGGCGGCTCAAATCAAAAAGGCATAAGAAATTGTCCAGAAGAATGGTAAGACACCTGAGATGTGCTCAGAGGAAGAATTCTTTCACTATGAAATAAATACTGATCTCTTCCCCCTGCCACTAGTAGTTTTGACAGTCTATGTTATAGTTTGTATCAAACATAATCTATGGGGGGAAACTGTCAACTTCAAGAAGGTCACAACGTTTAACAACCCAGCATGCTGATTCAGCTTACTGCATTTATCGTTGTGTGTACGTTCCTCCCTAGTTACAACAAGTAAAACCTTCTCAAGCATATGCTGTTCAGTTTTCTTCTCTGTCTTTCTTGCTGCCGCCCCGTATACTTGGATGTCTGCGAGGGCAAGCTGGCCAGCTATGTTGGCAAACAGTAAAAACCAGCAGTTATTTACTTTTACTGTTTTGTGGGGGCAAATGCCCAACACTGGCCTGGGCAAAATCTAGTCAAAGTTGCACACTCTTGAGACCCACTGCCTTTGACAGGAGAGATCTAAGCATGTGCATAGCTCTTACACTGAACACACTGAACCTGACTGGACCACACATGTACCGGCTTAAATTGTGCAAACAGGAAGTCACTAGCATGACAAGACCTGTCTCCTCTCCTCCAGCGCTCTTCAACACCAGAAATTCTGCTCCAGAGGGTTTCTCAGCCACCCACAAGACCAAATTTTGAGGTCCTGTGGCCGGGTGGGGTGGGGTGGGGGGCTGCAGAAGAGGGGAATTCATTAAGCAAATGTCTTCCATCAGTGGAACACCACAACTGTACTTGAAGCTCGGTATATTTGTATTGTATTTTATGTTATGCTTTTATGCTGTTTGTTTTATATTTTGAATGGTTTCCACAGTTATAATTTTTGTAAACCACCCAGAGAGCTTTGGCCATTGGGTTATATAAAATGCAATAAATAAATATACTTTCAGTGGTTTGGACATTGACTTGCTTTAAATATCCAAGAGCTAAAAATGGGGATTCATGGAAAAAGCTCTTGAGTAGTGAAGAAAAAACAAGTTGAGGCTGCAATTCTATGCCCACGTACCTGGGAACAAGTCCGCTGAAGTCAGTGGGTCTTGCTTCTGAGGAGACATGCATAGGATTGCACTTCAAGTGTCCCCCTAAATGGAGATATTTCCACACTTGGCTCATGTTAATAGGTAAAACATGCCGGTTGCATGTGATAGTCTTCTCCAAATAATAACTTTTAAAGAAAAAAAAGTCTTTGGTATATAACTTATAACCCAGCGGGTAACTACATCAATAATGTGAGACGTTTTCTTAAGTCTCTCCCCCACCACCATAATGAATTTCCCTCTTACTTTAAAGTAATAGCCAACACAATCATATCATAAGTGCAGTTTAATTTGGAAGAGGACTTCCTATTTTAAGTAGCTTTGCATGAAAGCTCAATTTATGAGCTGTGGATGTTTAATAATTTATTATCCTGGATGCTTCAACTTTACCTATTAGGCATAAATCTATGACAAAAGCTTGGAGGTAAGAGCTTTTATTAGATTAACAGGATGCAAGTATTATATACAAGCTTTTGGGACCTAATTAGAACATTCCTCCTTCTGGCTTTCACCATATATTACAATTGACAATAGAAAGCAGTGGGTTGTGTGAGAAGGACTAGTTGGTAGAAAGTGGAAGCAGATTTTATCTGAACCTAAGGCTAGTTTCTCACAATCACTCCACATCTGTTTGGTCTTTCTTTCTTCCTTTGTCTATTTTTGGTCAGACGATCTATGAACTACAGCAGACCAAATCTTATATTTTATATCTACTTCTAGCTAGAATCAGCTCTCCAATCACTGTTCATGCCAAGTGCTTGTAAGGGGTCTATGGCTTTGCAAGATTTTTTTTTCTACATAGGACTTTTGAAGTACAACCAGTACCCAGTGGACCTACTGCGGCCATATTGTCATCTGAGCATAACACATTTTCAGACATTGCTGATATTGAACACACCACTACCTTCAGATGTGTTAAAAGGAGGGACAGTGAGAGATCTGAGGGAGTTCAAAATACACAAATGCACAAAAGCCTGAAAACTACTAAATGGTTGGTGGTTGGAGAAAACAGAGTGGCTCCAAGGGAAGGGGTGTGTGTCCCTCTGGGGAATCCCGGAAGCCCAGATTGGGGCCCCAGGAGAGCCCGATTTGGCCCCAGGAGAGCCCGATTTGGCCCCAGGGCCTGAGGTGCTCCACCTCCAGTGTAAAAGGTGGCAAAGGGCATATTGCACAGTGAAGTGCCCACAAGGACAGTTTATACTGTGAATTGATACATAATAATTTCCTTCTGGATATCATGGGTATCCTTCTAAGGTATCAAGGTTATTGTTCTGGGTATCATGGGCATCTTCAGCCTTATCCCTTCCCCAGATAAGCTTTTTTGTTTATTTGGGAAAGCCCTGTTATGAAGTGCTCTTTGAGTTTTGGGAAATTCAAAGTATCTGTCACCATAAAAAAAAATCCTTGGTCACTCACTGGGGGCTGCAATTATAGTGGAGAACAGTTGAATATCCTCAGAAAGGCATATACTTTTAGAGAGTGGCTTGGCCTCTTCCCCAGCAACTCACTTTATTTGAGAGCTGAAGTGTTAAATACTCCTCCAAAGAAAGCACAGTGATTGGAACAGAATTGTAAAAAATATAATGTCACCATGTGTCATTCCATGTAAACCCAAACTACTCAGCCTGGGGTCTCCAAGATGGTGAGATACCCCCCAAGGTATCTCACTTGGCATACAAGCCTCTTCCTTTCATTTTCCCAGAATGCCTCTGGGTCTAACATTCTTAGGAAAGGAAGAGGTTGTGACAGATAAAGTTTTGTTTCCCAGCATTCCCAGCTAGCTAAAATTATCTTTGAAGAGGGAAAGAAAAAGAGACCCTACTGTTGTCTGGTAACCTTGAAGAGCTGGGAGCAATCTGGGTGCTCCGGGGGGTAATAGGGATGATGTGGGGTATGTGAGGAGCAGCCTGGGGCTGGGGAAGCAACATGGAACAGCATGGGGTGTTTTGTCTTTTTGGTGGTGTGTGCTTTTCCTGTGTTTTTGCATTTTTTTGTGTTGTGTGCGAACTTTGTCTCTGTATGTTGAGGAAGGGGGGCATTTTACCGAAGCATTTCTTCTTGAATTACTGGATCAATTTCTCAAATATTTGGACAAAAGATTATTTTCCCTCAGATCACTTAGTTACTAGTCACGATGACTACATGTTGCCTCAGGATGAGAGGTAACATGCCTCTGTATACCATTGTTGGGGAACAACAGCAGGAGAAAACTAGTATCCTCATATCCTGCTTTTGGGCTTTCCAGGGGCATGTAGTTGGCCACTGTGCAAAACAGGATTGGATTATCTAGGCCAGGTTAGGTCTATTATTATTATTATTATTATTATTATTATTATTATTATTATTATTATTTTATATAGCACCATCAATGTACATGGTGCTGTACAGATTACACAGATTACACAGTAAATAGCAAGTCTACCAGGGCTCTTATCATCTTCTTATAGTACATTGTGTTTATGCGTATCTCTGTAAGGCCAAAACATAAGAAACAGGATGGGTAGTTCAGGATTGTTTCAATTGCAGATCTACTAACCAGTTGACAGAAAGGCTAAACAGAAAGAGTTCCTAGACTACTCTCAGATATAGAAACACCCACAGGAGTATCCAGAGGACTGAGATTCCCAACCCTCTGTAAAAACAATTATGTTATACCTAGTCCTCCATGCAAAAAAATATTTTCTTCTAAGGAAAACAAAAGTTACTGTGTGCACTCTAAGGTGTGATGAAAGCATACATTTGTTCAGGTAGGAGTTGCTGGAGATTGTCCTAAGGGTGATTGGAACAGAACATCAAAAACAAACAGCCACCACTCATATAATGGCCTACTCCTCTCTGTGACATGACAAATGTGCTTTGCCTCAAGGGTTAAGCACACCACAGCTAAGACAACTCTTTTTCCAGCCTGGCTGGAAAATGAGTCTCAATTTTACATTCTAGAGGTGGCTAATTTTTAATGCAGGACCACATACAAACAAATGAGGCTATAAATAATAACTTTTCGCCTGACTGGTCCAGATTTTCATTTGTGTGACTCAGTATAACCAATTGCTGAACAATTTGATTTAAATGGTCACTGCTGATCAGGGTTTCCTGATTCATGGTTTTATTTTTGTGCTACTGATAAAGATACTGAGCAAAACTCAAAGGGGAAAAAGAGAGAGCGCAATGAACATTGTTTATTGATCAGAATACTTCCTTATGCATATGGATAATTACAGCATCCAGTGGTCCAGCAAAATGTATTAGCTATTTAGGGACACATTCTTCCATTATTTACATCTCTGCAAACCTGGAGAAATTCCATTAAATTTAATGTGTGTGTTTACACAGAGAAGTGCCTGATTTAGGTTTCAGAGAGATAATTTACATGGAGTGGATAGGGGTAAAACCTGTTCCACCACATGCCATATAGTGTAATCACAGAGAAATATACACCACCCAGGAATTTTTCATTTCCCCTGAAAATTAAATTTGTGAATTCCACTTGAGGAGGTTGCAGGGAAAGAAATATCTTTCTCCTTGGCCCTTTCTACACCTAAGGTTTATCCCAGGAAAATGGAGGGATCATCCCTGTCTGCTCCCGGGATCCCCTGTGTGTCATTTGGATGCACTGGGATTCTGGAGGAAAAGGCAGGTGTAGAAATGGCCCTTACCTCACTGGTGTAAAAACATTAATTTTGGTACAGGTGGCAGTTCCGAAGGACACTCTTATTTGTTGGGCCCCAGAGCATATTCAGATGGCTGTTTTTTGAGGATCTGCATTTGAATCAGGGTCTTGAACTCAGGCCTGTGGGCAAAAACTGGCCCAATCTGAGGCCATGGCTAGATGAGGGGGTTGTACGGTGACAATTTCATGATTTTATGATCAGGAGATCGTCGCCCTCATCCACACGCAGTGTGCGACATTGCAGCAGCCATTTTGTTTTCTGTTCTTTACAGGAAATGGAGCACAAGAGTGCTCAAATGAAAGGTAAGCTTTTTTCTTTTTAAAAAATCCCCCTCCCCCACCCCAGTCCTGGGTCTCGGCTCCTCGTGGTTACTCATGAGGAACTGGGCCAACTCGCAACACCTGGCCACACATTCCGTGGTCTCAGAATCATCCCGAGACCACAGGAAAAGTTCAATGGAAGGGCCTGCCGATATCCCGGGCCAAGGGAGGGATCATCCTTCTCTGCTCCTGGGATGCTCTGTGTGTCATGTGGACACACAAGGATGATCCTGGGGCAATCCCTGGGATATTGGCTTGTCTAGCTATGCCCTGAGTCTCAATCTGCCTCCTTGGGCTCCACAGATGGCCTTGTGTCTTTTTCTCAGCTATCATTGATTTGGTGATTTCCTGGCTTTTGCAGGTGTTTTCCCCATTCTAAAATGTTGAAATGCTTTTCCTAAGGCTAAGTTACTGGGATGAAGAACTCCAAGCTAAAATAAGCAGATACTTTTGGACCTCACCTTTTTGTCTTTGGTCCCACTCACCACTGGAATGCAGCACCCAAGAGCATCTCCAAAACTGAATTCAGCAATGGGCTGAAAGAGGTTTGAACCTGATTTAAAAGCTGTTTAAGAGTTTACACTATTAAGACAATGATCAAATTACTTCTTCTCTAGAGCAGGCAGAAGGTAGATTTCCAGATGTTTTTTATCTTCAATTCCCAGAAGCCCAATCCAGGATGGCCATGATTAAGAATGCTGGGAAGTCCAAAACATCTTGCAATCTACTTTCTTCCTACCCCTGCTCTAGTGTCTAGACCATTTCAGCAAAAGAGAAAAGGCTGTACTGGATCTAGCATGTAGTTAGCAAGGTAAGGAGGCACCACTGTGCAGGCGCGGATTGGGAGACTAGCTCTGGTGCCATTAAAAATGATTAAAATCTTTAATAGTTCTTGTCAGTGTCTAGAATGCTCGATGTTTCGGATTAGAAATAATCCTTCTTCAGGAGCTACAATCAATCGGATTAACACAGTTTAAATCTTATTTACAAAACCGAAATCACATGGGATAATGACTGTGGTTCATGTTTAATGCTCTAGTTAAAATCATTTGCTGCACTTTGTGAGAAGTTTAATTTTTTAAATTTCCCCCCAAAACTTCTTATAAAACTATGCATCAAATCAACTCTAAATTTGATTGTATAGGCAATAAACTGCTATTGAAATGTTAAGAATACCATAGGTGTTGTATCCCATGTGAGTTTGGTTTTGTAAATAAGATTTAAACTGTGTTAATCTGATTGATTGTAGCTCCTGAAGAAGGATTGTTTCTAATCCGAAACGTCGAGCGTTCCAGACACTGACAAGAACTATTAAAGATTTTAATCATTTTTAATCTCTCAATCCGCGCCTTTACTGGATCTAACCAGAAAGCTGGAACTTGTGCTATAGCATTGTGCATAGAATTTGTGGGTGCCCAGAGCATTAGATATTGTCTGACAGTGAAATGTAAAGAAATAACAGAGTGAAATTAGACATCAGGAAGAACTGCAGAAAGAAACATCTCCTAAGCTGTGTGGACAGTGACATGCAAAATGTATATGCAACAGGTAAGACAATCCCATCATTGCAGCCTAGCCCCTTATGATGGATTTGGCAACCAAGTTTTAATTTGCCTAAAGGTCCAATCCTATGGAGATAGCCATCAGCCTCTGAACCATCCAATGCAAGGCAATTGAAGCATGGAGGCAATTCCCATCTCCGTGCTCTGGCTGCCCTGCATTGTTGCCAAGATGGGTGATTTCGCCTGTCTAGCTGGGCAGCTTTGGTGTGGGAGGGGAGGAAGCTGCATGGTGCATAGGAAGGTGCATAAAGCAGCTTCTGCAGTTTCCTCCCCTCCGCACCCCCAGGGACCCCCCTTTTTGCCCTTTCCGTGCTCAATTTACAAGTGCAGAGACATAGCCGGCACAGCGAGAACCGGGCCAGCTGCGAGGGGGAGGGGGAGGGGTGGGGGTGGGGAAGGTGGTTTCTGGGAATCCAAGTCAGCACCTTGGTTCCTACCTCAGTTCCCAGAAATCCAAAAATCCAGTGTCTCGTGCCCATAGGCTTGCGCCCTCTTACCCAATTTGTAAGAAAGAAAACAAGAAAAAAAATCCATAGACATGTACTGTCTAGAGAAGATTTTGCCTTAGTAAATGCTAAGGTAAAACCGATGGAAGTGATAAGAACAGTACCAGGATGAAGAAGCACATGCATTGAATGTAAGCCAGAATAAGCTGTCCAATCACTGTTCATGCCAAATGCTTGAATACAGAAGAAAGGGTTTTGCCATGTAATTATTCATCCCACTATACACATATGTCATGTGAGAATGATTTCAATTTAAACAAAATACATTGCCAAATGGTTGGTAGATATGTACCTAAAGAACTCAAAGCCATCAATTTGCGTTTCACTCCATATCAGTAACACGGAATTCATAATTAAATGAAGACATAAAATTGCATTTTAAATTATTCTTCAAGTGTTCTTGCTGCCTGCAAATCTAACAGCTCACAGAAGAGCTAAAGGTGGTAGAGACTGTTATTAGCAAAACAAGTCAAATTCATTTTTGTGACAACTTGTGCTGAAAATTTGAAATATGTGGCACTGCCAATGTGAGAAGTTTTATTTTAAACAATGTTTGAAAAATCTTGCAAAGGGAATTTTAATAACTTTGGATTCATGGAATCGTTATGGGCCAGGATCTTTCATAATGAATCAAAGCTCTGATCTTGTAGCATTACGAACACTGGCAATCACAATTTGAATTTCATTTCAACAATTGCAAGTATTTCTGAACTTCAAAGGACATTTTACCAAGGCCCTCAAAGGGCAACCTTAATTCTTATAGCTGGATGTACAAACTAGGCAATTTCAAACAAAGATAACGGCTTAAACTTTTCTTTGGACATAAATATCTCTCTAACACAGAAGGGATTGAGATTAGGCAAAAGTACATTGTCAGTGAAAGATATACAAACAAGCAAAACTCAAGCTTGTAGAGGTTATCCAAATTCCACCTTGAAGATTATTCTGTCTTGTGCCTGTATCAGATTGCAAGCTTCTTCTTTTTCTCCAGATGAAAATTCATACCTATTTTTTCCAACTGTATGCATCAATTATGTGCATCATTGAAATCAACATATTCTTCTCCCATTGATTAAAATGTGTTTGTGCACATTTTTCAAAAAGTACTCATTTTGTCATGTGAATTTTTCCAATGTACATATTGTATTGAACAATTTTTTCCTGATCTGCAAATTTCCTGATCAGAAATGTATGGACTTTGAGCACAGATTGCAATTGAGTCCATGTTCAAAGTGGGAGATGTGAAGATGGTAAATACGAATAAAAAAATGAATTGAATCTATTTTCTCATACATCCTTATTGACAGCAAAATCTTGTTCATGCCTACTCAGAAGTGAGCATCAGTGAATTCAGTGGGACTTGCTTCCAGGTAAATGTGTGTGGGTTTACAGCTTAAAATATGTGAATGACTTTTCTTAACATTAACAAAGTATTTTTTTTAATGTAATCCCTTTGTTGTCCAGAATGTGATTGTGATTTTGCATTTCTGTAGCATTTTAAGGTGTATTCCTACGCACACTTAGACACTGAAAAGGTCTATGACTCCCAGAATGCCCCAGCCAGTACCAAGTTTCATCTCTATAGCTTTAAAAATGATGGAGCTATAAGCATTTCAGTTATTTGCCAGAATCTATAATGAAGCGCTTATCCAAACACGGGCCAGAGCCCCAAATGCCCTGCACTCTGCCCCATGGGTATCGAACAGTTTTAAAAATTTCCCCTAACCACACCAAAAGTTCAGAGCTCTATCAAAGCACTGTCGGGCCCTTGGATTTTTGGTGCGGAGGGCACACCACTATGCACTACCAATATGTATATATTTCTAGGGTACTTTTCCTGTTTGGGTAAAGGCAACCAATTGGGCATATTGAGTGTCTCTTATACCTGGTGAATGTGGGACAGTGAAGAGAGCTGACCCCAAGTGGAGGCAAACAAACCTGAGGACAGGTTGCATCACAGAGTCCCTTGTACCAGTGGTGGGAGAGCAGAATGCGATGCTATGTTCAGAGCAACAGCCAGAAAAGTTCATAGGATATAAGTAGACAGGATGGGAAACTGGACTTTCCTTACCCTATTTAGAGGGGACACTGGTCTTCATGCAGCACAGTTATGTCACACATGAACTGTAAGATACAACACAGCAGTAGTACGAATGGCATCTGGGTCCACTAGTACCAGCCACATGCTCAAAAGCAGGCATTGTCTCAGTGCGCTGATACTATTATCTTTATGCCCGCCAGAACTGATGATCGCTTTATTAGTACAGTGGCTAATTGGATTGGCCTGTTAATCTGCACAGAGCTTTTACAATCTTCTTCTCATTCTTCCTCCAATAAACTTATTATTAATAGGTGTTTATAAAAATGAATGGGTGGAATAAAAAGGCAATTTCCTAATTGGAAACTATGAGAAAATTAGGGGGTGTGGAATTAGATCTTTTGCACTTGTGAAATATGATACTCCGATTCAAGTTGTAATCATATTTTAAAGGAAAGCATTCAGAATATTTTTAAAGCTATCTTACAAGCTGTTTAGTGCCCTAAAAACCTGCTGTCTTCAATAAGACCAGTGGGAATGCAATATCTTGCAGAAATAGGCTATTCAGTTTTACATGAATCACAGCTGTGATTTCTGTATTTCTGCTCTGCGTATCTCAGAGAACAGTTGAATAGGGTGAACTACTCACCAGAAATAATCCCTTCAATTAATTTCTCCAATTTTTCTGTTTCCTTGCTATCTGCATGCTGCCTTAGAAGCTTAGGAAGTGGTTTGTTGAATTTGTTCAAAGACCACATTTTGCAAACATTCCCCATAGTTCGGTCATCTGTTTCTCTTTTGTATTATTTCTAGGTCATTTCTGTTGTGTGTTCTTCTGCTAACTTGGATGACAGATTTATGTAAGGTTAATAGAAAAGCTTAAAGCTAATTTACATATTATGACATGGAAAACTCTTAAATCTCAGCACATGATGGTTGTGAACACATGGTAAGCCATCTGTGTAATTAGTGTGGACAGTTCTGGGCCACCTAAAAAGAGTATTTGCATCACCCAAAAAGAAGACACTAACATGCATAGAAGATGCAAATTTATACATAATTATTAAAATTTAAATAGAATACAATACAACTCAGCCATAACGTTGAAGACAAAAATCATGCATGGTGTGGACAATGTGGATAGAGAGACATTATACTAGAAACCAGGGTCATTTCATGAAGCTGATTGGTGGGAGATTCAGGACAGATAAAAGGACACACACCACATAGTTAACTCTGGAATTCACTATCACAAGATGTAGTAATGGCCACCAATTTGGATGGCTGTAAAAGGGGGTTGGATAAATTCCTGGAGGAGAAGGCTATCAATGGCTACTGGTCCCAATGGTTATGTGCTACCTCCAGTATCTGAGACAATAAGCCTATATACAGCAGTTGCTGGAGAACATGGGCGGGAGGGTGCTGTTGCACTCAAGCTGTCCTTGTGGGTTTCCTGGCAACAGCTGGTTGGCCACTGTGTACAGACTGCTGACAAGATGGACCCTTGATCTGTTCCAGCATGGCTCTTCTTACATTCTTGAGACTTGACCAGGAGACTTGTCTTCTGTCCGGGTGGTAACTGTTGAGGTGCAAATTCTCAAGGCCCTTGATCATGGTTTATGACTTTAAGTTCACTCCAAACATCCTTCAGTTTGCCTCAACTTGTTCCTGGATAGCTTTACCAGCTCTCCTATCAGCTGTAAGAAGTCAGGTACTTTGGTGCTCTTCAGGGACATTTTGGTGTGTGTGTGTGTGTGTGTGTGTGTGTGTGTGTGTGTGTGTGTGTGTGAAATGTATATTTTTAACAACTGTGGCCTAGGATGGAATTTGTGTTTGGATTACAGATTTATTCCACACTAAATATCATGGTGCTATATAAATAATAATAATAATAATGGAACCTCTTTCCTTGAAAAAAAGGAGTGTAGAACAGGTTGTGTGTGTGAGGCAGTGTCTTTTGCTCAGTTGCAGAACTCTCTCTCTTTCTCCAGATCTCACCCATGGACTCAAGCACTCAATATTTTGCAAGGAAGGAATTGACCCTCGGTGCTGTCCGTGGGGAAGAGCAGGCACTATGGCTGCCCTCTGAGCCCTTTCCAGAAAGAAATAACAAAAAGATGGGAAGCCAAGATGGTTAGTGTGTCATCTAATCAAATAGTTATTAAGCTTCCTGACCTCCCATTCCCCCCTGGACTCCCACCCCACCGATTAATTAGAGCATGCTGCTTTTTGACCAATCAAACCCAATTGCCTTATCAGCATGAATGGCGTCTGGATATTTTCTTCTTCTTCTTCTTCTTCAAGTAACACCACAAGCAAGCAAAAGAAGGGGTTATTCTGTGCTTGTCCAAGAGAAGTGAGTCGACTAAATCAGCAGCTCACTCTGAAGTCTACCTGATGATGAATTTAACAGCCCTACATCTCTGTGGTCCTCTGCATATTGAGAGAGATGCCTTCTGCTTGCTTGCTTGCTTGCTTGCTTGTGTCCATCCTACATCCTTCCCTGTTTATTTTTGTGCCTTCCCCGCTATCCCGATGGTGTGTGGAGCAGTTACTTTTGCTGCAGCCCGTAGGAAAGTCACTTAGCCATCCAGGCAGCTGCTCGACTCTGCCGCCTGCATAGGCCCAACAACTGCAAAGCAATCAAACTTTACAGCATGCTCAATCAGCACACAAGGTCCAATCCACAGTCCCATTTTTTTTTAACCAAGCTGTTTTTTTTTTTTTAACACATATCATTTTGGAGTATTTTCAAGATGCAAACTTAAAAAGAAGACAATCCGGTATGAAAGAGGATATTCACCTTAAGAACATAATCACCCTAATAGGTTGCCACATATCAGTTGCTGGAAAAGAATTGTTTTGTCAAAAAAAAGGACATCAATTTCCATTAAAAAAAATGCATTTGCTAATTTGTGTGTATACATGCAAATTTGGAAATCAGTCCTATCATGTAAATAGAAATACAACAGATATTGCAGTGGAGAGGACTGTTGCCAGGTGGTCAACCTGATCAGTTTGTTGTCCATATGATATGTGCTGATGGACAACTTACAGGCTCCTGCTCTGATCCTTGTAGTGCTTGACAACTCTTCTAATAGAGGACACCTTCAAACAGATGGCTGTCCTCTAACAGCCCTTCAAACAGAGTACTGTCTTCTGAAAAGTAGGACACAATGACACCTTAGCCAGAATCTGATTTCTGGCAGAGAGGTTAGGTAGACCACTATTTCTCTCTAGGTCATTTACAACACATTTCCAAATGGTAAACTAAAGGTGTTGTGAATGGGATGGACATGATGATGATGATGATGATGATGATGATGATGATGATGATGATGATGATACCAGTTCTGGAGCACTCAGGACTTCATGGATGCCATGACAAAATGTAATTGTCCCAACACATGTAGTAGGATACACTCTAAATTTGGTTTCCTCTACTAGGCATGAGGATAGTGATCTGAGGGTAGCATATGCTACAATCTGTCCCTTCTTGTTGACATTTAGACCAACTGTAGCATCTTCCTCTGCAAGGGTGGGGGCCTTCTAGGATTGTCTGCCTCCCCATTTGGGTTATTGCAATACAGGTCTGTCTTTGAAGATAGTCCACAAACTTCAGCTAGTACAAACTATGGCTGCAAAAATTCTAACTAGGATCATTGCTGTGATCATTTTACACCAGTCATCTCCTGACTGCATTGGTTCCCAGATCATTTCTGGGAACAATTCAAAGTGCTTGTTTTTAGGGCTGAGCACCGTCCCCCTGATTTGCCTTGGAGGCTGTTTTGGAGCCTCCGAAATGGCTACAATTTGACTCCGGGTGGTTCAGGGAGGTGCTCACCTCACCTTGGTGCCTTGCCTTGGTGAGATTCGCCCCCTGATGCGACTTGGCCTTGCAATTCCCCGGGTGCTGGCCATGTGGCCAGCTTCAAGGAAAGCTGAGAGCAAAACTGATCGGGTCTCCATTGGACTCCCAACTCCCTGCTAACCCTTGCTGCCCCCTCACCCCCCAACCCAGAGCCACCGGCGCCACTGGGAGTTATCTGGAAATGTGTCATCCTCCTGAGAACTAGGCCATGATTTCAAGATATCATGGGAGCTCTGTTTTAGTGTATCAATGGCTACAAACTACAGTGGCCACAAAGGGTCATTTCCCCTTTACAGACAGCATAGTTTGTGGCCATAGATATACAATAAACAGAGCCCCTGCAATATCTTGAAATTGCAATTCCTGCTAGTCCCAGCAGTGGCTGTGGCAATGTGGCAGTGATGCAGTGGCAGGTGAGCAGGGAGGACGAGGAGAGGGAGGTGAGTCCAATGGACTCACAGCTGTCCTTGTGCTGGCTTTTCCAGGAGGGCAAGAGGAAGGGCCCAGCACCACTCCAAAGTGGCTTGAGGTGCCCCGAGGCTTTGGTACCAATCTGCTTTGGCTTTGGGTGCCTCAGGCCAACACTGAACTGACTCCGAATTGAGGAGAGGTGAGCAGAATCAGCCCACCTTGCCTCAGTATCAGATTCGGCCCAAGGCAGTGCACAGCCCTTGTTGTTTTGACTTATAACCTGGGTAGGAATCAGCAAAACCCAAACTCACTGAAGTTCTCCAAATTTCTTCAAAGCCTTAGCTAGACCTAAGATTTATCCCGGGATTGTCCGGGGGCCATCCCTGTTCATGTAAATGACACACAGGATATCCTGGAAGCAGGCAGGGACGACCCCAGGACGATCCCGGGATAAACTTTAGGTCTAGCTAAGGCCATAATCTTCATTCAGACTTGCATCCATATCAGATTGTGAGTTTTTTTTTGTTCTTGCTGTTCTTTTTGCATGCAAATCCATGCGTATTTTTGTGCATTTATTTTGTGAGGAATTTAATGCTTCCAATAAATAAATAAATAGTAATACCAGTACTGCTACTAAGAATCCTAACCATTTACTTTTCTTCCTGTATTCCGCCTTCTTTCTCCAAAGCGACCATTGTCCTGCTTATAGAACTGAGGCAAGATTCCCAGCATCCTGATATATATATATATATATATATATCCAGTCCAGTCACATCTGCGAGAGTCAGTGAATGGATTCTCACTGTACCTTCATGCCTCATGACAAGTAAAGAATCGTACTGTCAGGTTACCCCCACCTAAATTGACAAAAAATTTGCTGAATTACATTGTTTCAAGCTTCCCACAGTGACAGGAGGCAGTCAGGCCTGACAACCTTTTCCTTCTTGTCTGTTATCTTGAAATCAATTGCACAGCCTGGTGCACAGAGTAATGGCTGTGGAATGTTCGGCAGGGCCTGGCCCATTTTGGTGACTGAAGAAGTCAACAACATGGCTTTCTATTGATCCGAGATGAGTGCAGGGGTGAGTCCAGGCCCCGCCTAGCCTGGGAGTTGTACAGGAAATTGTAGCCTATGGGGCATTCAAATAGAAAGGGAGACACTGACGTGGAAGACATGTCCATCTTTGGATTTAATTAAGAACTTGCATTTCAGAGGGGGGGGGATTAAATAGTTTGATGCCTGGTAGAGGGTGCTCAAACATTTGATGGGTCAAATTACATTTATATGACTGTCCCACTAATAGCCAATCAGTGGACTCACTTTTTAAAACATATTTAGAAGTTCAGAAATAACTCAAGAATGGTAAAAATAAAGAAATGTGGAAGCATTTTTTTTGGCACAGCATAAAGCATCACAAACAAGCTAAAAGCAACATCTAATATAATACCAATATAATACAAAAACAGCAGCAGTAAAAAATTAAATAGGAAAAGCTTGTCAAGAGGGAACCTGTTGGAGGTGCAGAAGAAAAATATTGCATTATTGTACTGGTACTAATATTTATTTATTTAATGCCAGTAGCAGTACAGGTAGTAGTATTTATTTATTTATGTATTGAACATATTAAATGTTTCATAAAAGAAATGTATCTAGGTATTTTACAGTAACAACAATGCTACAAATAAAATAATAATAAAATCAACAATATGCAACTAATAAACATGCTGACATAGCATAAAATACAATATCAGGTATAAGAGGTAAAACCCTAATGTATGGACTGGGATAATAAAACACAAATACACTACAATATTTAAAATACTTTAAAGTATTTAAAAGGCCTGAGAGAACACAAAGGCTTAGCCTGGCATTAAAAAGACAGCAGTGTGGGCACCAGGCAAGCTTTCTTTAGGACAGCGTTCTAGAACTGGGGGCCACTGCCGAAAAAGCCCTCTCTCTTGTTGCCTTCTTCCAAGCCTCAGAATAAAGGGATGCTTGAAGAAAAGTTTCTGTGGATGATCTTAAAGTAGGTCTGGGTACATATGGGAAGAGGCATTCCATCAGGTCCCAAGTTAGGAATGTATAAGAAATTTGTTTCAGTTTTTGATCAGGATTTACCCAGTTTTCATCTTCTGGACCAAATACAGACTCACGTAAAGTTTGTACATTTCTGAGCTTGCCATGTGATTCGCAGATCTGCCCAAATGCATTCAGCAGCATATGTACATTTGGAAAATGTACATGAAGAATATACATATATTTTAAAAATATGAATGATGGGAAAAGAACGCAAACACACGACAGGGAGATGCTTGTAAAATGGTAAAAACACCTTTTCAGGAGAAAGAGTTTGCAAATGGAACAAGATGGATTGTACTGGAAATAGAAAGACAACAACATGGTGAGAGCTGTTCGGCCACCCAAGTCTATTGTTATAGATGCTGCTAAGGGCAATTTGGAGATGCTTGCTGTCTCTTTCCTCCATCCCACTGATTTCTGCAGTTACAGTTCCAAATTGTTCTTCCAGTACTGGTTTCTTTAAAAGAGTAATTTTTGGTTGTTTAGAAATGCAGAAGAACAAGTACAAGCATTTCTTGTTGTACAGTAGTTAATAATAATTAGGGATGTGCTCCACTTCTAATCGGACCGGCAAATTAGAAGCGGAGCGGGGTGCTTCGCCTCCCCTTAAGGTGGAGGCGAAGAGGATTGGGGGGCCGGCGGAGCGTGGCGAAGAGGATCGAGGTGAAGGCGGATCCTTCGTCTCGATCCGGAGCTTTGCTGGAAAGGTAAGTGGGGTTTACCGGGCCCTGCCGCTGTCGCCCATGTGGCGACAGCGGCAGGGCCCGGTAACCCCCCCGCCCTCCTCTCCCTTACCTGCCTCCGTCCGCGGTCCGTCGGCTTCTTCAATTGAGCCCGCGGTTCAACCAGGAAGTCTAGGCTGCGGGCTCAACTGAAGATGCCGACGGACCGTGGACGGAGGCAGGTAAGGCCCCCCTCCCCCTTGGTCCCTTATCGGGCTCTGCCACCGTAGCCGCACGGGTGGCGACAGCAGCAGGGCCCGGTAACCCCCCCGCCCTCCTCTCCCGGCCTTACCTGGCGCCACTCCCCTCCACTGCGGAGCTCCGATTCGGAGCTGGAGCTCCGCGGCGAAGAGGAGCGGAGTATGGGCGGAGCGGCGCGGAGCGGGCCAATCCGAAATTTTTGGATCGGCCCGCGGGGCGGAGCGGGGGGGTCCGTGCACACCTCTAATAATAATACAAAGTTCTTAATTGATAAACATTTTGGTGAGGCACTTTCAGAACAGTGGCATTTTAAACCCAGATATAAGCTTCTACCGCAGGAAATATCACAGTTTTTGTGACTCATGAAGAAAATTCAGCACTTGGGAAAAGAAAGACAGATACTTGCCTACACTAATAAATACAGAAGACAAAATCCCCAAATTAATCATTACTTGAATGTATAAGGCTGACAGCTGAATATATTTATATTATATTTGGGTCTCAACCTGTTATCTTACCCCTATATTTTTGATATCTCTGTACTCTTTGTTCCTATTTCTCCAGCCTGTACGTACAACACAAAATTAGAGCATGCCTTCCCCTTCTTCTGTACAGCTATTTTATTACAATATTAATCATTCCCTTGTTTTCATTTCCCCCTTTCTCAGTTTGTAGGTGGCAATATATTCATTCTAAAAACGTCATTATGTGCTCTCGGGGTTGATGGGCAATATCCAATGCTGTCTCAGTGCTAGCACTAATAATGCTTTACAAGTGAAAACCAATGTTAGTGCAACATCATTCACACTTCCTAGGCAAAGAGAAAAAACAGCAATTTGCTGCCGAATTTTGGTGGCAAACTACACTGCCAAAATTGGGTGGCACACTTCACCACCACGTGTTTAGCCTTGAGAAGAGAAGACTGGAGGGAAACATGATGGCACTCTTCAAGTACTTGAAAGGTTGTCACACAGAGGAGGGCCAGCATCTCTTCTCAATCATCCCAGAGTGCAGGACATGGAATAACAGGCTCAAGTTACAGGAAGCTAGATTCCAGCTGAACCTCAGGAAAAAAAAAACTTCCTGACTGTTAAAGCAGGATGACAATGGAACCAATTACCTAGGAAGGTAGGGGGCACTCCCACACTAGAGACATTCAGGATGCAGCTGGATAGCTACCTGTCAGGGATGCTTTAAGGTGGATTCCTGCATGGAGCAGGGGGTTGGACTTGATGACTTTATAGGCCCCTTCCTACTCTACTATTTTATGATTCTATGATTCTTTAGCAAATCACTACATTTTTTCCTTTTGCTTAGAAAGCACTAATGATGCTGCAGTAGCTTTGATTTATGCTAGTGCAACACCATTAGCACTAGCACAGTGGTAGTATTGGATACTATCCTATATCCATACAAACTGTTGGGTTTTGTTGGACCTGCTTGGACATCCCAATCTAATACAAAAGTAGGCTTCTGTGCATGGATATGCTTAGTGAATAAGGAACCAGGTATGTACATAAGAGCTGAGCATGCAATTCTCAGGGTTAGATCCCTGTATTCAGCACCAGGTGCTGTGTCCAAAGGTCTATACTGCGGGGTTGGAAGTGTGGAGACAGTACCAAATAGATGGTTGTCATCTTGAACAACACTGTTCACTTTGGAATGTTTTCAGGATGTTTTAAAGATGTTTTAATCATGTATGGTATGTTTTTAATCAGTTTTAATGTTCATTTTATATCATGTTTTTATACTGTGTTTTATACTTTGAATGGTTTTAGTTTTTGTGAACCATTTAGGGAGCTTTGGCTGTTGGACAGTATAAAAATGCAATAAATAATAACAACAACAACAACAACAACAACAACAACAATGGGGGAAAGAAGCCAATCTTATTCCCCTGTTGAAAAGGTAGTTTTTACTGTTAGCACTAATCACACACATACAACAAACACTAATCACTGTTTTCAATCCAGGCTCAAAATGTATTCATGATGAACTAGTCCATGGGCAGCTTGTCAAAAACACAGAAGGAATTTTGCACATGATCACTCAAGCCACATTAAGGAGGAATTGATCAGGTATGCAAAATTACAGTTGTGGGTCAACCACTCATTTAGTCACATGGTTAGTTTATTTTGAGAACATAATTAGCCCAGTTTGGCAAGAAATGGACTCCTCATGAGCAGTATGAGCTCCAGGTTTTTGAGGTCCCTTGAGCAAGACATCCTCAATAGCTCTCTTCCTCAGGTGAATTTGTGGTTCCACTTCAATGTGAGTTCACTTCCATTGTCACAGCTGCTATTGCTCCTCATCCTATTATTCATTCATGCTACCACTTGTTTCCTTGACAGGCACTGGAATCTACTGTTCCTCCTCCTTACCACCACCCTTGTCTGGGCCACCAGATTGAGCAGCAGATTAACAAGTAGGTTGGAATTGTGAAGAGAAAGAGAACTCTTATCAGTGGGCGTGGGTCCTCATCAATTACCTGACCATGCTTAGTCTTGTTGCCAACCCTGTTCATGAGCAAAAGAAAAAGAAAAAAAGGATCATGTCAAACAGTCCTTGGAGTTGGTGATTAGCAATACATATTTCATACCTGCCATGCATTGGTCTCAGTATAGACAACCACATCTCCAGTTCTTCATGCCAAGTGTGGTTTTGGTCTTGTGTTTCTTGAACAACAGCCTTTCAAACCACAGGTCAAAACTGCTTTTGAAATTCAGGCTTACTTCACAAACAGTTTGCAGCATGGCCTGGGGTTGTGCTTCACCAGTGTGAACTTATACACCATTGTTCATGCCCACAGTAACTCTTAGCCAGTGTATCTGGAGTATATGGTTGTAACCTGAGTCTATTAACAAATTAAAAGCAATAAGAAAAGTCCTGGCAATACTGCTTACCAGTGGCCTCTTATTGTTCAGTGACATGGTAGGGCGGCTGAGAGGGAGGATATGAAGGAATGAAGGAATTGAAGGAATTGCTTATTTTAGTTACAGACCAATGAACGTTTTTAGGCAAAAGGCAGATGCAAGTGTTTCTGAATAATCAGATAAAAACAATCCATTTTAAAATGGGACCAACATTTCCCCCTCTAATTTGCATTGAAATAAGGGGGGGGACACCTTGCAACCTTCTCAGTGATAAAGGATGAGTCATTCTTCAAACAAACATCACCAGCTCTTCATAAGATTGTCCAAAGAAAGGTTTTAATAAGGGGTAAATCAGCTTCTTTCTGTAATTTCTATACAGGTTACAGTCCAGGATTGCATGATTAATTGACTCTGTTGCAGCTATTCTGAACAGACACAGTTGTTTGCTAGGGTGACCATATTTGGGAAACCAAAAAAGAGGACACCTAGTGTGTGTGTGTGGGGAAGCAGCTTTCTGAGTCCTGCAGAAAGTATGTTATTCCCCCGCCACCTTAAAGAACCTGATTGGAGTGGAGGAGGGGAAAGGATTTCATTCTGCACCACCACCATCCACTCCAATGGGGGCCTTTTCTATAATGTCCACGAATGACCCACTTTCCCCTTTAAGACCTCAATTGGAGCTCGGGGTGGGGGAATGATGTGCCTCAAGAAAGCATGTCATTCCCTCCTGCCATGCTAATGGCAGCCTTAAAGGGGAAGGTGTGTCATTCCAGGACATTATTGAAAATTATAGAAAATCCCCCCTGACACCATGGAAAGAACAAAAACCAGGACAAATCCGGGGAAATCCTGACAGTTGGTCACCCTATGTTTGCTAATCAGGGTCTTATTGAATTGTCCACTTAACAGTGCAGAGGGCAAAGGGTATATTCATCTTCCTCCTCATATTACCAACAGCATAATGAGCAGTTTGCCACTTGGCCATGGTATAGTGCAGACTCTATCCTGTACCCAGCTCTTGTGACGCTGAAGGCAGTCTATGGGTAAAGAGGAATGGCTGTTCCACTCCTCCCTTTAAAGGCCAGCTCCACTCAGGGCAGTCACAACCACCACATGCCCAGGTGATTGGAATGGCCCATAATAAACTTGAGATCCCTGCCACCTTCATCAGTGTTCTCTCAGCAGTTGGTTCTGGTAGTCAAATTTATCAATAGTTAGCCTGTCTGAGGTCTGGAACCTTGCCCTATGCCACACTAAACTCTGTGAGCTCTAACTCATAAAAGTTGTGGCCAATTTTAACCCCTTTCCTGTGCATAGCTTCCCCCACCCCCACCCCATGCATACTGCCCCACTCCATCCTGTGGCTACAATCTAATTCCAAAGCATGATTCACCCATCCATGCTCAGCATATTTGGAATTTCAGCCCACAAACTACATACCAATTTCTTGTTACTGAATTCCAGTTCAAGCAGTTTGTGAACAGCAGCAATACCCATCCAGTACATTCCCCATGAACATTATATGGGTTTTTTGTTTTGTTTTGTTCTGTTTCTGGCAATGATGTGAAACAAAGTTCTTTGAGCACCTAGGCCTTCCTCCTTTGCATATATACACACAACTTTATCCCCCAAATGATGTCAACATTCAGATTGGCTGTACAATCATACCTCATATTAACAATAAGAAAAGGAAAAGAAAGAACGTGTTCCACTGTTTCTTCTAGTAGAACAAAGCACACAGATCTTTTGATTTACATGCTGAGAGCCTAAGGTTTATAATGCAAATTGAGAAAAAACCTGTAATTAGTAGAAATTACAAAGCAGCCCAAGAAAAATGCCTTTCACAAAGTTGGCAAGGTCCTGGATCAAAAACCTTCATTTTACAAAATAATTTTCTTGGATTTTTACAAAATCTAAGACCTGTGCCACCATCAATGCTTAAAATTACAATCCATGTACCATTTTATTCATTACACACCTCTATTGCTTTCAAGGGTTGAAAGATACTTTGACTTACAAAGTCGAGATGACAAACCGGTGTTTTACGAAACATTTCAATTTAACTTAGCCAAGCTTGTACACTACTCGACACCTTAAATCTCTCACCATTCACTGCTATCACTACAATATATCCTGCACATTCTAAAACATTATCACCAGCTGTCCAAGCTGGCATGAAATAGCTTGCAAGGTTTTTATGTTGATTTTAAGGAATTAGAAGCATTGGGTGTGTTATTTATTCAGAGCTTATCTGCAACAAAATACAGTGTTTCCAGTAGCATGGGAATGAATTGCAAATATCGTTTTCAGGATGGGCAACTGAGCTACTCAAGTGTCATATGCTGTCTACAGCTATAGGAGGACTACTATTATGGTATGTTAGACTAGTTCAATTAGGGTTCCTCTATAGTTGAAAGATGATAGTAAAACAGTGCAACCCTAGATAAATGCTAATACATTTATGATAATTGATTATTTGTGTTTGTGGTTATTGATGTACTTTATATTGATTATAAATTATATAGAATTTTATGGAACAAGAATAAGAATAAGAATGACTTAGATAGCAATCCTATGCTCTGGGGGGATGCTTAGGATGCTGTAGTCCTGCCACTCTGGCTAGAGGTGGAGTGTGAGATTTCATTCTTCACCTGTAGGCAGCAGAAATCTCCTCTGTGTTCACTGTACCACCATCAGTAATCTACCAATAGTGGATCCAGAAGCATGATATTCCGGTGGAGTTTTGAGGGTGAGGTGGGAGTGTATTATTGATGTCCAGGATCCTAAATCCCCTCATGTCACAGCACACCCATAGAGTTATGCCAATCTGTAGATGGATTAGTAAATTCCATCCCACTGGAGTCAATTGAAGAGGGAAAATGTCCACAAGCAAAAAAATTAAGGTACCCCCACCTCTCACCGTGAGCACAGCAAACTGGCAGGGTTTTGGACGTGGTGGAACAACTATAATGGATGATTCTCCCTCCCACAACTTCCATAAGCCTTGCTTCCACACCCGGTGCAACCTGGGCATGGATAGGCTATTGTGGGTGGGCGTGGAAGACAAGGTGGGAAGGCATGCCATAGGCAGCCTCCCTGTGGTGCCACTGGAGAGGGGAGGGGGAATCTGAGCCCATATATTGGCTCTTGCCCCTCCTGTCCTCCTCCTCTTCGAAGCATGGTTCCCTCTCTCCCTCCCTCCCCCTCCCTCCCTGTAGGCAGTGTGGGCTTGCTGGTTGTCCTTTTGGAAGCTGAGTAGGAATTGTTTGCTCATAATCTCATAATGGTTATGAGTTTTTGGTGTGTGTGTGTGTGTTTGCCTACTTAACACTGTAAGACAGGCGGGGAGAAATACTTAGGTTGATTTGGCATTGTTAACAATTAGGTCACATTTGCTGATAGGCCAGCCTGTGCAGGCATCTTGAGTGGGTTAGGGTCAGAGAGCATTCAGAGGCACCATTGTGGTGATTGGTAATGCCGGAGGCTCCCCAGTTGTGAGCCTGTGGCCAAGCTGGTGGTGATAAGGGTTACCTTTGAGGCCAACCTTCCTCACCCACCCAGAGCCCTGCGGCATGAGGGGTGGTGACATGGAAGGCCTCCCTACCCCAAAAGGAGAAGCCTGGGAAATGGCAAATGCTGAGGTGCCACTCTCAGGCTATGAATGTCTCACCTTATATAAGAGATTAGAGAAGATGTCCACTTAGGTTTACCCTTCCTGCAGATCTATTAATAAATGTGGCTCTGTTTAAATCCCAGTTTGAGTCCACCTCGTTATTTCCCACACTCCACATTCCCACAAAGTATTGCTCTGTCCCTGTACAGTCTATTCTTTGAATAAGATTTACCGAATAATTTTTAACAATATATACAACTTCTATATTACCCTTCCCAATCTCTTTGATTTCCCTCATGCTTTAACATATAAGGCACTACTATGTCAACATTCAAATATCACATTGCAAAAGTAAACATTAAAAAGAAATCATATCACATCAAATGGTGTCATTTTTACTAGGCATGTGCTCCGCTCCGATTAGAAGCGCAGAAGCAGGAGCGAATTGGCCTGCTCCGCCTTGCCCAGAGGCGGAGTAGAAGCGGACCGCGGACCCCTAGAAGCAAGGCGAAGAGAAGCGCCCATTTTCAGAGCGCTTCTCTTTCCGCGGAGCGTCTGATAGCCATCTTGAAACATTTCGCCCATAGATAACTGGGTTGTTTTTGAAGCTATCGTTCTGAAAATTCTTGTGCTTAGACAGTCGTGGATGGGGGTCATTTTGAGACTACTCTCACCTCTCTGCGTCGTGCGGGTCGCGTGCTATATTTTTTTAAAAATTGGGTCAACAAACAGACAGCGCGGGTCAAACGGCGGTTTTCGCCCATAGGATTGCATTGCGGAAGAGAATCGGGGATAACTGGGTTGTTTTTTAAGCTATCGTTCTGAAAATTCTTGTGCTCAGAGAGTCGTGGATGGGGGTCATTTTGAGACTACTCTCACCTCTCTGCGTGGTGCGGGTCGTGCGCTAGAATTTTTTAAAAAGTAGGGTAAAGGCGGGAAAAAGATTACCTTTTCGATTGCTGAGGGGCAGAGTCAACTCCCGGTCATGATCACATGATCCCAAAGTTGGAGGAGGGGATAGGCAAAACGGGTAACTTGGGATTCTGGGAACTTCTCTTTCTTAGTCTGAACGGACTTTTCCCAGTGTTTTTTTAAAACAGTAGCCCCACCAAATGCACAAACACAACCTGTGAAATCATATACTAAGCCAATAATAAGAGATAGAAACACAGCACTGCTACCCACCCTAACTTTGGGGAACAACTGAAAAGATGTGTTGCAAGGGGATGAGCTCCCCTAGGGCATCTCATTGTGGACGTGCTGTTAAGTATATGAAAAGAAATACTTGCTTAGTCATTAAAATTGTGTGTGTATGGCTATCTCAGGGTTAAACAGAGAAAGTCTATCTGGGCAATTACCTTGAGATAGAGGCTGTTCTGGGAACCTTGCCAAGATTCTAAGTTAGCCTCATCACAGCTGTATGTAATGTAGATAAGAATTGTGTAAGATGTGTATATAGTTTCTCACTTTGTAAAATGGAACTGATCACTGCTTACAGATCACTGCTCTATAATCACTGCTCTCTGATCACTGCTTACTGATCACTGCTCTCTGTGTATGCCTCAGTGTGCTGATCTGAACTGATCTGAATTGAACTGCACAGAAGCCTGAAGGAAATAAACCAGCTCTGCTGTGTAAGACCTGCGTGATGTGTGTTTGTTTCTGAGCACAAACAGAGTTCCAGAGAGAGAAAAGTTCTGGCACAATAACCCAACAAAGGTTATGGGCCCAGTCCAGTCCAGTCCAGGTAAGTCTACGCCAGCCTAACCCAGGCAGAAGAACCAGAACTTGATGGGAACGGTGCAGTATCAGAACCAGAACCAGGAGTCTGCTAAAACAGAAAACTGTTGATGGAGGAAGACATCAAGCTAAAGCCAGTGCTGCAAAGTGAGGAAAAATCTCAGTCGGCTGACTCTGAGCAGGAAGACGGTGAGATACAAATTCCTAAAGCAGAGGAAATGGCAGGAGCTAATATGTCTGGTTTGCATCAATTGTTAGAAAAGCTGAATGACTCTAACTATGCATTATGGTCTTACAAAATGCAAATGTATCTGATTCAGGCTGAACTGTGGTATGTAGTCACAGAGGATCCACCAAATAGAGCAGATCCACAGAATGCTAAATGGTTTAAGGACGATGCAAAAGCAATGGCAGTTATTGCATTAGCTGTGGAAGACTCTCAAATTTCCTTCATTCAGTTTTTGAATACATCAAAAGAGTGCTGGAATGCGCTACAAGCTGTATATCAAAGAGAAACAGCGGGCAGTAAAGTAATTCTAACCCGGAAACTGTATGGAATGAAGCTGAAACCAGGGGAGTCTATGTCAAACCATTTGAAAAGCATGAGAGAAATCTTCAATCAACTCAGGGCACGAGGGATGGAGTTTACAACTATACACCAAGTCTATGTGATTTTGTCAAGCCTTGATTCATCGTACGACGCGGTTGTCACTATGATGGAAAGTCAAGAGGAGAAAAATTTAACCCTCGAGTATGTAGCTGGAAAACTACTGGAAACCTATGAAAGAAGACAAGCTTCAAAACAACAGAGCCTTAAACATCCTGTGGCTGAATTTCAACAAAGCCATAAATCTTCTGATGTGGTGGCTGCATTAAAGGCAAGGAAATGCTTTAATTGTGGTTCCACGGAACATTTACGGCGGGATTGCAACAACAAGAAGAAAAAGCAGTCAACAGCAAAGTGGAGAGAAGAGAACAACATGAATGAAGCTGAATCAACAAAGAAGTGTCTTCTAGCAAGAGTCAAAGAGACAATGAATCCTTGGTTTTTGGACTCTGGGGCTTCAATAAGTATGGCAAAAGACAAACTTTCATTTGTAACCTTGGAAACTTCTACTTCAGAGCAAAAGTGTGTTACCCTTGCAAATGGAACAAAAATCCAGATTTGTGGTGTGGGTAATGTATATTTTGATTGTCTGGGAGTTGAACTACAAAGTGTTTTATATGTACCAGAATTGGAAACAAACCTTCTAAGTGTGTTTCAGTTAACAGAAATGGGGTATGAGGTTTGTTTTACTGAAGAAAATTGTACTATAAAACAGGGAAACAAGGTGTGTGTGCAGGGAATAATGAAAGAATCTTTGTATATAATTAATACTTGTACAGAAAATGAAGTTGTAGCCAGCAAAGTCACAACAAAAACAATAGCCAATTGCAAACCACACCAAGAGTGTATCCATTTAACTCATAAAAGGTTTGGTCATGCTAACTATAAAACAATTTCTAAGATTCCAGAATTGTGTGAAGGGGTGAAAATCAAACCATGTTCTAACTATGTAGAATGTAATGTATGCAGTGAAACCAAGTGTCATAAGTCAAACATTCCAAAACATAGTGAGAGAACAACAAAAAGAATTTTTGAATTAATTCATGCAGATCTTGCAGGTCCTTTTGAGACAAGTCAAGGAGGAAACAGATTTTTCTTGTCTATTGTTGATGATTACAGTAGATTTGGATTTGTGTATGTGTTAAAACAGAAGAGTGAAACTTTTGGAAAGTTCAAAGCGTTTGTTAAGTGGAGTAAAAATAGATTTAAAGAACCTATAGCTAATCTAAGAACGGACCGGGGAGGTGAATTTCTCAGCAACCAATTTAAAAAATTCCTCAGTGATGAGGGTATACAACATGACCTTACTGCTCCATATTCACCATTTCAAAATGGAGTTGCAGAAAGGAAAAACAGAACCTTGCAGAACATGTTAAGAGCTCTATTGAGAGAGTCAGGATTGTCTAACCTGTTCTGGGCAGAAGCTTTGTCCACCTCAAATTATTTGTTAAACAGGCTTTACCACTCTGTACATGAAAAAACCCCATATGAAATGTTTTACAAAAGAAAACCTAGAGTGTCACATATAAGGGTTTTTGGAAGTAAATGTTTTGCTCATATTCAGAAAGAAAACAGACCAGGAAAGCTAGCTCAAAGAGGTTTGGAATGTAAACTGTTGGGATATGATACACAAACAAAAGGCTATCGTTTGTGGTCTCCATATCACAAAAGTGTAATTGTGAGCAGAGATGTAGTTTTTCATGAACAAATGCAGGAAACAAAACAGTATGTAAGTTTGCCTGTAGAACAGAAAGCTGTAGAAACAGAAGAAATTCCTGAACAATCTCAGCAAGAGAGGGAGGGGGAAGAAACTGTAAAGGAGGAAACTATGCCTGTAACTATGCCAAGACGATCAGAAAGGGAACGCAAAACTCCAATTCGTTACTCAGATGAATACCAAAGCAAACAGGTTTCTCATAGAGCTTTACTAATAGCCTATGAACCTACTTCATTTGAGGAAATTCAGGAAATGGAACCTACAGAAGCTCAGGGCTGGCATGAAGCAATGTCAGAGGAAATCAGAGCAATGGAAAAAAATGAAACGTGGGAGCTAGTACCTTTACCTGAAGGTCGTAAAGCCATTACCTGTAAATGGGTATTCAAAGTAAAACAAAATGAGAAAGGACAGGTGGAACGTTACAGAGCAAGATTGGTAGCAAGAGGATTTGCTCAAAAATATCTAATAGATTTTGAAGAAGTTTATGCACCCACAACAAAATACTCAAGTGTAAAACTTTTGTTAAAAATTGCAGCAGAAAAACAATTGAATGTATTTCATTTTGACATCAAAACAGCTTTCTTATATGGAGATTTAACTGAGGAAATTTACATGACTCAACCAAAAGGTTTTGTTAAAAATCCAGGGTTAGTTTGTAAATTGAAAAAATCCATATATGGTTTGAGGCAAGCAGCAAGGTGTTGGAATAAGAAACTGGACAATGTATTGATCAAAATGGGTTTTAAACAAAGCAAAGCTGATCATTGTTTGTACACAAAACAGGATGGTTCAAATGTAGTGTATTTGCTGATTTATGTAGATGATTTGTTACTGGTTTTTAATGAAGAAGAACAGAAAAACACATTTGTAAACCAGCTGCAAAGACATTTTGAGTTAAAAGACCTTGGTTCAGTGAAAAGTTATTTGGGAATGCAAATTTCAAAAGATTCTAACACAGGGTCATTTCTGATTGAACAAAGTGGCAAAATTAAAAAATTGCTGGAAGAACACAGCATGGAGAATTGTAAAATTGTTGCCACTCCTATGGTCACTGATTTTCAAAATCAGACAGACAGTACTGAAATGGAAGACATACAGAAATATCAGAGTGTGATTGGAAGTTTACTTTATCTAGCAAACCTAAGTAGACCAGATATTACATTTGCTGTAAATCTTTTAAGCAGAAAAATGACAAAACCTTCTGTAACTGATTGGACAGCTGTAAAACGTGTATTGAGATATCTAAAAGGTACAATCAATCACAAATTGGAAATATCTACACACAAAGATGGAAATTTCTGTGTTTATGCAGATGCTGACTGGGCTAACGCAATTGACAGAAAGTCTACCAGTGGAGCAGCATTCTTTTACAATCGATCTTTGATTGATTGGTATACAAGAAAACAAAATTGTGTAGCAACCTCTAGTGCAGAAGCAGAATATATCAGCTTATCTCTGGCTTGTAATGAGATTGAGTGGTATAAACAATTATTTGCTGATCTAAGGTTGGAAATTGAGACACCAGTAACCATATTTGAAGATAATCAGGCATGTATTAGTATGGCTACATCTGAAAAGTGTAAACCAAGAACTAAACATGTGGATGTTCGTTATTCTCATGTGAAAGATATAATTCAGAAGGGCTGGATTAAGCTTGAATATTGTCCATCTGAAATGATGTTGGCTGATTTATTCACAAAACCAGTATCAATGGTAAAACACAAAGAGATGCTTTTAAAGCTGGGTCTCAGATTGTAACACAATTTAAACAACATGCGCAAGAGGAGGACTGTTAAGTATATGAAAAGAAATACTTGCTTAGTCATTAAAATTGTGTGTGTATGGCTATCTCAGGGTTAAACAGAGAAAGTCTATCTGGGCAATTACCTTGAGATAGAGGCTGTTCTGGGAACCTTGCCAAGATTCTAAGTTAGCCTCATCACAGCTGTATGTAATGTAGATAAGAATTGTGTAAGATGTGTATATAGTTTCTCACTTTGTAAAATGGAACTGATCACTGCTTACAGATCACTGCTCTATAATCACTGCTCTCTGATCACTGCTTACTGATCACTGCTCTATGATCACTGCTCTCTGTGTATGCCTCAGTGTGCTGATCTGAACTGATCTGAATTGAACTGCACAGAAGCCTGAAGGAAATAAACCAGCTCTGCTGTGTAAGACCTGCGTGATGTGTGTTTGTTTCTGAGCACAAACAGAGTTCCAGAGAGAGAAAAGTTCTGGCACAATAACCCAACACGTGCCCCCACTCTCTCCTGTACTTGGAAGGCCATCAGAGCCTTCCAAAGAGAGTAACCCGGTGAAGCAATGCCTATCATGAGTTGAAGTGAGCGGTCTACTTCTCTTAGTGGTGGAGCGATGCCTATCATGAGTTGAAGTGACAGTTCTACTTCTTAGCGGTGGAGCAATGGCTTTCATGAGTTGAACTGACAGCCTTGCTTCTTAAAAGACTGGTTGACCACCAGTAAAATTGGCAGCTGCTGCTTCCCCCTCCCCTGGGCATGTCCCCCTATTGCTGGTAAAAGACAGATATAGCCTTTTTAAAAAAGTTCTTCTTGCTGTTTATTCAGCAACACTGCTGCTTTTAATTCCACCCTTCCTTCGTTTATTTATTTATTTATTCCATTTTATATGCATTACTGGCTTATCCTTGGCTCACTTCCTTATGCCCCCAGAAATGTCTGCTGCCTGCCTGCCTGCCTGCCTTTCCTCTCTCCTCCCCTGCCCGCCTTGCAGGGATGTTGTGTGTGTGTGTGGCTTTGACTCAGGGGAGAAGTCCTTCCTGCACTCACTTGGAGTTTTGGAAGTTCCAAATCCATTTTTCAAGTGTGGAAGAAGATTCATATAGGTTTATCTCTACTCCCCAATTCATGGCATGTTGGGATTTCCTTTGAAATGGCCCCATTGAGAGGTCTGCAGGTTTAAGCCCCGCAAAAAAACAGGGGATGATGGGACTGCCTTGAGTCTCGGCGTGCGGCGTATGTATCCCTGGATAAGCTGTCATGGTGGTGAGTTTGAGGTTTTTTTTAACGTGCAAATTGACAGAACTATCGAAAGGGGTGTGAATGGGGTGCCCGATTTTCAAAAATTCCCCAAAAATCAGGGGATGATAGGATTGCCTTGAAACTTGGCATCCATGTGGACACATGGATAAGCTATCATGGTGCCGAGTTTGAGGTTTCTAACGTGCAAATTGACGGAGCTATCAAAAGGGGTGTGACTTAGGGTTATGGGTGGTGCGTTAGAGGTTAGAGCCCCGCCAAAAATCAGGGGATGATGGGGCTGCCTTGAGTCTGGGTGTCCATGTGGACACATGGATAAGCTGTTATGGTGGCGAGTTTGAGGTTTCTAACGTGCAAATTGACGGAGCTATCCCAAGGGGTCTGAATGGGGTGCCCGATTTTCATAAATTCCCCAAAAATCAGAGGATGATGGGATTGCCTTGAAACTTGGCGTGTGTGTGTATACGTCCATGAGGTGTCATGGTGCCAAACGTGAGGTTTCTAACATGAACCAAAAAAAAGTTGTTTACTTTTTTAGCTTTCAATGCAACCCTATGGGGGGGAAAAACGGAGCTCCGATCCGGATCCGGAGCTCCGAGCAGAGCGGAAATGGGCGGAGCGGGGGCGTGGTGAAGCGGCCCAATCTGAAAATCGCAGATCTGGAAGTGAAGTGAAGCGGGTGGTCCATGCACACCCCTAATTTTTACAGTAGAAGGGAGAGTTGGGGGGAGCTTCTGTATGAAATCTGAAGGTTGCAGAGAGGCTGTAGGGAGAAGAGGACAGGGCAGTCTTAAGCGGAAGTCATGTTCTGTAAGCAGACATTCACCTACGACTATCATCAACTTTATTACACTAGCTATAGGCATTGACAAATTCCTGATAAACTCTACATATAAACTTTCCATTACAAAACTTACAATGGAATCTACCATGCAGAAACTTTCTGTTTTGATATATATATATATATATATATATATATATATATATATATATATTATCCACTACAATCAAATCCTAACTCAAAGAGGCCTGCTATCTATTAAGTCAAGGAATTTGCTTTACTGACCCTTTCCATTTCTTTCACCCAGAGTTTCCTTGCAGCTAAAACAAACAAAGGTGTTCTGTAGTCACAAAAGTGTGAGACTCTTCCAGTAGAAATAACAGATGATTTCCTGATCAGAACAGATTGTTAATCTAAACAAGAAGTTTTCCAAGATCACCCCCCCGCCCCGCCCCTGCTCATCTTGGTCCATCATATAAGGGACAATTCAGTACATTATGAATTATCTTCTCCATCTGAATCAAATTCAAGGTACAGTTCCACTGGGAGACAAGAACCTGTTCAAATCTACCATCCAACAAGGCAGAAGGCTTCATCTGTAAGTGTGGTTCAAGAAAAGTATTATGAAAGGAAAGAATGTCAATATATGTGTATGTGTGTGTGTGTGTTTGGTGATGTGTGTGTGTTTTTTAAAAAAGGTAGTGCAATCAACAAAATTTGAACTGTTGCACAGTTTCATGTCTTCTCCAGCATGACCCTCCAAACAGCATGTCCCTTAAGGATTTTTCTACTTCTTCCATAGATGATGCTACCAAATACTGTCAGCAAATTATATACTTTGCAACAGATTATGAAAATGTCACACACATATTTCAGGGTATAGAAACGACATTTAGGATGTACACTGTATACATAAATGATGGGGATGTGTGAATCAGCCAAACTTGAGCTCCGACTTCCATCATGAAGTTTGGTCTGACTCAAGTCCATATCAGACTGTGAGCTCCCCACAGCCCCATTTCCACCTGAAAATCTGTGGGTATGTTTGTGCATATTATTCCAAACATATGCATTAATTGTGTGCATTTTTTAAATTTACGTATTCTTTCCCAGCTGAGTGATGTGTATTTGTACACATTTTTCAAAAGTACAAATTTTGTGCACATTTTTTCAATTGCTGTTGGCTCTATCCGGCCTGTGCCCATCGATGCAAGGCACAACACACACTTAAACAGTGCACCTGAACCCAGCCGCAGATGGGTGCAAGCCACCATTGTTGACTGGGGAGGTCTAAACAAATCTTCGCAAATCCCACCTTTCCTATTAGGCCATCACAGCTTAGCAGATGCTTATCTCTCTGTGTACAACCCCTGAGACTGTACCTCCCTACCCCACAACTTTCACCGCCACTGTCAGCCTCCAGTCAATCCACCCCAGACATGCCCACCAAACCAGAATTGATGCCAATAGTGCCTTAGTAGATTTAGCACAGAAATAAGCTGGGCCAATTCTAGGCAAGTGAAGTAAGCCAAAGCAATCCAAAAAAGTCATTTTGTATGACAACATTTCCCCCTTTTTTCTGCGTTGTGTTGTGTATTTGAGGTTTGAGGCTTGCGAAGGTGGAGAGATTGGACATTGGGGCAGTGGGATAGGAATAAGGAGTGGGTGAAAGGAATGGAAGGAAAGGGGAAGAGTGGCTGGGAGCAGTAAGGGATGTGAGGGGAAGGAAAGGGGAGAGAACAGTGCATTTCATATATCAGTTTCCCATGGAAAAAAGACAGCAGACCAATTGCCCAATACTGCTTTAGGTAATTTAACATGAGGAGACTCCACATGGTAAATTACCCCCCCCCCCAATTTCTGACAAGCTTCAGCAGAGTGGAGGGCAACTACCCTTTTTACTGTACACAAGTGAGATGAGGCAACTACTTGGAAATTCAGTTTGGGAAGCAGGGCAGCGGTGGGAGGAAGGGCCAGGAACAGAAAGACATTGAGCATCAGGGGTGGGGTGGGATTAGTGTGGGGAAGTGGCTAACAAACAACCCCAGGTTGGGAATGGTGAGGAGCTGGCAGAGGCAGAAGACAGTAGAAGCCACCCCTAGCATGAAGCTGAACAATTGGAGACAGGCTGGTGAAGTAGCAGCACCGCGAGGGATGGTAGATACAGTTTCCAGTGCAAAGGAAGCTGGGATACCTACACACCTGAGTGGGAGGACTACAGGGGAAGGAGGAGCAAGGAAAATAATCTATGCTGTGTAGCTTATTTGTGTGACAGTGTGAGGGAGCATAGTAGGGTATTGGCAAAATAAGTAGTTTATAAGCCACCATGGCTTAATGTGATTTGTAAACCTGCCCAATGTCTTTGAGCCTATAAGAGGACCACGAAGGCAATTTACTAGTGCTGGGCCGAATCCTGCCCCCCTACTTTCAGGAATTTTCTCTCTCCCTGCAAAACAGGCATTGTTTTTTCTGCCTCTTTCACATGGAGCGGGAGATTCAGAAAAAAAAAATCTCCTTGGGGAGGGAGACAGGGTTTTCCACATACCGTTTTAAGTGTAGCTCATTGCTGAAGGGCCTTCTTCCTATTTTTAGTCCCCCCACAAAAAATAACCTTCCTCCAGCATCCTCCAGCATTTGGATGAGCCCACCAGTTCTTTGTAAATGCCTATTGGAGACCATGTGACCTCTCCTTCTCCAATAAGCATTCAGGAAGAACTCCTGGGCTCCTGAAAATGCAGGGATGTTTAAAAAGAAAGAAAGAAATGGCTACATTTAAAAAGGTATGTAGAAACCCTGTCCCCTTCCCAAAGGAGAAAATTCTCTGACATTCTCACCTCTCCTAGCATCTTTAGTTTTCCAATGGCCCCCCACCCCCCAAATACCAAAAATGGAATGGTTGAAATTTTTGGCAGAGCTCTACAATTTACAGCATTAAAACAATCAGAATAAATAATATGACAATAAAATCCAGATAGCATTAAAACAAGCCAATACCATTTGGTACTGTATTTCTATCTTCCCTGAGTTTCAGCTTGGGATCCTTTGAAAGACCTTAAATCTTAATGAGGGATATTTGTGGTTCACTGGTCTATAAATTCCTTCAAAGCAGAGCCACCTAAATCTTTATTCAGCTCCTGTTCGGATTTCTTGCTTTTGAAGCTCAATGGTATCTAGCCTGTATCCTACACAGCTAACATCTTCAGCAACTTCAGGCAACAGCGGTCCAAGTGTGAAGGATGCACTGAAAATAAAGTTGCTGAAGCTGCTGGCTGATCTGCCTTCCAGAAACGCACCACACGTCCATCCAAGCTATCAATACTGTTGACTTTATTGGGTAATTTGTGGTGTTCTTGCAACACAGTTTCATTCGCTCCAAACTAATAGGAGAAAGAGACAGCACATCACAGCTAATTCTGATAGTGGGGAGAGAAGAAGCTTTTTTCTTCAGAGGACAGGCAAGAAAATTAGCTTTGGCCCCTGTTGAGACTAGTCAGACAGAGACATGGAAGCTAAAACAGCGGGCAGTTTCTGGATGTTGTTGCTGCTGCTCAGACTCCTTCGTGCTTCACCTTTAACTGTTCAAAAAGTAATGGGTGCAGGGAAAATATGTAAATTTACTTCTAGAGCTATTAAGTGATTTTTTAAATGATATTTCTTTCGGGTATCCAACAACATTTCCAAGCTTTTATTTCTGTTTACATAGCATTTTTGTTTGATCATAATCACAATCTTGCAAGGCCCTTTAAACACAGCACCATGCTTTTTGTTTAGGGTCTCGTATTGGAAGTGCCTCTCCCAATCTACACTAGGTAGACTGATCAAATCAAATATTAGGTATGTGTTACATTGTTCCGTGTTATCTGTGTGTACAGGAAAATTAATATAACGTATGTGCTCATCTCCTCACAGATCCATCCATCAATCCACCTGCCATTTCATTTTGTTAATTTCTACCCCACATCTCCAAACTCTTAGAGGTAGCTACAAATGATTATTTTTCACTTCTTCATACCTGGATCACTATTGAGCTATTGAAACTCTTCTAATAAGAAATTTCAAAAGATGAATTCATTCTGATAACAAATGCTATTCTGAATTAATTCTGCTAATAAATTTCATTCTCAATTAATTCTGATAATACATATAAAAACATTCATTCATTTGTTTATTACATTTCAATTCTGCCCAATAGCCAAAGATATGAATCTTTTGGATATCTGGAAATGTGAAATGCAATATTTCAGTATTTGTGAGAAATAAAAATACAACTACCTATATACATCTGTTTATATAACTCTTTAGGTTTATATTATAAATTCACCAATTTGAAAATAATTCCCAAAGAAAGTAACACATTTAAATGGATGGATATACGTGTCTTATTTTTTTCAATAGTCAGATTAAGATTATCAATGCATCTGGTGCAGAACATAATTTTGTCACTGATGTAGAGGATTTAGAAGACTTTTCTGAGATTTTTTTTTCATTTTCTCATCAAACATCTTGAGCTGCTGGCCCTATCAGTCAGCTTACTATGCCAGCAACAATCTCCTCTATCTAGTACAGCAATTCTTTTGCTACTATCTAGACACCACAAAATTAATATAGTGCTTTCTGGTTTTATCCAGTTTTCCATTACATTGCAATTATAATGGAATCAGTCTAAATAGAAATTAATTATTATACAGGTAGTTCCATATAAAACTACATTTGACGGGGTGTGTGTATGCGTGTTTGTTTGTTTTTAGAAGTCCAGCATTTTCACATTATATTTAATAGTAAATTTATCTCTGAACTCGGATAGGAAATGGCAGAGTCTCACTCTCCTTGCCTTTTTGCTGGCAATCTCGGATCCCAGATGCTAAGCACTGGAAAATATTTCTTCCAACAGCAGCATCTGGTACTTTGGCAGATTCCATAAGCAATTTTGTTTAACAGCTTTAAAGCTGCTTCTGGGTCTATTACATGGTTAATCTGATGGGCTGTCTGGTCTGACTTGTCCTCCTGGATGCCATATGCCAGCAGCCAGAGATGCAGTGAACTGTTTGTCCATTAGGCTTGCAATAAAAAGCCACCAAAAGGAAGGGGGAAAGCTGCTAAAATGTCTCCATGTTTCTGCCATTTACCAATTAGATTCTTGCTGATTAGTGACCCCTCACATAAAATAATGCCAGCAGCATACCTGGAATTACTATACAATATACAACACAGTTTGTAGAATCCTTCTGAACATGGTGAAATTATTTATTATTTATTTAGAATATTTATATACCACTCCCCATTGAAAAATTTCAGAGCGGTGTACAAGATAAAATGAAAATAAAAACAGAATAAAACACTTAAAACAAATTTAAAAAGAAGCAAATGCAGTGTGGTTGTGAGTTTTGGTATGCACGTTTGTTATTATGATAGTGAAAAACATTTTCTCTCCTATGCATAAGGAAAGACCATAAGATAATGGAATACGTTTAATTTTAAACACAAGGGTGTTATGGCACATTTGTCTTTTTCATTCCCTGCTTTCTTATGATGACTAAGAGAGAATGTATAACTAAGAGATGTATAAGAGAAACTGTGATTTATCACTCACCTTTAGAAACAATGACCACTGTCTGCTAGAGGAACATTTGTGTTGCATTTTAATTATTTGCATATATTATTTTCACAGTGCACAAGAGGCAGGGAAAGGTTAGATAAAGAATAAAATGAGGGAGGTTTAAGCAGACATTGCTTTTATTAACATTGTGAGGAAGTGGGACCAGTTGTTATATTTGGACTAAAAAACAGGATGAACTTTTTGTGTCCAAACATAGTTCTGAGAAGCAATAGAATGTTCCTAAGGAATCTATAAAATAAATAATCTTGGTTTGGAATTTTTATGTGCACCTGCATAAACACTGCTTAGCAATGGCATGGCATTGAAAGACAAAAAAAGTGAGCTATGTAGAAAAAGGAAGTAGACAGCTATTGATTCTATATTATTGATATGCTCTATGTTATCACAGATCATTTGAAATGTTACACAGAATAGATGCACACTAATGATAATCCTGAATAAATGAGGCATTTTAGGTTTGATCGAGGCTTAGTTAGAGTAGACCCATTGAAATCAATGAAACTTAATTTATTAATGACTAACCTAAGTCCCATTGATTTCATTGGCCCTACTCTAAGATGGCTAAGTCTTGATCCAACTGATTGTGTTATCGCAGCATTGATCTGGAGATAAATTAACAGAAATTCAAAGTCTTCTGTTTCCATGCTGGGCTAAATTCTTACCAAACTCTAAAGAATTCCAGGTGGATGTGCCACTATCCACAAATTAACACAGTTATCTCTTTCATAAAAGCATAGATACAAAGGCATGATTAAGAGAGCAATCTTATGAACATTTTATTTTTGAATGATGTAAGAATTACTGAAAATATTTCAGAGGAAAAATGACAGAGAATACAGTAAACTTGTCATGATACTTAATAATTTGAAGTATATTAATTGTATCCATTGTGCCTCATGCTCCCTACCATGGTCACTAGCACGGATCAATATGATGAGTTGCTAGCAGGAGCTCTTGGGTGTGTAACAGTGGTGGAAAGAGAGAACTCCCTGTACTGAAAGTTATGATATGAAGGCAAGCATGAACATACCTACATTCTTCTCTGGCTTGGCATTCCCTGCCATTCTTGTAATGAAGCAAGGGAAAGTTTCCCCCTCTTTTCTCTCTTCCCTCATCTACCTCTTATCCCCCCTTTCTTTTACTGCACCATCTCTCTCCACCCCACTCCCTGTCTCCTCTGATGCCTAGACTGCTCCTCTTGTAGCATTTGTGGGGAATGTGGAGTGTAGGAAATAATGAGGCGGACACAAGATTGGGATTTAAACAGGGCCACCTTTATTAGTAGATCTGCAGAAAGGGAAAACCCAAGTGGGCATCTTCTCTAATACGGTCTTAGCCATGGTTTTATTGGGTTATTATTATTATTATTATTATTATTATTATTATTATTATTAATATTATTATTTATTTATATAGCACCATCAATGTACATGGTGCTGTACAGAGTAAAACAGTAAATAGCAAGACCCTGCCGCATAGGCTTACAATCTAATAAAATCATAGTAAAACAATAAGGAGGGGAAGAGAATGCAAACAGGTACAGGGAAGGGTAAGCAGGCACAGGGTAGGGAAAAACTAACAGTAGAAAGTAACAGTAGAAGTCTGCACAACATCAAGTTTTAAAAGCTTTAGGAAAAAGAAAAGTTTTTAGCTGAGCTTTAAAAGCTGCGGTTGAACTTGTAGTTCTCAAATGTTCTGGAAGAGCGTTCCAGGCGTAAGGGGCAGCAGACGAAAATGGACGAAGCCGAGCAAGGGAAGTAGAGGCCCTTGGGCAGGCGAGAAACATGGCATCAGAGGAGCGAAGAGCACGAGCGGGGCAATAGTGTGAGATGAGAGAGGAGAGATAGTAAGGACCTAGACCGTGAAAAGCTTTGAAGGTTAACAGAAGAAGTTTATATTGGATTCTGAAGTGAATTGGAAGCCAATGAAGAGATTTCAGAAGCGGAGTAACATGGTCGGAGCGGCGAGCTAAGAAGATGATCTTTGCGGCAGAGTGGTGAACAGAAACCAACGGACTGATGTGAGAAGAAGGAAGGCCAGAGAGAAGAAGGTTGCAGTAGTCCAACCGTGAAATAACCAGTGCATGAACAAGCGTCTTGGCAGAAGAGACAGACAAAAATGATCGAATCCTGGCAATATTATACAGGAAAAATCGACAAGATTTAGCTACTGCCTCAATATGAGGAATAAAGGAGAGCGAGGAGTCGAAGATAAAGCCAAGGCTACGAGCTTCCTTGACCGGAGTAAGCGTAACATCATTGACAGTAAGAGAGAATGAGAGATGAGGAGAAGGTTTAGGAGGAAAAACAAGCAATTCAGTCTTTGCCATGTTAAGCTTCAAGCGACGATGAAGCAGCCAAGCTGAGATATCTGAAAGACATGCCGAGATACGATCGTGAACATCAGGAGAAAGTTCCGGAGATGACAGATATAGTTGTGTATCATCGGCGTACAGATGATATTGGAGGCCATGAGATTGAATAAGCTTGCCCAAGGGCAACATGTATAAGGAAAACAACAACGGGCCAAGCACCGAGCCTTGCGGAACCCCTACTGAAAGGGGAAAGGAGGAAGACGAGCTGCCATTAGCCAACACGCTGAAAGAGCGACCCGCTAGATAGGAGGCAAACCAGTTATAGACAGAGCCACAAAATCCAAGGTCATGAAGGGAATCTAAGAGAAGATCATGATCAACCGTATCAAAGGCTGCAGTTAGATCAAGGAGAATAAGAACGGAATAATGGCCTTTAGACTTGGCAGTAAGGAGATCATTGGTGATCTTAGTAAGGGCTGTTTCGGTGGAATGCAGAGGACGGAATCCAGATTGAAATGGATCCAAAGCAGAGTTACTAGAAAGAAAGTCAAGACAGCGAGAGTAGACCGCACGCTCCAGGATCTTTGAAACAAACGGCAACAAAGAGACAGGTCGGTAGTTAGACAGAGATAGCCTATCAAGAGTAGGTTTCTTGAGAATGGGAGAGACTGTAGCATGTTTAAAAGCAGAAGGAAATGAACCAGAGGACAGAGAAAGATTAATAATATGTAGCAAGGAAGGGAGGATAGCAGGAATAAGATTAATAAAGACGCGAGAAGGAATCGGATCACGAGAACAAGTGGAAGGCTTCGAAGAGCGCAGTATTGTAGACAGTTCATCCGCAGAGACCGAAGGAAACGCAGAGAAATTTGCAGGAGGAGCTGACAGATGAGGAACAGGAACTGGAAGAGGAGCAGAGCTGGCCAGATCAGAGCGGATAGTTTGGATTTTAGCATTGAAAAAAGAGGCAAAGTTATTAGCAGACAGAGAGGCGGGGAGAGATGGCGGATTAGGCTTCAGAAGAGAATTGAAGGACGCAAAGAGCCGCTGAGGATGCCTAGCATTTGACTGGATCAGCGTTGAGTAGTACTGCTGTTTGGCCAGTGAGATGGCAGAAGAGAAAGAGGAGAGTACAAATTTGTAATGGACAAAGTCTGCCCGGTCCCTGGTCTTACGCCAAAGGCGTTCAGCTGCCCGGGAACAAGAGCGAAGGTAGTGGAGGGAAGAGGTGAGCCACGGTTGGGGTTGAGAAGGGCGAACTATCCGAGTTGTAGGTGGAGCAAGATTATCAAGAGTTGAAGATAAGGAGGAATTAAAGAAGGAGACAGCTGAGTCCAAGGAGACGGCCGAACAGACAGAAGGAAGGGAGGAGGCTAGAGACTGGGAAAAAGCCTCGTAATTGATAGATTGCAAGTCACGACAAGAGCGAGAAGCGGGACGTGAAGGAGGAGGATTATGAGTAATATTGAAAGAAACTAGGTGATGATCTGACAGCGGAAAGTGAGCAGTAGAAAAGTCCAACACAGAGCAATTCTGAGTGAGAACAAGATCCAGACAGTGTCCAAAGGAATGTGTGGGTGCATCAGACCAAAGCTTAAGATCATAAGAGGAAGATAATGAGCGAAATCGTAGAGCTGCAGCATCTTGAGGGTCATCCACATGAATATTGAAATCACCCAGGATAAGAGTAGGACAGTTGTCAGAGAGGAAAAAGGACAGCCACGAATCAAAATCAGAGATAAATTTTGAGGACGAGCCTGGGGGGCGGTACAGAACTGCAACCCGCAGTCGCAGTGGAGCGAAGAGCCTCACCACATGTACCTCAAAGGAGGAGAAGCAATGTGAAGGTGGAATGGAAAGAGGCTGGAACTGGCACAAACTAGATAATAAAAGACCCACACCACCACCCCGACCCTCTGGGCGACTAGTGTGAGAGAAAGAGAGTCCTCCAAGAGAGAGGGCAGCAGAGATGGCAGTATCATGGGCAGGAAGCCAGGTTTCAGTAAGAGCAAGGAGGTGGAGGGACCTAGAGATAAACAAGTCCTGGATGACAGGGGCCTTAGAAGCAAGAGAGCGACAGTTCCATAAGGAACACGAAAAAGGCAGCTGAGAAGAGGGGAGACACTGGATAGGAACTAAGTTAGGAGAGACGAGATTGGAACGAGCCATAAGGAACAGATATGAGGAGAAAAGAACTGAGAGGAGACAATGAGAAGATCGTGACCTGAATCAGAAAGTGGCAGCGACCGGACCGTGGCTGGGGTTTTTCCTCCAGAGTAGAGGATCCGCTTGACCGGCTTCGCCCCACGGCTGAGAGCCACAGGCCGAGAGCCCTTGTGCTCTCGCCCTTCGGCTCGCGCCTCCAGCAAACTGGAGGCTTGAAGTACCTGAAAAGGAGGGGGGAGGAGCAGAAGCTGCAATTCAAACAGACCAATGGCAGTTAGTCAATGTTGCTGTGAGATATTCACAGCCGGAGAGCAGTGCCTCAACGTTCACCATCTCCCAGGCTTCCCCTTTTGGGGTAGGGAGCCCTTCCATGTCAACTGCCCCTTGGGGCTCCGAGTGGGTGAGGAAGGTTGGACTCAAAGGTAACCCTTATCACCACCAGCTAGGCCACAGGGCTTGCAGCTGCGAAGCCTCAGGAATTACCGATCACCGCAGTGGTGATTCTGAATGCTCACCGACCCTAACCTGCTCAAGATGCCTGTACATGCCTGCCTATCATCAAATGTGACCAAATTGTTAACAATGCCAAATCAAACTAATTATTCCTCCCTTCCTCCCCTCCAAATCAACCTAATTATTTCTCCAACACCTCCCACAGTGTAAAGTAGGCAAAAAAAAAAAAAAAAACGTAACCAATGAAAGATTGTGAGCAAAAGATTCATACTCACCCCCCCCAAAGGATGATCAGCAAGCCCACATTGCCTGGAGGGAGGGAGGGAGGGAGGGAGCTGCACTTCAAAAAGGAGGAGAAGGGGAGGGGCAAGACCCAATTTATAGACTTGTGTTCCCCCTTCCCTCTCTGTTAGGTGTGAAGGAAGGCTGGGGTCCACCCAGCGTCCCCTGCAGGGTAGGCACCCAGACCAAATGTCAAGATTCCCAGGTAGCCCCTCCCTAGCCCTGTCCTCAACCAGGAAGAGCCAGCCCTTTGAGTAATAAAACCACACACACACACGCTGTATTTACACAAACTAAAATCTATCTGGTAAGGCTCTGGTCAGGCAGTAAAAGCTATGGGGAAGGGAGAGAGAGGAAGGAGAGAGAAGGTGGGGAGTGAGGTAAAGTACAAAGGAGAGGTTAGCAGCAAGCAATCACACCATAAAACCATTAACCCCATTCTAAAACCCGCTGCAGCCGCGGCCAGTCTCCCCTAAAGTATCCAGACACTTAAAACATAAAAAACCTAACTGATCTCCGAGCAGCATCTCCCAGCTGGGAACAGATCTTCCCCCTAATACACATGTAGCACACAGGAAGAAGAAGAGCCCTGGCTACTTGCTTCTTTATCCGCTTGCCGGCTGACAGGCCCCGTGACCCGTCTCCACCTGCCGATGCCCTTCTCAGGCCCCTGGCGCCCCCTCCCTGAGGAATGAGGCCCCCTCCACCCGAACATCCTTTCCCACAGCTGGAACAGATCAACATCCCAATTAACCTTGATAGCCTCCCAGGTGTTGTGGTGGGAGTCAGGAATGCAATGCTGGGTGCAACCAATTACCAGCCATGAGATCGACCTCGAGAAGCATTCTCCAACTCACTCACTCTGGCTCAGAGGCCTGGGCCAAGTTAGACAGTTTAGACACAATTATTCGGACAAGACTTAGCTGAACAGAACGAGACTGCAGCCTTTTGGACTGTCCTTCACAGTAGGCACCACAGGAAGGCTGTGAATGGCATGCCTCCATGCCTCATCTCCCATTCCCACCCACAATAGGCTGTGCCAGGCATGGGAGTAAGGCATTTCTGGTGCCAAGAACACTGGGAAGTGTAAGTTTCCCAGAGGATTTTTATATTAGTATTGGCATTGGGTGCTATGGCAAAATTAGATTTCCCAGGGCTCCTGACACAACTGTAATAGAGAAAGAAGCAGAGAGAGTGACAGAGAAGAGAAACCTCCAGTGACCATTGAAGCTATCACATCAGTTATCAGATAAAGGGGTTGGGGGCATGTGGTGATGCCAATTACAAATATTCTAACTGTTGTAAAAAAGGAAGAAGAGCATTTTCCCTAAATATTTATTTTTACATTTATTAAAATGTATATTCCACTCTCACAATGAATATGCATTACTCAATGTTGCTTACAACAACTACTTTTATAAAAATAACAATGATACAGAGCAATATAAAACATCACATTCTCCACTTTCATTCATAATTGCCAGTCAGAATTCAGATCAAGCCTTGGAGAGTTTGCTTAATACTATTCATGAATGTTTGTGGAGCCTGCATTTATTTCTAGAATCTTTAGCCATGTGTCTAGAAAGGACTCACAAGCCAGTAGTTTGTTCTTGCATTTAGGCTTCAATCCTATACCCGGTTACTTGAGAGTAATCACACTGAACTCAATGGGACTTATGTCTGAGTAGGTGTGTTTAGGACTGCACTGTTAGAATACCATTTCATGGCAAGAATATTTTCTAAATGCCTTCAGTAGTGTCATTTCACCCTACCCGGTGCCTGTTTACACTTCCCTGTGCCTGTTTGCATTCTCCTTCCCTCTTTATTGTTTACTACAACTTATTAGATTGTAAGCCTATGCGGCAGGGTCTTGCTATTTACTGTGTTATCTGTACAGCACCATGTACACTGATGGTGCTATATAAATAAATAATAATAATAATAATAATTTCACAGAGGCAAAATGACTATTATACTGCCTAGGGGTAGGTAACCCAAAGCTTTTTTCAGGTTGTATGTATGTACAGTATATGTATGTGTGTGTATATATTATATATGAACCATGTAGACAGCTTGCTACTGTATTTTGGATAGGACCACAACAGAAAGACGCAAAAATTTGGAAGGAATCTCTGGAAAATATTTCTTATGCATTCTACATAAATAAATGCATTACCTTTAACTTCAATTTGCTCTGTTTCTGTCCTTTGTGAGTGTAGATGGGAGCACAGAATAAAGACACAGACACCAGAGCTTGGGTAAACTAGGGCTTCTTTATTAAATATTGATGCATCTATCCCTCCCTGGATCTGCACATGAAAATGCAGGAATTAAATCCTTAACTCAGGCCATTTGCCTGGCTTTAAGGGTGAGTCATCCTCAAAGCAAGGAGTCGGAAAACACTGCCAAAAACACTGCCAAAGACGCTGCCGATCCTCTCCTCCGTTGCTGCTGCCTGTCTGGCAGCCAAAAATTAAAGAGGCCGAGCCTTGGCTGGCCCACCTTTTATACGCGCGGCCCCACCCTGCTGCATGAGGTTCACGTTTGGGAGCCTTGGGAGCCTCTCCATTCCTGCCCCTCCTCATCACAACGGCCGCTTCCAGTTGGTTGGGCGGGAGCGGATTTTGTTGCACATTGTATTTCTGAACCACATGCGGCTCCATGCTTTTCAAAAGTACTATTATCACTAGGAATGAATCCATCTGCTACCAATCAAAATAACAGAATAAGTAAAAAAAAAAAAACAGAAAGCACACAGGATTCCAAGTTAATGAATGCATATTAATATTATGCACATCAACACATTTGTGCATAAATCATATTTGCTTCATTAAATACTAGTGTGAATATATAGGCAGTGTGAATCTATAATCAGAATATAATCTCTAAAATAACATATTTATGTATGTATTAATTACCAAATCTCTGTACTGTAATTCTGTTCCCATACAGGGCACCTGAAGTACAACAAATGCAAGTCAACAAAATAAAATACAACATGGTCACTATAAAATCCATCCATATAACAAAAATTTACATTAAAAACATAGCCACAAAAATATTCATACCAATCCCAATAAACAGCTTATAGTAAAAGCACAGACACATCAAAATCCATAAAATTCCAGAAATAAAATGAACCAGCTCCAAACCCTTTCAGACATCATGAAGTGCTTTCCTGAAAGCCCTTCATTTATTAGCTGCTCGAAGACCAATAAAGAATTGTATGAATTAGTTTCTGTAGGCAATGGATTCTAAATTGTGGACACCTTCAGCAAGAAAGCACATATGTTCCCTTCTGGTCCTCACTTCTGACATGGACAAGATGCAGAGTAGCACCTCTCCTACGGATCTTGAAGCAGAGAGACCTACACAGAAGAAGGCGTGATCCCTAAATTCTACAGACGTCAGATTATGTATGACTTGAAAAGGAATAACCAGCACTTCGACACATCTTAACCTCTGTCTTGTATGGAGGTTTTGTCAGTTTTCATCAGGCCATCAGAGCATTTATTTATGAACCTATCTGTTCCTCTTGGATTTGATAAAAATAGAGCTGGATATCATCAGCATTTTGATGACACTGTATTCCAAACTGATGATCGATTTCTCCCAGTCATTGCATACAGATGTTTTAATGCTCACAGTGTCGATTCCTGCTAAGGATCATGGGGAAAATAATACTGCCTCCACACCTGTTCCATATTTTTTTGAAACCCCCTGCTGCATGCCATTGTATTTCACTTCCCCAAGGCACGTTTTCCATCCCTGGGGCTGGGGGATGAAATAGTTTATAAGCTAATGGCAGGAAGGTTGTCAATAGGATTATGTACTGGATGCAGCAAAAGCTCAACCTGAACTGAACTGGGCCCATTTCTGTCACTTTCTGATGTGAAGCAACCTTATGTATGAAGTGCTTAGAACCAAAGCTGGACCATTCATAAGGCTTTGTTTAGAATTTGGCTTTGGAAAAATCTCTAGAAATACTGGGTTGTTGTTGTTGTTGTTTGCTTTCTTTTTCTAACTTCTGATGGGAGGGTATGGGGAGGGTATCTCAGTGATTGACAGCTCCACCTACTAAACATAGGGGATGTTTTAATAGGGTCTCTCTAATCATTGTACTTTGAGAGAGCAAGGATGGGACCATTCTTCTAATAGTGGAACCACTATGGCAAAAGACTTAAACTGGTTTTCAATCACAAAATGCCTTAGCTGAAACACCTTTCCTTCTAAGAATTTGCAAGTTTCTTGCCTAGAGTCACCTTTATGAAGTCTGCTATTTTCATACAAAAAGGGTTGGAAAGGGGAAAGGGGAAGTGAATTACACCTCTCCCAAATCTGAGGGTTTTCCTTCTATATATAGTACTGCACCTATCCTTCTGTAACTTTGAAGTTTTCTTACTCAGGTCTACCTCTATCCTTTCTGCAATTTTCAGTAGAAATATCCACAAGAACATAGGGGAATGAGCACATTCTCTTCCTTCCTTCCTTCCTTCCTTCCTTCCTTCCTTCCTTCCTTCCTCTTCCTCTTCCTCTTCCTCTGGATACTATCAAAAAGTAAATATGTCTTTTACACCAAACTCCCTGCACCTATTCATCAGAAACTTGGCAGCTTTGATTCCCCCATAAGGGGCAACTATCCATACAAATATCATACACATCTTCCACAAAATAGAAATGTTATTGGCAATTCACTTTTAAATATCAAAATATAAAGGTGCATAGCACAAGCTCATCTGCACCTCTTTTTCAGGACTAGTATGGGACTAGTATGCCTGCAAATGTCACTGATGTACAATGAACAGAAAAAAATGTTATAGCATTTTTGGAATTCTTGTGATAGTCAACAGGAGGCACAAAGCTTCTGATTTCCAAATCATGACTTGGTTCAGCACCCAAGTTAAAGCGGATGGCTTCTGAATCAGTCCGAGCAGAATTGAGCAGAATCTGAAAGCAGTAAATTCACTGCTTGGTGCACACCTCTGGTTGGCATCAACAGGAAAATGCCCGTAGCATTCAGGAAATCAGATATCAGTTTCTGAAGGCATTCTGCCACACAACTAGATTATATTCACCAGTGGAGGCAACTATACCATCAACCCTGAGGCTACCTTATCTAGCTCCATTAGGCATGGAATTCTGTTTCAATATTCAAAACCAACATGATATTTTTCCTTTTCCTAATTTGATCACTTCAAACAAATTTCTTTTCAAAGTCTTCTGGTTGAGTTTTTTTTAAAGTTTGCATTAAATTACCATATAAGAGTACTATGATTTACACTCTTGTATTAAAGGTGTAGGTATTAATATAGAAGCCTGTAAGAATAATTTAAATGGACATTTACTTTCGGTAATGGGATTCTGAGGTCTAGTGAAGGACTATTTGATGGGCATAAAAAAAAAACCATCCTAATTTAATACTGTATTGAGAAGTGAAGATTATAAGAAATGCACTGCTCAATTCTAACCTAAACATTTATTTATTTATTTATTTATTTGTTTATTACATTTTTATACCGCCCAATAGCCGAAGCAGTCTGGGCGGTTCACAAAAATTAAAACCATGATAAAACAACCAACAGGTTAAAAGCACAAATACAAAATACAGTATAAAAAGCTGTATGGATTGTTTCAATGAAAACCTTTGTTGCTATTATTTAAATTCCTAATATAATAAAGGAGACAGGTTCACCTCTTTCAATCTTGCCTGCTGGGTCAACACAAATTGCTGTTGCTATTCATTCCAACAGGATTCATTATCTGCTTATGTTTATTGTTTTATTCTCAGGTGAGCAACCCCATCAAAGTCACACTGTATGTAAGTTCAAGGGGAGGATAATCAAAATCTAGACCCTAACAAATGTTCCTACCTATAAAACCATTGTTTTTGTTGTTAAGATTCATCTTATTCTAAGAAGGGATTGCATCTGGTAGTGAGTAAACGACCATAAGAATGTTGCTGCTGTTGTTTTAGTACTGAGGCCCTTTAGAATCTTGCTCTGATATTCATTGCTCTATTGGGCAGTGACTTGGCTTTTTGTCTCAGTTTTCCCATATTAGAATCACAAATCACATTATTTAGATTGTTTCTATAACTATTAAAATAATTCTACAGACAGCTGAGAGCCACAGTGGAGGTAAACACACTTGATGGGGTTTAATTAGATCAGATTGTTTAAGCTTTTTCACCTTTTTGGTATCATTATTCCAGGAACCTCTTATAACTTTTGAAATGGTATGAGATTCCATTTGAATATTTGTTGGGTGAATTAGTGGCCATCAGCTAGAATATTTAGTGTCAAATGAGTCCCATGGACAACTGACATGAAATGTATGGGGACAGATCACATTCACCTAGAAGGAACCTCTTACCACAGGAAGACTTGCTTGTAGCACTTTCAAAGCCTTTATCCATGGATAGTGCTATATTTGCACATTCAGAATTTATTTGCCCTATACTCAAATGGGCCTCTCAATTTCACACACCCACACACCCATTTGGGAACAGCAAAACAGGGAAGACCATTTCTATGACACAGAAGGCCATTTCATTTTTAGCACTGTTCTGAACTTTTGTACTAGCACTGTTCTGGACTTTTTCATTGATTTAGCGGAGCATGAGATTTTAATTTTTTCTTCTTCAGGAGTTTACCAGAATAAAAGGGGGGGGGACGGGGACGGCAGCATCTTTCTTTAAATTTACTTTCTTTTTTATATATAGAAAATTTTCTGGCCACTTCAAGCAGCTGGGCCACCAAGTTTTCCCATAAGGGCATGCTAATTCATTTGGTAGCAACATTACAGATGCATTGTATAGTGAAAAAATGACAGCCCCCAGTTCCTACTGGAAATTATTTCTAAGAAAAGAGAATTAAAGAAAAATGCTGCTGCCCCTGCCTTTTCTGGTAAGCTAGAATGCCAATGAAATGCCCTTTCCTATGGATGGAACTGACAAAGTAAGGACCAAAACAGACATTACTTTACAGATGTAACTAGCAGTTACATCTTTCTTTCATTTTTATTCTAGAGTTGGCACAGGGATAGGTGGCTTTAATCCTTCCCCATTGTGCTGTGGGCTTGATACAGATTAGGCATCCACACATCCAATTTCTATTGCAAAATAGCATTCCATAAGCGAAAGCAGGATCTACACTACTGCTTTATAATGGTTTATAATGGTATTGACAACTGTTGAGGCCCAGGAAAACTATACAGTTTTCAAAGTGTCATATCCTGCTTGGTGTAGATCTGGCCATAATGGCTAACTATTTTGCAATTAACAATGCAGGCATAGGTCAGCCTATAACAGGGTGGATGGGTTAAAGGTCTCCTACCTTCTACTCCACCACACACACACACAAGGTTCCTGATTTGGATCGAGAAACCTTTGCTACTCTAGAGCACAAATGGGAGGAAAAAGATCCTGCAATCCCATGATTGCTTCATCATACTCTCAGAACCCAATCAAGAACCCGAGAATTTTACTCTCAAAGGCAGCCTAAAAGTAATTTTAAATAAAATAAAATAAAAACCAAAATTTTAACATTATGACCACACCTGACATCTCCACTCTTTACATGTCCACGTTGTACAGTGACAACCCACTTCCCAAAGATTGATAGTGGCAGTATAAATTGTGACTCCATCATCAAATCATTTCATGATGTTCCCTGCCCCATTATGTAGTCATTGGATTCACTTCATCTCTTTTGCCATTAGTTTTTCAATTGTCACATCACCACTCAGAGAAGAATGGTGTCACACTGCATCCAGTCCACATCTTACCATCCCTGAATTGTTGTATTAAGCAGCCTTCAGCTTAACTTAAATTAATGCCCAATAATAATATTAGAAGATAGAAACCGAGTGCTCATCTGGCCTGGTATTGCCTGTCCTGACTTGCGACAGCTTTCCAGGGATCTTTCTCACCAGCTGCTACCTGATTCTTTAACCTGAATACAGGAATTGAATCTGCACCCAGTGCAAACTGGTGGCTCCAATTTCAGAGGGGCTGTGAATCCATTCTGGGTTTCAGTCCGAACTAGCCAGAGGTGCTTAACATGATCTCTGAAATAGGTTCAGCACTTTGGACAGCTCATTTAGACTTCTGGCTGGCTCTGACTGAGACCCCACTGAAATTGGAGCTACCAGTCTCTACTGCCTGCACCATCTGCATTCAAAGCATGTGTTCTTACACTAAGCTAGGATTACTGCCCATGTTGGTGATCTGTATCACTAGGTCACTTTAACATAGCAGGAATGGCAATGGTGAGGATTAGGATTTACTGTATACAGAATCAAGGAATTAAGCACTGTTTCTTCTTGGTGTTGTAAGCAGATATATGTTTAGAGGCAGCTACATTCTTTTTACGTACGTGTGTGTGTGTGTGTGTGTGTGTGTGTGTGTGTGTGCTGGATACTTTAGAGAATCTAATTCATGTTTTGTTTCCTGTTGCTAGCTCAACAATTCCAACCTCTAAGGCAAGGTCACAAATTGTCACCCCAAAGTATTATTCTGTCAGTGTGCACCTTTGTAAAACATGAATTTGGCTGAATTTCAGATGGACATTTTTTTTCCTTCTGAAATTGAAAGACCACCAACAGATAGGTCATATCTCAGCATGACTGCTACTGGAATTTTTGAACAGGTTGCATGCATAAAGACAAGCACAACATCAAAAGAATCTCTCAGACTGTTGAAACTTGAAGACCTTAATGTCCTTGGCCTGCTTACGGCTTACAGGAGACAGAAATATGGCTTGGGGATTGGGACAGGAAGCCTAACATGTGCAGGTCTTCAATTGTCAATTAGAGAACATCATTGAATCTGTAACAAACACACCAAGGGCATGTTTGTCTGTAAAATAAGAGATTAAAATAGACAGTCCCCAATGAATTGCAAGGGATAAGGTAGATCTGTAATTCATGACACTTGGGCTCCATTTCCCCCCAATATGATTATATCTGAAGTCATGGCATTTCTTTATGCTCCAGTAACCTAGGAAAAAAATCCCTCAGAAAATACCCTGTTAATAAACTAGTATTTATAATGACATTTACACTCACTCTTTTGATGAAGCAGAACCATATGGCATTAGCCAGATGCAAAAGTTGAGACTTTCATAATCTATCTTCCTGTCTTCCCATCAATCATCTTTGGTCTGTGTGGGGTACCCTTCAGCAATTTTTTTCCAGGTAAATTCTGTATGCGTGTGAAACTTCTCAAAGTGAAAGACTTGAAAACACCTTAGGAAGTGAATGCATTTAAACACATGTTGAGTTTCATTCAACAATATCTGGTTAATCGAATCAAATTGCTCTTAGATGGGGGACAGATTTTTAAGATTATCTACAGGAGTAATTGTTAAAGAGAGAAAAATAATGAAAAAGGTTTCCAGCTGATCTCATAACAGTTTGATAGCAAGTGTGAACTAATTCCATAGGTGGGTTAGGTAGCCTGATCTTTTCTCTCTGCCAAAACAAGATCAAGATCAACTCATTAACTTAAGTAAATTGAAGGTTGAGGTTTTTCTTTCATTCATTCATTAATAGGGAAGTCTGAAAAGAAACATTCTTTAATGCACATTGGAAATTGTAGATGAGCTACTTTTAAAAACCACTTTAACTAATCTCTGCATTTTTAAAAGTTGATTTTAACTTTTGGTTGAAAGATCAAGTTTATTTGATCTAGTCCAGAGACAGTTATGCATGAACAACCACTTTGTGATAAAATAGGTTCATTTAAATGAAGCATCTCTCAGAGAGTAGCATACAATCTTATGAATTATAGAAATTTTCTAAGAAATAAATGTGTTAAGATTAATGTAAGGTCCAACAATATTTGTGGGCACATGGAGGGTGGGAAATAATGAGGCAAGACACAGTTGTGGAATTAAAATAGGGCCACATTTATTAAAAGATCTGCAAAGGGGGGAAGTCCTAAGCAAGCATCCTTTCTTGACCAGCATCATGGCCATGGTTTGAATCAGGTGAGACATTCACAGCCTGTGAAGTGGCGCCTGTAAGTTCGCCATCTCTTGCCCCTCTTGGGGTAGGGAGGCCTTCCAGTGTCACTCCTTTCCTTTGGGCTGCAAAACTCAAAGTGGATGAGGAAGGTTGGCCTCAAAAGTAACCCTTATCCCTCCAGCTGGGGCTGCAAAACTCCTAGCTGGGAGCTTCAGGCATTACCCATCACCGCAACTCTGCCTCTGAATGCTCACTATCCCTAAAACTGCTCAAGATGCCCTCACATACCTGCCTACCAATATTTAAACAGGGTACCAGATCAACCTAATTAATACTCCCAGCCTGTTTTGCAGTGTGAAGTAGGCGAAAAAACTCACAATCAAGAAATGGATTATGAGCAAAAAAAATCCTACTCACCCCCTCCCCAAAGGATGACCAGCAAGCCCACACTGCCTACAGGGAGGGAGGGAGCCATGTGTCAAAGTGACTAAAACCCCACCCCCATCAGCAATGACTTGGAGTAAGGCATATGTATGTGTATATTATAGATAGTAGTTTATACACATTTGGTTTCAGGAAGTTGCAATTAAATATATTAAATGGAACGAAAGGTCAATTTTAACTAGAGCTAAGGCAAAATCTTGATTTTGTTTTTGCTTTCCTCCACAAATGATTTTCACTCAGAAAAGATACATGTTGGTGGGAAAGACAAATAGTAGATGACTGCCTTTGCTACCTTTTTTTTTAAAAAAAGTCTCTGTTTTAAAACTCCACAGTATTTGATCCAGAGATATAGCTGTAATAGAAACCAGCTGTACAAGGATTTTGCTTTGAATGTGGTAGAATAAAATCATTACAATCATCTCAGACCTAGCCACTCAGGCAGTAAGAACATAAGAAGAGCCATGCTGGATCAGACCAAGGGTCCATCTAGTCCAGCATTGTGTTCTCACAGTGGGCAGCCAGCAGTCAACTAGGGACCAACAAAGCAGGACATGTTGCAACAGCACTCTCCAACCCATGTACCCCAGGAACTGGTGTATATAGGCTTACTGCCTCTGATACTAGCCACCAGCATTCATTGAACTCTTTTAATTATAACTTCTTCTCTTGCAAATAATTCTTTTGGTGAAATCAGATGACCCCACTTCCTGATTTGCCCCTTAGGGACATGAGTGAGAGCAAGAGTTCATCTACCTTTCCTGCCCATCTGACACGCCCATCCCACCTTCAACATCCCTAAATGTCCACAAAGAGTTGTAAGATTTGAACACAGCCTATGTGCATAAAATCCAATGGTATGAGATGGACGGCAAGAGGCATCATCCAATCTAGCCCCCTTTCCTTCCTAGCAAGAACCTAGCTTGTAGATACTGGCTCATTTCTTCAGTTAGCCTGAGTTACCCTTGAGTATCTTATTTACAAATTGCAGACCATTTTTACATGTGACTGTATTCAATAGGGCTTGACCACAAGTAACTTTGCATAGAATTGCACCCTTATCCTGCCCTGACATATAATTAAAGTAAGATGGACATACCAATATGTAAATTAGGGATGTGCTCCGCTTCTAATCGGACCAGCAAATTAGAAGCGGAGCGGGGCGAAGAGGATTGGGGGGCCGGTGGATCCTTCACCTCGATCCGGAGCTCCGCCGGAAAGGTAAGTGGGGTTTACTGGGCCCTGCCGCTGTCGCCCATGCGGCGACAGCGGCAGGGCCAGGTAACCCCTCTCCTCTCCCTTACCTGCCTCCATCCGCGGTCCGTCGGCGTCTTCAATTGAGCCCGCGGTTCAACCAGGAAGTCTGGGCCGTGCGGCCCAGACTTCCTGGTTGAACCGCGGGCTCAATTGAAGACGCCGACGGACCGCGGATGGAGGCAGGTAAGGCCCCCCTCCCCCTTGGTCCCTTACCGGGCTCTGCCGCTGTCGCCACACGGGCGGCGACGGCGGCAGGGCCCGGTAACCCCCCCGCCCTCCTCTCCCGGCCTTACCTGGCACCACTCCCCTCCACTGCGGAGCTCCGATTCGGAGCCGGAGCTCCGTGGCGAAGAGGAGCGGAGTATGGGCGGAGCGGCACGGAGCGGAGTGGGCCAATCCAAAATTTTTGGATCGGCCCGCGGGGCGGAGCGGGGGGTCCGTGCACACCCCTAATGTAAATATCTTTCATAAAACATGTATAGTTGATTCTGAAGCATTTGCTCTTTACTGAATGAGCTCCACGTACACTTTAATAAGAAAAATATATTCCCAACTTTTCATATCTGCTGACACCATTGGGTTATTTTATTTTGCTTTGTTTTTGTTGAGATTCACTTGTGCTATAAGGCAGAGATGCGTAAGATGCTCAACTTTTCTAAAAGGCAATGGATTTCAGTTTGATTTAGTCCTAAACTATCTGGTTTTCTCCAGTGTATCCAGACGTCAGTTAGAGAATGGCCAGATGCAAAGGCAGACTACCTTGAATAGTTTCTTAGAAGGATTTTAGCAGTGTAGCTTTTCTCACTGAGGCATGACAAGCTGTATCAGTCAAGATTTTCTCTTCTACATAAGTATGGCGAAGAGGGTTAGCAAGCAGGGAGGCATAATACCTCTAGGTCAAATTTCCCTTCAGCCATAAATGCCCTAAGAAAGCCACTATCTCTAAACCTCATCTACAATCTGAGAATAATTATACTGGTTTATTTTACAGATGATTGATTGGATTATAGAGGTAAATGCATTTGAAGTGCCTGGAACATTCTGAGGGGCATTATAAAAGCGTCAAGCTTTTAAAGTCCCACTAAGTTGAATGAGAGAGTGACGCACATGCTTAAATCTCTCAATTTGAGATCAATGGGCCTTCAAAGTGCTTAACATTGGGTGGATCATGACCATCTTTTTAATTTATCCCTTGGCAGTTCTAGCTCATATGTGGTGGAACTGCTACTTCGAATTGTGCTCCTATTTCTGCAGTGATCCACCTGGTTAGGGTGACCATTTGGGAGAAGGACAGGGCTCCTGTATCTTTAACAGCTGTGTAGAAAAAGGAATTTCAGCAGGTGTCATTTGTATGCATGAAGCACCTGGTGAAATTCACTCTTCATCGCACCAGGTAAAGCTGCAAGAGCCCTGCCCTCTTTTGGATCTGGTCACACTGAGACCAGGGGAGGAAAATCACACTGTCTATCCAGCCCAGCTCCAAGGTGTCACTCTGGGGGGAAACAATAGCAGCTGGCAGTCAGCAGGTCACTGACCAGTCCAGGGATCTCTCTCTCTCTCTCCTCTTTCTCTCTTCATCATTCAATCTCTTGTTGTTACAGAGGGAGATACCTTTAAAATATGTAGGAAAGAGTCAGCCAGTTTAACTATAGCATGCTGCCTCGTGAAACATTTTAATTTCACTGTGTAGCTACTGAAATAACCCTTCCTGTCTCTTGCCCCTATTTTGGAGCTGCAAAATCATCAGTTTGGTTTGAATTGGTTTGGCTGAACCAACCGGGCTTTCCCCTGATAAAAATATTGTTGCTGATATCTTGGCTAAACTGGCAGGGAAAGGAGAGATGGGTGTTTTTTTTTTCTATCCTGGCTGTTCAGTTTCTTGCTCTGGGAGATCAATTTCTGTTCTATCAATTTTGGTTTCTCTCAATATTTCATTTTTCCAAATCATAATTTCAGTTTGTCCCAAACTTTGAGGTTTTTTTAAATAATAATAATAATAAAAAAGATTCTCATGGAAATTTATATGCTTTCTGTGTGTGTGTTTTGCTAATACATTGCCTAGTATACATTTTTGCAATTTTCCTTATATAATGCATTGTTAATGTCACTTTCACTATGTATGATTTGTGTTCAGGTTACCATGACATACACAATTTTGTATGCATTTTGATTGGAAAATACCACTAGAAAATATGTAGAAGTGTGACTATTGAAGGACATCTGAGTCTTGGCTTATATATGTTTTTTTTTTTTTAAATATGAAATTAGATAAATTCACATTAAAATGCAAACCAAATGAATTTCTTCCTCATCTCTATTTCTGCTCTTCTGAGATAATTGGTATGCCTTATCTGTTGCTTCACATACCTTCCTGTTTTCTTAATTTTTAATTTTTGTGTTTTATAATCACTTCTTTTAATTATTGCTCCTATTTTTAAGACTGGTTGAGAACTGCTGTGGACAGCTGGAAAAGTGGGTAAAGAATCCTAAATAAAATAAAATAAAATGTTTACTTAGAAGTACGACCCATTTACTTCAATGGAGCTTACTCCCATAAAAATGCATATAGTGTTATTAAAAATGAAACAAGGCAAGCAGGCATTATTTGGCTAGTGCTATCTCTAAAAGCAGATCAACAGCATTCTGCAATAAAAATGTGCTTGGAAACTTTACAAACTGGTATGAAAAGCAAAATCTTTGAAGGGAAACAGTAAACACTGTGGTCTACTGACTAGCTGAATGATACCTGAGCAGTTTACTGAAATATGTCAAAAACTTCATAGGGCAATGGAATTTTATTTTCATGTTTAGGTAGCTTGATAGGAAGAGGTCTGGAATCAAAATAATCTGCTTTTTTTTGTAGGAGTCCTTTGAAACCTCACTTTATATGGCATGCAGATATTATGTCAAAGCAGTCAGCGTCCCTAGAATGGCCAGTGTTGTCCTGTACTTTGTGAGTCATCTTGTAGAATTATTATTATTATTATTACTTTAAATAAGATGTAGCAGTTATTACTGGCAACAGCCTATTTTAATTTATTAATAAATTTAAGATTTACATGCAGACATCTCCTCCTTTTCTATTTTCCCATTTTTCATATTGCAACTTTGCATACTAAAATATACTTGCTGATTTGTTTCCTATTCTGTGTCCCTATTTTGTAACCTTTTCCACAGGTTCTCTACCATGATGCTTTTGACATCTTTAGGCTTTTAAAAAAAATATTTCATTGCAGTTGTCTGTCTCTACTAATCATAGGTATAATCTCACCTTTGTGTTGGTTGTACCCCTTCAGACTACAGATTGAGGGTTACTTGACTGAGTGCTCCTCCATACGGAATAGTACTTACACGCAGAAAACAAGTTTTCTCCCCGAGATCAGGTGTTCTGTGCAGATGGATCTTCTTCTTCTTCTTCTTCTTCTTCTTCTTCTTCTTCTTCTTCTTCTTCTTCTTCTTCTTCTTCTTCTTCTTCTTCTTCTGCATAATCTTCCTTTTGGGGGGTGGGGTATGGATTAGCCTCATCTTTTTTCTGAAGTAGAATACACAAAGCTAAGAAGGGATGAATTTATTAAGCTCAGTTTTGCTCAATTTCTATTTTTTTTCAGTATTAAATTCATTCTGTCCTAATTTTGCATCTGGGTGCGATTTTCCCTCCCAAACAAATCTGCACCCCCCCAAAAAATCATACGTCTTTCCTTGTGCATTTCTCTAAGTATGTACATTTTCATAAACACTTCTAAAAAAATGCACTTATCAAAATATGCACACTTCGGAATGTAGTTTTTCAGATATGCACATTCTTTGCCAGAAATTTCCCTCTATAATAAAATACTGTGTGCAGACATTTCTGCAATATAGGCATTTTCTGTGCACTTTTTTTGTAATGCATGCATTTTGCATGCATTTTGGTACTTGTGACATGCATTGCACAATTCTGAAGAGTGCAAAAATCACTATATAACTGTGTTATGGTTCATGTGTAGGTTCAGGATGTGTGGATTTGATAAGTTTGCATTAAAGTGCAATTTCTCATTCATCCCTACACACGACACAGCTTGACACCTCAGTAAAAGTAAGGACATAATGTGTATGCAACCAGCATGTATTGCACAGTATGAGAAAAATAAACCAACTAAGCAATTTGCAGAGATGGACCAAGATATTCTAGGGCCTGAAGCAGAAAATCAAAATTTTATTCCATGCTGATCACTGACAACTATTCTAATCATTTTCCAAATTCTGCTGCTTCACCCTATCTAATTGGTAGGGACAGCCCTGGCACTGTGGGAATGCCTGAAGGGAAAATGTGGCTGGCACTGCCAAAACATTTTCCATGTACAGGTGTCATACATTGTCAAACCAGGGGCATGAAAAATTGCTATCTGGATATGCCAGTCGTGCCCCACAAAATTTTGTACATTCCGACCAATTTTTTCAATTCTAGATTTCTATGTTGTATAATACTGCATCAACAAACCTGCTATTTCACTTCAGTCAGGTTAAGCTGGGCACACTTTACTTTTCAAAGAACCTTTAGCTCCCAGCTTCTACAGGCAATTTCCCCACAATTTTTTCTTTGGATAGGCAGAAGACTAAGCTTGTGCTGTATTTCTTCATATAGCAAGTTTTAACACTGTCCTACTCTTCTTTTTACTGAACAGATGCATCTCTATCAGAGGCAGACAGTCCTGTGGTGAGCAAATGTAGAGACAATTTTGTGACATGTAAATGGAATACCTTAGGAACTTGGAGAATAATCTTTGAGGACAAAGGTATACTCTCTATGTGAAATGAATTGCTCCTTCAGGGGCTCTTATATTCTTAAATAAATGGAAATTATTCAAAACTGTGCACTAGTATAATTCTTTTTTTATTTGAACATGCTTACTCAAAATAATCCTGGTGGATTGTGCCAATTTAATAGTAATATCTGGTAATAAAAAAACCTTCTGATAAATCTTGAGATGCAATTATCACAGAAATTTTCTTTTTGTTGTATGTCTCTGCTTTAGAAATGTATTAGGCGAATTAATCAATAGCTATCAAAAGTTTCCATTAATTCTATTATGCATGAAACATTGTATTTGATTAATATTAAAATAATCTCTGATCTGAACCAAGAAGTGCTTCCAGTTTAACTTTTTAAATATAGAGACAGATATTTCTGTCCGCAAAGGTCTACAAAAGTCTTGAGCACTGTCAATGGAGAAGAAAAATAACTTGGTGTGTGTGTGTGTGCGGTGTGGACACGTGCAGGAATCTTATGATAACACAGTTTCTCCCATAGCGAAGGTGTGCAGAGATCTTTCCATTATAAATCACAGCTTTAATACTGCATTACCTTAATTTCTAAATTCAATGCAAGGACTAATATATGTTGGCTTCTTTGATCACTGTGAAAGCTCATGGCCTTTGGGAAAAGAATGTTAATATTTCTTAATGACTGTGGCTGTTTCCTGAATAGACAAGTCACCTGTGGAGATGAGGAACAGAGCAGTGCCCCAGAGATGAATGTGTGAGAAACAGCAGTTCCCAGGAATATGCACATAGAAAAAGGGATTTTGCTAACAAAAAAGCCTTAACCACCATGGTTTAAGGTGTCTTCTGAACAGGGCCACTGTCTTTTTCAGCTTTAGGGTCCAATCCTATGCAGTTTTAGAAAGGAAAATGGTCATACAATTCCCAGGCATACAATTTCTTACTCTGGGAGCTGTAGAAATTTTTCTGTGGGTGTGTGATCACATTCTGGGTTTCAGGCAGAACCAGCCAGAATGATAAAGGTGCTGAACCATATCCCCAAAATGAGTTCAGCAGCTTGGTTAGTTCCTTTAGAGTTCTGACTGGTTCTGATTAAATCCAGAATGGTATCACAGACCCACTGAAATTGGAACCACCAGCCTCCAGTGATAGGATTGCATCCTTTAAGATATTTTCGCCCTGTCTGCTCTTGTCCAGAACCAGAACTGTGCTGAAAAACTGCATCTAAAAACAGCAGAACAGAGCAGGAGAATGAGGCAAATTTTGCTCTCTTCCTTGTGTTGTTTTTTAGAATCAAAGGTTGACTCTCAACTCTTGTTTTGTAGCCTAATGGTAATAAGTGTATTGAATAAAGGTGTGTATGTCTGGTTTAGCCCTGATATACAGTCTTTGGACCAGCAGTGTGCCCAAGTTGCTGTATGTGGAAATGTTCTGCTTGCATGACCAGTGCCTCTTTACTTCCACTCACGCTCTTTGCTTCTACTTATGCTCATTGCCTGGAAGTGTACAACAGATAACCACAGGGTACTTTGGTTTTACCCTCACATATAATTGGGTTCTCACCCATCCCTTAGAGTTTTCTAGAATGAATGTCTCATATGCAAAAGTCCATTTATGGAAAGTTGATATAATGGGGCCAAACATATTTAATTCTAGTTCCAGGTTATGCAGCTGTGAATGCTCCACTCATGCCTGAAATATTGTGCAAATGGTCCCTTTATGATCACCGTTTATGCAACCTTTTCTTCCCAGAAATGGCTGAGCCACCATTGCTTCACAAAATGGCAATTCAGTAAAGGGCAGCTGGTTTGTTGGGCACTTGCTGAGCCATGGGATGTTCAAAGAGTGGGCCTGCAAGCACCCCACAGCTCACCGAGGGGGTCTGGGAGGGAGTACACAGGGAAGTCCATCAGACTCCACCCTCCCATAGACTTCCATGACATCCCTAGGCTCCTCATAGAATCATAGAATAGTAGAGTTGGAAGGGGCCTATAAGGCCATCGAGTCCAACCCCCTGCTCAATGCAGGAATCCACCCTACAGCATACTTGACAGATGGTTGTCCAGCTGCCTCTTGAATGCCTCTAGTGTGGGAGTACCCACAACCTCCCTAGATAACTGGCTCCATTGTCATACTGCTCTAACAGTCAGGAAGTTTTTCCTGATGTCCAGCCAGAATCTGACTTCCTGTAACTTGAGCCTGTTATTCCATGTCCTGCACTCTGGGAGGATCGAGAAGAGATCCTGGCCCTCCTCTGTGTGACAACCTTTTAAGTATTTGAAGAGCTGTAATAGTTTAATAGCTGTATGACAAGTAAAACATTGCCTTCATAATGCTCAGAATTAGGGCTGTGCACCACCCCCCCAAACCACTTCAGGGCCTGACGCGGTCCTTCTGGATTGGGCCCAAATTGCTTTGGGTTGATCCAATCCTCCCCTGATCCCCTCTGGAACTGGATCTGGAGTGAGATCCTGAGGGCCGGATCGAGATTTGGAGCCCATTTTGCCCCCTGTTCCCCACTTACTTGCTTCCGCGGTGGACAGCGGAGGCAGTTAAGTGGGGAAGGGGGGACAAAATGGGAGACAAATAGGTCCGCCTCCCCCCTTACCTGCCACCACCACATGGACAGGCATCCGGTTTCCAGATGCCTTTGTGAAGTCCAAAATCACATGGCAGAGGTAATGTTCCTCCCCTCTTGTATCAACTGTTTCCCCCAGGTACCTCATCATTGAACCTGGAGGTTCCATACTGTCATTGTGACTGGTATACCTTGATAGATCTATTTTACATGAAATTGTCTAATCCTTTTTTAAAACAATGTAAGCTAGAGGCCATGATCACATCTTGGTTATGTATTCGTGTGAAATCCTGCTTGTCAGGTCAGATATCTCTCAACCCAGAAATGACTGGTTAACTTGCACCAGCTTTGCCGATCCATCTATAAACAACATCAGATGGATTTACAATGTAGTTCATAATGACTCATTAAATGTTACAACATCTTGAATCACTACCCTGCATTCAGAAGGTCTTTTCATGGAAAGACAGAATAGATTTATAACAGCTATTGCTAGGAAATAGCTGTAGAATTCTGTTTATAACTTCTGGGTGATGCACTCTTTTTTTTTCTTTTTTTTGAAGTTCATCACTACAGTTCATTATGCCTTTAACCAAATAATTTTGCGGATAGAGGGAGAAGCAAGGAAATAACGACACGGACACCAGAGCTTGGGTATAACTAGGGCCTCTTTTATTTAAATGAGGTAACTCATTTGTAAACCACCCAGAGAGCTTTGGCTATGGGGCGGTATATAAATGTAATAAATAAATAAATAACTCACCCCTCCCTGGATCTGCATGTGAGAGTGTGGGAATCCAAGCATCCTGTCTCCAGGTGACTAGCCTGCATAAAGGGCAAGCCACTTGGCCAAGTCAGGAATCGGATTAAAACCCGGCTCCTTTTTTAAGTGACACATGTGTGCTCGGGGGGAGACCTCCCTGTGTCACTCCTGCTTGGAGCCACGGAACCCCAAGTAAGTGACACAGTGAGGTTCCCAAAGGCAAGCCATGTTGAGAGCCGGGTTGAGAGCCACGCAGCCCCTGATGACCAGGCTTCCAAACCTTCCAATCATCATAAGGTGCCCAACGAGTGCTCACCAACCTCATCTGATATCCCAGGATTCCCACACAACCGTACCAACAAATCAACCTATTTACCCACCCTCGACTAATATTAAATTCCAGTATGGAGTAGGCAAAAATCCTGAACATCGCATTCAATGTGTGGTAGGTAAAATTCCTACTCAGCCCCCCCTCCAAAGAGGGCGACTAGCTAATCCCATACTAGATAAGGGTGGGAGGGTGGAGGCCAGAAGAGCAAAAGAGGCTAGGTAAGCATGCGGGGCTCCCCTTTATAGGTATCTTATATGTATCTTAATGTGTCCAGGCACGTGATGCATCATTTCCTCTCTCCCCCACCTGCAACTACCTGCTCCCACCCTAGCTGTACCTATACAGCTGTACCTAACTGTACCTATACCTAGCTTGTACCTATACAAGAAATGGTACCTATACATCTCTGTGTTATATATGTGGGAATATACACATGAGGGAATGCTCAAGCATACATGATTGTACAAAATATGCCTTCCAAATGAATTTCAGATATGGATCTCACTGCATACCACCATTTTCCTCCCTCTAATTTTATTACTTAGTCTCTTGAGGGAACCTTGAAATGTAGATGGGATCCAACATAACAATATCTGTATGCTAGGATCTGATTTGTAGTACACAACATAGATCTTCAGAAGTTGGCTCTATCACAATTTTTTAAAAGGAGTTAGACAATTTCCTGCAGAAGAAGGTCATCAATAACTCCTCCTCCTGATGACTCTATGCTACCTCCAGTAGCAGAGGTGGTCAGCCTATGTACACCAGTTACTAGGGAACATGAGTGAAAGGTGCTGTTGCACTCATGTACTGCCTGTGGGTTTCCTGTGTGCAGATAGTCAGCCACTATGTGAACAGAATGTTGGACTAGATGGACCCTTGGTCTGATCCAGCATGCCTGTTCTTATGTCCTTATTTTTGATGAAATTTCCTTGCTTGATCTGTATGGCAAAGACAGTCCTGCCTCACAAGGTCATCTCAAACAAGCCATGTTCAGACATTCACCCTAATGCTGGAGAATGCTGAATAAAGTGGGTAGGGGTTGGGCAGTGCACTCTGGCCCTCGCTATGTCTCCAGGTGTGTGGTTCCAGCCTCCATGATAATGTGGAGTGAATGTGAGTGGAACTTCCTTTCAGACCTGGCCAATTCAACACAGCAAGGTCAGAACTTAGGGATGGGGGCAGCATGCCTGGAGTCATACATTGCTCCAATCCTCTACCCACTTCAAGCGCTAACACATTCAGGCATGCACCTGAACAGGGCTACAGTTATTGCATGAAAAATGTAGCAGTCTCAATTGCAAATAACTCATAACTGCTTTAATACTAATCAGTCTGAGTGGCCTTAAAGAACATTCCTGGATGGTTAATTTCATCCAGGATATGAACATTCTGTCAATACAATGATTTAAAAAAGCAGATCAATAAATGTTGAAAACCTTGAGTTGACATTTTCTATATTAAAGAAAAGTCCAATTTGAAATGCTAGTTTAGTATATTTTGTCATAAACAATTCTTTCTTTTTATTTTTCCAATCTTAATTAATACATAGTGACTTCCACATGTATCTATAATTTGCCCCAAATACTCATCCATTCTCTATTTGCCACACCTAATACATCTTTTAAAAATGCTCAGGTTGGGAGTGTATAGAACGGTGTCATTGAAACAGAGTTGCAGCTTCAGATGAAAGTATGTTAGTGTCACATGCTGAATCATATTTTATTGCTTTGCCTGTTAAACTATAAAATCTTGAGGTGCTGCTGGAGTAATTCAATCAAATAAAGTGAAAGTAATATTGATGAAGACCCTTTCATTTTTATTGCCCCATAAACATTACAGAGTAAATGCCGACGCTGGTTTTTAAAAACTATGAAGATGTTGGTGCTATAATCTTAAATATTGAAAAGGGGGATATGAATCATGCACACCGCAATGGGACTACAGTTGGTTGGTCATATATCTGGGAAGTAAAATATTGGGTGTCCATTAGTCCCTTTGCTTTGTTTGATCCGTTTCTTGCTATCTTGCAGCAGTCCACAACTTACATGCTAAAGGGTAGTTTAACTAGAATATAAACAGCAGCATCTGAAATATATGAATAGTGCCATTATGAAAGGGATTCCATCCCAGTATGAAAACTCACTTTCTGGGAGTGGAAGTTGATAGGTGTTACAGCAACAGCTTCCTTTAGGAATGCAAGAGCTTGTCAGATGATGTAGAAAATGAAATATTACAAAAACCAAGGAAGGTAGTGGTAGAGTGTTAAATTTTGAAATACAGTCACTCATCGTGACACTGGGTTGGATCGAGGACCTGCCTTCCCTCGGTGGAAGAGTTCTGCTCATGGAAAGTGCCTCAACCTGACTTTTGAGGATCCTCATCTCCCCACAGGTCAACCCACCCTATGCAGCAGGGTCCCCTGACCTTCAGTGTAATGCTTTCAAGGAGCTAAGGGACTCCTGTAGGGAAGAAGGGATGTTGAAGTCCACTTCTGCCAAACAAGTTGCACATGCCTAAATCTGGATTGAACCCACTGTGTATTTACATACATACCTAGACACCACAAAGGCCAGCAGCAGTAGATTACATAGTTCTGAATGTATTAGGATCAGCGTCGCTGCAATCCTATGCACAGTTACAACTGAATTCATTAATACCACAAGGGAAATGTGATTACTACAGGAGAAGCAGGGAGGATTTAACCTGATACAGAGATCACTGTTTCCTCACTCATAATATGAGTGGATTAAGATTTCTGGATGGAAGGGAGGATAGAAACCCCCCAGCCTAGTGATTTTATCCGCTGATCCCAGCGGGCAGGGAGGACACAGCATCTGGGATTGTCTGCAACCCTTAAGACCAAAAAGGTTGTCCTCTTTTGTTTTAAAATTAAGATCAGAAACAAATGCTTCAGATACACATCCAAACATTTAGGACTGCACAAGTTCTGTATGTTTCACTTGAACTTATAATATTCCAGCCTACCTACTTTTAATAGCACCTTCATCTTCTCACTGCTTTCTGCTGCCTAATCTGATTTGCACATTCCTGCATTCACATCCCCACTTTTCATCTAGTATTTGGTTTTCTCCAGTTAAAGTGTCTCTGAGGAAATATGTATTTTTCTTGTCCAATAAAGCAAATCACTGCATGGTGTCACTTTATACAGTGAACACAATTCTGTTGTGATATTTTCTCATAAATTATGGCTCAATTACAACTTTACAAGTCACTCTGAAAGTGTACAGGGTATTGTACTACTTCCAAGAACAAATTGTGACCAGCATTAAAATACTGCTGCCACCAAGCAGGAAACTCATCACATTGATATGAAAAGCTATCAACTGTTGCTGTGGCAAAGCATTGCCCTATCCCATGAAATGCAGGATTTAAGAGATTGCCGTCTCCATGTAAGACACTATTATTTTGGCCTGCTTTGTGCCTTGTTTATATTGTGTTTGCACTCTGAAGCCAAATGTTCACATTCTTTTGTATTATCGGTGACCTAATGTTGACTTTTCTGGTGTTGGATATTTGTTTTATCCATGGTCTATATGTGCATAATTTGTTTGATCTTTTGCTTCCCTTCTAACCTTTTTTGAATGTGATATGACTGTGGAATAGGGTGAATCATGATTTCAACTGTGTATACATACTTCCAGGTCATATCTGGATTACTTCCTTCATGCAGGTTAGGCTTACTTGATTCCAAGTCCTGGGCCAGTATCCCACCTTCAACATCCTCACCTCTATCTTTCTTTCTATCTATCTATCTTTCTATCCATCCATCCATCCACCCACCCATCGATCCATCCTCCAATAAGATATGAGAAGACACAGGTTCAAATTCCTACTCAGCCATGTAGTTCAATGGACAATTGGGAAGTCACTCTCACTTAACCTACCCTACCCCACAGGGTTGTTGGGAGAGTAAAGTTTGAAGTGGGGAGGGAAAGAACTACGAATGTCAGCATGAGTTCCTTGGAGGGAATAAATGGAATTCAGAGAACCTTCAAGCTTGAGTTTTGCTTGATTTACTCATCCCTAGTCAAATCAGACATTATCTCAGGCCTGCTATTGCAGCCCCCAGCTGCTGGCATCTTCCAGCCTTGGCATTCCCCTTAAATGCAAGAGTGTTACAGGACTGCAACAGTGATGTAATGGGCTAGGCAGCTCAGCAGCCACTTGACCCTACAGCCAATTAGATACTGTAACCATTGCTGCCAGGTATGCCTGATCATGCAAGGTAGCTGGGACTGCTTGGAGCAATCACTTGGTTCTTTGGCCATAACAGTATGCGATGTAAGTCCACTTGCACAAGGAGCTGGTATATTACATATAAGCATCTTGTATAAGCATACAACCCCCCTTTTTCCACATAGTTGAGTATTGCAATTTTGCCAAGACCCCGAATAAATAGGCGATGCTTCCGTTGGGTTAATTAGAAATATAAATTTATTAATATATTATAGATTATTGTAAATTGTGTGGGTAAGGTAGGATATGCCTTGTGACTTCCCTCAGCTTGCTTAGTTGAGGTTGAGTCTGACCTTGGCCTTAAATGAAATCAATGAACTAACTACTTTGACCTAGGGATGGATGGACTGCCCTGGGCCTGTCCTGCATGGTGCTCACTAAACCCGAGCACTTACCTGATCCAGGCAAGCTATGTGGGGTGAGCTGCTGGTCAGTCCGCCTGTAATGTTATGCCTGTAATATTGTGGAAATGGCCCCTTTAAGGCCCCTATTTGCATACATGAGATACTTATGAAAATGAACGAGTGGCTATTTGAGTATAAAAACTTGAAGGAGCACCCAGCTGCTTATGGTCCAAATCAGGGTGGAGGTGGGACAAATCAGGATGGACAAAGAAGCTGATGCCCACGTGCTTGCCAGGCTTGCAGGTTTGCAGACTGCTGCCTGGGGGTGGAGCTGGCGATTTCTCACCGGTCTTTGAGTCCCAACATGGCACCCACACCATCCCTACTTTCAGCTCATCTGACCACTGCTTACCAGTGCTGAAGAAGGCCTTCCTGAGTCACTCTTTTATTTATTTCTTTCATCATGTTCAATCTGCCCAATAAAAAAAAGTTCTCTGGGCAGATTACCAAAAGCTAAAATAATATACTTTAATAGAATAGAATATAAAATAAAACAAGAAACAGCACAGGAGTCAATACAAAATATACAAAACCAGCCATAAAATCTAAAATCTACTACTAAACGCCAAGACTCTGGCGTGACAAGATGATCTCACTGTGACCAGCCCAGTTAACCTATTTATGTGCTGCCCTGCTGCTACCACTAACCAATCTCACAGAGGAACAGGGTGAATTTGGTGAATCCCCCCTTTTGCTGGTGTAGCCAGCAGGAAAATTCTGCTCCCAACACCACCTCCACCCTGATTTGGACCATAAGCAGCTGGGTGCTCCTTCATTATGACCCCAAGGTTGTGGGTAGACACTGAAATGATTCAAGCTGGGATGGAAAAAGACAAGGGGTAGGCATATACTGTAAGCCTTTACTTGTCTCAGCCACCAACACTGGATGACACATGGATATGACGCACATCCATCTGCTGACTTCCTTGTGTCCTGCCTCCCATAAGGGCACAATGTCTCCACACACACATATCTGTGGAAAGAGTAGAATTGTAACAACCTCTTTGCAGGTAGTGCTGGTTAATCTGATCTGAATTTTTGGACTGTAAAAGTAAACATCCATTCAAGCTCACCTGTACTCCCAAAGGTAATACTTTTCACCTCAGATGAAATTGCCATGTGTTTCATTTGCAGGACTTAATGGAGGATTGAAGTGTTCTGTATTGTTCTGTTTCATTTCGCCTTCTAAATTTAGATTTTAAAAGAATTAACAGTGATGCTCTAACATTGACAAGATCATTTTAAAAACATTAACTTCACAAGCTGGATGGCTATTTGGACCTAATATTCCAATTGTCCTTTTGGTTGTGCAGCATGTCTCCATCAGAGAGAATTTACATGTAAAGGTTGTCAAGCTATTTGCTAATACCATATGGTTAATGTTGAATGGATTTTTGATTCTTTCCCCCCCTTTTTTAGCAGAGTTGATGCGGTTTTTGTTTGTTTTTAAATACCATCAAAGTGATCACTGGATCTTCTTGCACTGTGTCCCTAAACAGTGGATGGTGATGTCTATTACGTATAATATGTGGTTTTCTTCAATGAATAGGAATTCTGTATTTTTCAATATATGGGAGATAAATTTGTTCAACTCACATTTTACTATGAACGTATCTAATTTCTCACGTTTGAACCAATATGTGAAATGAAATTCAGTTACCCTCCAACATTTGCACTTCTCCGCATTTTGCAATGAGGTTCTCCAGTAAAGACAAATACAAAAAACATGGACAACATGTAGATAAAATGCATTCATGAAACTAGTGTTAAAAAATGTATTATATTAGGAAAACTGCTTGCAAAAATGAATATACGTAGCAAAATTGCATACAAAATGCGTATTTCAGGAGAGATGCAGTCAAAAACTCATATGAATTTTCATACAAAATTTTAAAACAAATTCTCAAAGTTCAGGGCAAATTTAAGATTGGAAAAAATGAGAATCCAAGAAAAACAAAATTGCCAGATCGGTGGTCCTGTGCCTTTAACAACTACGTGACAAGCAGAATTTTTTTGGGTGAAGCTTAATCCCTTACTTCATCCATATTATGGAGATGCTTCATTTATTATAATTCTACTTATTTCTAATAGCAGTTTATCCCTCGCAGCAAATAGAAACCTAAGAGGGGTGAATTTTGTTGATACCAAAGCACAAGGATCAGAAGGATTAAACTCCATTCCCGATGAACCATGGTCACAATCCTGACCTCCCCCCACCCCAAAACACACCTACTATTAAAAACAAACAAAAAAGAACAAGCAGGCAATTTAAATGTGATCATACCTTTAATGTGATGTGTAGCAACTAACCTCTTCCACAACAATCCTACTCAATTAACTCTGGCATTTTGCTGATCATTCCAAAGCAGTAAGCAAAAACAAAACAACAACAACAACAACAACAACAACAACAAAGAAAGAAGTAAATATAACTGCCTTTTCCATGCCAGTGAAAACACATTTAAAATAATCTGCAAATTAATACGTGACTGCGATAATAGCAAAGTGAAAGACACTTTCTTTATTGTATCTTTACTCTGTGGTGATGGCATAAGTGCCTGAAAATCATATAGCTGCTCGAAGATGTCAAGGTGTTAGGAAACATTTAGCAACGAATGCTTATTAAACTGTCAGCATCTTAAAAGGAGCTCATGGGGGGCAGTGTTTCCCTTCACTTTCTAAGAAGTCTCACTATATGTGTTGTTTTAATTAAAAAGCCGTCACAACCAGTGTATCCGACAAAAGATGTTTACTGTGTCAAATCATCCAATGACAAAAATGACGATTTGAGATCAATTCACCAATAAACCAAATGCCACAGTTTATTACAGGTAATTAAAAGGCTCAAGATGTCAAGCCTTGGACAGATATTTGATCTGTGTAGAGATGTACACATAATGAATGGGGACAGTAATCATGCCCTATTCTATTTCCTACCCTTTTCCCTTGTCCACCTCCATGTGCCTATGGCCCTGTCTGCACAGTTGCCTATGCACATGCAATCTTGCACACCTAGAATCACTGAACCACAGAGTTGGAATGGGCTTGTCAGTCATCTAGTCCAACTCCATGCTCAGTTCAGGAAATCCAGAGCTAGAGCATCTCTGACAGTTGTCTATGTAACATTTCCTATATATAACATAACCAAGTCATTGGTTCCATTGTTGAACTGCTCTCACGACTAATGTTTAACTGACGATGAATGTCTACCTATAAAGCAAAAAGTGTGTGTGTCCTGAAATGTTAACCTACTTCCACAAAATGGTACTGCCTTAATACTGTTCACCCAGACAGGTCTTTGTGTACATGGATAAGAAAAAATCTAAAAGCATGAATTTTGGGGTTTTAAGTATTTTTTTAAAAAATAATAATAATAAATAGTTTTATGCCTACAACTCCCAGCATGCCTTGATTGGGAGGCCAGATTTACGAGCCTTTGGTCGCTATGGTGATTTCTAAGGTCAGTTTCGAGCAGTCAACCCAATTCCACATAGAAGGAAACAACCCACATAAATGGGCTGCATCCATTTGTGGTGCCTCCTCCCACCTGCCATATGTGGTTTTAAAATCATAACTAGATGCAACAGCATAACTTTGAGAGGCCCAACTCTGTACATGCTCAAAGGCACCCCATCCTGATATCGCTGTTTTCTCTGAAACTGGGGGAAGCATACAAGCAGCCTTCATCCTTAAGAGGGAGGGAGGGAGGGAACGGAAGCACTCTGTGCATGCCCAGAAATAGGCTGAACAAAGGGGAGCAAGTAGGTGGGCCAGCCCAGACCGTTCAGTACAAGCTTCTGATGGAGCACTTGGTGGGCAAGAAGTGCAGGCCCGGCAGAACTTGGCTGGAGCTGGGCATGTTAACTCACAGGCCTAGCACTGGCCTGCTGCTTTAAGATGATTTCCTCACAGACATAAGTGTTAGGGGGGCCATGCAATGCTGGGTAGAACCTTGATATTTGGTGTGATGATAGTTCTGGCTGTGCAATGTACCAGAAAAATCTAAAAACATGAAATTGGATTTTTAAAGAATTTAATTTAAAAAAACCACACGTCCACTGAGATCCGCTTCCCTACTATATGGCAATGCTGGGGATATTTTTAAAACATATTCTTATGTTTGCATCTTTTTAGCTGGTGGAAAGGGTGTTGTGTGTCCTGACTGTTTTGAAGTTTAAATGGCTGCTCCAGCCAAAGCATGATGGGAGGTGTAGGCATTTTACGTAAAGCAAAAAGAATGGTTTATCATGAAGCTCTAATTTAAAATTATCAACATGATTTTCCATTTATTTGAACAAAACAATTTACTAACTCAATCAAACTAAAACAAAACAAAACCAAGCAAACTAATGATGGATAAGTTGCAGATAAATTTATTATTTATCAAATAAATGTTATAAACATTATTCATGGAACTGAGCAATGCCGGGCATATCAGCTAGTGGTGCATAAAATAGAATAGATTCAAAGACCCTGCAATGGTCAGCTGTTTGATACTGGAAGTAACTGAAGAGCAGCAACCTGTATGGATTACATCTTTTATGAATACAGCATAAGACTTTTTTAAAAAATCAAACTTTGAAGAGTAGCAGATTGACACAAGTATGTCTTTCATGTAATTGCATTTATGAGATGATAGACTCATTGGCTGAAGCATTATATGTTTCCTCTTCTCTGAATAGCCTTTTCTGTAATTGATTATCATAGCCATCAAAGAAAGAAACATTCTGCTGAGTGACTCTCCTCTGAAAAAAGCCTTTTCTGTAATTGACTCCGGGCCTTCCTAGACGAGGCCTTAGCCCACCCTGCCACCCACCCTGTCATCCTTCGCCCCCCCCCCCCGTAAAACAACAACAACACTTACCTTGTCCGCCATCTTCGGGCCGCACCCGGCCCCTTTAAAATAATTTTAAAAATGGCGGACGCCGCAGGGACGTGACATCCCTACGCGTCCGCCGTGTGGTAGCCTGGGGGAGGCGCGCTAACGTTAGCGCGCCTCGGCCCCACCTCCCTGCCGGCGTAAGCCGGCAGGTCTAGCAAGGCCCATAGTCATCAAAGGAAAAAGTAGTCTACTGAGTGCATTTATTGGGGCTTCATATTATTTATAAGATGGCTCCCTAGGAAAAGTAATAAAAAGCCACCATTTTGATTCCTGATTTTTTTAGACCTGGAGGCCCTACTCAGCCATTCCCATTGGTCCTGTTGATTGTCAAACAGTGTATCACAGTCTTTATTATAGTACTTTTCTCAAGACTTTATTTCCTCACAACTTAACTTGGCTCCTGGAATGAAAATAGTTCAGCATAAGAAAGGTTTGTGAAATGCTCGTTCCTTGTGCATTGGCAACCTCTTCCACCATTTTGGGTTGAGAACAGTTACAGAAAACTTCAGCCACAGTTAGACCTATGGGTCTAGTGTGATGGAGGGGTGAGGATCTCCCCCTCTGTTTACACGCGGCGCGCAACGACCTCAGACGAACAGGATGTCACAACCACCATTTTGTGTTTTTTAAAGAAACAGAAGGAGCGCACATGCGTTTGTGTACTCAAAGGTAAGTTTTTTAAAATATATATATTTCCCCTCTCCCCCCAGCCCCAATGGGTGCAGAGCTCCTGAGGAGCTCTGCACCCCGTGAGCGGTTCCCAGCTCCTCGAGACTAACTGCGAGGAGCCAGAACAAACCGCGGCACCTACCCACATGTTCCGCAGTTTTGGGCTCATCCCAAAACTGTGGAAAAAGCAGGCTGAAAAGGGAGGGAACATCCCTCCCTGCTCCCGGGATTCCATGTGCGTCATGTGGACGCACAGGGACGACCCCAGGGATTGCTCCGGGATATTGTCCTGTCTTGCTATGGCCTTACATTTGGAATGAAGCTGCTTTCTTCGCTGTGCCTGGTGGTGGTACTGGCCACCTAGAGTACATCTCACTATGTTGATTAAAAATGATTAGTCAAGTAGGCATTTAACATGTCTGAACTTAGTAGTTTTATTTGGGATTGGGGATTCTGCCTACAGTGGCATGGTTTTCTATTTCAGGAGGGGAGGAGCTGGAGCCAACACCCTCCATAATTCCACACAAATGTAGGGATTAAGCCATGCTACTAGATGTCTACAGAACTGTCAGTGTTCTTTATGCATTCCTATGAAGCTAAACCCCCTATCTGAAAAATATTTATCTTTAACATAGTTGTTAAACCTGTGCCTCTGTAGATTTTCCTTTTGAATGGAAAGACGTATAAAATGGGATAAGTTATCTAATGAAAAAGTACACTTTGTTCATGAACAGCTCCTCTCAGTGCTCAAGTTGTTTTCTTTCAGCTCCCAGCTATACTAAGCTAGTGATTTCCGTTGATTTCACTGATATGGCCCTCTAGTAGTGATAAAAGATAATCCTTAACATTATTTTTGTCAGCTTTATCTTTCTGACTGAAGCATTTCACAGCTTCTGCGACATATACTAATGGAGCAGAAAGTTTAGCCAGTGATGTAGCCAGCCTAAGGAACGAAGGTTTAATTGCTGAAATCTATATAGCAATTGTTAGGTACAAATGAAACTGAGGTGATTCACATCAAATCTACCTTGCTCTTACTGCGTTGCTGATGCTCGTCTTTGATGCCTTAATGTCACTGGACAAGAGGTGAGACACTCTTCTAGAGCTCTCTTGAGCTTCTGCAGCCGCATGTTATCAAAGAGAGTGTTTTATGAAAGGGATATTGAGTTCTTGGTTGTAAAGAAGAAAATCTAATTAAACCTTGATAAAGTGCTTGTCACTCTAACCATGGCAGAAAGCCACCATGTCTGACTTTTTCTGAACCTACAAGATTGAGCTAAGGATTGGTGACTTGAAAGGTCAAAATGAGAAATATAAGGGCAGAGAGACACAAATGCTTTTGGAGCTCGGAAGTTGGCAAATTCATTATGCTATCCTGAGTGGCTCTGAAAATAGTTGATTGGTGAAAGCTTTTCACACATTGCCTGCTTCACGCAAGTAATTGCCCAAATCCTGAGTCTCATGGAGAAATCTGTATTTTGTTAAATGCCAACTCTAAAATTTCACAATGATGGTTTAAGTAACAAATTGACCATTTTCTGCTCTCCCTGAAAAGCAGAAAGAAAAATCTATTTTTCCACAAACAGCACTGAATACATTCCCTCCAAGAAGGGACAAGCAGCCAAAGTTACCCTTTTGGCATTTCAGGAGGGTGTTTTTGTTTTGTTTGTCTTTTTTGCAGCTGGAAGACAGACTTTGACTCAAGAATTCAAGGTTCATGCCTTAACACTTGTCAACCTCAGAAAACAAATACTGGTAAAAAAAAAATCAAATCAAAATGCTTCAGGGATGGTGCTAAAGAGACAACAGAGCTAGAGAAAAGGGAGAAGGTCATAAAAAAGCTTTCCCCCCCCCTCTATCACATGACTGGGACCTAAGATGGCCATTATTTCTCTTAGCAGCATTGGTTGCTACCAGCTTTGATCTCACCAAAGAGAAAAGTGGTACTCCTAGAATAAAATCCTTTTACTTGAACATTGTGTCAAAAAAGAAGAAAAGGAGAGGAAAATATGATTAGGAACAGTTTAAAATGTATGCTGAGAAGTGGAAAAGGTAACAAGTAATTTCTCAAACTTTCTGAACTTCTTTAAAACAAAACAGAACACCTCCTTAGAATCTCTGGAATGGGCGTCCCCAATGCTATTTTTCTTCTTTTTCTGAAGGTAAAGAGGATTGAAAGTCATGTATGAAGTGATCGAGTATACTTCACTTTTAAAGCTCTGCAGCACTGTCACTGCTATGGTATTTTATATAGTTTGTACCTTTTTCTCCAGAAAGACTAGACAGTCCAATTTAGATAATAATAATGTTCCCTTTGAAACTCTAACAATCATATATAATCTCCACTGAGGTATAACAATGTCTAATAGTACTGCTTGTCTGTTTCTTCCCCTCTAATTCAACTTATTTTTAAATGTATTTTGGAATCATTCCGGTGAAAGGGATTGCAATTTTGAGACCTTACAGCCTCTGAATCATAAAGATAGTCATCGCAGTCTGCCTAATGCATCAAGTGTTCTGATTGGGGTTTTTTTTTTGGGGGGGGGATCCTGTTAATTTTTGTTTATTTGTGTTTTCTTTCTTCTCCTCTTAGAGGGAATTTCAACATTAGCCATTCCACGGTAGCTCAGTGTGCAATAATTATAAGCATTTATGTGAGTCTGTCTGTCTTTTGGGGGACTTTCATTTACATCATGTGCTACTTTAGATTAAGAGCTAAAGTGCACATCATTTCCCCTGCTTTAATTTCATGTTGTACTCTCAGTTCTTCAGTCCGTTGAAGGCAAAATTCCCATTATAGCTGGCCTCAGTAACTTCTCTATTTGGTATTTATCTCTCCCCTAATCTATTGCCGTTCTTGCATCCTAATCAATGTCCCAAAGCTTTCCAGTACTGACCAAGTGAACTTTAATTTCCCCTCAGTTAAATAATTCATGTAAGAACTGGAGCCAATGGAAAGCTCTTGGTTGTAAGAAGCTTCAGGCTTTATAGCAGAGTAGATACTTTCCTAAATTAAAATTCACATAGCCACTGCTCAAGTTTCTTTTAACGATGCAAATAATGCCAGATCAAATGAAAGTAACATATCCATTAACTGTAGATGGGCATTTGTTAATAAAATTATATGCAAGCTATCTTAATCACAGTATGACACATATACAGATTAACTGCAATTCTCCTGCTTAAAAATAGGCCTCGTTGCTCAACAGGATGCCTGTCCATGGTATACAAAACAGAACCTACCAGACACTGATATAGAGAAGTAACTGCATCACTGCTCCAGGCCACATAATCAGTTTCCTTCAAAGATTACTGGAAGTTGATGCTAAGTACTGCAGCCATCCCATTGTGCCTCCCATGCCATTCAGGGAATGTATAGATTGTTTGGTGTTTGTGTGTGATGTGCAGTAATACACCACCCAATTCCAGTTGGCTGTTGCAGTAGTGGTTAATCCAACATAATGTGAGCAGACTTCTGTTCATATGATGGGACTTCTGCTTGCAATCCTACACCCTGTATTCCCTGTTCACTTTCCAAATCTGCTCTGGAGGGTCCCCCATCCATCTGGAGCAGATTGGGGCGTGTGTCAAATAGCAAGTTGCAGGGAGAAGGGGGGACCATTTTGCTAGCAGTTTCCATTCTGCTGGTGGACAGTCAGGGTTGGATGCAACCCAAAGTATTTAACTGGGAAATCAGTGTGTGTGTGTGTGTGTGTGTGTGTACGCATGGTAGGACATCATTCCTTCCATATCTATGCTCTCCTTAGGAAGGAGGAATTATGGTAACATGGGTAAGGATAGAATGAACTGGTAAGTCAGTGTTGCAAAGTGAGCCATTTGTAATGATGATTGGCTTCATCATTACATAAGGGAAGTATGAGTTAAAAGAGAGAGATAACTTTCCTGAGAGACTGGGGCCTCAGCTAGACCTAGCAGTCCAGTGCGACAGAGGGGTGAAAATCCCACAATATTTTTATCATGAGATCCCCTTCTGTTCACACACGGCACACGATGGCCTCAGAGGGTGAGGCGTCGCACCTGCCATTTTGTCTTTTTTTAAAAAAAGCAACAGGAGCACACAAGCGCTCGTGCACAAAAGGTAAGTCCTTTTTTTAAAAAAAATAATAATTCCCCACTCACCCCACCCCACCCCACCCCACCCCTGATGCAGCCTACCCCGTGTGCAGCCACACATTCCGTGATCTCGGGTTCAGCCTGAGACCATGGAAAAACCAGGCCTAAAGTGGAGGGTGAGGTCCCAGGGCAAGGGAGGGATCATTCCTCCCTGATCCTGGGATTGCCCTGGGATAAAGCCCTGTCTAGCTCAGGCCGAGGTGTATCACCTTAAAGGAAGATCTGATATAAGAAAGGAAGCAAGGCTCTCCTACAGTGACATGAGGTGGGGTGGAGTGGAAATAGGGAGCAGGTAAGAGGAAATCTGGAAGGAAAGGTTACTGGAATCTCCATTAGGGAACCATGGAACAGGACATGAGAAAATATTAAGCTTCTACTCCGCCTCTGGGCAAGGCGGAGCAGGCCAATTCGCTTCTGATTCTCCGATTCTAAGCGGAGTGGAGCACATCCCTAAAATGTACCCAGGGTGATTTCATTATTTACTCGGAAGGTAACGAATGTGAGCTTGGTCCATGGGAGTTCAGACAAGCATTCTCTGTTAATATGAAATCTCGTTCTGTATGTGCGAGTTTTTATTTATGTGCAATATCAAGGTGCATTTGGGGAGTTGTAGTTTGGAATCATTTAGTGCAATGTGATTTCATTTATCACTATGTTATGCCCCCTTTCTGATTCATTGTTTACACCTGGCCTGCCTGCTTGATGATGCTACATAATGGTTACTTGCCAGTGCCAATCACCGATAAGAAGACCAGCATGAAGACCAATCCTGCAAAATGCTCCTCCTCCTCCTCATGGAGCCAGATATGTGGTGGTGGAAATTACAAGGGGGAGACTGCTTCAAGTAAGGTTTAGCAGAGAGGAGAGGAACTAGGTGACAAGACTGAAAATTTAGAGCAGGGAATCTGTGTACTACTTTACTGTACTTGCTTCTCACATTTATTTTGTGTTTTTTTAACTCATCTTCAATTTAATCTGCCAATGCCGAGGATATTCTTAAAATTCTCTGAGCACAATGGAAATTACTAGTTTTCAGCTTTACATCCTTCTCCCCTACATTGCATTGTGATCCTTATGGCTGACCGTTAATATGATTCAATAAACAAAAAGGTTAAGGCTATACAGTTTTCAACCAAGCACCAAAAAGCAGGGAAATCATGAGCTAAGGCTCACAAACATATGAAGTTCATCAGACTCGCTACTGACCACTTACGGATGTCATCGTCCACTTCCCTTGTACCTTCTGCTCCTTTTTCCATAGCAAAATAGACCCCTTTTAATCTGATTTTTTTAATTTGGGGGGGTTTAAAAAGGATTGTTCTGCAAACTCCTGCTGTGTGCAGAAAAAGTGGCACAATAAAAACACCTACTGAATGGGCCATGTGGTGTTTGTTTACTTCCTCTTTCCCCTCTAGGCAGAAAGAGGAAGTAATGAGGGACAGAAGCATGGACAGAAAAGCCACGGTAAAGAAACTCAATTTCTCCCCATGTGATGACGCTCTAAATCCTCCTTAAAGGCAAGTGAAATACTCTTTCTCCCAAAGCCGATAAACCATGTGGACAGGATGGATAATACGATATGCAGAGTTGACTATGGAATTGTTGAAAACCTATGACGAACAGCTTAGGGCCATTTAGTTCTCTCTTTTTTTTAGAGCAGCCTTCCCTGACCTGGTGCCTTCCAGATGTTTTGGACTGCAACTTCCATTATTCATTGACGGCATTCTCTGGTTGCTCCACAGCTGTTCATAGCTTTTCCCCTGTAGATCCACCATGTCAGAGTATCTTTTTGAGCCATTGTAAAACCTGTTTATTGGGACTAGCTTTTTGTGCTCTGGGTTAAAATGATTTGAGTGTGGTTTAGTATCTGTTATATTTTAGCCTGTTTTTAATAAAGAGAAACAGATTAATAGAAAACCTTCTTTAAGCACTTTTTTGGGGGTGGATGGGGCAAGAACATGTCTGTCCTTAGAACCTGACTCCAACCTGCAACTGAAGGAAGACATTATTAACAATCAACAATGACTCACTCAACTGGATGAAGTATTGACACAAGAACATTATCAAGAATCTCACGTTTCAACATATTGAGCAATCAGTGAGGAGAGTGATCCCTACCAATTGGGTTGAAGCTTACAGCAAAATTAAAAGAGCAAGGAGTGAAAAATTATTACCTACAGATTAACAAAGCCATGAACAATATATATTTTGTAGTAAGAGACACTCACAGACATACAGAGAAAGTGGATGATGATGAAGAAAATACCTGCTACCTTGAATAGCAGAGCTAGAAGAAATAACCACTGTGGATTTTTTCTTGATTTCTAATTGGATCAGACTGCCTCACTGATCAGTTTTACCTGCTAAATAAAAACTTCTCTCTTTGAGATGAGCAATATACTCCATTTCAGAGTGAAAATATGATCATATTATTTTGTGAAAGGAAAATGACAGACAAAACCCATTGCCTGGGGTGGATTGGGGAGGGAAATAATCTGACAGGTAACCCTATTTATTGGCATCCTTACATGATATTTGATAGTTTGGCATGGTTTGTGTAAGGCACATGTGGAAAGAGAATGTTCCAACAGCTGGTGACAGTTAGTTATTATGACCTCAATGCTGCTCTCAATCAGTTGCTGGCATTTTCAATATATGTAGTTAGAATTGTCCTCTAGCATGATGCTAAAATAGATATTGTTTTTCCTGGCATCAGGCTTTGGAAGCTGATAGCACTGTGCATGAGCAACATAAAACAGAACAAGCTCAAGATGATTAACCATCTATGGATAATCAATCTGTACAAAGAGAGAGAGGGGGCAGGCAACATAATGGAAACTTTATAAATGTACCATTCACATAATTCCAAAAGTTTAAACATCTATCAGGTTTAAGGTGAGATTATGCTATCATTCATTAAAGAGAACACTCCTGTCTGGTGGCTTTCCCTGTGCCTCCCATCCTCTACTGGTTTAGATGTCATGAAATGGCGCCTTCCCCTTCACCCAATCATTGCACATGCCTCATTATGTTTGGAACTACTTTGCTGCAATGCAAAATGAACCATGTTGGGGCACCTGGACAAGAAATAATTACCCTGATCCAAGCAGAGGAACCAGGTGCAGAACTGGGTTTCTTATTGTATTACTAAATTTCAATTAAATATAAGGAAAAACTTCCTGTTGGTAGGATCTGTACAACTGGTGAAACAGTCTACCTACAGAGTTTGTGGGTTCTCCGTCTCTGGAGGTTTTTAAGAGGAGGCTGGGCAGCCATCTCTCATGGATGGTTTAATTGGTTTTCCAGCAGATTGCAGAGGGTTTTAATAGATTATCCTTGTGATCCCTTTCAACCCCACAATTCTATGATTTTACAGGCTGAAAACGCTGATTAAAAAGAAAGAAAGAAAAAAGCTGGCCTTCATTCATGGAGCTCCAATCAGCATCTTTGTAATTATCTATTTGGGAGGTGAGAGGAGAGGGCAGTAGCTTGGCTTCAATCTTTATCTCCATCTTTACAACCCTAGAAATTAGGGGTGTGCACGGACCCCCCGCTCCGCTTCACTTGCAGATCCGCCATTTTCCGGATCGGGCCGCTCCGCCCCGCCCCCGCTCCGCCCACTTCCGCTCCGCTCCGCCCGGAGCTCCGGATCCGGATCCGGAGCTCCGTTTCCCCCCCCATAGGCTTGCATTGAAAGCTAAAAAATTATACAACTTTTTTTCTGTTCAAGTTAGAAACCTCATGTTTGGCACCATGACACCTCATGGGGATATACACACACACGCCAAGTTTCAAAGCAATCCCATCATCCCCTGATTTTTGGCGAATTTTTGAAAATCGGGCACCCCACACACAACATCCCTGCGAGGTGGGCAGGGGAGGAGGGAGGGAAGGCAGGCAGGCATGCAGCTGGCATTTCTGGGGGCATAAGGAAGTGAGCCAAGGATAAGCCAGTAATGCATATAAAATGGAATAAATCAATCAATAAACAAAGGAGGGGTGGAATTAAAAGCAGCAGTGTTGCTCAATAAACAACAAGAAGAACTTTTTTTAAAAGGCTATATCTGTCTTTTACCAGCAATAGGGGGACGTGCCCGGGGGAGGGGGAAGTAGCTGCCAGTTCAAGACACTGACAGCCACAGCTCCGAGAAGAAGTAAAACGCTCACTTCGACTCAGAACAGGCATTGCTCCACCACTGAAAAGTGACCATTCACTTCAACTCATGAGAGGCATTGCTCCACCGTTTTACTCTCTTTGGAAGGCTCTAATGGCCTTCCAGTGCAGGAGAGAGTGGGGGCACGTCCACGATGAGATGCCCTAGGGGAGCTCATCCCCTTGCACCACATCGATTCAGTTGTTCCCCAAGGTTAGGGTGGGGAGCAGTGCTGTGTTTCTATCTCTTATTCTTGGCTTAGTATATGATTTCAGGTTGTGTTTGTGCATTTGGTGGGGCTACTGTGTTAAAAAACACGGGGAAAAGCCCGTTCAGATGAAGAAAGAGAAGTTTCCCAGAATCCCAAGTTACCTGTTTTGCCTATGCCCTCCTCCAACTTTGGGATCATCATGACCGGGAGCTGACTCTGTCCCTCAGCCCTTTGAAAAAGGTATTTTTCCCGCCGATTTTTTAAAAACTTCTAGCCCGCGACCCGTACGATGCAGAAAGTTGAGAGTGGTCTCAAAATGACCCCCATCCACGACTCTCTGTGCACAAGAATTTTCAGAATGATAGCTTAACCCCCCCCCCAGTTATCCCCGATTCTTTCCCTCAATGCAATCCTATGGGCGAAAAGCCGAAAACGCAGTTTGAGCCGTGCGGTTGACCCGATTTTCACAAAAACATTGCACGTGAACCACAGCACGCAGAAAGTTGAGAGTAGTCTCAAAATGACCCCCATCCACGACTCTCTGTGCACAAGAATTTTCAGAACGATAGCTTAAACCCCCCCCCAGTTATCCCCGATTCTTTCCCTCAATGCAATCCTATGGGCGAAAAGCCGAAACGCAGTTTGAGCCGCGCGGTTGACCCGATTTTCAAAAAAATATAGCACGCGACACGGACAACGCAGAGAGGTGAGAGTGGTCTCAAAATGACCCCCATCCACGACTCTCTGAGCACAAGAATTTCCAGAGCGATAGCTTCAAAAACAACGTAGTTATGCGCGATTATTTGCCGCAATGCAATCCTATGGCGAAATGTTTTCAAGATGGCGACCGGAGCGCTCCGCCTGAACTCGGAGCTCCGAAAAATGATCGCTTCTCTTCGCCTTGCTTCTAGGGGGTCCACAGTCCGCTCCTACTCCGCCTCTGGGTAAGGCGGAGCAGGCCAATCCGCTACTGCTTCTACGCTCCTAATCGGAGCGGAGCACATCCCTACTAGAAATCATCATTGGCATTGCTGAAAAGACTCTTACACCAGTTTTAAAATCTCTTCACTGGCTGCCGATTTGTTTCTGGGCGAAGTACAAAGTGTTGGTTATTACCTTTAAAGCCCTACATGGTTTGGGACCAGGCTACCTGCAGGATTGCCTTCTCCCATACAATCCACCCCACACACTCAGGTCCTCTGGGAAGAATCTACTTCAGCTAGTACAAACTAGATTAATAACTGTTATCCAGAGGACCTTTTCTTCTGCTGCTCCCAGACTGTGGAATGGCCTGCCGGAGGAAATGCGTCAACATGATGGTCTTTTAGAATTTAAAAAAGCCATAAAGACTGATCTATTCTGGCAGGCCTATCCAGTGAAATTTTAGAATGTTTTAAAGATGTTTTAATCATGTATGATATGTTTTTAATCTGTTTTTAATGTGTATTTTATATCATGTTTTTATGCTGTTTGTTTTATACTTTGAATGGTTTTAGTTTTTGTGAACTGCCCAGGGAGCTTCAGCTGTTGGGTGGTATAAAAATGCAATTATTATTATTATTATTATTATTATTATTATTATTATTATTAAGAATAATAATGCAGCCTCAGAACATGGATTGGACTTTTCAGTTTGGGGGCAATGCACACACTGCACTGCTTTGTCTGGTCAGCAGCACATTTGCTCCTTTTAGATTGAGGTGCTTCACCATATATGGACCACCATGCTCCAACTATGTCCTTTGGAAAGTGCATAGGTAATCTCACAGGAAATGCCATGTTGAGATGTAAAATTATTATTATTATTATTATTATTATTATTATTATTATTATTATTATTATTTACATTTATATAGCGCCCCATAGCCAAAGCTCTCTGGGCAGTTTACAATGATTAAAATACTGAACATTCAACAACTATACACAATTCCTCCAAGAATACTATTTTTTTTTAAAAAAAAGGGTTCCCAGGGCGAATCTGTCAATTTTACTTTCTCCTGCATTTTTTTTTTTTTTGGTTATATATCTAAATTTAATTCTCTCCTTATGAAGAAGCTTGCAAATTCTAATAAATTCTTTCAAAAAATGAATTATATCAACCATCTGCACAGGCCAAATTCAGATTTTCCAGCATGAAGAGGAGCATGGCTGCCAGAAAGCTGTTAAAAGTAAGGAGCCTGCTTGGGAGGCAGGAAGAGGTGGGAACCCAAATTAAGAACTATGATTGCTGAAGGCACAGGGATTCAGACATTTAAGAGCTGGGCCAGAATTGATGGACCTGTGAGTTTTATTTTCTCCCACATTCAGATTTTTTTGAATCTCAAGTCCATTTTGTCCCAAATATGGAGATTATTATTTTTTTGCAAATTTTTGGTAAATTCTTTTCAAAACCAAACTGAAAGAAAATTCTCACCCATCTTTAGCTCAAAAAGGTTCACCTCAGGACAATAATTTTCATCATCATTCAGGCAGTCATCCATGCATGTAGGCTAAATGCATGGAAGGAAGAAATCCCATCGCAACTTCATGGCCCTACTACCCACATATGTGCAGTGGGTGGGATGTCTGCAAAGAGGCACCTCCTCATGAACAGTTGTCCTGCTGCAGATGTCCTGGTGCTGGGATGGGATCAGAAGGACACAACAACCCTGCAGCAGCACCAAGCGGTACAGTCCTGTTCCGACAGCACACATTGGGGTCAAAGTATATGTTCTACTAATCACTTTCATACAGTTGAGCCTGTTATTTTTCTTTACTAATATATTGTATTGTAAATGTACTAAAGAAAACTTGAGTGTTGGAATGTGTGGTCCCAATCCAGATTAGTGCCATGGTACTTTGGAAGATGAGGTTTTCAGATCCCCCCCCATACTTTTTGCCTGAAATTCCACCCTTGTATTGGGCAGGGTTGCTTAAAGAAAGATACTTTTCTTCATTGGAATAGAATGGGAGTAGAATTTCAGGGGAAATTGAGCGCAAGCTAGAACCCTCCTCTCATAGAGTACCATGGTTCCCCATACAGATCAGGACTAGACACACTTATAGTAAAGTAAAGAAAAATAGCAGTCTCAACTGCACCAAAGTGATCACTAGAACATGTTGTTTGCCTAAAGTCTGGAAGTAGAGGAAAGCTGAACAGATATTCTGTTCCTTTGACATCTGCCATCCTCATCTTACTCTATCATCAGAGACTTCACTATCCCTGTCCTTCATGATTCAGGATTTTTTGGATCAACTCTGTAAACTGTGCTTACTCATTGTTTAATCCTGGAAGCAATTGTTCAATTTTTTCTAATTATGTAATATTGATTTACTGATTATCACTTTCAGTGACAAAAAGGTCAATGTCTTACTAAGTAGGAGACAATACTTGTAGGATTTTTGTTTGCTTTTTCAAATCTAATATATATGTTTGTCCCTCATACAATGTGAAAACAGTGGGTTCTTTTAACATGATAGAAGTTCATCCTCCTCTCTAGAGTTGAGCAATTATTTATTCTGTGCAAGTAGGAATCGATCGAGCTATCTGAAATTTCAGGGTTAAGTGGTCTTGACTTTTCTAATGACTTTTCTTTACCAGTAAAGTCACCAGAATATTATAGACTGAAACTGAAGATGTCAGACGCAGCCAAAGCAGTGATAGCAATAATCTAACAATTTGCTGAGTTCTTTGAAAAACTGTGTGGAAAAGCATGTCTTAGAGAAATAGTTGTGTCGATACAGTTATTGGTAAGCTGTGAGAAAACATTCCACTGTAGTTTAACTCTTAAGATAAAAATTGCATATTAATAATTCTGCCTGGATTTGTACTTAGATTTAGAGGAGCGCACCTGATCATTCCAATATCTATGATAAGAATAAATATTTTTGCCTGAATCAGCAAACTTATAGATTTTATTTATTTATTACATTTTTATACCGCCCAATAGCCGAAGCTCTCTGGGCGGTTCACAAAAGATGTGTGAAATGCTCCTAAGAATTCCTGAAACCTATGTCATTATTGGTACTTCTCTCCATATTTGAGGATAATTAAGAACCAACTCTCCATAAAACAAAACAAAACACCTCAGCGCATCATCAGACGGGGAGGGATCACATTTCCCTACCATCGCTATGGCCTCCTACTGCTGTCCCACTGCAGAAACAATTTCTTTAGACAGAGAAAGAAAGAAGAAGCATCAGTTAACTACCTTGAGTCCCAGTACGGGATATAATAATAATAATAATAATAATAATAATAATAATAATAATAATAATAACAACAACAACAACAACAAGAACAACAACCACCTCCACCTCCATGTGGCCCATTCAATCGGCATTTTTATTGCAATGTTTTCCTGCACACAGCAGGAAATGGTGGCAAGTTTCACTTTAAAAAAATAAGTTGGAGTCTATTTTGTCATGGAAAAAAGACCAGAAGTGTCAGGAGAAGGGCAGGAGGCAGACAGTGGCATAAAAAGGATATGCTGAAAACCGTAATGAGCATGCGATAAAACGCTTGTTTGATGTCACACTTATACAGTTTTTTTTATTGGTAGTAGCCACATTAGAAGTGGTAGGACAGTGAAAAACAGTACAGGCTCCTACACTAGATGATCAACTTTTAAATGTTGGGAAGATAGCCCGTGCAGAAAAATTAAGAAACAGGTTTTTCAAATTATAACAGATAGGACATGTTGAACAATCAGGTTTTGTGGGGAGCTGGCATTGCTATTAGACTTTGAAGGGAACAATAAAGCCCCTTTTTGTAATCTGAATGCTACTGGCAGTGGTGAGGTTGAAGTTGGCCAAACGGTATAAAATCTCACTGGTTCTGTCTATACAAGTGTGGATTAAGAGAGTGTGGATTAAGAGAATTTCTGAAAAGTTAGCGCACAAATCAAGAGTGGTCAGAGGTGTAGGAAAACATAACATGTTTGAGAATGCATAGTATTTATGGGCTTCTCTAAATGAAGCCTTTATCATGTGCTTGTCATTCCCTACTCACAGTTGTTTGCAGGTTCTTTAAACAATGATGTGACCATCCAGTTCTGCTTCTAAATCTAAAGAGCACTTTTGGTGAGTTTTTTTTTTTTTTTTTTTTTTTTTTTTAGAGAAAGGAAAATGCAGCATTTAATTGTGTAAGCGAAAGAAACAGCAATTTTGTCTTGTGTATTTGTACTATTCTGCTATACCACAGCACCACCTAGAGGTCTTGCAATGGAAAAGCTGGTAAGGAAACCTCTTCGTGTAATGCTCAGATCTCACTTCTGAGACAAAACTGAAAGTAGATACAGCAGATTAACAGCAGATTAACAGCAGATTAACAGCTGATTAACAGTCTTGTGTAGAAAAGCTCTACATTACTTGCTTGAAAATGGAAACGTATTAAAGAAGATACACACCAACTAGTTAATCATAGGTTTAAGAAAACATGAATTATTTTTAAATACTTGTTTCCCTTTTATTTTATATACCAACCTTAATCCTTCTGGATGGCACCCACCAGACACTCCTTTGGGAGGCATACTGTAACTTGTTAAAACAAATGTTTGTGGACATCGCCTGCCCACCAAAATCAGTTGAATTGACAGGTTAATGAAGTTTCTTAAACTCTTCAGTGTATATTAATTGCTAATTCTTGTTGATGTTGATACATTATTTCTTTTGGCTGTAAGTATAACTATTGTTATGATTTTTGATTGTAATTACGATTATTTAAAGATAGTCCAAAGAAGCTGAATCACAACTACATCTGGTTGCCATATTTTCTGTTCCTTGGTGTTGCTGGTGATTCTATTTTGCTTGTGAATGGGTTCAAGGGGTGTTCCACTTTCACAAAATCCCTAGACAGGGGAACAAGGTTGATGACAGTGGTTGTGGACCGGGACTCGGGAGATCTGGGTTCTATTCCCCACTTGGCCATAAAGCTTAATGGGTGAATCTGGGCTAGTCACTGACTCTCAGCCTAACCTCTCTCACAGGGTTGTTCTTGTGAGGATAAAATGGTGAGGAGAAGGATTATGCCTTGGGTTCCTTGGACAGAAAAAAGCAGGATTTCTAATTTCCCTAATTTTGATTCTTAATTTTAATTGGTTATGTGCAATAATTTAGCCCTAAATTTCAACAGTGACAGAGAAAGAGGCTGGGGATGGAAGGGAAAGTCACAGGTAAGAAAACTGTAAGAATTGTAGTTCCAGATATTTAGGCTTTGTTTCAGTTAAGGATGAAGACTAAGGGGGTAAACCAAAGACTTCCTGGAAGAGGACAGATTTGATAAAGGGGAGAGAGGAGAGAGATGCTGCACCATGAAAAAATTATGTGATGCAATTTCAGACATAAGAGACATTGAAAACTTATTATAATACATTTATTTAAACGTATTATAACACATTTTGATGAATGAACATTGTTTTATCTGCTTAATGGCTCATTTATTCACATTTGTTAATCTGCCTTGAACGCCTTGTCACAGAAATGTTTTAAGTGCAGACATTCAAAAGAGCAGGAGGCATGTCCGCCTGCTGACGCTGGTAGAGGTGGAGAAGTGGAGGTCACAAGTATAATGGGAAATAGGGGGGAGGGGAGATTGCCCCTTAAATAATATTTCATTTACTGAAAGAGCATCTCACTAATTCAATCACTATAGTGGATCTCAATGTTTTAGGCACAAAGATATACACTGGTGTCAGAGAGTCACAAAACCTGAGCTTTTAGTGGCTTACTCAAGTCTGAAACAGTAAAAGTATAATATTTAATTTGTGCCTATGTTTAATTACAAACACAGTGCAGAGTAATCCTGGAGAGTTATCCAATACCCTCACTTTGAAATAAAAGCTAATCTATTCTGCCAAGTGGAACAAGAGAAGCAGATGAGCCAAATTCATAATCAGTTGCTTGTTCCCTGGCCACAGCAGTTCTACGTCCTATACACGTCTCATGCTGTTTCTTTCTGAAGATGTGTGATGAAGGAGAAAATTGGCTCGGAATTATTCTACTTTCACTGTCAAGAGATATTTAGGAACAGCTGACTTCCAGACTTCTTCTGTGGGTGTGGGGAACACTAATTCTTGTGTTATACTGAAGCTGTTTCCTGGACATCCCTCTACATCTGCAGGTCATGTGAGCGATAAGACACGTGACTGATAGATACCAGCGTATGAATACCAACTCTAGCAACTTTTGTGATTAACGATAAACCTGATGGAATACATCCAGTGTCTCAGAGTGTGGTGTGCTGACTGACATTCACCTGCTCACACATGACACTACTGTGTGAAGACCGATGTGAAGATGGTGCTGGCATGTTCAGAAGCAAAGCTATACATCTTTACACTGAAATGTCACAGTGACCTTCTGAGGTCATGCTAATGAAAATATACCTCTCTTTTTTTTTTTAAAAAAAAAAAGAACAGAAAGAAATTTTATGCATTGTGTGTGGAAACAAATGCAGGTCTCCCTCTCTCTCTCTCTCTCTCTCTCTCTCTCTCTCTCTCTCTCTCTCACACACACACACACACACACACACACACACACAGAAGCAGCTTGGCCAGTGGAGGAAGGCATTCCCCCCCATCTCTGCCAAGTACGCCCCTGAGAACAATACTAGATCATGCTGTACCATTATTCCCTTGGGGAATCCTTTGCCTAATTACTAGGGGTATGTGGATCATGAAAACCTAAGCTTGCAGAAGTTCTGGAATTCCATCTGGAAGCTCATTCTGCCTTGACTACATCAGCAGATCTACACCAGGCAGGATATAGCACCTAAAGTGGTTTGAAAATGATATATGGAATGTGTCATCATCCCCAACAGTTGCCAATACTGTTATAAACAGTTGCCAGTTTATAAACCATTATAAAACAGTACTGTAGATCCTGCCCATATCAGATTGCATGCTTTCTCATTAAATCTGTGTGCATTTCTGCACATATTTTCCCCAAATATACAAATCCATTACATTGTGCACATCTTTGAAATGTCTGCATTCTTCTTCCATTGATTCAAGCATATTGATTAAAACAACTACAAAAAAGTCTGCATTTTTTCATGCACATTTTTAAAATATACACTGCGAGTCACATGGCAAGCTCAGAAGTGTAAGGACTTCAAACGCAGATCACATCTGAGTCCATGATTGGTTTCGAAGGGATGAACTGGGTAGATCCCAAATGATCAAAACTAAATTGAAACACATTTCCCATATATCCGTACTACTAAGGGAACACCACTGGGCTGGTCAGGCCAGCAGCTGCAAAAGGTTTTTTGCTCCTCTTGTTTTTCTTTTTTTTAACAACACTTCATCTTTATGGTAAGCCTGACCCCACCCAAAAGTCTTCCATTTCATCCCCCCTAATATTTAGGGGTCATTTCTTATGGAATTCATTGATTAGTCTGGGAATCTGAGGGACAAGAAGGAACCTATGGGCAAGCATGTTGGTGCCTAGGCTGGAAAGGATGGTAGGCATGTGCTCCGCTCCGATTAGAAGCATAGAAGAAGGAGCGAATTGGCCTGCTCCGCCCTGCCCAGAGGCGGAGTAGAAGTGGACCGCGGACCCCTAGAAGCAAGGCGAAGAGAAGCGCCCATTTCAGAAGCGCTATCTTTCTGAAAATTCTTGTGCTTAGAGAGTTGTGGATGGGGGTCATTTTGAGCCTACTCTCAGCTCTCTGCGTGGTGCGGTTCGCATGCTAGAATTTTTAAAAAAGTAGGGTAAAGACGGGGTTACCTGTTTCGATTGCTGAGGGGCAGAGTCAACTCCCGGTCATGATCACATGATCCCAAAGTTGGAGGAGGGGATAGGCAAAACGGGTAACTTTGGATTCTGGGAACTTCTCTTTCTTAGTCTGAACGGACTTTTCCCAGTGTTTTTTAAAACAGTAGCCCCACCAAATGCACAAACATGTCATTTTTTCCTGTATAATATTGCCAGTATTCGATCATTTTTGTCTGTCTCTTCTGCCAAGACTCTTGTTCATGCATTGGTTATTTCTCAGTTGGAATACTGCAACCTTCTTCTCACTGGCCTTCCTTCTTCTCACATCAGTCCGTTGGTTTCTGTTCACCACTCTGCCACTAAGATCATCTTCTTGGCTTGCCGCTCTGACCATGTAACTCCACTTCTGAAATCTCTTCATTGGCTTCCAATTCACTTCAGAATCCAATATAAACTTCTCCTGTTGACCTACAAAGCTTTTCACTGTCTAGCTCCTTCCTCTCTCTCCTCTCTCATCTCACACTATTGCCCCGCTCGTGCTCTTTGCTCCTCTGATGCCATGTTTCTCGCCTGCCCAAGGGTCTCTACTTCCCTTACTCGGCTTCGTCCATTTTCTTCTGCTGCCCCTTATGCCTGGAACGCTCTTCCAGAACATTTGAGAACTAATAGGGCATGTCCCCCTATTACTGGTAAAAGACAGATATAGCCTTTTAAAAAAGTTCTTCTTGTTGTTTATTCAGCAACACTGCTGCTTTTAATTCCACCCCTCCTTTGTTTGTTTATTTATTTATTTATTCCATTTTATATGCATTACTGGCTTATGCTTGGCTCACTTCCTTATGCCCCCAGAAATGTCTGCTGCCTGCCTGCCTTCCCTCCCTCCTCCCCTTCCCGCCTCGCAGGGATGTTGTGTGTGTCTGGCTTTGACTCAGGGGAGAAGTCCTTCCTGCGCTCAATTAGACTTTTGGAAGTTCCAAATCCATTTTTCTAGTGTGGAAGAAGATTCATAGGTTTATCTCTACTCCCGAATTCATGGCATGTTGGGATTTCCTTTGAAATGGCCCCATTGAGCTGTCTGCAGGTTTAAGCCCCGCCAAAAATCAGGGGATGATGGGACAGCCTTGAGTCTCGGCATGCATGTGTATCCCTGGATAAGCTGTCATGGTGGCGAGTTTGAGGTTTCTAACATGCAAATTGACGGAGCTATCGAAAGGGGTGTGAATGGGGTGCCAGATTTTCATAAATTCCCCAAAAATCAGGGGATGATGGGATTGCCTTGAGTCTTGGCATGCGTGTGTATACCTCCATGTGGTGTCATGGTGCCAAACTTGAGGTTTCTAACTTTAACAGAAAAAAAGTTGTATACTTTTTTAGCTTAATGCAACCCTATGGGGGGAGGGAAAACGGAGCTCCGATCCGGATCCGGAGCTCCGCAGTGGAGCGGAGTGGACATAGGCAGAGTGGGGGCGGAGCGAAGTGGCCTGATCCGCAAATTGCTGATCTGGAAGAGAAGCGGAGCGGGGGGTCCATGCACACCCCTAGTGGATGGGTTCAGTTGGGCTTATGCTAATTGGGCTGTTGTGCTATTTTGCTTTGATGTTTTGCAATGAGGTGAAGCAGAACAGCACTTTTGTGCTTGGAACTTTGAAGACTCTTTCTTGCTGAATGCAGCTATCCTCTGGTGAGGAGGAGAGAAGAATGAAGGATGGATTCCATTGGAATTAGTTATAGTGTGCTCAGTTTCTCATCACTTTTTTAAAATAAAAATGAGCTTGAGATGTACTGAATTACAAGAAAACAATGTCAATATAGTTCCATCCATATACAATAGTTACATTCAATTTAACTTCATGAAATAATGACCTCTAGAACCTTGCTAACATTTTGAAAAGAATGTATTATTTGTAAATGCATGACTTTTTAATGAAAATTGCAAATATTTATACAACCAAAAAACAAGAGCACTGACAAGAGGAATGCAAATTTGGTAGTTAAAAAAAGAGATCATAAATGCTACAGGGCAGGGCGAGAGGAAATTAAGCCAATTTCATTATGATTGCTGGACAAATTCACTTATTGAGCATTAGCCAAGAGAATTAGCAAACAGTGCATGATACTGAGCAGATTACATAAAATAAAGAAGCTCAACATTTAATCTCAAAAATGTATTTCTTCTCATGGCTTTTTATCCACTCTATTTTCTTTCTTTTATCCTGTTGTTGGCCTTCACCTTTACTCACACAAGGGCAGCTGAATATCCATGTCTGAATTTGACAGTGAAGGTGCTGTTCTGCAATCTGTGTTTCTTGCCGATTTCCCCCTGGAGGTCATTACTTTGGAAATGTCTTCATTTTACTCCAGTATAGGACTGAAGATCCCAAATCTATTTTGAAATGAATCCCTAAGAGCTGAGACCACATTCCATTTCCCTGCATGATCACCATTCTGCAGGACTACAAATGAAAAGAAGATGTCATTGTTTCGTTTACTTTTCCTGCTTTTTTATTGGTTGCAAATTATTATTGATTTACACAAAAGGGTTTTTTCACTTCATAGCTGGAAAACATTACACACACACACACACACACACACACACACACACTCCCTTTCCTTATATAATCACATCTAATCCAATATACAATAAACTGAGTCTATTTTCATACCAGCTAAACTAGGGACATAATAATTTCTAAGTTCTAACCGACCTTTCTTCGTGCTGAAGGCAGCATCCAACATAATTTTTTAAAGCTGCATAAACTTCCAGTAAAGATATAATTTAAAAGCTATACTCTGCAGTATCCAAAAGGGTGCTGTGCCCATGCTGATAGTGTTATGTCCCAATTCAGTTCTGCAAGTGGCTCCTGCCACCCATTCTGTTGTGGAAGTAGAACATTTATTTTTATCCATTGGTGGGAGGAGCTGATGGCTCCACCTCGGCAAAATACTCTAGAGTGTAGGTGCTAACCCTAACCCCCACAAAAGTCCTTATTTAATGTTCCAATCAATTTCCCATCTGAAAAAAAAAAGAGAGATACAATGTCTCTCCTTCTGGTCAGTGGCAGTTGTGAGGAATGAGGGAGGGGAAACATTATTCTCTTGTAATTTATTATTATTCATGTATTTTTTTAAAAAACCATTTTTATCCCATTGCTCTGCCAAAAAGGCTTGTACACAGACAATAAAAACAAGTCAGTCTCACTTGCAATCTAAAGAAGCATGGCACAAAAAGAAAAAAAAGTGCTGGTGGGGAAGAGGGGAAAAGTTGTTTTTCAGCAAGGCTAGTGGAATGCCCCTACTTCCCACCTCATCTCCCTCTGTTGCAGCCTGCTGGAATGGCTGCTGGTATTTACATTCAAGGCTGGGGGCTGCTTTACATGGTAGATGCCGTTTGAGCCATCGTGCCATTCTTGCATCTGGTTTCCACACAATCACTTTTACTTTCAGAGTTGCCCGACATTATCGTGGAAAGAAAAGATGGTCAGCACTAAATTATTGCCACGGCAGGAGTAAATCTTAACATGGAAGTGATTTTTTTAGCAGTCTCTCTACATTGGGGATGGAGTGTGTGTGGCCCTCCATGAGTGTTGGACTGCAACTCATACTTCACCACTGACTATGCTGACTTAAGCTGTTGAGAACTGCAGTCCAACAACATCTGGAGGGCCGCACGTTCCCCATCCCTGCTCTACATGATGCTTCAAATGTGCTCCAGTTCTGAAACTGCTACAACTGAATGATTTTTGTGGCAACACAGCTTGGAGAGTTTGAAACATCATGGATGACTAATGTAACACTCTATTCTGCCTTGCTATTTTTCCTATCTGCCAAGGCCTCAGCTGTTGCATATTGTCACAGCCACTGAAGCAATTGAAATATTCTTATTTGCACCAACAGATCAGCTGTATCCTTGTCTCATTCCAAATGACTTGTACCACCATTATCCAAGTCTATGCAGGAGGTCACAACCATCTCTTCTAAGTCTGAATCTATGATTTTTTAAAGATATTGACTATGAATGTTCTTCATTCACCAAATCAAGGGCAATCCATCAGTACTCAATCAAAACCCTGTCATTTTTCTGTTGGTTTAACACAAAGCCCTGAAAAGTATTATATTATTTATCTTGGCATTTGATATTAATATCTTGCTCTAAACAAAGCATTTGGGTACCAAATCAATTAATGACTGTCATCCATCACTGAAATTAGCAATGGCAGCAGATCTCATATAAAGAACAATATCATCTGCATGCAAATAGGTTAGCTATCACTGCTCATGTATAGTATAGCATTGGATGATATATGAGGTGTAGACACCAAGAAAGACCTTCATTTCAACTTGATGTAGCATATTATAAATTTAAAAAGTTGTTATCTTAAATTTAGATACTCTCTATCTCTGAAGTTCTTCACTTGTATATATTTACACATTTAGACTGCAATCCTGTACCTATTTACCTGGGAGTAAGCCTCGCTAGAAACAGTTGGACTTACTTATGAGTACACATGTACACTGTTAGACACACATTTACACAAATCATATTATTAAAATGGCAAGCTTGTATATTTTACTGAGAAACTACAAATGGGCTTTCTGTATCTTCATTTTTGCTGGGAAATAATTCATTGGATCAATGTTGAAAGAATTTCAGGGTGATCACTTAATGCTAGATAGTGAAAACAAGATAAAAACACGTGGATAGAATGTGTTACTATTTGAAGTAATTTACTTCTTTGTACAAATGTGTATGTATATTCACTACATTAAAAAAAAACCACTTGCGAGTTTGTGTTTATTAACATATATAACTAGTAACAAAAATATTTGAAAAGTAACATGTTCCATTACAATGAAAGCCAGTTTAAAGAAAGTGGATCCTTAACATAAATTCTCTTAGCCTTAATCTATATTTGGGCAATATACAAATAACCAAACATGGAACATGTTGCCAGTAATCTCTGGCAAATCTATCCAGACTCTGTTTAAGCAGCTTGATAATACAGATCAACAGCCTGAGACATGAGATTATCCATGACAGACATCAAATGAACCACATCCTTTCTCAAAAACTCATTTTCCATTTAAATAGCATCCATGATTACATCACTTATTTTTTATTTAATTAGCCATCTAAGTGAATCATGAAAAACCCATTAAAACTTTCATTGAACTCATTAAGCATTTAAGTATGAATAGTTAAATGTTTTGAGATAGATAGATAGATAGATAGATAGATAGATAGATAGATAGATAGATAATCTCACTTATTCTTGGGGTTCTTTATTTTCCTAAGGACAATAATATTTTCTTGTGCATATAAGATTATAACTGAGTGACTGATGTCAAAATCATATTGCTCCCAAACAATATGTAAATAGCTACAAACAATTGGAGTACATATCTCTCTGCTCTATTATTATATGTTTTTTAAAGCAACAAGAACAGCTATCTCTTTACTTTCTAGTTATAAATCCAAGGGATTTCTCTGAGTGGAAGAGAACATTTCTGATTCTAATTTGTTTCTGATTATGAAATAATTTTAAAAGCTTGTTTTTCTATTAATAACAGGGCAGTGACCAGTGAAAACATCTGGGAGTAGTTTAATCTAATCTAATTTTCTTAGGTTGTTCTTCTAATTCCCAGGCAATTAGAAAATGGTAGATCTTTTTATAATGAAATGCAACAGCATCATTTGCAAGCTGCAGTTGTCTCAACTTTCTTATTATTTTGTTCTTAAAACTAAAGAGTAATGAATCCAGTTAATTTTAAACTCTCCCAAGTAATTAACTTGACCTTCAAAATAAGCATCTACCTCTGATTACCAAACATGCTTAATGTTTATAATTCAATGTTGATTTAGTGAAGGACATTCAAGACAACAGTATAAGAGAGAAAGGTCATCTGCTTACAGTGCAATCCTATGTGTGTCTACTCATAGAATCACAGAATAGTAGAGTTGGAAGGGGCCTATAAGGCCATCAAGTCCAACCCCCTGCTCAATGCAGGAATCCACCCTAAAGCATCCCTGACAGATGGTTGTCCAGCTGCCTCTTGAATGCCTCTAGTGTGGGAGAGCCCACAACCTCCCTAGGTCATACTGCTCTAACAGTCAGGAAGTTTTTCCTGATGTCCAGATGGAATCTGGCTTCCTGTAACTTGAACCCTTTATTCTGTGTCCTGCAGTCTGGGAAGATCGAGAAGAGATCCTGGCCCTGCTCTGTGTGACAACCTTTTACGTATTTGAAGAGTGCTATCATGTCTCCCCTCAATCTTCTCTTCTCCATGCTAAACATGTTTAGTTGTTTCAGTCTCTCTTCATAGGGCTTTGTTTCCAGACCCCTGATCATCCTGGTTGCCCTCCTCTGAACATGCTCCAGCTTGTCTGCATCCTTCTTGAATCGGACTCAAAAGAAAGTCCCATTGAATTCAATGTGTCTTACTCCCACATATATGTGTATACTTAGGTTTAAACAGTCAATCCATTTACTTCAAAGTAGTCCCACTGAAATAAAATGGTCTCAATAGCAGTCACAAAACTGAAGAGCTAGCAAGACAAAGAGATAAAAATATTTTTACCATAATGCTTCCCTCCTTCCTTATTAGGAAGGATACAGAATGAGGTAGTAACTGAAAAAGTAAAACCACTATGAATTAGATATGGATTATTGGGTTGTTATGCATAAAATTCATCTTACGGAATACTAATTTATTCATATGATTTACTTAGGCATTTATAAACCACATTTCAGCTGATAGAGGACAACCAAAATGGTATACAAATCAATCTAAAACTACAAAAGTCAATAAATCACCAATAATACATCCATCCATCATGGTCACCTCAAAATACTCAGTAAAAATCAGACAGTGTAGCCAGATGAAAAAGCATACTCATAAAGAGATTTAAAGCTGCAACAGTTTAAAACATCCAATTGCCCACCATAAAAAGTTTTTTAAAAAGCCGTGTTTTCACTTATTGCCAAAAGTCCAAGAGTGAATCCTTTCAAACCTGTAAACCATGTGGTAAAACTATGGCCCAATGCTTCTTAGCTAAATCCAGATTTCCTAATTTTTCCAGATTCATGAGCATGTCATGCAAGCTGATGGAACAGAGAATTCACATGACTGGAAAATTCTCCATGTGACTTTACCATCACTTCCCACCATGAATTATGCTGAAAAAAATGCAATGCAAAATGTAACCTACAAGATCTTTATTAACCTATAACCAAAGCCTAGCATGGTTTGGTATTTATAGGCAAAGAAATTGCATTTTGCTCAGCCCTAGCGATAAGCAAGAAATTAATTTCAGTTTGTCATTAACCCAAGTCTATCCAATTCACACCTCCCAGAACTGAACATGAACCCAAACACAACTGGAAGTCTGAAGTCTATACAATTCCAAGTTTGCTATGTGATTCATAAAACAAAAGAATGTGTTCAAAAATGTATGAAAAATGCACATGAAAATGCATACTATCAAAACATGTGCACAAACATGCTTTAGTTTCTGGGAGTGAAAATGTGTACAATTGATGTGGATATTTGGAAAAATTGTAGACAAAAATATATTCACTTTTTATTTGTGGAAAAAAGTGCCAAAGTACACAATCTGAGGTAGACATAAGACAGAATGAGTTTTGAGGAGGAAATTGGAGAACCTTTATGAACTTGAGTTTTGCTATTGCAGACAGAGAAGGAAGCTTTGAAATAATGACACAGACACCACAGTTTGGGATAACTAGGGCCTCTTTATTCAACTGGGTAATTCACCCCTCCCTGGCTCTGCATGTGAGAGTGTGGGAATCTAATTAATCCTTTCTCCAGGCAACTAGCCTGCATTATGGGCGAGCCATTTGGTCAATCCAGGAGTCAGGTAAAACCTGGCTCCTTTCTTGAGCTACACTTGTGTGCTTGGGGCGGAAACCACTCCATGCCCCCCCACCCGGGTCACACAACTCTGAGTATCTGAGACAGAGAGGTCTCCAAAGGCAAGCTATATACTGACTTGAGAGCCACCCAGACACTGAGGAGCAGGCCTCAGAACTTGCCAATCAGCATAAGGTGCCAACGAATGGTCACCAAACCTCTTCTGATGTCCTAAGATTCCCACACAATCCACCATTGGAGGGTGCCAAGCCTCCAAGTTAGTGCCCCCACCCCCCACCTGCCCAGGATGAAATCCCTCAGGCCCACATGCAGATCCTGCAGGAAAATATCACCCAAGTGCTGAAGCGCATTGCAGCGCTTGAACAGGGCAATGCCAAGTTAATAGAAGCAGCTAAGGCCCCCAGTTCACTTCTAATGGGGTTCAGGCCAGTTCATTTTTGATCAGGATGTATCTAGTAAATCCCTTTGATCAGGAATTAGAATCTGCTACATTTCTGAGTTTTCAATGCAATTTGTGGACCAAAATCATTCCATAATGTGTACATTTGAAAACAAAAACAAAAAAATGGTCATGAAAAAAATGTATTTTTGAAAAATATGCACAAATATGATTTAATCAATGGGAGAAGAATGTGTACATTTCAAAAATGTGCACGATTAATACATACACTTGGGGAAATATGCAGGGATTTTCATGAGAAAAGAAACCTCACAATCTGATGCAGAATCAACTTGGAAGAAGTTTTGAGATGGAATTCAGACAACAACAGTCAGCTCATGTTTTGCTGATTCACTCATCTTTCTTACCTTATCTACTGCCAGTTCTGGATGTGTTTTCTGGACAGTCTGGCACCTTTCATTCTGTCATCCACCCATCGGCATAATTGGTGGGGTTTTTGTCCAGTTTCCAAATGTTTGCAAAAGTGAAATTGTGCAAATTTGCACATACACAAATTCTCAAAAGTCACACTTTTTCATGCTTTAGCATGAAGTGGGCATTTCAATGGGGGAAATGGGCATTTTGGGGCTGTTTTTTTTAATTGTTACATACATATTCTTTCCCTTTGGAAAGGTCTAAAGCATTCTTATCTGTGTTAAGGTTGTGTGGATTTTGTAAGTTCGCTTTGAAATACAAAATGAACAAATTTCTCACTAATCCCTATACAAGATTGGATGCTCTTGGCATGCCTTTTAACTTATGATAGGAAGGAACTCAAAAAGAGATTTATACTGAAGCTAAAAGTGAAAAAGGATTTAAAAATGCATTTCTAGTTGCTCCATAGGGACAGCTGCCCATCCTAATGTAGCAGTTATGGATTGTTCTCTGTACTATATCTCATACCAAGAGTTACAAATGGATACTCAGATTTTAGATTAGATCCTTGAAGTTTGGAAAAAAAGTATGATTCTCCCCCTCCCCTTCCCAAAGATAAGTTTCAAGGTTATCAAAGCAGGCATTTGTGCACATGCCAGTCTGCTCCGTCCTTTTAATATTCCTTTCCATATCTAGTTCCATCAGGTTCTTTTCAGCATTATCCTAGTGCTTTAGAAGGCACTTTCAGGGCCTTGGTAGCAGAAATATATTGTACATGATGAATTTTAGTGCTCATGGAAGGTGAAGACTGATAGCTCTGGCTAAATGCTAGTATAGTGAGGATCTGTCTTATCTTGGCTTCTTTATAAAGCTCTATCAATCAATACATCTGGATCCACATGTAACACAGACCTGCATTTCAGTATTCATTTTTTTTTATTCAGCAAAACTTATTTGAGATCTAATCAGCTACCGAAGAGAATACTGAAACTAAAAACTTTTATACAGGCAATTATGGTTACTGTGAAGGATGACCCTAGATTTAACAAGGGGATTTTCTTTGCCTGTTACAAATCAACTAGCAATCAGAATAATTAAGATACATTTCTAGCAGCAGGAGACATACGCAAAACAAAATGAATGAGCTGTTCCACTACAGACAATCCCTTCAAATTCTTAAATAACTTTGCTGTTTTCAAAAAATGTTATGACAGCAATCTCAGAGAGCAACCATCCTCATGTGTGGAAGCTCAAAATACACCATTATCATAAATGACAGGATGTTCTTTCCATTTTGTGCATGAGGTTCTGGATCACGTTTCTTTAGCTTAATGAAATAAACATAAAGCACTATCCATTTAGGAATTTTCCTGCAGATACGGAGAAGCAGTTACGATACTACAGGTATCTGCCTAAACTAATTTTGTTGGGTTTCAGCTACAGACCTGTTCTTTCAATATTTTCAACTCCTTGCAAGAATAGAAAAAGTTTAATGCTCAAAAAGTACTAAAAAAAAATCACACTGCAAATGGCTTGGCAAAAAGATGAATGAAAATTAAATCCAGATTAACATTATGATCCTATGCATGTGTATTCAGACATAATCCTCTATGGTTTGGATCCAAACTTCAATCTGCACTTACATTTTATAAAGATTTTTTTAAAAAAATTCTGAAAATGACATTTCATTAAACAATTTCTTACTTTACATGCTCCATTAGAGACAGAGCTACACACATATTTTATTATATATTTATATATATATATATATATATATATATATATATATATATATATATATATATACTACTTGTATTCTGCTTAATATCCTAAAATCTCTAAGCAGTTCACAATACTTACATAATGAAGTCTAAAGCCAATATAAAACAGTGTAAGAAACAATATCAAATAATAAATGATTTAAAAGTTGACAACAAAGGTAAAAATAAAACTGAGCATTGTTATATAAACCATTACAAACCTGTGTAAACAAATATCCCTTCAAGAGTAATTATTCAATGTAAGGTGCAATATGACCCTTAGCATGTAGAGCAGTAGTGGACAACATGTGCATCAGTTACCTAGGGAGGTTGTGGGCTCTCCCCCACTAGAGGCATTCAAGAGTCAGCTGGACAGCCATCTGTCAGGGATGCTTTACGGTGGATTCCTGCATTGAGCAGGGGGTTGGACTCGATGGCCTTGTAGGTCCCTTCCAATTCTGCTTTTCTATGATTCTATGATTATTTCATAGAATCATAGAATAGATTCATATAAGGCCATCAAGTCCAACCCCCTGCTCAATGCAGGAATCCACCCTAAAGCATCCCTGACAGATGGTTGTCCAGCTGCCTCTTGAAGGCCTCTAGTGGGGGAGAGCCCACAACTTCACCAGGCAACTGATTCCATTGTCGTACTGCTCTAACAGTCAGTAGTTTTTCCTGATGTTTAGACAGAATCTGGCTTCCTGTAACTTGAGCCCGTTATTCCGTGTCCTGCACTCTGGGAGGATCGAGAAGACATCCTGTCCTTCCTCTGTGTGGCAACCTTTCAAGTATTTGAAGAGTGCTTTCATGTCTCCCCTCAATCTTCTCTTCTCCAGGCTAAACATGCTCTGTTGTTTCAGTCTCTCTTCATAGGGTTTTGTTTCCAGACCCCAGATCATCCTGGTTGCCCTCCTCACAACACGCTCCAGCTTGTCTGCATCCTTCTTGAAATGTGATGCCCAGAACTGGACGCAATACTCTAGATGAGGCCTAACCAGGGCCGAATAGATAGGAACCAGTACCTCATGCGATTTGGAAGCTATACTTCTATTAATACTGCCCAAAATAGCATTTGCCTTTCTTGCAGCCATATCACACTGTTCACTCATATTCAGCTTGTGATCTACAACAATTCCAAGACCTTTCTCGTTCGTAGTATTGCTGAGCCTGGTATCCCCCATCTTGTAACTGTGCATTTGGTTTCTATTTCCTAGATGTAGAACTTGGCATTTATCCCTATTAAATTTCATTCTGTTGTTTTCAGCCCAGCACTCCAGCCTATCAAGTTCACTTTGAAGTTTGTTTCTGTCTTCCGGGGTATTAGCTATCCCACCCAATTTTGTGTCATCTGCAAATCTGATAAGCGTTCCCTGCACCTCCTCATCCAAATCATTAATAAAAATGTTGAAGAGCACTGGGCCGAGGACTGAGCCCTGCGGTACCCCACTCGTTACCTCCCCCCAGTTTGAGAAGGTACCATTGATAAGCACTCTTTGAGTCCGATTCTGTAGCCAACTGTGAATCCACCTAATAGTTGTTCCATCTAGCCCACTTTTAGCTAGTTTGTGAATCAGAATGTCATGTGGTACTTTGTCAAAAGCTTTGCTGAAGTCAAGATATATTACGTCCACAGCATTCCCACAGTCCACAAGGGAGGTTACCCGATCAAAAAATGAGATTAAATTAGTCTGACAGGATTTGTTCTTGTCAGATTAATTTGTAGTAATCACTGCATTGTTTTCAAAGTGCTTACAGATTGACTTCTTTATAATCTGCCCCAGAATTTCCCCAGAGATGGAAGTTAGACTGACTGGTCTGTAGTTCCCATGTTCCTCTTTTTTGCTCTTTTTGAAGATAGGGACAACGTTAGCCCTCCTCCAGTCATCCGGCATCTCACCCATCTTCCATGATTTTGCAAAGATAATAGATAGCGGTTCTGAGTGTCTGAAGATTATACCTTGCTGAAAGTAAGTAGACCTGAGTCAGGGCATTGCTTAGATGGGAAAACTAACTTGCATTATATTATAGATAGATCAAGGTGTGTCCCCAGCCAGGTAAGCTTATTATAGATAGAGACGTACTGTATAAATGAAGCTAAATGAATAATGATAATTCTTTTCACTGTGCTAGTCTTAATAGGCTGAAAATATGCTATCACACTCTTTGAGTGACATCAGACGAGTGTTTTATTGCATGCTCGTTACTGGGTACTCATGGATTTTCACAGGTTCTATTCACAACATTGTTCAACTTTCATGTATCTCCCACCCCTTCTACCCTTCTTCCTGCAATAAAAAAAAAGACCCCAGTAAGTCTGAATAATTTCTAGAGATGGAACTTGCCACTATCTCCTGCTGAGTACAGGAGAAGCGGCACAATGAAAACAGTCCACTGTGCACATCGTTCCTCTCTCTGAGAAAGAGGAAATATAGAGCAACTAAAGCAAAGGAGAAGAGGTGACAGTAGGGAAGCATGATTTCCCACCCATCTGATGGAGCTCTTTAATTCTGTTTAGTATCTTAGTAAAGGCATAAGCTATTTTAGGACATTTTCCACCCCAGTTACTTTATGTTTCATAGTCAATATCCTGATAAGGAAACACTGTGTGCAGTATCCAATGGTGTCATTTATTTATTTATTTATTACATTTCTATACCACCCAATAGCCGGAGCTCTCTGGGTGGTTCACAAATATTAAAAACATTCAAAGTATAAAACAACAGTATAAAACCATAAAATAAATTACAATATAAAAGCTCAACCAGATAAAAACAGCAGCAATGCAAAATTACAAATTTAAAACACCAAGTTAAAATTTATTTATAGACTGTTAAAATGCTGGGAGAATAAAAAGGTCTTCACCTGGCTTCTAAAAGCATATAATGTAGGTGCCAAGCGAACCTCCTTAGGGAGTTCATTCCACAGCCGGGGTGCCACAGCAGAGAAGGCCCTCCTCCTGGTAGGGCCTCACTTCCTTTGGCAGGGGCTCACGGAGAAGGACCCCTGAGGATGACTTTAGGGTCTGGGCAGGTACATATGGGAGGAGGCATTCCTTCAGATAACCTGGTCCCAAGCCGTTTAGGGCTTTTAATGTTAATACCAGCACTTTGAATCAGGCCCGGACCTGGACTGGCAGCCAATAAAGCTGGAAGTAACCATGCTGCCCTGTTTCGCACCAGTTGAAGTTTCCGGACCATTTTCAAAGGCAGCCCCACATATAACGCATTTCAGTAATCCAAACAAGAGGTTATCAGAGCATGGATAACTGTAGCTAGGCTATCTCTGTCCAGATAAGGGCACAGCTGGTATATCAGCCTAAGCTGATAAAAGGTGTTCTTTGCCACTGAGTTCACCTGCATTCCGCAAATTCACACATCACTAGCAGAGTTGGGGTTTGAGGCCAGATGAGAAATCACTAGCTCAGTGCCCTGCACACCAGTCCATGGATTCCTGCGCTTGCCCCACTCAACATGCCTGATCCTTTGTTGAACTGCCATTTTGCATCAAAACGATGGCTTTACCTTTTTAATTTTTTTATTGTTTGGAAAGGCCAATTTGGCAAATGTCGGCTGTAAGGAGGGCATTTATGCAAGATTACATGCAAGACACCGTATCTTTAAAAAGAAGTACACATAAGAGAGTATGGACATAAAGACAGGCAGAGTTGACCAGTTGTTGGGAACTCCTGGAGTGACAAAGGAAGACCTTAGCCAACAGCCAATATGCAGCACCTTCTGCAGTCCAGGTCTTCATTGAAGTCCACCGTGGGCAATTTTCTAGGGAGCTACATAGGCTACGTGTTGTCTTGCCATACCACGACCTTCATCACACCTTGTGTTGTGGTTAACCCCCATGCTCTTTCTTCTGTATTCCTGAAAGGTCACAAGATAAGCCTGAGTGGGTGGCCATCAGCCAATATAGATAACACTGTGGACATCCTTCATGCCCTAATTAGTACCATCTGATCAGATAACTGGCAAAACCACAGAAGAATAATGTGAAGCAATTTCAAGGAACCAGGCTCTGAAAAGGGAATTCAGGCATAGAAGGGCAATAGCTGTGCACCAACTATACTCCTTGATATACAATGGTTTGATTTTCCCATAAAGCAACTGGTTAAACACAGTTGGATGTCTGAATGTACCCAGAATCACCATAAAATTGCATCTCCCTTTCAGGTCTTAAACATTTTGCAATTAGATGTTAAGTTTCCAATTTGGAGCAAAATGATTGTATTTCAACTTCTTTATTCCATCTAATAAGCATCAGTGCTTTTTGATGATATCCTGTTTGATCACATAATGCTGGTGATTTAAAAATGGAATCCTACTCCATCTGCATTTTACTCGCTTTCAGCAAGATATGTAATTGTTCAAAACTTCCTCATTTTGGAGGGCAGAGATCATTGCTGATATTTTTACTAGCTGATAATTGCATAATAACTTCTACATATTTTTTTTAAAAATCCCTGAGGTTTAAAATTGTTTGTGAAACTATACTGATACAATTTCCAATTTAATGACAAGATAAGGTTGCTTGGAGGTTATTCTGGAGGTTTCTAAGTAAACAGGCTCATAGCTTAATATAAATAATATCTTTATAATGGTGTACTATTTAGAATCATGTTTTTCATCTAAAAATGAAAATTTGCCTCAAATGTTATACTATTGGTGCAATGTGGAAGTCACTTCTGGCATATCTGGTCACTCTAGAGAGCAGGTCTCCTGCAGCTTTAACTGTTGTGATGAAGAGGGCATTTCACTTGCATGCATACAAATGACAACTGTTGAAATTCTCTTTTCTATACCACTGTTAAAGATACAGGAGCCCTGTCCTCATTTCCAAATGGTCACCATATGTTAACCCTCCTGAAGGGAGCATTTTGGGGAAAATGGTAATTGTCCCCTCTTAGAGCATGGTTACCCACACTTGCACTAGAGAAAAACAGAAGACAACCCTCAGCTACATGCTATGCAATTACCTTAACATGTAGTTTGGCTGTTAGCCTTCCCCAACCTGGTGCTCTCCAGATGTTTTGGATTGCAATGCCCAGCAGCTCCAGCCAGCATGGCCAATAGTCATGAATGCTGGGAACTGTAGTCCAAAACAACTGGAGGCCATCAGGTTGGGGAGGGTTGTTGTACCTGGACTCGAAGGTTTAGAAATACGTATTGTCACTTAACTGAATTCTAACCACTGAGGGTTAGATTGAGACTAATAAGACCCATTGAAAGCTATCGGACTAAGTCATGACTACTCATGTCTGCTCTAAGAACAACCTCAGTACAACCCTGTTATTGCAATCTAGCAGCTCCAATGTAGAGTTTAATACAGGGTTTTCCTGGTTCACATTAAGCACAGAAATGCTTTGGTATAAATTAATCCAGTTGTGTGCACTTGTACATAAGTTGGTGCTGTTCACATATACATTAGGAATTGTTTTATTACTGCTTGCTGAGGATGAAAAACAAAATCCACCAAACACCCTTCTTCTTCCCTTATAAAGTTGAACAGTGCCGTAACTTTTTTTAAAAAAGGCTACATGTCCAAACACCACCAGAGAAGGAACCATGACCACAGCATCTTTTACACACACAATTCCTCAACCAGCTATGGATATTTATTCAGACTTCCACACATATTTTATCCCTCAGCTGGATTGGATTAATAGTGAAGAATAATCAGGCACCTCTTTATATTTATAAAACATCCATAGCCTCAGCAGTAGTGTTATATTAAGATTGTTACTTAAACTTACATCCCATGGAAATCAATTGGCAAAGCTAGTCATGATTGAAATCCAATTGATTTCTATAGGAACAAAGTTCAACAAACTCAGAGGACCGAATGACCCACAACACAGAAACATGTTGTTTTAACCCTGTTTGATGTCACCCCATTTCAACAATAGTCCTCAAAAGAACTCACAACATTTATAGATCTACAGTAGATAGTCTAGAACAATACATTTTAAGTGGGGAAATGGTCATCTCTTTTCAGTTAGGAGGAAACAACTGAGGTTTGGTCTCTGCTCACAGACTGATTTTGGAGGATGCCCCTTCCCACCACACACCAAATATGACCCCATTCAGCAGTGTTTCCTGACTCTCAGTAGAATTTTCAGTGGGCTGGTGGATCTGCCATGGGAGGGAGGGGACAAGAATGTCCACTAGGGATGGGCAAGTGACCGATGTTCAAGATCATCAGGATTGTCCAGATGTCATCCCACTGCTCATGCTATGCCCAATACCCATTTGTGATTGCTGCTTACTCTGTGCAAAGTGGAAATTTGTACAAACAGAGCAGTGATCAAGCAGGAGATTTGTGCAAATCTCCCCAAATTTGTACAAATTTCCCCAAATTTGTGCAAATCTCCCAAATTCCCTGCATAGGTTAAAGTGGGGTTGAGGAAATTTGCACAAATTAGTAGATTTGCACGATTTGAACTTGGAATCAGAAATGGGATGAACATGGGGATAATTTGTGACTATGTTTGTGAAGTCATGCGCTTGCACTTGAGCTTACTTTCGGAGTTTCAAATGAGGCATGCTCATATGGTTTGCAAGCAAAAACGAAGTTCTCAGTTGTCCCTAAGTCCATTTCCACCAGCACAATTGATTAAGGTTAAATCTGGTTCCTGTCCTTGATGTGTGTACCGCCTTCCATGTGCAATTGGTGTTAAATAACCCTGTGGTCAAAGAAGAAACAGTCCCAGCTGAAACAGAGGGAGGCATCTATTATTGCTTTCATCCCCCATTCCTCTCCTGGATTCCTTACCATAGAATAGTCAGTGTTAGATGGTACATTTCTGCAACTACCTACGTCACATATGCACCAGGTCTACTCTGCATCACCGTACCTATGGCATTACTTCATTGTGCATTATTCATGCCTTACCTACCCAAGTTCTACCCCACAGATGTGACAGAGGTTAATGGATGCACAGCAGTATTTCTGTAGTTTCTTCTTCCATTTTTATGAACATAAACTGCCACATTTGGAGGAATGCAGATCTTGTTGCTCCAGCAAATTCACTGCCTCTCTGAACTACATGTAAACTACCAGATAAAGGCTACAAATTGCAGTGGTATCTTCTACCATTTTATTTCTCTACTAAAACCAAAATATATTCCTGCATTAAAAAAAAAGAGATCACGAATGTTGCCAAAGGTGCAGAAATACATTTCTTTCATTCCTCACCAGCACCAATCAATAAAGAGAATTATTCCTTTATACACAACATAAACGTTTTTTCACCTAATATAAAAAGGAAAAAAGCCCTACTTTAGAAGTGCCATACTGCCATGCCCGGCAGAGCCTGGGTGTGGGGAGGCCTTTGTGGGTGGGGAAGGAGCAAGGTACATGCCAAACTGCCATTGGCAGGGACCCAAACTGTGCCACAGGACTGGGAGGGTAATCGGAGACCTATAAAAAGGCTCTTATCCCTCCCAGATTCCTCTTTGTTTGTGCAGCTCCCTCCTTCCCTCCCTGTAGGCAGTGTGAGCTTGCTGGTCACCATCCAGGGCTGAGTAGGATTTTTTTTATTCATGTTCCAAATTGTTCATGAATTTTTTGCCTACTCCACACTGTAAGACAGCTTGGGAGTATTAAATAGGTTGATCTGGTTATGTTTTATAATTTGGTCACATTTGCTACTAGGCAGGTAAGTATTGGGCATCCAGAGTGGGAATTTGGAATGGTGAGCATTCACAGGCACTGTTGTGGTGACTGGTAATTCCGAGACTCCCAACTTTGAGCCCTGTGGCCTGGCTGGAGATAAGGCTTACCTTTGAGGCCAACCCTTCTCACCCTCTCAGAGCCCTGCGGCCTGGGTTGGGGGTGACACTGGAAGGTCTCCCTACCCTGAAAGGGGCAGGCCCATGGGAGGGTGAATTGCTCAGCGCCAACCCTCGGGCCATGAATGGCTCGTCCTACTCAGAAAGGCCTGTAAACAGCCCAGGCTGGATGCCCTGTAGGGTTTCCTCTTTGCAAATCATTAATAAATGTGGCTGTATTTAAACCCAATGTTATGTGTCTTGTCTCATTATTTCTCAATCTCTGCTACGCAAATAGAAAACCCTATTTATATAGGTTTTAAATGAAAAATAATACAGCAAACTGATCACAATAAAGCATCTATTAAAAAGAAGTATTTTATATTGATTACCTAACTTTTTTATTACTTACTTACAATATTAATATTATGCTGTGATCATCACCATAAATGGCTTATATAAACAATGTTTACCCAAAATAGTTTCACCACCTCCCTTTTTGTAGACAAATGCCATGTCTACACCACCCATTTATTCCAGGATAATACTGATGTTATCTCTACCAGGCCACATGACGCACAGCTGATCTCACTATGATCTCGGCTCCACCACTCAGTTACTCGGGAATATTGCTGACTGGTTTTATAGTGGTTTTTCAGCTCCCTCACTGCAATGCTGAAGTCCATGGCTGGTGTGCCCCCCTTCACAAAGCTGTTGCTGTTTGGAGTGAGCTCATGTCTCATCAAACAGCCAACCTGCTGTCAGGGGCATGTCCAGCGGTTTTGGAAGTGTGTGGAAATGGACCATCCACAATTTTTGGCAGATGATCATGGAAGCGGGACAACTCGCAACCACCCCTCCTCCCTTGCAAAATAGCTGTAGGTGTAGATCTGCCCGTACTTTATTATCATGGGGTAATACACAAAGCTGCTCTGAAAGCTGGTGGAGATGGATATGATAGCCATGGCCTTAGCAAGACCTAAGGTTTATCCCAGGATCATCCCGGGGTCATCCCTGTTTATGTAAATGACACACAGGATATCCCAGGAGCAGGCAGGGATGACCCCGGGATAAACCTTAGGTCTAGCTAAGGCCCATACCTGACCATGAAGCATATGGTCAGTCAATGTAAATAAGCATATTGCAGAACAAGACAGATAGTTCATCTGACACATCATGTCAGTTCTAAGACTCTTGTAGTCTTTTGTTTGGGGGATTTTAGAGCAGAATGAATTCTTCTCTTCCTTATCTTCCCTGCTTAATGGCACACCCATTTTCCCTCAAATTGGTTTGTAATGAACTGAGCTATTCTGTCCCACCAATGTGAAATAGCTCAATGTATTCCCTGCTGATTTGAATCAAACCAGGTTACGTCTCTCCACCCCCTTGTTAAATAGTGGAGGAGTTTGGTGATTTGTGGGTGAAGGGAAGGAAGCAACTGAGTAGTATTCTGAATCACAGAATAACAAAGCTCAGATGGTAACATCTCTACTACCAATGTTCCCCGCAAATAGAAACCTGCACAACAGGAACACGATTCTAGGCTAGGTGTTCACTATGTGCGTGGCATTTCTGCTTTTTTAAAAAATAAATAAATAAGAGATTTTCTTCTAGTTCAAAATGGTAGAGTTCATTCTACCATCTAGAGCCAAACTACACATTATGCTAACGATGTAGTGTGCAGCTCAGGGATATCTTTTTATTTGCATAAGTGCACGTGACCCAATTTGGATCAGGCCCACTGTGCATTGGGGGAGAATCAACACCATCAACACCACCCCACAGTTCTTGGGAAAGGTATTTTTCTTTTGGTCTCCACAGCTTGCCTTTTGAAAAATGGATGTTTTGTGATGGGCCATGGCTACTTTGGCAGCCATTTTGTGATTGGCCATCCCTCCCCAATGACAGCCATTATGTGACAGCGGATCACAACACTCTTACAAAATTTGAAATGTTATGTGTCTTGTCTCATTATTTCTCAATCTCTGCTACGCAAATAGAAAACCCTGTGTATATATGGCTACTTTGGCAGCCATTTTGTGATTGGCCATCCCTCCCCAACGACAGCCATTATGTGACAGCGGATCACAACACTCTTACAAAATTTGAAATGTGCCACCAATCCAAAATGGTTGGGGACCTTCCCCTAGCCAAATGACAGACAGCTCCAATACAGTTGGGAAGCATGTGTAAAAGGCACTGTAAAACAGACCGAAACCAGTAGAATTGTGTGTGTGCTTTGAGCTTAGAGTGAAGTCTTTCTAAATCCTCACTGAATCAGGTTTCCAATATGAAAACAAATGACCAGAGCAACTTTCCTTCAAGCCATAAATGAGTGTTGTATGCAAAATTCATTTGTGTGACCCTATAGCTGCCCCTCAGGTATTTACAAGTTAAACTCTTGCTAAACGTGGAATAGAGCTCTCCACACTCTTTCCTGCAATTTTGAATAACTGCTTTTATCTGCTGTGAAGAACAGTAACCACTGAGTATTGTGTTTTTACTCAAATCTTATTTGTTGTTATGGAAACAGCATCCTTATTCAGCCTCCTGCTGTAGAGCCGCTGCAGAAGATGGCACTTACTTTGTTCAACAGCTAAACCAGTGGGTGAGCGTACATTCAAACAATTCCTAGACACCTATCCATGAAGATTAGTTAAAATGAAATGAAAATGTGCATAATGGTTAATGCAATTGACTTTTTCAATTGATGCATTTTGTGAAATGTGTCTGTAATTGGGATATATAATTTTTAGTTGGAGCCAAGCTTTGCTGTTGTTGTTGTTTGTAGATCTCTCCAATTTTATGGGATTCCAGCTGCCTTGTGTGTTGTGTAAAAGCACACATTTGGCAGATTGTATGATTTTGTGGAAACTGAAGAAAGATTATTCTGACGGGACCTTGCTGCCAGGAGCAGAGACCACTAAGCTCTGCTTGACTTCAGTGGGAATTGAAAACCCTCAGGTGCACACCAGTGATATTCATTATTTGCTAGAATGTGGTCCTGCATAGTCTCTGAAACAGAAAGGTGGAAAATTCTCCCAACAAAACACAATTGTTTTCTTTGAGCAATGAGACTTCATCTCAGCTGGGAGGGTAGGTTTTCCATTTTTGCATTTTGCTGAGATTTAGATCTGTGCAATATTTACCATGATTCTGGCTTCCATTCAACAAATGATTAATGGTAAACTCATGCTTAATTTCTCACTGAAGGAAAGTATGCACATGTACACTTTTAAAGTAGACATCTGGCAAAGTGCTCTGCTGAATCAGGGGGTATATTTGGCCTTTTTTTTTGGATGAGAGCTTCAAGAGTTCAGGATCTGGCCTGGGGTTAATTTACTGATAGCATTTCTGTATCTGCCAATGTGAGGTCAGAAAAAGTCACATTAACGTTTACTGCAAAGGTGAATTGTTTTGCGAGGAGAAAATGAAATGGTCAGTTGTCTTTCCTTGTTAGAACCAGAAATAGATAGGAATGATAACACCTCTCACAATTATCAAGATATGGGGAGTTTTGAGTTTTAAATGGAGATATTGTCCACGCTGCACCACATATTTTGTCCACGCTGCACCACATATTTTGTATTTCTATGAGAATATGGTGCATATGAACCAAGTCCAATCAGCATAAACACTTATGTAAATAGGTTTCATAATCAATTCACCTTGAAAAGATAACTGAAATGGATGAGTGGGACTGCTCCTATAGAGACAATTATGTATGTAGAACCAGTTGAGGCATGAAATGTTCTGTATGATAGAAGAAATTGATCTGACTTTTGCTTATGTTAACTTGTGGCGGTGGCAGTAGTTGAGCATCATGTTCCCCAGAATGCCCCTGGGATAATGCTATGCAGCGATGTCAAGTCATAGGGGGAGTCTACACCAGCTGTTTATTCCAGGACCATGTCAAACTTGTCACTTACGGAGCACATGACACACAGCTGCACTCACATTGATCTCAGATCCACCCCTCAATTATTCTGGAACATCGCTAACTGCTTTTGTCACAGTTTTTCTGTCTCTCTCCTGAAGTCTGTTCCTGATGTGCCCCCCCTTTTGTGAGGTCATTGCTGTTTGCCGTGAGCTCCAGGCTCGGCAAACAGCCAATCAGCCATGAGGGGCATGTGCATAGGTATCAGTATGTTTTACCTCCGGGTGTGCTTTTTTTTTAATACAAAAATATCTCTGTGCAGGAGCACCTATTCAACAGAGTTCATATCCCCCCATGTGTTGCTGTGCATCCCTCACGAGTCATTAAAAAAGCACCTCTTCCCCATACCCATCTCCCTAGCCCCGCCCACTTCTACCAATATACATTGGTATATTGGTATATACAATATACATTCAGATTCCAGCTGGACATCAGGAAAAACTTCTTGACTGTTAGAGCAGTGCGACAATGGAATCAGTTACGTAGGGAGATTGTGGGCTCTCCCACACTAGAGGCCTTCAAGAGGCAGCTGGACAAGCATCTGACGGGGATGCTTTAGGGTGGATTCCTGCATTGAGCAGGGGGTTGGACTTGATGGCCTTATAGACCCCTTCCAACTCTGCTATTCTATGATTCTATGATTCTATGTGGGAGCACCGTAACGGGGCACACGGGCCCCCACAATGGCACTCCTGTCATTGTGGTAAATATTGTTTTTTTGTGCCCCATGAGCGCTGATCGCGGAAGCAGGGAACATTCGCAATCATCACTCTTCCATTCCAAAAGGGCTGCAGGTGTAGATTATCTCATAGTGTTGTTCCAAGGCATTTTGGGTGGAAATAATGGCAACCAGAGAAGGGATAATGGTGGTGTATACTGTACTTATATCAGCATTGGACTATTGTACTCTAAGTGGGGGTGCCTTTGAAAGTTCTTTGGACATTTCAGAAATGTCAGAAATGCAGCAACCAGAGCCAGTTTTGTGTGGCATAAGAATCAGCAGCCAGTTAGTGTTTCCCACTTCCCTGAACACTGTGATTGGAAGAGAACACGGTCAGGGACAGCGTTGTGTCAATTCCTAATTCATTAGCCTCAGAAGTCAATATCAAAGCTACCCTTCACCCCACTCAGCGACTTCCCTGTAGAGAGATATTAAATTTAGACACACACACACACACACAGAGGATGATTCTGGAGACTTTAGAAATTCCAATTGGGCACGTCTCTGCTCTGATGTTAATCAATGGGTTTGGAAGTGGGCAATCTCTGCTCTGGAAGATCGAATGCTCTGTGGATGTTCGTGGTTACCAGATAATTCCAGAGCAGAGTACACACCCCTAGGAGCTGTGGCTTTCTACTGTTGCTCTGAAAAGAGTTGCAGCCTCTTTGATTCTCAGAGATACAGGCTAGTGCTTTAAGGTGAGATTCTGTCAACCCCAGACTACTTTGAAATCAGTTGCAAGAAATTTTATTACCTTTAAGTGGAGTCAGGGATTTTGCCAATGGTTTGTGTGTGTGTGTGTGTATTATATATAAAATTTATTAGCTTGATATATGTGCAATACTAGCTATGAACAGTGAAAATTATCTGTACATTTCATTCTGATAGTACTTGGCTCACAATACTCACAATTTCTCATCCTTTAGAGAAAAGCGAACACTACGGATACAACAATAAATAGAACACAAACATTCTTTCTGTCATGCTTAGTTCCAATACTTTTTTTTTAACAAGCTACATTACCATTTGTAAATTTCATTCATAATTTTTTTTTATCTGTCAAGCTAATTTTCTTTGATATAAGTAAATGACAAAGTTCACTTTTTTCTTTTTTCCAGTTGAACTAATTGGATTAAATCAAGCTAATGGGTTTAATGCCGCCTAATTACTGTAGACAAAGCACTTGAGAAAGCAGGAGTCATTTTATTTAAATGATCTACAGTGGCCACAAAACTACCTCTTCAAAGGAATCCCTTTCCATGCAAACTTGGATCCAAGCCAGAGATACAATATAAGTTAATACCGAGAGAGATCGTTTTAGTGCTTTTATTAAGGAGACTATGATTAATGGAGTTTGTAGCTGGCAACGTGGTTCCCCTTTGGCTGTGCGGTGAACATCAGCAACAGATCAATATCTCATCTGCATGAGATTACAGCCACTTTTGACAATAGCAATGTTGTTGCTGCTTTTTAAAGAAGTGACACATTTGCCTGTAAATTTGTAATGGCTGCTTCTGCTTAAATCGAAGCAGAATGGAAATAGTTCTCTTTCTTAAAATATGATCAAATAAATTCCATGTGTCCCCTAATATTTCCCCAATCCCAATCTACCTATCACTGTGACATTTGACCACTGATTGCAGTTAATTTGTTACAGTGTCTGTCTACATACTCCAGAAAATACAGTAGACATAAAGTGCAATTCTCTACTTCTCTACTCAGATGTACAGTAAGTCCCATTCAATTCAACGGAGCTTAGTGGGTAGATGGTTACAGCTTGGAAAGAGTAGACGGTTAGTAGACATGAGTTAAAATTTTGTTTCAGTTTGGTTTTGAGAAGAAGTTACCAACATTCATGAAGTTTTCCACGGTCAGGACAAAAAGAGAACCCTGTCTCCAGATGTGTTTACTTTCTACGCAGATTGAGCACTTGATCAATCTGCGTAGGGAAATACTGAAGTATAAAAAGTCTAACTTATAGTGTAGATAAATTGTGGGTTAAATGTGGGATCAAGCAAATTCATAATTTCAGCAGAGGATTCATTTAGTTAAAAGCTCTTCAATAAAACATATCTCATTACTTACATAGTTCATAAATGTTTGAGTTTCTTATGTCCTGCCAAATCCTTAGGCCTGGTAGAGGAAGAGGATACTCAACCTGGTGTATAATCTTCCTAAAATACAAATGCTGTTGTAATCTTGGTTATGTTCCCCCTTTCTGCACATTAACCCTTTATTAAGACCATATGCCTAGTTTATTAATGCCCAAGATGGATTGGCTCCTTCAAAACATGTTTGGGGAAGTTACAGGGTTGGTTTTTTAGAGCACATCCTTTGAAAGTCCAGACTCACTTGTTCAACCATCTCTAGGAAGGACTGCAAAAGACCCCTGTTTGAAACCCTGGGTGGCTGCTCTTGGTCAGTGCAGAAAAATATTGAGCTAGATGGGCCAATTGTCTGATTCAGGATAAAGCAGCTTTCTGTGTTCCTAAATTCATTTTTTGGGATCTACTTGGCTTTGGTATCAATAGGGCATTGTATGTAGGTGGTCTGGTTACAAGTAAAGGATGGAAATTAGAGCTTTATTCAGGCATCTGCTGTGGACACATGAGGTCTGCCCATGCAAGCCTTGTCTCCCATGTCCCTATCCCTGAAAGATATGCAGAAGCACTGAGTATCAAAGTCTGAATGGGGATTCTAAACACACTTGATTGAATGTGCTTGGAATCCTCCCAGCAGCAACAACAACAACAACAACAACAACAACAATAACAATAATTTATTTCTTACCCTCTTCTCCACTTGGATCAAGGCGGGGAACAACAGTGAATATAAAACACATTAAATGATTAAAAACATAGCATACATGATGAAAACATCCTTAAAACATTCTAAAAACATTCTAAAATGTCACTGGATAGGACTGCCAGAATAGTCTTTATTGCTTTTTTAAATGCTAAAAGACTGTCAAGTTGATGAATCTCCTCCGGGATGCCATTCGACAGTATGGGCGCAGCAGAAGAGAAGATCCTCTGGGTAATACCCATCAGCCTAGTTTTGGTTGACTGAAGTAGATTCTTCCCAGAGGACCTGAGTGTGTGGGACAGATTGTACGGGAGAAGGCGATCCCACAGGTAGCCTGGACCCAAACTATGTAGGGCTTTAAAGGTAATTACCAACACTTTATACTCTCCCTGGAAACTAATTGGCAGCCAGTGAAGAGATTTTAAAACTGGTGTAATGTGGTCACCCCTAGGTGTACCAGTGACCAGCCTGGCTGCCATATTTTGGAGTAGTTGAAGTTTCTAGACTAGGCACAAAGTTAGCCCTATGTAGAGCACATTGCAGAAGTCGAGCCTCGAAGTTACCAGCACGTGCACTACTGCCTTTAGGTCTCCTGACTCTCGGAAGGGGCACAGCTGGCGTATCAGCTGAAGCTGATAGTAGGCACTCCTGACCATCGCATCTATCTGGGCTGTCATTTGGAGCAACGGATCCAGAAGCACCTCCAAGCTGCAAACAGTCTTTCACGGGGAGTGTAACCCCATCCAGAACTGGTTGACACACCTCCAAACCCAGGTTGCGGCCTTTGACAGTGAGCACCTCCCTCTTGTCTGGATTCAGCTTCAGGTTCCAGGCCACAAGGAGGATTCGAAGAGTGTTTAGCTGAACACAGTTAGACTCATGCTCCAGAGTTTCATGATCCATGCTGGGAGGAGGAAAGGGAAGGGTTAGCCCACATTGTGAGGACATTGTGGTGGGGCCAGCATCCATGCCCCTGACTCCTACATGCTTTATCCTCCCAATGTGTTATATAGATGCCTGAATAGGGTTTAGGATGAAAATGCATAGGGTTGCTATTGCTTCTAAGTAAGGGTGACATGGCAATCCCTAGTCTAGGGGACAGGTTTGAGCAGGCATGCAGCATTTTGTAAAGAATCTCCAAGGCGGAGAGGGACTTGCTCCCTAACATCAGTGCAATGCGGCATTCACATGATCTTATTAGACTTTCTGAGGACACATGGACCATAGTTGGATGGCTTCATAGCAACCATTTGAGCAGGGGTCAACAGTTGCCATGTGGAGATGCTCAAAAGTAGGGTCAAAGCAAACAGAGCCCCTCTTGCTTGAATTTTGCACTGATGTCTCTCCTTTTCACTGATCCCCAAAGACCTAGTGATTTACCCCCATCAGAGGAGAAGACCTAGTGATTTACCCCCATCAGAGGAGAATTGTTGTTTTTAAATGGATACTGTTGTTTTTATACTGTTTTTATGTTTTTTAAATTTTTGTATACTTTTAATGTTTTCTATTTTTAATTGTTGTAAACTGCCCAGAGAGCTTCGGCTGTGGGGCGGTATATATATATGTAATAAAATAAATAAATAATAAATAAAGAGCAGAAGTGACAGAAACAGCAGGCATTTCACAGGCTCTGGTAGTGTATTTTTCCACCAGGGATGGAACTGGGTCTTCCACTCAAATATCCAGGGAGCACTTGTGAATAGTATCCATTATCCCCCAGATTTCTGGTAGGGGTGTCCATCACTGGGAAATCTGGTTCTCTTTTGGCTTGATGGAGTTTTGTGAGTTTCCCTTGAACTACAGGGACCTTTTTGCGCATTTCCCCCTGCAGAATTTCTGAGTAATGTGTACAAATTTCTGAGCAATGTGCACAAATTCTGCCATAATTTTTGCAAATTGCTAAGAAATCTGTGCAAATTGCAGAGTCGGGGGGGGGATGTACAAAATGCCAGAATTTCCTAAAACTGGACTGACTCATTGTAGACCAAGGGCGTTGCTAGACCTGCCGGGATAAGCCGGCAGGGAGGCGGGGCGACGGCGCGCTAACTTTAGCATGCACCGCCCAGCCTCCTAGACGGCCGATGCGCAGGGACTATGGAAGCCCTGCAGCATCGGCCATTTTTTTTAAAGGGGCCACGTGTGGCCTGAAGACTCTGGACAAGGTAAGGTGTTTTTTTTTACTTAAGCCCCCCCATCCGCCCTCCGCCCTCTCGTGTGTCGCGTCTGTCACCCTCCGCCCCCTCGCCCTCCCGTGTGTCACGTCTGTCACCCTCTGCCCCCCTCGCCCTCCCGTGTGTCACGTCTGTCTCCCTCCGCCATCCCCCTCTCCTGCCAGTCGGGCTTTCCCCCCATCTCCCCCCCTTAGATGCCCCTGGCCCGATGGGCACAGCGCTCATAAGAGCGCTGTGCCAGTCCGTGGCTTTTTACGGCTACTCGCGAGAAGCGAGTAGCCGCAAAAAGCCGCGGAAGTCTCTAGACGTTCCGCAGCCCCGGCCTCAGGCCGGAGCTGCAGAAAAGGCGTGCCATAAGCTTATGGCGCGTTAGAGGAGGCTTCAGTGCGGCCTGGGGCCGGATTCCCCTGTGCGTCATGTGGACACACAGCAGGGAAACCGGCTCTCAAAGCGCGCTAAGGCCTCGTCTAGCAAGGCCCCAATTCAGGAGCCACAGCAGGAACCAGAATGAAGTTTGGGGTACCAAACCTAGGAAAACTCATAGAACTCCACTCCCCAAACAGATTTCTCTGACATCCCTAGTTTCTGGGACTTGTATTTCCAAGGTGGGGAAAAATAACCGTTTGGTGGAGCCTAGGGAACAGAGACTGGCTCTACCATTGCTGCCTTCCCCTATCGAAAGCACATTTCTGGGCTTTGCCTGAGAAAGGGGAAGCAAATGGTCTCTAAATATTTTTTGTGGATTTGAATCAAATACTCGCAAAAACTTCAACCCTTTGACATTTGATGCTTGCAAGCAACTCAACTGCTTTGGGGGTGAACAGAATAGTCAGGCATCTAGAGCCCCCATTTTCCAGACATCAATAGCACTTTAGCTGTAGCAACACACAAGCTAGTAATAAAAGAAGAAAAAGAGAAATGGGGGCAGCTCGATCCTATCCTTGATAAATTCAGATGTAAAGATTTGGGTGAAAGGGGCATTCATTTCCATTTGATATGTATCATAGCTATTTACAGTATATATCTTCACCAGAGCCTCTCAACTATAATAGGTAAATGTGTAGGGTTAAATCCAATTATGTGTAAGCAGAACGTTTCCTTCCGCTCCTCCCATGGGTTTCCTCCAAAACTGCTCCACAGAGTTCCCTCAACAATTCTGTTGGCAGGAGATACTTACTACATACAACCCCCTGGTGTGCATAGCTAGTCTTATGTGGATACTTACACAACTATTATCCAAATTTATGAAATTTAAAAAGTGGGGAGGAGGAGAGATTCATTTTAGTCAAAGATATCCCAAGACTTAATTGCAAGCTTAATTTTATAATGCAGTAAATTATTCCTGCTCACAGGGGAATTGGATTGGCTCCTGTCCCATCCTTTGGCACTGTGCGCCCTTAACTGGATAAAACCTTTGCTCAGTTCCTTTCATTTCTACGGGCTATTTATTTTGATACGGTAAGCTCCTAAATTCCAAGCAAAACAAGAAGAATTAAAAGAAGGGATTATGAAGGCACAAAGCTTAGCAGGAATAAGGTTCAAAACATGATCAGTAAAGACATTTCTGGCACAAGATTTACTTATTACATTTGAATAATGTTCAAACTGAGCTTCTTAAATCACATAATAAGCTAAGTTAAATTTGTATGGAACTATGATAGTTTGCGCATTCTTTTGAAACTTTTAACAGAGTCTAAGCACTATGGATGATTCATAAAATGTGCTGTACCTTTGGTTATAAGAGCTGAAGCTATGTTTTGCAAATTATGCTTTGGGAGAGCTTGCAGTGCTATTGAACCATGAGTATTAAAAAAATTGTATGCAAAACTGCCTTTATGAAGTCCTAAGTTAATGAGCAGAGTGATCCCGTATTTGGGTTGTGAATGCTGACCCTCTGCTAATCACATACTGTATGAGGTAAATTTTCGAATATACTGCTTCCCTGCCTTTCTGTTGGGGAAAGAGTATATTTGACATCAACGAGTAATAACATTTATTGAAATCAGAGTAAATTTTCAGGGGTAGAGTTCCTATGAATTCCCATTAGCATGAATGCAAAGACAGCTGATAGATTTCACCCAAATTTTAGGAAATAGATTCAACAAAGTTGCCACAGCATGTTTAATCTTAGAAGAGCTAAGGCATTTATTCTGACATGAAATTTCACAGACTCACCCACCCTTCAATATGCTACTTCTGTATGATGTATACTTATTGGGTTGGTGAAGATAGCTATGAATTCTACCCTGGAAATTATTTATCATTATGTATTAACCCTTATTTCAAAATTGATGTGTTTTCAATTGAAAGGTCTAAAACCAACTAGCCTTGTGTCGTGTACAATAAACTCCACCCTTAATGGTGACTTTAAAATAAAATAAATAAAATAAATATTTCTTGGTATGCATTGGGCCTGCTCTGACTCTTTTCTTTCAATCAGTGGTTAGGCAATCTGTTCAGTGGTACAGCATGTATCCATGCATAGCCCATGATAGATATTAAGTGTACATGAATCTCCAAGGTTTTAAAAGGTAATGCAGCACTGGAGACATTATAAAGAAAAGAAAATTATAGCAATATACCTATTAAATTATAGATATAAGATGACTCATTGAACATTGGTTATATTCTGGGAGAAGATTTTTCAGCAAACTACGTTTTATGCAAAAAAACCAACAACCCAAAAACCTATCCACTATAAAAAAACAACAGAATTAAGTGGGAGGGGGAATAATGATGCTGCCAAAGCATGAATTCAAGATTTTAATCTTGAAGAAGAAGGAAAGACGGACAGGTATCATCAGACAGACACAAGATAGAGGAGATCAAAACATGTGTTGTGAATAATGTAGTACCACCCATTCCATGCTAAACATATGCTATTTCAAGGAAAGTGTAAAAGTGTGCCTCAATGTCATTTTTATTTCTAACAGAAATGCAGGTATAGGAATAAGGCTGCAATTCTATACACAGTTACCCGGGAGTAAATCCCATTGGCATTAATGAGAAGTAGACATGCATAGATTTGCATTGTAATTGCACACTATTGTAATTTAGTTGTTGTAGAAGGAATCTTACATCTGGAAATTTTTACATTAAAATATATTTGAAGAACAGTTACATTTCATATGGTCGTTAATGTCACCATTGCTTGTGAACTGGAATTCTTTGCATGTTATTACAGAGAGCAAAAATTAAGCTAAAAGGAGTGAAAGGTGCAAGTAGCTAAAACGTTCTCTCCCTCCCTCTCTGTATACAGTGTGGACTCCACTGGTCACTCTTTGCGGGGCTGAGTAGGAATGTTTGGGCTCTGATTGGACAGGGCTATCAGTGCCTACTTTGCACTGTAAGTGGGGTGGGAGTGTCTTATAGGCAAATCTGGTAGGTAGGGTGGTAGGAGTGGGCATGGTTGGTGTCAACAGGGATGGTGAGCATTCTGAGGCACCATTTTCACTGACAGGTGATGCCTGAGGCCTCCTGCTCAGGTTTTTGCAGCCCCAGTGGGGCAGATAAGGATTACCTGTGAGGCCAATTCATCTCATTCACCCGGTGTTTTGCATCCCAGGAGGGAGTGACACAGGAAGGCCTCCCTTTCCCAAATGAGGTAGCACTGAGGGGTGGCAATCTTATAGATGCCACTTAGCAGGCATGGGATGTTTCATCCAATATATACACTGCCTTACTAGTTGCTGGCATAGATGAGGCACCTGCCCAGGAATTTCCCCTTTGCATATTTTCAATAAATGTGGCCAGAGTTTTATACCATATGCCAGGGCTGGGCACAGCATCCCTGACTCACCTCAGAAGCTGATTTGGGAGCTCCAAATTGGCCCTAATTCAACTTGGGGCACTTTGGGACTGGGCCGACCTGCTTCTAAATTGGTTTGGAAGCGAGGTTTGTACTCTCATGAAGTGGTTTGGCTGTTGTGGACTCCCCTGCTTCCCCCTCCCCCTGCTCTCCCCCTGTAACTCCTGTGGGCAGTGGAGGCAGTCCAGAACCAAGAACCGCTGCCTCCACTGCCCACAGGAGTTACCTTAGTTGTGCATCCTTGATTGAAGCTGTCATTTTATACAAAGATGGGGACTCTGTAGTTTTCCTAGATTTATAGCCACAAATGGCTTGAAATGACCTAAAGGTTTCCCCTGATCCTGTGATATCAGAAAGGCTGGGGAGAATCCTAACATTGATATCCAGCTGGTAATCCTATCACTAGCGTAATCCTATCACAATGATGGAATACACATCATCGCTAGCTTGGAAAGTTTCGGGGATGCTTCTAAAGGATAACTTGATCCAGTATACCATCATCCTAAGATTTATCAAAGATAACAACTTTGATAAATTAGTTCTAGCTCATAGGAAGGCATTCCATACAAAATCTGGAGAATTATTCTAAGGAATTGATTCTGGGCAGTCTCAATTTCATAAAGCCCCATAATTTGACTCCATAGAGAGAGTCAATGCCTCAGAGCCTTTGCATGGCAAACAGATGAAATTAATTTCCCTCCTTTATAGGAAAAGAATTTAACAAGTCCTCTGATTGTTTGGAAGATCAGTGGCATTTGGAACCACCAATTTCGTATCTTGGTAAAGTTAGTCCTGCAATAACTTCATATAAGTTATATCCTGATCTTTTAGGATAGGGAACTCCTAAGAAGCACATAACTCTTCACTACATGATTGCTTACTCTTGTAAAACTGAAAACACTCACTTTATCAATGATAGTGGCTTGCTGTAGGTATATAGAGACATTTTTATAAGTACTTAGCCAATATGTTTTCAAGTGCCTTTATCTGATAAAAGTTCATGGTTCACTGCCTTATATACAAATATTATATTATTTACCCAATAGAAGCTCTTGACATTTTTGTATCATAATGGTCCATAATTTAAGTCAATTAAACATTTATTATTTTATTTTAAAAAACAAACCCTTAAGACGAAGTGTATGTTAACCAGAAGAGAATGCTTGGTAGAATTACAGTCCTTTATCTCCTTCAATTTGACCTTCATCTGCTTCCTGCTCATTTGCACAACTGACTCCAGATTTTATAGCTCTTGCCTCAGAAACAGGTTTAATCTTCAGAGTAGCTCTTGTATCCCACTCCAAGGATATTTTCTTGTTGCTAAATTTTCAGCATGATTGGTTTTCCTCTTTATAGAAGCTTTGATCATCCCCTTGTTCAGGAGGGAGACTGGTTCTACCACCAACTCCTACTTTGCTTCCCAAAACTAACGAATATGGTAGTAAAGAAAATGCTTAAAGCCAACATATTTTAGTGTGTGTGTGTGTGTGTGTGTGTGTGTGTGTGTGTGAGCCTATGGTCCACAAGTTGATGGACTACTATACTCATCATCCATGAGCATTTGCCATGCTGTATAAGGCTAATGAGAGTTGGAGTCAAACAACATGCAGACAGTCACATGTTTCCCATTCCTGCATTATAACCTATACTTTTTTTAAAAAAAAAATAGCCTGCCTGAACTTGTGCATAAGTAGGTATTGAATCTTGTAAATCAAACACAGGGATTTGGTCAACGTGCCATCAAAGAGTCCCAACCAAGGAGGAGAAAAGCACAAATTTAAGCAAGCTTGCCAGAGACCACTTAAAATCACTAGCAGCCAAGGCAGGTCATGTGACAATGCCTAAGACCTATGATTGCTTCTGGGTCACAGAATCCAAAAGTCTGAATACAAGACTATTCAGCTTGTTGCCATGGCTGCTAGAAATATATTCCATATGTTATCATATTGCCTGTAATGCATAATGGTCACATGACGATACATTACAAATGGGAGAGAAATGTCTTCAATTTTAATTTTAATGTAAACTTATCAATTTTTGCAATTTTAACCCAATATGTGAACCAAAATTCATTTATCCTATGAAATTTGCGCTTTCAAATTTTGCAGTGGAGTTCTCCAATAATAAAATAAAACCGTACAAAACTACTCACATTAGGAAAACATGCATACAAGAATTCATATCTTCTGGGAAATAATGTTAAAATGCATACTAGGAACATTGTTTGCAAAAATTGTGTATATTATTCAAAATTACATACAAAATGCATATGAATTTTCATGCAAACTTTTTTTTTCAAAGTTCAGGATGAACAGATCTTAATATAGGAAAGGTGAGAAAGTGGAGAAACTGAAATTGACAGCTTTGTCCTTCCCTGTGACCGTGTCATACATTAATGATAATTTTAATATTCCTGTCTTTTAAATTCATAAATTCAAGCTGTAACACTCTTGGTAAATTGACCAAAAGCAGCCATGCAACTATTAATTTCCATTTCACCATAGTAATTTTGACCAAATGGAATTTAGCCTTTCAGGGTTTTGTGTAATTCTGCAGTTCTAGAGGAATATTTCTGTTCTCTGCAGTGTCCTACTTTGTATCTCAGCACTGGTCATAAATGTCCTGAAAATCTCAGGTGATAATATTTCATTGACCTTGAACAGACTACTGGCAGTGACAGTGTGCAGTATGAAGGGTGAATAATATTATCATAGAAATGTTGGGGGCAGCTGGTTGGGGGCTAAAGCTCAGCCAGCTCCTGCCAAACTGCTACCCTGGACTGAAGTCTGTGGATTTATGTGCTTGCCCAACTTAGCATGCATGGACTGCCTGGTGGCTCACCACAAATGGTAAACAGGACTGGATAGCTGGTGGAGGTTCAGCGAGTGGGACATAATGGAACAGGGGTGAATTTGCCCATCCCTATATTATACTTTATTCCAGATAAGGGGTTAGAGACTAAGGCCTTAGCTAGACCTAAGGTTTATCCTGGGATCATCCCGAGGTCATCACCGTTCGTGTAAATGACACACAGGATATCCCAGGAGCAGGCAGGGACAACCTCGGGATGATCCTGGGATAAACCTTAGGTCTAGCTAAGGCCTATGATGGAGCTACTATGCTGGCAAAAGCAAACCTTCCCACTCCCTACTTCTCATAGCAGCCCCTCCACCCCTGTGAAAATACAGCAGAGAGTTAGGAACCACTGCTAAATGGGGTGAGCTGTGGGGGGGGAGGGGGTCCCCGAAATCAGATGGGGAACTCTTCCATGATAGACTCATTCATCTCTCAGAAAGTCCCTTCATCTCAAGGAAAGCAGAACCTGGGTCCAACCCAAAGGGAACTGCATGCATAAGTAATCTTCTGCATGTAAGCACACCTCTGAGTGCCTTTTTGAAGGACTGTAAAGTGCCATTCTCTCTCTCTTTCTCTCTCTCTCTCTCTCTCTCTCTCTCTCTCTCTCTCTCTCTCTCTCTCTCTCTCTCTCTCATACAACACTTGTTGACTCAGGAGCCAAAATGAGTCTGCTACTTTGGTCCTTACACCACAGTTCCCATCACATTTATTTGAAGTAACACAACAGATTCAACAGAATTTGGTTCCGAATTCATATGCATTGTTATCGTGGCCTATGATAAACTTTGTTAATGATTTTATTGGTTTGTTAAATCTGCAGTAGAGTTTAGTAATCACTCTGGGAAGAAATTTTAATTTCTTTAGTGCTCTGAATTTAGGGTTAAGCTTTCCATAGGAACCTATTTTCCTTTTAATTCTGAGGATTTGCTTGGTGAATCCTCTCAAAAATAAGATTATGTTCTAGGTTTTTAGAATTAATATTTATAAAGACTACAAACCTTTCTTGAACATGAATCTATATATGCTTTCCATAAGGGCAAACACACTTTCACATAGTGTTATGATCCATCTCTCCAGAATAATTCTATAGCTATGCAAATTGTCTTTTCCGCCTTCACATTTAAGCTGAATGCCTTTTAGTTCTTCCACTTTCAAATATAATTGTTACTCTAGCCATAAAGCTCATTTGAATTGCATTGCCCTGCAAATCCTTATGTTGGACTGCAATGCATGGATTAGAGGGCGATTGAGGGCCAGTAATTGTTGTCATCAAACTTCTTTTGAATTATGAATGGATGGCATTTTGGGTTCCACAGAACAGAATTTAAAAATTCGGACAGGTATTTAACTATTAATGACATTTGGAAGTCTTCACCAGTCACATTATGATTGGCTAAAGCAGGCAAGGTCCCAATACATGTCTTAGAAAGCATAAACACTTTGAGTGAAGCAATTGAAACTAGCTGTGTTTAAACAAACCATTTGGCTTATTTAAATGCTTCCCCTGCTACTATCTTGTAGGAACACTTGGTTATGGGGATGAAAAAATCTGGAATATTCCATTTCAAATTATAGGATCGAAACATTTGTTTGTGTCTGACAAAGAGGAATTATGTGAGGTGAATTAGAATTTCACCTCACATGAAATATAAACCACTTTACTTTATTAAGTGGTATATAAGTATTGATAAATAATAAATAAATATGAATTTGGTTGTTGCAAGGGAAGGGCTGATGGCTAGATGCAAACTCAGTCTTTGTCACTCTGATCTATTGGGTGAATGTTATTGTTTTGTGTGCCATTCAGGAGGTAATGACCACATGTTCATATGACAAGCTACATCCATTGATCAATATGTTTGTGGTGACTGATGTCTGGAACAGGCATTCAATATAACCAGCAAGCTTCAATTTCCACACATTTGCTGTAATGTACAAATGTGTTTACTACTTAGGGCCCAAACACACATGACTTTAAATGCATAATTATTGGTGCCAATGAACATTTCTCTCCCATGACTAATAACAAACTGTGTGTGTGTGTGTGTGTGTGTGACCGGGCATGTCTACACCAAGGGAGGGGAGGGGAGAGGGAGGATCTCGTGGTATGCTGATCACGAGATCCTCCCCCTGAGTCCACACATGGCACACGACATCCTGGGAGGAAGGAGGATGTTGCACCCACAATTTTTAAAAAAGAAAAGGAGCTGGAGCGCACCTGTGCTCCAGCGCAAAACTATATATATATATATATATATATATATATATATATATATATATATATCCCCACCCCGCTCCCCTTCCCACCCTGATGAGCATGGATCACTTGAAGAGCTCCATGCCCTGTGCCTGGTTCCTGGCTCCTCACATTTAAGGCCGCCCACACATCCCCCGAGACCATGGGAAAATCTGGGGTAAAAGCCATCCCAGTTATCCTGGAGAAATGGAGGGATCATCCCTCCCTGCCCCTGGGATCCCCTGTGTGTCTTGTGGACACACAGGGATGATCCCCAGGATAATGGATGGTGTAGACATGCCCACCATTTTTAGTGTGACTGTGGGCATGTCTACACCAGCCCTATATCCCTGGATCATCCTGCGATTGTTCCTGTGCATCCAAATGCCACAGAGGGGATCCCGGGAGCAGGCAGGGATAATCCCTCCATTTTCCTGGGATAACCCTTAGGTGTAGAAAGGGCCTATGACAAGAAGAGAGATGAACAAGAAGAGACCTTGCACACCATAGAACCAATCCCATTGGGGTCCCATTCTTGTTAAAGGGTGGGATGGGGAGAAGTGATGTGTTAAATGTAGCCAGGCATTTAACTTTAAATCAATTTTGGCCTAAGCATGTCCACTTTGGGGGATTAAGTGTTAAGGTCAACATCTGAAGTCCAGAGGGGTAGTGGACAGACACCATTCCACTGCTGCATTATGTGTTAACTTTAACCGGTTTCCTGGAAGTATGCATAGCCCTTTAATTGCAGTGAAGTACAGAAAAGTAATATACCTAGAACATGAAGGGATGTTGCATTTCACTAGAAGACAATAAAATGGACTATCTATTGCCTTCCTAGGATATTTTTCATTTATTTTTATAAAATATCATAGGTATAACAGCCTGAGACTTTGTAAATTAATAATAATAATGCAGCAATCTAGTTTTACAAATTCATTTGCTAAAGTACTTTCGGGGTGGGGGGAACCTCAAGATTTAAAAGTAACAACTGTCGCTCTTTTTAGCATTAAGTGGTTGACCATTTTTTAGATTGATTTTTTTTTCAGCATGAAGAAAAATATCTTCACGTTGCTTCTTTTATAAAAAGTCAGTTTTTAAAAGTATTTTATTGGCTTCTTTTGAATGCCAAAATGCATGAGTCACAACTGGTGTGAAATAGTATCCATGTGACAAATTTAAGACCAACTTGTGATGGCAATTGGTTTTGCAGTAAAAAACTAAGATCCACCCTGCCAGTGTTGTTGGATAAGCATGACCTCTATAAATAAAAAGTTGGATGTGTGCATGGGTCATGTAGTCTAGATCTCTTCACTACTGCAGTCTGTTTTTTTAGCAACATATTCCCAACAGGTGCTTTTCTCATCTTTTCTGATTTTTGCTTAATATACAGTCTTGAGGCTGGACACATTATAATTGATTTGTGCTTCCATTTGCATGCATTGAAATATGAGATGAAACACAATAGTACTTGGCAAACTGCAGACACAATTTTATTAAACATACAAGACCTGAAACTTTAAAAAATATGCTTAACACCCAACTGAAAGTTTGGGCGGGAAAGCAACAGTTGTGGGTTGGGAGGGGCTGGAAAGGAGCAAAGTGCTCACGTGGCTCAGTGTGCGAGCCTCGTGTGCTTGGGGTGGCGCCGCAGCTATAAGAGCTGCACCGCCCGAGGCTCGGCCTCTTTCGCTTTTTCAACTTGCTATCGGGCAGCTCGGGCGAGGAGGTGCTCTCTGCGGCGGCAGCAGCGACTCTGCGGCTAGGCAGCTTCGTTCCCGCAGCAAGCACCGGAGAAGCGCAGCGGCTCTTACGAGCAGCGCTTAATTCTCTTTTAAAAGCGGTTTGGAGCAAAGGGAGGTGGTTAAAGGGAGCAGAGTGAGACAGGGCGCCTTTCGGGCGGGCTTTTCGCCCAGCCTGGACCGCGGTACACGACCTGGAAACCTGCAGCTTTTGGGGCTAAGTCTCCCGGGGAGGTGCATTGGGGCGGCCCGGTGCATCTATACCACCAACGATCACCCGTTCCCGCGTGCTGGTATCCCGTACCTGATCTCTGTTTCCTTTGTTTGTATTCCGTTCCCGCTGTTCTCCCTTTATTTTCGGTGAAGTGCCCTGCTCTTGGTTTTGGCTTGATGCAGACCTCTTATTCCTTTGGCTCGTTCGCCACGTGGCTGTGGACATTGGGTCTAAATGTTTTACGTCAGCTATTTTGTTGTAGATAGGAGGAGCTGGGTTGAGCTTCATTTGCTTTGAACGATTTCAGTCTTGTTTCACTTTTGCATTATATCCCTTCCTTAGGCAGTTTGCCAGTGTTTGTTTCTCTTTGAATTTCTTTAGGTTTAAGGGTTAAATTAATATTTGAGTTCATTTTGCGGTCTTGATTTATTTCCTATTTAGCAATTAAGTCTGTTTTAATTTTATTTGGTTATCTATTCAACTTCAAATCACCAGTTTGAATTAGATTAGCAGTTAGTTGTGTTTAATTGAATCTAATTAATTTAATTTAATTTTCAAGTTAGGTTTAATTAAAATCGATTCTTTAAATTCGATTAAATTGATTTGATTAATTATTATTATTATTATTATTATTTATTTATAGCACCATCAATGTACATGGTGCTGTACAGAGTAAAACAGTAAATAGCAAGACCCTGCCGCATAGGCTTACAATCTAATAAAATCATAGTAAAACAATAAGGAGGGGAAGAGAATGCAAACAGGTACAGGGTAGGGTAAGCAATTGAATATCTGAATCTATTGAATTTATGGGTAAAATTTAATTAATTAATAATCAATATATATATATATATATATATTTCTCTTTCCCTTTCTCTCTCCCTTTCTTCTCCCTCTCTTTCTCTCTTCTCTTTCTGCGTGTGTGGCTTCACCTCTTATTGTTATCATGCCTCCCAAGAAAGGTCGTGGATGGAGCAAGGGTATAGGCAAAGCACCCAGTTTGCCTACAAAGCGCCCTATCCTAACACCTTTATCTTCGTCTTCTGACGATGAGGAACCTTCTATGTCTCTAGTTTTACAGCGCATTGCTGCTCTAGAGAAAGACAATGCTGCACTCAAACAACAACTAAAGGCGAAGGATCCACGGTCCGAAGGTAATAAGCGTAAGAGTAACAGAACCAGTGACTTATCTGAGGTTACTTTTGCAGAGCAATCTACAGCGATGCAAGCAACAAACATCACGCAAGTTGAATCAACTTCAGCCCAGGCTTCCGAGGCTTCCCAAGTTACAGAACCTGCAGCGGTGGCCATGTCCACCTTGGCATCATCTGCAAGTTCCTCGCGTAGTGAGTATCAGTGCACCACAGCAGATCACACCTTTACCAGTTGCACTTGGGGGAACGCCCCCGTGGGCCATGAGCCCATTCTGGCCTTTTCTAGACCTAGTGAGCTAGGAGATACACAAGAAATGGAAACCCCTCCGCAGGCAACCCCAGAAGCATGTATGTCTGTTTGGCAACTCACACTCACTTCTACCAGGCAAGCAGTTTCTGAGACCCAGACATCTGCAACTACTATTATTGAATGCACTGTTCCTGTGCCAATTAGAGCTTTGCAAACTATACAAACTGAATTAGAAACCAATAAAGAGGAGCCAAGGTGTGATCCTTATTCCTCTGCTAAAGGGTGTAATATCCCTTATAGAGCAATTTCTACGCCTATCGGATATCATTTATTACATGCCACCAAAGAAAGATTTGGAAGGGCGAGTTTGTTGATCTGTCTCTCTTATTTAGAGAGGAAGAACAGAAAGACAAAGATAATAACAATGAAAGAAATCAGGAGCGCAGTAAGAAGAGAAAGGTTGAGAGAACCTGGGCCAATTAGTTGGCCGGATATATAATATTCATAAGAGGGGCTTTATTGAAGCACCCTGAAAAGGCAACAGCGTTAATTAAACGTTTGGATATAATTTAGATGTTATACTGAATATGTATGCCCAGCATGGCTGGGGTATGAGGACGCTTTTCAGATTGAAAGCCCATTTTAACCCAGAAGTTAAATGGGATGTGTAAGAGCCAGATTTTGGCTACAATTATGACCCCAGCTAAACCAATCTCTGGCGAAAGAGCAGATAGCGGGCATATTCTATCACGCCCGGATGGGCCCTTTCAGCATAAAGGGCTTGACGAGCAATTGGCTCAACCCCGATTATTGTGCTGGGAGTTTAACTCCAAGGGCACGTGTGCGCGGACACAGTGCAAGTTCAAGTGCGAATGCTCTATTTGTGGTGGGGATCACCCATACTCTGGATGTCCCAAGATCAAAGACTCCAAGGGTGGAAGAGAATTCCGCCCTAGTAGCAAGCCCAATGTATCCAGCCCTGTTACAAAAGGGCCCCAGCCCAAGTTAGATCCAGGAACTATCCTTAGCTTTACGCGATTATATACGTCAGGATGTCACGTCTTTTCTTTTCAAGAGGTTTAGGTTTGGCTTTAGAATTCCTTTTCAGGGCCCTTCGATCCCTTAGAGGCCTTAGAGTTTTCCTGGGCAATGAGGCCTTAGAGAAATTCTAAAGGAAGTGATGGTTGGTAGGGTTTTAGACCCGTTTGCACAACCTCCCCTGCCTCGTTCGAGGCTTTCTCACCTGGGCATTGTGCCCAAGAAATCCCCGAGAGAATATTGATTGATTTGCTGGATTTCAGTAAGCAGTCTTGCAGTCTGCCCAGAGATAAGCTAAAATATCTCAAAGACCTCGTAGAAACCATATCCAAGGCCCATAAGATCACTATGAGGCAACTTCAGGAGCTGGTAGGCTACCTGAATTTTGCCTACAGAGTGATAGCACCTTGAAAGGCATTGTCCAGGCGATTATACGATACGATGAAAGGGGTCAAGCGACCTCTTCATCGCATACGGGTATTGTTTAAAATGAGAACTGACCTGGAGGTATAGGCGTCTTTTTCGAACCAATTCAATGGCATTCCTTTTCGAGTGCTGACTTTCTTTTAGAAGTTCAGTTACAGGTGCACTCAGATACGTCTGGGTCATATGGCTTCAGGGTGATCCTTAAGGAACGCTGGTGCGCTCAACAATAGCCATAGGTTGGAGAGAGGAAGGCATCCGCCGTGACTTAACTTCGCTGGAATATTTTCCTATTGTCATAGCAGTCTAGCAATGGGCTGACCTCCTTTCCAATTCATCCATACACTTCGGTGTGATAACCAAGCCACAGTGCATGATGTCAATTCTATCTTCCAATACAAGCGGGTAAGAAGACTAGTCAGAGCTTTGATGCTCCTTTGCCTCCAGTTCAATATCACATTTTATGCAAGGCATGTTCCCGGGCTGGATAATGGAATCGCTGATGCCTTGTCGCGCAACCAGATTTCCAGGTTCCGGGAATTGGCCCCAGCAAATAGATAGTTTCCGGATCCCATGCCCAGACACTTGTGGGATCTTGGAGGGACGAAGCGTTAGAAGCCATGAACAGGTCTGTGGCCCCAGGTACCTGAGCGCTATATGAGCGCGCAGGTAGAGAATTCCACGCTTTTCTGATCTCCTCAAATTTAGCAGCTCAATGGCCTATTCCCATGGAACACATAATGCAGTTCCGCGTGGCTTCGCACGGTAGAGGCGTAGCCATCAGGACTTTGAAAGGGAAATTAGCAGGTTTGTCATATGAGGCTAAGACTATGGGGTTCGAGGGCACACACCTCGGACACTAGACTCAAGCGTATGCTTGAGGGCTGGGGCTAGTATTGCCCCAGCCCCTTCCGACAAATGCAAGCCAATTACCCCGGATATACTGTTGGGACTACGCCAACAGTAGATAGCAATATGTTCATCACCTTATGAGCAGGATTTAATTCATGTCAGTGCCTTGATAATGTTTTTTGGTGTGTTCCGAGTTAGTGAAGTACTGGCATTCTCTATGAAAGACATGTCGAACAAAGCTTTTCAAATTAAGGACATTCAATTCTTGGGGACGAGATTAGGATTGCATTTAGGCAATCTAAGACTGATCATAGAGCTAGAGGCTAGTATAATAGCATCTGCTAGATGTTCTGAAATTTGCCCAGTAGCAGCAATGAGAGCCTCGTTTACTAGAAGACCTGGCAGGGCTACCATTCCGACATGTGGACTAGTACCCAGTGACCAAGTTCCAATTTTGGTCTGTAGCCAAAAAGGCATTACAGGCTATGGGACTGGATAAATTGCCAATTTGGAACACACTCCTTCCAAATTGGAGCAGCAACTACTGCGGCAGTGGCTGGGATGCCTGAAATAAAGATTTCGGCCATAGGTAGATGGCGTTCCAGAGCCTTCAAGATCTATGTGCGTTACTAATTGGATGTGGAATTAATGGTTTTTCATTTCCACTAAAATTCGAGTCAAGATTGGAACCTCCCCTGATTCTAATGTGAACACAGTGTGGTGTTCTGGGCCAGTCACACGCATCTCAGACAGACATGGGTCTTTGCTGAGGCTTGGACTGGCAGCCGTCGTTCACTGGGTTTGGACGGCGAGGTTGAGATGGGGAGGTCTATTTCATACAAGATTGGAGCCTCCCCTGATTCTAATGTGAACACAGTGTGGTGTTCTGGGCCAGTCGCAGAGCGTCTCAGGCAGACATGGGTCTTTGCTGAAGCTTGGACTGGCAGCCGTCGTTCACTGAGTTTGGACGGCGAGGTTTGAGATGGGGAGGTCAATGGCATACTCTATCACAGTTGATGTTAAGTTTGGCCCTCCACAGGTGTTGGTGATTCACCTGGGAGGCAATGATTTAGGCCTTCTAAAAGGAAAGGCTCTGATTATACAGGCTAAAGAGGATTTTGATTATATTTGGAGACGTTGGCCACTGTTGTGGATCGTCTGGTCTTGCATGTTGCCTCGGCGCCATGGGCGTGAGGGACTTAATATCAAAGCTTTAAATAGGGCGGTTCACAAGGTGAACAGAGAAATTAGAGCGTTTTTATGGGGAAAGCGGGGATGGGTCATCCCTCTCCCCGATATTGCACCGGACAGAACAGAGCTTTATAGGGCAGATGGGGTCCACCTTTCCGATGTAGGAAATGATATTTTCCTGCAGGATCTGAGTGTGGGACTGCGGGATTTTTTCCCTGGTCGGTGGGGGAAAGAGGACCTAAGCCGAGGCTTGGTCCCCTTTTGTGGCAGGAAGGTGCGGGAATCTAAACCTAGGACAGGGACGGTGAGCCCACTGGCACCCTGGGCGGTGAGCTGCATAGCCAGAGGTCCTGCTCCTCGGGGTTGTGCGGCTTGCGAGTCAGGCTATGGTGTGCAGTTGGAGACCATACTGACTGCATCTACCCACTGTCCCTTATGGCAGTGGGCGGGGGGTGCAGTGGGATGGTCTCTCCACACTCTCAGAGTGTCGTACAGGCAGGGAGCCGGTGAAACGGCTTCTTGCCTGGAGAGTGGCTCGCCCTTTGGCAGGCAGTAGGCCTGAGGAGATGTGAGATTCCCGCACTGTCACACTCAGATCCGGGGAGGGTTGGATTAACAGAATTATTCAATAAAGAGGCCCTAGTTATACCCAATGCTCTGGTGTCTGTGTCTTCTTTCATGCGTCCTCCCTCACCCACAAATATGCTTAACACCCAACTGAAAGTTTGGGCGGGAAAGCAACAGTTGTGGGTTGGGAGGGGCTGGAAAGGAGCAAAGTGCTCACGTGGCTCAGTGTGCGAGCCTCGTGTGCTTGGGGTGGCGCCGCAGCTATAAGAGCTGCACCGCCCGAGGCTCGGCCTCTTTCGCTTTTTCAACTCCCACCCTCCCGCCCGTTCCTAGTCTGGGATTAGCCAGCTGCTCCTTTTGGAAGGAGGGTTAAGTAGGAATTTTCCCACAATGTGGTTTTCGCCTACTTCATACTAGGAGCGTTAGGGCGATCTGGGTTATAAGTAGGTTAATTTGTGAGCAGGAAGGTGCGGGAATCTAAACCTAGGACAGGGACGGTGAGCCCACTGGCACCCTGGGCGGTGAGCTGCATAGCCAGAGGTCCTGCTCCTCGGGGTTGTGCGGCTTGCGAGTCAGGCTATGGTGTGCAGTTGGAGACCATACTGACTGCATCTACCCACTGTCCCTTATGGCAGTGGGCGGGGGGTGCAGTGGGATGGTCTCTCCACACTCTCAGAGTGTCGTACAGGCAGGGAGCCGGTGAAACGGCTTCTTGCCTGGAGAGTGGCTCGCCCTTTGGCAGGCAGTAGGCCTGAGGAGATGTGAGATTCCCGCACTGTCACACTCAGATCCGGGGAGGGTTGGATTAACAGAATTATTCAATAAAGAGGCCCTAGTTATACCCAATGCTCTGGTGTCTGTGTCTTCTTTCATGCGTCCTCCCTCACCCACAAATGGAAGCTCTGTTTTAACTTAGGGCAAACTGCCCCTACCTAGAAGTTCACTGTGATGCAGCAGCCTGTGCTGAGGGAAGCCTTTCTGAATCAACTCCCCCCCTTGGCCCCTCAGAACTCTAGGTAAGTGAAACAGCTTGACCCCAAAGAGGATCCATGCCACACACCTTGGATCTCACAGCCCTGAGGGGCAAGTCTCTGGAATCCCTCTTCTCCTTAAAGGTACTCCTCTATCCTGCTTTTCCTCCAAAGAGCTCAGGGATTCCGTCCTTTGCATTCCACTGAAACAGCCCTTACCAAGATCACCAATGATCTTCTTACTGCCAAGTCTAAAGGCCATTATTCCGTTCTTATTCTTCTTGATCTAACTGCAGCCTTTGACACGGTTGATCACGATCTTCTCTTAGATTCCCTCCATGACCTTGGACTCTGTGGCTCTGTATATAACTGGTTCGCCTCCTATCTAGAGGGTCGCTCTTTCAGCGTGTTGGCTAACGGCAGCTCGTCCTCCTCTTTTCCCCTTTCAGTAGGGGTTCCGCAAGGCTCGGTGCTTGGCCCGTTGTTGTTTTCTCTATACATGCTGCCCTTGGGTAAGCTTATTCAATCTCATGGCCTCCAATATCACCTGTATGCCGATGATACACAATTATATCTCTCATCTCCGGAACTCTCTCCTGATGTTCGCGGTCGTATCTCGGCATGTCTTTCAGATATCTCAGCCTGGCTGCTTCATCGTCGTTTGAAACTTAATATGGCAAAAACTGAACTGCTTGTTTTTCCTCCTAAACCTTCTCCTCACCTCTCATTCTCTCTTACTGTCAACGATGTCACACTCTCTCCGGTCAAGGAAGCTCGTAGTCTCGGCTTTATATTTGATTCCTCGCTCTCCTTTATTCCTCATATCGAGGCAGTAGCTAAATCCTGTCGTTTCTTCCTGTATAATATTGCCAGGATTCAACCATTTTTGTCTGTCTCTTCTGCCAAGACTCTCGTTCACGCACTGGTTATCTCTCGGTTGGACTACTGCAACCTTCTTCTCTCTGGCCTTCCTTCGTCTCACATCAGTCCGCTGGTCTCTGTCCACCACTCTGCCGCTAAGATCATCTTCTTGGCCCGCCGCTCTGACCATGTCACTCCACTTCTGAAATCTCTTCATTGGCTCCCAATTCACTCCAGAATCCAATATAAACTTCTCCTGTTGACCTTCAAAGCTTTTCACGGTCTAGCTCCTGCCTATCTCTCCTCTCTCATCTCACACTATTCCCCCGCTCGTGCTCTCCGCTCCTCTGATGCCATGCTTCTCGCCTGCCCAAGGACCTCCACTTCCCTTACTCGGCTTCGTCCTTTTTCTTCTGCTGCCCCTTATGCCTGGAACGCTCTTCCAGAACACTTGAGAACTACCAACTCAATCACAGCTTTTAAAACTCAGCTAAAAACTTTTCTTTTCCCTATAGCTTTTAAATATTGAGTTTGTTCTGACTCTATACTGTTAGCTTCACCCTGTTTACACTGTTTTCACTTCCCTGTGCCTGTTTGCATTCTCTTTCCCTCCTTATTGTTTACTACAACTTTATTAGATTGTAAGCCTATGCGGCAGGGTCTTGCTATTTACTGTGTATAATCTGTACAGCACCATGTACATTGATGGTGCTATATAAATAAATAAATAATAATAATAATAATAATAATAATAATAATAATAATAATAATAATAGCATACAAGGTTCTCCCACCCCATTTTATCCCTATAACAACCTTCCAGTATAGGTTACACCAATAGAAAGTGACTGGCAGAGGGTTACTCAGGCCTAATCTACACCAAGCAGGATATTGCACCATGAAAGCAGTATATAAAAGACAGGAGCCACACTACTGCTTTATTAAAGTGCACTGACAACTGTTGGCGCCCATGACACATACCATATACCGCTTTCATGACATATACTGCTGGGTGTAGATTAGGCCTCAGTGAGCTTTATGGATCATTAGTTCATATTGTGTGTCAAGGAATTAGCAAAATGCTTTGTGTGCATTTTTTTAAAAAAGAAATCGGTATGATTTTTTTCTTGGATATATTTCTAGAAAGGAAGGGGGAGGAGAAAACATCTCCCCTCCCTTCCTGCAGCTTTTCCATGAAAGAAGACTGTCAGATTGGCAGCTTTGATTCAAAATGCAATTTGCCTCGAAGTGCTGCTCCTCTCAAGCAACATGAGCTCTTCTCATTATGAACATGAACTTCATTTCTAAACTAAGTTGTGAACGGATTCATTTTGTTCATATGTTGCACACAGAGTGTGTTTTCCTGAGGCAATTGCTGCGGTAGAACCTCTAGATCTGTCTTCTTTTGTAGCTCTATAATGACATTAGTTTCTTCCCTATTTTTGTTTTAAACGTTTATGCATGGGGAGAAATGAGCTGTTGGTTTTGCCTCCCTTCCATGTCGTTGCCAATTATTTGGAAATGGCTGAAGATAAAGGCACATTGAATGCATCAGTAGACTTGAATTGTGATGTATGGAGTATCCGAAGCATAGAATGTGTATGAGCTTCAAGGGATGGCCACTGGATGGTGTTACCTAGTTATGTTTTATATTTCCTTTCCACGGTTCTATTTTCTCCCGTTAAATCACTTTCTTTTGCAAGGTACTGTGTTCTTTTCTAGGCAGGGCCCTTTAATCGTGGCTTCATCTGGAAGCCCTTGTAAAATATCATTATAATTGATTATTCTTAAAAACTTTGCCCAGGCCTTCCAAGAGGAAAGTAAACATTTTAAATCAGGAGAATTTCTGTTGAATAAACAAGCAGAGAAAACTTCTGTTATCTCAAAAAAAGTTAGCATAGTAAAGGGATTCAGATCTCCATTTATAACTCCAGCTGGTTTCCAATCTCCTCCAGTTCTCTCTCTCTCTCTCTCTCTCTCTCTCTCTCTCTCTCTCTCTCTCTCTCTCTCTCTCTGTGTGTGTGTGTGTGTGTGTGTGTGTCAATCCTTTCTTTCCAGATGAAACTGTACACACATCCAATTGTGTGTACAGAGTTATGTAAATCTAGGGCTAAAGAAATGTTTGTTTTATTCAGCACTGTGCTTTTATATTCACTCTGCATTGCACAGATTTCCTGCTGGAATTCTGGATGCCATAAATAAAAATAAGTTGCTGTCTAACTCTTCCAAAAGTCCATTTCCTTTATCCCTGTGGTGAAACTTTAGACAATTTCTTCAACTATGAAAAGCATTTAAAAAAGTTAAGTAGACGAAAAAGCACAGAAAGCAGAATGTGATGAACATTTGACATTTGTGAACAATTTTCCCCCCCAACAGTTGCCTTCGAGGGAAAACTGTAAAGTAGCAATGTAACCATGTCTCCTTCCTCCTTCTTTTGGTCACCTTGTGACTCTTCAGTGTCGCAAGTATTTCTGTTTGTTCAGGTCAAGCCCAAACAGCAGGAGGAATTCTCCAGAGGGCAATGACTTGGACTGCTACCAGAGACATGAATTCTGATTGGTAGATTATATTTAATCACACTGTTCATTTGGAGATTCCTCACCTCCAGTAGAACTGGGGATCATTGCAGCTGCGATGAAAACAATGCCAAACTGAAGGAAACAGATCATTTTCTCTCTGCTGTGGCTATTTCTTACCCCACCCTGTTGTTCAGGTACTGTCCTTTGAAAGGTTTTGCATAATGGGTTGGCTCCCAATTATCATTCTTTCCACCATGGTATTTACATGGTTTTGGAGTTATTCTAAAATAATTGTTTGATGGGAAGGAAATTCCATCCACATTGCTGTCTTTCTAAGATATTTAAGGCAAGCATCCATTCTCAGGACATGGGAAGGGAAAGGAAAGGAGGTTGTCACAGGACTGTACCGGACCAGTTGTATGGCTGCCCATATAGGTGAGGTGAAATATTCTGGGGAGCAGACAGTCATGGACTATTAAGTTTGTACTATCAGCCTTCAGAGAGGGGCCATGAGTCAATGGCAGATAACATGCTTGGCATGCAGAAGGACCCTGTTGCAATCCCTAGTGTTTCCAGTTAGGACTGGGGGGTGGGACTCTTCCTAAAAAATCTTGGAGAGCCATTGCCTCAGTTCCCTATCTCCTCTGCCCTTACCTAAAACTGTCTGGACCCTTCCTTCAGCCACCGTGCCTCTGAGCTCCATGCCCCTTAGATACCGTATCTCTGGTGACCTCTCACAAATCCTCAGCTTCTCCCATGACAGTTCTTCTGCCTCTAGTCCTTGGGAGATTTTAATCCCAGCCAAACAGCCACATTTGCCACTTCAGAAACATAGGAAGGTACCACGTCATACTAAATAGGATCATCGGTCCATGTAGCTCGGTACTGCCTGCCATGATTGGAAGCAGCACTCTCTGGTTTTTCAGATAGGGATGGACATATCTGTCAATCTTGGTTTCACAAAGATTGTAATACTATTACTATTTTAAATCAAACTCATTCTGTCCCATTTCCACAAAAAACATTGTAATGTTTTTTATTGTTGCATTTATATTCCATCTTTTTTCCTCCAAAGAACTCAAGGTGGCATACATAATAATCTTCCGCTACACTTTATTCTCACATCAACACCCTGTGAGGTAGGTTGAACTGAGACCTGTGATTGGCCTATAGTCACCCAGTGAGCTTCCATGGCTGAGTGGAGACTAGGGCCTTAGCTAGACTGGGCTTTATCACGGGGCAAACCCTGGGATCATCCCTGTGTGTCCATATGACACATAGGGGATCCCAGGATCAGGGAGGGATCATCCCTCCCTTGCCCCTGGATAGAGCCCTCCACTTTGGGCCCGTCTGGCTCATTGCCGCGATTTGACCCGGCTCCGCACGATTACTCGCGTGGAGCTGGGAGCTGTGCCCATCGGGGGTAGGGTGGGGGGAGCGGGGAAATTAATTTAAATTTTAAAAAAGCACGTACCTTTATGCACGACTGTTTGTACGCTCCTGTTTCTTTAAAAATAAAAATGGCGAGCGCGAAGCCTCTCTGCCTGAGGTCGTCGTACCTCACATGTAAACGGAGGAGGGATCTCGTGTTAATCGCAATGCAAGATCTTCCCTCTTCCTTCGCGTAATATCAGGTAGGTCTAGATCTCCCAACTCCAACTCCAACACTCTAGCCACTACAACATGTTGGCTCGCAATCCATATGAAAATTAACATGCATTTTTCATTATATATGTATTAATGTATACATACATCTATGCAGTTGTGTGTGCATTTCTAAATGCATTCTTTTTGGGGTGCATGCATCCATTGACTAAAGTGTGTTTGTGCAGAGTTTGGAAATGTACACATTTCTCTTTGCACATTTTTTTCAAGTATGTGTGTATCATGAAACACATCTTTGTGTGTTTTGCAGAAGCATGCAAGGTCGGAAATGTATGGATTTCTGACCGCAAATTGTGTTTGATCTATATTTGGGTCTCGGAGGTGTGAATTATGAAAATCTATTTTGAAAAACTTGAAGTTTTCACACACCTAGGGTTATGAACAGTGGATTGGATCTGGGACATTTTGCATAGAAAATATGTGTTCTACCAATAACCTATGGACCTTGGTTATATATTCAGTAGAAAGATAGGTACAAATACTAGAAATAAAATTTTAAAACCATAAATATAATTCAAACATTTGAGATCGGAAACAGCATCAGCTTGAGTTGGCAATTCTAACAAAAAGTGCAGAACCAAAGGTACATAGAGTTTATGGACCATGTTTTGAGAAAGTGAGCTGTATATAACTGTAGAAAGTTCCTTTGCTTTTTCTTTTATGCTTGTGGTTTGTATTTGGCTCCTACTTCAAAAAGAACACATAAATCAGTGTATTGCCTCTGGGTTCATCAATGTGAATAAGAGTTATATGGCTTGGTTTGTCAAAAGAATCCGTGCCTACATTTCATATTGCAAACCTTAGAATAACCCAGTATAAAATAATAAATGCTACTCATGAATGCTTCCTGCTATAATTCATCTGAGCTATAGTCTAAGAAATGATCACTTTATACAGAGTTCTCAATTTATCAGGCTACTTCTATTCAATTAAGTCTTGTGTTCTGATGGGATTACTATTCCACATATAATTCTTTTAATTCATGATAATGGGTACAGCTGAGCATTAAACGATCTATATCACTAGTGCATTGTCAAAATGTCTTTTATTCTTTAATGAAATAAAACATTATAAATTAAGTCTGTTAAATAAAAAGGAAAGAAAAAACTGAATCAGAGCTTGGTGGGGAGATAGCTTGCTTTAAAAAGGAATTATGTTCTTGACTTTAAAAAAAAGCAAACAACTAAAGAGAACATTGGAGAACCTTTTCTCTCTCTCTACAGATGGTCAAAGTGTGTAGAAATGGATGCCTGGAGTGGGAATCAGCATTGCACTGGCTGGTCCCACACCTGATTTCCATTAATGAATTTTAATTTTTCTACATGACTCTGTAAAAGTGCATCACAACATGCAAAGGTTCTAAACAGTGTAACTCTGTTTAGCTTTTATGCCTGAACAAGGAATAGCACTGTTTGTAGATGGTATGAGGCACAGCCAAAATGCCCATGAACCTGGCCCCAGCCTCTCTAGTCCTCACAGTCTTGCACTGAGGAGGCTTCAGTGCATGTTTACTTGAACAGAAGTAGATGCCTCCGTGTGGTAGGAGAAACCCTGATATAGTGAGATTCCTGAGACTCAGCAGCTTCTACTTGTGTACAAGTGAACACATGTTGGAACCCCCTTTAGAACTCAACATAGGAAAATTAGGGTGGAGCAGGTGTGATGGGGACATTGGAGATGGGGCTAGCAAGTGTGGCCCCATGTCCCTATCTGGTTCAGGCATAACACCTGTGCTGGTCTACCATTGTGGGGTACCTGCACAGGCTCTGAACACATTATTGGAGTGTTTGTGGACGGTTCTATGTGCAGGAGTCATTATCGATATGTGGAAGTTAGGAGTGGAGCAATTATCGGACTCCTGCTCTACAACATGTATTTTTCTATTTGTATTGTATCTATACAAGATCAGGGAAGATCCACATCAGGAATCATATGTATCTACATGAATTTAAATCAAGTTGCCTATTACTTTATTGGCTGCTACAATTTTCCAGTTATTATTTCTTCTTCTCCTTTTATGATGAAGGCATATAAATAATAAACATCATTAAATCAGACATGATCTACACTACTGCTTTAAAATGGTTTATAATGGTATTGACAACTGTTGGGGGCCCAGGAAACATTCCATATAAAGTTTCAAACTGTTTTCAAAGTGTCATATCCTGCTTAGTGTAGATCTGGCCTCAATCTTGTTTGTAGCTTATATATCCCAACCAGTCAAGAACAGAAGAATGCTTTTTTCAGGCAGTGCATAGTTAAATTATGGAACTCACTACCACAAGATGTAGTGATGGCCACCAATTTGGATGGCTTTAAAAGGAGGTTGGATAAATTCCCAGAGGAGAAGGCTATCAATGGCTACTAGCCCTGATGGTTTTGTTCTATCTCCAGTATTCGAGGCAGTAAGCCTGTGTGCACCAATTACTGGGGAACATGGGTGGGAGGGTGCTGTTGCACCTTGCCCTGCTTTGTTGGTCTCTGGTTGACAACTGATTGACCACTGTATGAGCAGAGTGCTGGACTAGATGGACCCTTGGTCTGATCCATCATGGCACTTATGTTCTTATGACACCTCTTGACAAAACTATCACCAATAATACAATCAGAATTATATTATTCCCAACAACTGACAATATAGGCCATGGCTAGATGAGGGTGTAGTAGGGCGACGATCTCATGATTTTATGATTGTCCCCCTGGTCTACACGTAGTGTGCGACATCGCGGCCACCATTTTGGTTTTTTTTTTTTTTAAGGGAAATGAGCGCAGGAGTGCTCGAAAGTGAGGTAAGTTTTCTGGATAACCCACGACGCCCGCCCACATGTTACACGGTCTTCAGATCATCCCGAGACCATAGAAAAATCAGGATTAAATGGTAGGGTGAAAACCTAGGCCGAGGGAGGGATCATCTCTCCCTGCTCCCAGGATCCCCTGTGCATTCAGGGATGATCCCAGGACGATCCCGGGATATAGGCCTGGTCTAGACATGGCCATAGCTTACCAGCAGTCCATCTCCAGGGAACAATGTAAGTTCTTCAAAGGTTCTTTTATGACCTGAGTGTCCATGGTACAACTAATGCTTAGGGAGTTGGTGTTGAAAAGCGAAGAAATCAAAATATAAGCTTGACCCCTTGGTTCAGGGTATCAAAAGCCCAAATGCAAAAGAAGGTGTGAGGGATATATGCAGTGTGTGCAAGATATATTTGTGAGAGATGAACATGGAATTTATTAGTTGAGCCACCCCCTGTGAAGCAGTTTACACCGTGGGGCAGGAGGAGAGCGAGGGAAGCAGCTGGAGGTGCCACACCCACTACGCCCTCCAGCAGCTGCCTCCTGCGAGGCAGTTTATATCACGGGGTGGGAGGAGAGTGAGGGAAGCAGCTCGAGGCACCGCTTCTCGGAGAACTTCAAGGCGTCCTGCAGCCCAGTTGGGCATAATGTGTTAGGGAGCAGCAATATGTGTTGTGCAGGACAGAGGGAGATATGGTGATAGCAGGGTGATGTGCCATTATAGGGGAAGGAGAGATAGATATTTAACACCCATCTTTCCTTCCGGTCGCCCTGCCACCCCAGGGAACTTGGAGAACAAACCAGTCCACCCACAGAACCTCTCCTTGCTCTTATGCAATGCCAGGTCAGTTAAAAATAAACCAAATATCATCTATGACCTCCTTCTAGATGAGGAGGCTGACCTGGCATGCTTCACAGAGACCTGGCTGGGAGATGACAGTGGCCCGACATGGGCCCAGGCCCTCCCAGTTGGGTACTGTGTTAGTGAGCAGGGCGGGGAGGCAGAGTAGCTGTGGTCTACAGGGATAATCTTAAAGTGATCAGACTTCCAGTCCGTGAATTGAATCACATCAAGTGCATGTACCTGAGTCTAAAGACCACGGATAGACTGGGGATTCTGTTAGTGTACCAGTCACCCTGTTGCCTAACAGACTCCCTGGCCGAGCTCACAGAACTGGACTCAGAGCTGGTGTTGGAGTCGCCCAGGCTTTTGGTCCTGGGCAACTTCAACATCCCATTTGATACCAGTTTGTCAGGTGCAGCTCGGGAGTTCATGGCATCCATGACAAACATGGGCCTATTCCAATTGGTCTCTGGACCCACATATTCAGCAGGTCACACCCCCGATGCTGTTTTCAGTTCCGAACAGACAGATCTGTGGGCAGAGGTGATAAATATCTCTGCGTTGTCATGGACAGATCATTTTCTGCTCAGGGTTAGTATCTCAGCTACTATCCACCACTGCAGGGGGGGTGGACCTATTAAGATGTTCTGCCCTCGAAGGCTGATGGATCCTCTTGGATTCCAGAAAGCCTTTGAGGGTTCTATGGCTGGTATCGTTGACGATCCTGTTGAAGCCCTGGTTAACAGATGGAATCAAGACCTAACTAGGGCTATTGACACAATCGCCCCCAAATGTCCTCTCTGGCCCGTTTCTAACGGAGCACCCTGGTATACAGAAGAACTCAGGGAGCTGAAGCGGGAAGGACAATGACTAGAGTGCCGATGGTGGAAAACTCGACCTATGTCCGACAAGACATGACATAGAGAACATCTTTGTTCCTATGGGGTGGCAATACATGCAGCGAAGAAGGTTTTCTTCTCTGCACGCATTGCGTCTGCGATTCATGTTCAGCAGAACTGTTCAGGGTGGTGAGGGGTCTAACGCAGACACCTTCCCCCCTGAACCTGACTTTAGAGCCTTTGGTAGTTCGCTGTGACGCCTTTAATGATAATTTCACAGATAAAATCTCTCGGATAAGAGCCGACTTCGACACACTCATTATAGCAGAAGTTGACAATGGAATGTCCAGCGACCCCGCAAGTAGAATTTCAGTTAGTGAGTACTGAGGACGTGGAAAAGCTGCTTGGACAAGTGAAGAGGATGACTTGCCCTCTCGATCCCTGACCTTCTTGGCTGGTCGCCCAGGGAGGACATGCAGTTAGATTGCAATTACAACATATTATCAATGCATCTCTCAGGGAGGGGAGTTTTCCATCATGCTTAAAAGAGGCGGTGGTACGGCCGCTTCTAAATAAAGCCCTCCCTGGATCCCCTGGATCTTAATAACTATAGACAAATATCAATTCTACCATTTTTGGGTAAGGTGATCGAGAGAGCGGTTGCAAACCAACTCCAAGCAGTTTTGGATGACACAGATTATCTAGACTCATTTCAAACTGGCTTCAGAGCAGGATACAGAGTTGAGACAGCTATGGTTGCCTTAGTGAATGATCTACGCCTGAGTATTGACAGGGGGAGTGTGTCCCTGCTGGTATTTTTGGACCTCTCAGTGGCTTCTGGATCACCTGAGGGGATTGGGAATCGGGGGCACTGTGCTTCAGAGGTTCCAGTCTTACCTCTTGGGCAGGTTCCAGATGGTGATGCTTGTGGATAGCTGCTCCTCAAAGAAGGAGCTGCTGTGTGGTGTACCACAAGGTGCCATCCTTTCCCCAATGCTATTTAATATTTACATGAAACCGCTGGGAGAGATCATCCAGAGGCATGGGGCGAGGTGCTATCAGTATGCTGATGACACCCAAATATATTTCTCTGTGCCTTTGACAACAGCGTCAGCTAAGGATAGTGTGTCTCCTCTGAATGAATGCTTAGAGTCGGTAATGGGCTGGATAAGGAAAAACAAACTGAAGCTGAATCCAGACAAGACGGAGGAGCTTGCTGTCAAAGGCCACAACCTGGGTTTGGAGCTGTGTCAACCAGTTTTGGATGGGGTTACACTCCCCCTGAAAGACTGTGTTCACAGCTTGGGGGTGCTTCTGGATCCGTTGCTCCAAATGACACCCCAGAGAGATGCGACAGCTATCGGTAAAATGAGTACCCAGTTAGCTGGGGGAAAGGTAATAACAGCCGGGGAAGGCAACGGCAAACCACCCCGCTATAAGGCCTGCCAAGAAAGCTGGCGTCCCTCCAAGAGTCAGTAATGACTCAGTGCTTGCATGAGAGGTTCCTTTCCTTTCCTTATATTCATCACAGACTGAACAATTACAATAAATGTTTGTTTGTTTTTTAACTGTAGGAAAGTGAAATTTCTACAAATAAAATGAACAACAAATCCCAAATACTATTCTTCAAGGGCTGTGAAGTCAACCAGTTTGCATTTCTGAGGGTAAGCAGCCAGATACAGTTTCTTCAGTGCTGCCCCATCTCATGTGTTAGCTGCTGGCCTGCTACCTGTAAACAGGAATTATTTCTCCACTTAAAAGAGCTGAAACATACACTTACAGACAGTTATTTCTCCCACTGAATACCATGACCCATATTATGTTGCTTAAACCAGGTTGAAGAGATTAGCCCCTAGAGTTACAAAGCATGTTACAAACAGCTAGGTTGGCTTTAATTTCACCCCGATGGCTGCATTAAGAGAGAGTTTTTTTCTAAACATTTATCATTCCCTCCTTAAATACAGCAGATAGATCTAGCACAACAAAATATTGGACCTGATATTTCTTAAATCTAATGTTCATGTGAATGTACCTGCTCCTTCAGGCAGCTGATTCCTGCTATGGAGCCATTTAAGTTTTGCTTTCAGTTTTTTGCCTCTATGTGATAAGTAAGAAAAAGAGCTCAAGTCATGTCCCATGAGGTGACATTTGAGTTTGCACTTCAGATGTGATTTATTTATTTATTTATTTGTCTTAGACAATGTCAGAGTTGGCAGTTTTACCTACTCATTCAGTTTGTATTATGGCTTTCAGGCCAGTTGCCAGAAAAGCAGGGGACAAGACTGTTTTGTTTTGACTTAATTATTTATATTAGCTGTGCACCTCAACATCAATAACTTCTATGCTAAATTTGCATGGACTCAGTGGTAGAGCATGTTTCCCCCCAGAGCTTCACAGGCACAATCCCCAGCATCTCCAGGTAATGCTAGGAAATGCCCCTGTCTGACTGGCAGCAGCTCTGCAGGATTTCAATGTAGACTTACTGAGCTAGATGGACTTGGTATATAAACCAGTCTCTTATGTTCCTAACTGCTAGGATCCAGGCCAGATCTATGCATAAGCCACTGAGCTACACCATCAGACTGTGAATAGCAATGGCAGGGCACCACAGCAGATGGAGCCAAATAGGTGTCTGCATGGAGGAAGGGAGAGAGAGAGAGAGAGAGAGAGAGAGAGAATAGTATGTTCTGTAGTACTAGTAATTTCATCCTATTAGATGCCTGGCCTGATTTACAATTATACCTTATACTTCTGGCTGCTTAGGCAGGGAATTCTCCATTTATGACCCAGTCAAGTTTGCCTTTGGGATTAAGTCTGCTGTATTCAGTCATACTACTAACACTGATATATCCTGGACTTCAGCAGCAGAACTAGAGTTCTGGGTCCCAGGGTTTGCTCTAGTACTTAAATGATTGATTCCAAGAGTTGAAAATCCTACTGTTCCTAAATGCTCAGCTAGATTTTAAACACGAGATGCCTAACAGCTGCCTGACTTTTTTAGTCAACCTATTTTTTTAATGGCAAGCATCGTCAATGGCGTTTGAGAGGAGGAATGTGTGTGTGTGTGTGTGTGTGTGTGTGTGTGTGTGTTAAGGGCTCCTTAAAACAGTCCCCTCGACCAGTCATTTTCCCACTCAAAATTACACCTCCTAGCAGCTTTTCCATCCAGAGCACAAAAGACAGATAGAAAAAGAAATGATAAGAAGCCCTTCTGCCAGCATTCCACTACTCAATTTTGCAGGCTCTTTTAGTTGCTGTAGATTTCGTTAAATTGTAAAACACTGATATGCGGGTGATGCAATGTGCATGATACAGCACTCCAAGACCAAACAACTGACCACTAGTAGTGCATCTAGTTTATATATATATTTATAGATTTGAAAAATCTAAACTATTAAAATTTTACAGCTGTAAAGTTTTTGAACATATAGAAATGTAAAGAAATTTTAAAATATGAAACATTCCATGTGAAACTGGTATAAAAACACCAGTTCAGTCACAAATAAGAGTATGTTGCAATACCGTACCATCAGACACTATGCATATAGTTGCTATTTGAAATCTGATTTGGTGCTGAAAATGTACTTCCTCGACTAGGTTTTCCATATTAAAAAAAATGTTATTTCCTTTATTTATATTACCATTCTCTTCATAATATATTTACATGCAAACCACCCATTTTCTAATATAGAGATATTCACATTCCATAATAGAAATAAGTGGCAGCCCTCTTTAATGGAAATTGTGACTAGCTCGGAAATCTAATTATCCAGTTAGCACTGAGAAGGGACCTTAAAAACTACAAGAACTGCATAATTCAATTTATAGTTTGAAACAAAGAAATGGTTAGTTTCTTCTGTATACTATTCCTATACTGTTTAAATGTTATAGAGTAAATAAGTTTAGAGGTATTCTAGCACTTGTGTTTGAAAATGCAATTTCCCCTTAATGTTTAAAGATTGTTTGGTGGTTGTTTCTTTTAATCAAAACAATACATTTTAACATTACGAAGCTGCCACTGGTTTATTTGAGAAGTTAAACATGTTCCTTCTGCAACATACAGACTGTATTAGGTTTGTCACGGTTCTGCTTGGAATATAGAAAAAAGCATGTGCCTTGAACTATGCTTTCTATCTAGTACACATAGAGGTGGTGCCAATATACCCAAAGATTTCATTATCAAAAGATGTTACTTTGTCTACACACATTTCCACTGGGGGCTGGATCCAAAATTTCCCTTCTCTGATGGGAAGATCTTCCTCCGAAAGAAGAATGCTTCCTCTGGTGGAAGAACCTTTCTTCAGCCATTATAAGGGAACCTTTGAATACAACCCTATATGTGTGTGGTCCCACAATGTGTGGGCACATTAAATGAATGCTCTGAAATAGTAGGTCATAGCCATACTTTTTTTTTGCCTCTTAGCAAAAGAGTAAGCCAGGAACAAAAGAATATGCCAGGAACATAGTAAAATCCTTTAAATTAAATTAACCAATTCCAGAGTACAGAGGGGAGATGGCTGCTACCATGCTTTTGTTGGGGGAAAGATGGTTACAACAACAACCAACCGCCCAGTGAACCGCCCAGAGAGCTCCGGCTATTGGGCGGTATAGAAATGTATTATTATTATTATTTATTTATATAGCACCATTAATGTACATGGTGCTGTACAGAGTAAAACAATAAATAGCAAGACCCTGCCGCATAGGCGTATATTCTAATAAAATCATAATAAAACAATAAGGAGGGAAAGAGAATGCACCAAACAGGCAGTATAAAAGTCAGAACAATTCTAGTTTTAAAAGCTTTAGGAAAAAGAAAAGTTTTTAGCTGAGCTTTAAAAGCTGCGATTGAACTTGTAGTTCTCAAATGTTCTGGAAGAGCGTTCCAGGCGTAAGGGGCAGCCGAAGAAAATGGACAAAGCCGAGCAAGGGAAGTAGAGACCCTTGGGCAGGTGAGAAACATGACATCAGAGGAGCAAAGAGCACGAGCGGGGCAATAGTGTGAGATGAGAGAGGAAAGATAGGAAGGAACTAGACAGTGAAAAGCTTTGTAGGTCAACAGGAAAAGTTTATATTGGATTCTGAAGTGAATTGGAAGCCAATGAAGAGATTTCAGAAGTGGAGTTACATGGTCAGAGCGGCTAGCCAAGAAGATGATCTTAGCAGCAGAGTGGTGAACAGAAACCAACGGACTGATGTGAGAAGAAGGAAGGCCAGTGAGAAGAAGGTTGCAGTAGTCCAACCGAGAAATAACCAATGCATGAACAAGAGTCTTGGCAGAAGAGACAGACAAAAATGATCGAATCCTGGCAATATTATACAGGAAAAAATGACAGGATTTAGCTACTGCCTCAATATGAGGAATAAAGGAGAGCGAGGAATCAAATATAAAGCCAAGACTACGAGCTTCCTTGACTGGAGTAAGTGTAACATTATTAACAGTAAGAGAGACTGAGAGATGAGGAGAACGTTTAGGAGGAAAAACAAGCAATTCAGTCTTTGCCATATTAAGTTTCAAACGATGATGAAGCAACCAAGCTGAGATATCTGAAAGACATGCCGAGATACGATCATGAACATCTGGAGAAAGATCCGGAGATGAAAGATGTAATTGTGTATCATCGGCATACAGATGATATTGGAGGTCATGCGATTGAATAAGATTACAACATGGCAACTGCCATGTTTTTGGGTGGCAGCACTCATTACTCTGATGAAAATATGGTGGTGGCCATCCTTTTATCCCCACAGTGCTCCAAAATGGTTTAACTTTCTAGTCGTTGAAGGTAAATGCCACTGGCTTTCCTTTAGTGCCTTCAAGCTGTGGCATCAAACCATCTCTCCCCCACTGGACTTTCCCAAGGAAAGGGCTGGCTGAAGGTGATGGTCTTCAGGCAATGGTCTCTCTCTCTCTCTCTCTCTCTCTCTCTCTCTCTCAGTTGGTTATTGTTGCTTGAAGGTATCTGGCAGTTACACACAATGCTGCCTCTTCCTGCCACTGCCTACCTGCTTGCCTATCTTTTAGTTCAACATCTCAATTCTGTGGGATCAATATGAAGATTTTGAGCAATCTGGGTCCTTTACTTTACTCCTGTATCTTGCCTCTTTTTCACTATTACCAGGAATATGGGCCACCTCTCTGCCTGCCTCTCTGATCAAGCAACCTTGACTGTTGGGAAAGGTGCATGCAATTGCATTGCCCTTCCTCTGCCTGACTTCCAAGAGGAAAGACTGGGGAAGTGTAGCGGGTCTTGGTTCTTGCTTGGAATGCTCAGTGTGCAAGTCCTGTCTCTGATGCCTGGGCAAATTCACCTCTGTCCTAACAAACATTTTACTTTTGTGACTTTGGTGGAAATTGTGCAGAAAACAAAATATTTTTAAGGCTTCAGTTACATCTTTTTATTCATACCTTCCTACTCTCTACACCTATTCTAAAAGGTTTCTTGAAAATTACTTGGGTGAAGTGCCAGCTGAAGACCTTTTTATTTTCCAAGGTATTTTAGTTTAGTTTAGTTTCTTAAATCTGTACTGCATTTTAAATCTTTGCACTGTTGCAAAGTCATATTTGGCAATTTTAATTTTTTTATATTGTAATTTTAAACTTTTATGTTGTGTTTCTATCATCTTGTATTTTATAGTTTTAATTGTTGTGAACCACCCAGAGAGCTTCAGCAATAGAGTGCTATAGATTTGTAAGACCTGAATAAATGATCCAAAAGTTTTAAGACACCTAGCACAATCCCCCTGCACCCATGCTGCTGAAATATTCCAAACTTCATACCCTGAGCAAGGGCTATGAAACTTGCGAATTTGATCCAATAATGCCAGGATATATATATATATATATATATATATATATATATATATATATAAAGTTTTTGTTGCTTTTTCAATTAAATTCAATGGGAAGACATCCGAGCCTTCAGAAAATTATGTGATATGACCATCTGCCTTGGATCTGAGGTGAAGCATGGTGTCAGTCCAAGCAACTGAGCATAAGTGTCCCTTATCAGAAGCAATGAGGTGAGTTCCAAGCTGAAGACTCTTTTCTGTGAACAACCGAAGTGTGCATGCAGAACACCATGCATGGCTCTTTGGATAGTGACTATGACCTATGGACTGGATGGCTCAATCTAGAAATGCATCCTACAATGAATGTTCAGTCTTTACATTTCACATTTTTTCTGATTATCATTACGCTTAGCACAAACCAATTTAGGTTTGTATTAGCAGGAACTGGTGATAGTCTCTGACCTTTGACCTTCAGGTTAATGAGAAGTTCCTCTGTGTAATTGCTGTGTCTTAAGATGGCACTATTCTGTGTAATCTTTATTGCTGTAAAAATGACATTTAAAGTTTGTTTTACATGGGGAAGTCGAAGAACATTATTTCTGCAGTGAGCAATAATTATCTGCCTCCTGGCTGAAAATATATGCAGCGGATAAATTGTGTTCATCTGGTAGCCTTTGTTTGTAAGACAAGTTAATTAAAAGAGGGATGTCAAAAAAATATGTGTGCCCACAGGGTGTTGATAGAGCAATATTATTTTTCAAGGAAATATTCTGCACAAACAACCTTTTGTTTTTGCTTTATAGGTATGGATGAACACAAGGTAAGTAGTACTATGCTTCTACCTAGTGAACTGTAAAGAAAAAGAGAAAGGGAGATAAAGGAAATAGCTATAGAACACCTTCTTCCCTCCATAAACAAATGTTATGTTTCATTTTGGACAATACACAATTGACTTAAATGAGTAGAAGGACAACAGGAAATTGAGGGAGGGGTGAAGAATGGTAAAAAAGGAGAGTTATATTTCAAATAATTTCACATACCTTGTCCTAGACAGATGTTGGGGTGATGTTGGGGCACACTGGGACAAGATAATTCAGAAGTAGGTGACTAGGAGTAAAACCCAATGGAAGTCTTGCTTGGAGTAGACCAATTGAAATGAAAGGGACTTCAGTTAGTCATAACTAACTTAAACTCCTTCCATTTCCAGGGATCTACTCTAAATAGGACTTGGGCTGGATTTTACCATAGGTATAGGCAGGATAATGAAAAGTAAGGGTTCAAGTGGCAAACAAGCTGGGTGAGTTGCTGGACCATTACACAAAGTGTTCAGACAGAGCTGGGCAAAGGATAATAGAAGCAGGAGGAAGTAGGTCCAAGGAGTTTGAAACAGGAGCTACTGACCAGCCTGCCAACAATACCTTGCTGCTTCCTTTTTGCAATGGTTACTGGAAATTCAAAGCCAAAGGGAAGCTCAAATGTTCTTATGTGTGCTTTTATTCCAAAGTAAAGATGTACTGAGGAGTAATTGCTAACAAATAACTTTATTTATTTCTGTTTCTTTCTTTTTAAAAATGAAGAACTACAAATAAACCATTATATCTCTAATACCAAATGGACAGACCAAAGCCTTGACCAAGAGATGCACTTCACAAACAACAGTGCTGTCAACCAATATTGTGAATGGTAATTTGCTGGGAATAGGCATTCCCATATGGATCTGGACTGGATAATCTTTTGTAGTTAATGTAGGGATAGATAGCTTTCACTCACCTTCTCAATCTGATGTTGATCTGCAACATGCACCTGTATTACCATTTTATGGATACGAAAGGCATATCTCTGGCCAGCTCTTTTTTATCTGTACTCAAATGGATTCTGTGTGGGTTTTCAAGCATTGATCTGTTGGTGGATTAGGAAAATACCTAAGTATCTAGCTTATTTTGACTTGCTTTTATGACTTGAAAATATTCTGTACAACTATCTTACTTTTAAAACATGGACTTGCTTATAGAACAATACATAGATAAATACCTTTTAGATTAAGATGACTATATATTCTTTTTAAAATGAAACATTTCAAAGGTTTTTAACATTGCTCTCAAAATATCTCCCTTAATATAATGACCCATTAATAATAACAATAATAACAATAATAATATAATGATCCATTAATATAATAGATAAATACCTTTTACATTATGATGACTGTATATTCTTTTTAAGATGAAACATTTCAAAGGTTTTTAACATTGATCTCAAAATGTCTCCATTAATATAATGATCCATTAAAATAATAGAAAAATACCTTTTAGATTAAGATGACTGTATATTCTTTTTAAGATGAAACATTTCAAAGTTTTTTTAATATTGATCTCAAAACGTCTCCATTTATATAATGATCTAGCTCTGTTACACTCAACTATTTGCTGATAAAAATGCATGGGGTAAAATGTATTGTCTTCTGCAAGGTGTATGTGTATATTTATTTATTTAGTTAGTTAGTTAGTTAGTTATTTAAGCATTTTTATGCTGCCATTCAGCCAAAAAAGGCTCTCACGGCGGCTTACGAAAGTATTTCTTGACAATCTCTGCCCACAGGCTTACAATCTAAAAGACATGACACAAAAGGAAAGGGGATTGGGAAGGAAGAGGGAAGATTATTATATATAATCTCATATATTCTATGAGAGAGGTGTGTGTATGATATGTATAAGTTCTCTTAAGGCAATTCATTTACTGTTCACTGCAGTCTAAACCTCTGCATGCATTTTCCTTCAGTAATAGGAAGAAAGCTACAAATAAATTTTGATGGCAAAAATAACTGCTTACCGAACAGAAGGCAACACTCGTATATGAATGTTTAGGAGGTCAAGTGTATTATAATGGTGTGCCATAAAAAGATGCATATAATAGGATTGAATATAGGTGGATGGGAGCCAAAGCACAAATTACAAAGTGCTTACAAAAAGTAAATCTAGAGAGTTATTATAAAAGTAATTTACAGTAGCAGTCTGGCTGTTAAGTATAACATTATTTTAGTTCAAGAAGAAGAAGAAGAAGAAGAAGAAGAAGAAGAAGAAGAAGAAGAAGAAGAAGAAGAGGAAGAAGGAGAAGGAGAAGGAGAAGGAGAAGGAGAAGGAGAAGGAGAAGGAGAAGGAGAAGGAGAAGGAGAAGAAGGAGAAGATGCGGCGGCGGCGGCGATTGATTCTTTTCCAAGATTCCCAAGATGCATATACCAAAGGTGGAATTTATTTATTTATGTATTCAAGATCCTTTCCTAAAGACCTGCAACTCTCTCTGTAATTAAAATAATCCTTCCCATTCACCTCTTTTAGCCTAAAGGAAGAAAAAGAAAAGGCTGCCCATTTATTAGACTAGGCAACTATTTCTGGTTCTTCTGAATGGTTAATTCGCTGCTGCATCACCAAACTTTATTAAAGTTGCCGAGGCATTATAGTTCACAGACTGTGAGGTATCCTCATGGTCGAAGGTCCTCAAGTCTTCATTCACCTGGATCATCAAAGTTTTGGTTCTGCTGCCTTCAAGGGCATAAGAATTGTAAATTGTAAATCATAGCCTTCTGATGGAAACCATGTATGCCGTGGGAAGCATTGATGCTGTGTGCAAGTTAACCAGAACACAAATCTCCAACTGAAGCAGTGCTACTATTAAAGGTAATGGGACTACTCAACTGTTATATGCAATCATTCGTTATTGTGAAATTTCTTCTGCTTTAGCTAGTGCTTGGTAATTTTAAAAGCCCCATTTGACGTAGGAATAGCATTTTATGTAACTACACTAATGGGGCTTTCAGCAAGCAGAATCAATGGGAAAAGCTTTCCCTGGTCTGTTAAGCAAGAACTTGCATGTTTGAAGGGAAATCTACAAGAAAAATATCCCAACAGAAAACAAAGAAAACCAAACTCCCTAGGTATAGAAAACTAGCATGTAAGGGTTCAGAGAAAGCCTGTTTCACATGTAGTAAATGTGGAAGGTGGGGAAAGGGCTTATGCCTTTTGGCCCTACCCAAGTCCTCCATGCATTGGTTGTAACATGTGAAAAGACCTCTGGACTTCTCTCTGATGTACTATATTTCACCTGGAGTGAGGTAGTTTCTTGGGGGACAATTTAGATATGAATAATCTGCCTGCAGCTTGATGTGATATGCTTAAGAAGAACATTCCTCTATCTGGGCAGTAAGCCTCTACAGGCAGGGACCTCTTTCCTGGCAATGCTGGGAGAGGCAGGATGGCCGTGTTCCTTGTGTATCATATGTGTGCAGGCAGGGCAAATGAGGATTAATAAGTCTATCCTGCCCTCCTCCAGGATTTATAAGCCTGCAACTCCTTCCTCTGCACTGTTCTCCCACCAACCCACCTTTTATTTCAGTGGAAGGCCAGCTGCTCTTTTTGTGGTTCAAGCAGGAATGTTTGTCTGACCACCTAATTGACCCCAGTGGTAGTCACATTTTCTCTTTTTTTTCTGCCTACTCTGCACCGATGGATGGGGTTTGGGGAATTATGATTTGGTGGAGTTGTTTAAAGAAGAGAATTTCATTTTAGGTTGCCAGATATGTATGGGAGGATTGGTAGGTAGGGAATCAGGGTGATTGGCAATTCCTGAGACATGGTGTTCACAGCCATGGGACTCATAGACAGGACATTGAAAAGCCTTTGGGAGTAACCTGGCTCACCAATCCAGAGTTGTGGGTAGGAATGGCAGTTGCAGGGACATCTCGGCCTTTTTCTGCTCATCTGATTGCACTGGAGCCCCCAGCTTGGCTTGCATTTGTGAGCCTAGCTGTGGGCTTTTCACCTAAAGAGGTTCCCCCCTTTAAATCACCATTTATGCAAATCTCACCCATAATTTGCATAATTTGTGCAAATGTTGGGCACAGTTTTCTTAATCTGCAGAAATTGTGGCCATAGTATGCTAAGTGTTGCAAATTAAACATATTAAGTGCACAATTTGCACAAATTAAGCAAAATACGGCCACATTTTTTTTTTGTAAATGGCAATTTTAAGGGAAAGAAAGCAGATCTGTGAGCTGTCCTGACTTGATACAAATGAAGTCAGGGCAGCTCCCGCATAAGCAAGCCAGAGTCCTGGGAGGAGGGGTGAACTGCTAAAAACTTGGCAAACTTCACTCCACAGATGGATTCCTCTGACATCCCCAGTTGTGAGACCCAAGGAGGAGTTGAAGTGGGAAAGCCTCCTTATTCTATTAGGAAGGTGTGGTCCTGGAGAGGAAAAGAACCAGGCCCCTTGCCTGGCATGCTGAATTTCAGACAGCCAATAATCCTTTGTAATATTATTACAACTTCCTGCACTCATAGTTTGTTTTATACTTCAATAAACTTGGCTGTAGCTCAATCCCATTTACTTGAGTCTCATCTCTTTCTTTCAAATTCACTCACAAAGATTTTACTGCTCGATTGTATAATTAAAAAGACTTCATATTGTACATCAGATTCACTGTTCATCTCTCTTTCCATAAATGCTAGGGAATTCAGGTTGTCTTTGCAGGAACAGTTTGAGTTGGAGGTGCCTTAAGGTGTCTAGTTTGGAAATCTGATGTCTGACAAATGTTAAAAGAATAACTTAGAGCAGCCAAAGCAAGTTTCAAAATATTTCCCCAAACATGCACATCTCATTCCCAAATTTCTTGGACAGTCCAATCTGCTTGTATTATTCCTATCTAGAAGAATCTTCCCTGATTACTACAATATTGAAGTTGGTCCATCTGCACAATAGGAATGATTTTGAGGAGCTTGATATATACTAGCGAATGGGAGAGTTGCATTCCCTACACTTTTCTCTTTTACTAGCATGACTCCTGTGATAAGGCTGCAAGTAATTTTCAATACAAAATGTTGGTTTAACAAAGATTTGAATAGAGCCAGTTAATGCTTAAACACACACACACACACACACACCAGTATGACATTTTGGAAAACTTGCAAGACTTGACAGGTCAGCAATGCTGCAATTATTTGCCAGTTTACCTTTCTAAATTGGGTGTAAAGGAAGATGGGATGGCCCTGATAAAATAAATAAAAATGAAATTAAATGCAATGAAACTACTGTACCACTGAAAAGTTGCAGGCAGGCCATGACCATTTTAGAAAGCCAAGTAGGATGTTTTAGTGCTCTTGTTGACTGATGTGTTTGGCTATGTTTTTTGACAGCCTTGTTTGGCTATGTCTCTCCCCCCCCCCCCCCGCTCACCATTCTGTACTTCCTTGTTTGCTGATCTGAGACAAGTATCAAACCTTGAGATGAACTGGAAACAGGTGAGGTTATTGATTGGCCATTACAGCAGAGCATGTCACTTATTAGAGGAATGCTACTATAGACATGGGAGGGATAACAGAGGCTAAGGATCCATACAACATCTTCTTCCTTGTGCAACCCATTAGGCACTTGTCTAAGGGATACCCTCATGGATCATGTAAATGAGTCCTACAGAAGCTACCTTCTGAATTTATGCTTGGGAACACAGACAAAGCTCACATAATCCCCAAGCTTCATGCTTTAGAAAAAATGCACTTTAAAAATGCACAATTTGGGGAAATGTACATTTTCATGCTATAGTCAATTGGGGGAAATTATTCACCATAATGCATGCTTCCCCCAGTCTAAAAGAGTGGGGGGGGGAGCTAACAATTGGGGAAATGATGGAATCAGACCAAGTGTTGAGGTGGAACTTGGAGAACCTGAATGAGCCTAAGTCTTACTCTTCTACCATCCCCAGCTCAAATACTATCAATATGAAGAAGGGAGACCAAGAAAAGATTTACAAAAATTCATTGTCAAGAACTTAAATAAGCAATTATACAACCAGACAGAGAGATAGAATCGGAGAGGAAAAGAGAGATCCAAAATCAAATAAAACATTCAGCAACCGATGATGAAATGCTGCCTATTCCATGCAGCAGCTCATTGAGAAGGTGTATTCCAAAATAATCTGATCTTCAATTTATATCAAACAAGTTAAACCATTTTGATTGAAGGAACCAAGCAAAAAAGAAATCTGATTATCAAAATGAAATTGAGATGAAATTATGTGACTAATATGATACATATGAGAAATCTGAAAACAGAAGCAAAAGGAAATCCTTAAGTTTAAAAGGATGTCCTTCAAGACAGACTTAAATCACTTGACAAAAATGGCTGACAGCCTATCTGCAGCCAGGAGCAATAACCCATTGTCTCTATGCTGATTGGATTTTAAATTCAAGTTATACACTATATGAGAAAACAGCCCTGAATGCTTTGCTCCCCTTTTTCAGCTCCTCTCTTTCAGTTTGATGTTTTGCCAATATAAAGGAGTGATAGCACAAGACCTGGAGTCCACCTGGTTAATACAATACTTTCTCAGTCATGTTGTGCAGAGCAATTTGATTATTGTTCCCAAGGAACTAAATTAGGAGTTATTTCTATGTTACAAAGGATTCCCATATTGAGAGAAACTTAATTTAGCACTGTGAAGTCAGGACTTGTTTTGTGGGTGTCTGCTATATTTCAGTTAGTCACACTACAGATGGTTGCTTCTCTCCCATGAATGGAGGAAGGGAATTTCATTCCTTTCTGACTGGCAAATCATGCACATGTATGTATGCAAATTGTCTTTGGGGATCCACCCATTTTATACTTGAGCATAAAATGGTTAGATCCATAAAATGTGTGGATTTGATGGCTGGTTAGTGAATGGACATAGCAAGTCAAATCTCCCTTTTTCCCCCTGCAGCTGCAGGCTTGTCATCTCATGTTCATTTTAGACAGCCAAGTGGGAATTCTTATGCAGTTGTTAGTCGACCTGTTTGGCTATGTTTTAATGAGAGGCTTTTTGAATGTGTTCCTCAATTCTGGGTTGTTTCTTGTTGATCAGAAGCATGTATTGAAGCATGAGATGATTTAGGAGCATAAGGGATTGTTGATCAGCGATTCAGGCAGGCAAGGCACAACATATTAGTATGTGTGGATGCGGAAGGAATAAGAGACTTAGGCCTTAGCTAGACCTACAGGATAATGCAGGATGGAGTAGGGGTGATCTCGTGTTGTGAATAGCGCAAGATCCCACCCTTGTTTACATGTCAGGCAAGGCAACTTCAACAAGAGAGCCGTTGCGCCCATTTTTTTAACTTTTAAAGGGCCAGCTGTGCACGAGTGCAAGAGTGACGAAAAGTAAGGGTTCTTTTTCTGATTTCCCCTCTCCCCCCACCCTGCCCCCGATGGGTGCAGCCCTCCTGGGGAGTACTGTGCCCCGTGCGTGGCTCCTGGCTCCGCATGAGTAATCGCATGGAGCCGGATTCAAGCCGCAGAAACGGGCCACACCTTCCGTGGTCCCAGGCTCAGCCCGGGACCGCAGAAAAAGTGGGGCCAAAGGGTAGGGCTATATCCCAGGGCCAGGGAGGGTTGATCCCTGCCTGAGCCCAGGTTCCTCTGTGCATCATCTGAATGCACAAGGATGATCCTAGGTATCACCCTGGGATATAGCCTGGTCTAGCGAAGGCCTAATAATGCATGGAGCAACTTCTTTCTTGGTGCAGCCTGCAAAAAGCTTGTCTTATTCAGGGATGGCTACAGTATATTGGACTCATGAATCATGTGAATTGATGACAGTTCCTGAATTCACCACAGGCATGTCTATACCAGCCCTATATCCCGGGATCATCCCAGGATCATCCCTGTGCATCCAAACGCCACATAGGGGATCCCGGGAGCAGGCAGAGATGATCCCTCCATTTTCCTGGGATAATCCTTAGGTGAAGAAAGGGCCCAGATTTCTAAAAGGATATTGTAGAACTGGAAACAGAGCAGAACAGGCAGCCCAAATGATCAAGGGGTTGGGGGTTGAGCAACTCTTTAATAAGAAAGGCTAACAACGAACCTGTTCAGATGACATGCTAAGCCATGGTGGTTAAGGATTTTCAGCTAAACATTATGGCATAGTGTGTCATGTGAACCATGACTTAGGGTGCCGTGTGAACCTTTCCTAACCATAGTGGCTACATAACCAGGGTTTAAACACACATACCCCTAACCATTTGCTGCAAAGGAGTTAGTGACTGAACCGTGGTTGAGTGCATTGGCTGAATAGGCTCCATGTTTTTAAAGGAAGGCAAAGGAAGGTTATTTGTGTGACATAGCTTGTGCTGTGGAGAAGGTAGAGGAACCCAGGTTACCCAGTGAAGCTGAATGGTGAGACATTTAGGAGAGACAAATGGAAGTACTTCTTTACACAGCATATGAAAGGTGAAGTATGCCATTTGTTACCACCAGATATGCAGTACTGGACTTAGTTGTCCAAAGTTGATGCTTTAAAGGCAGATTAGAAAAAATAATAACTGGGGATAAGGCTATCAATGGCGATTAGTCATGGTGGCTGTATTCTACCTCCAGGATTGAAGGTAGCAATGAGGAGTCTGAATACCAGTTGCTGGGGAACAATAACAGGAGGTAAGAGTTACTGCCGTCCTGTAATGCTGGTGGGTTTCCCACAGGCAACTTTATTATTATTATTATTATTTATTTATATAGCACTTCTTGGTAATTGTGAGAAAGAGGATGCTGAACTATATAGGCTTTTGGCTTGATCTAGCAGGGCTCCTTTAAGTTCTTAATTCATGCTGGGGAGCCCAAAACATTATAGATTCTTCAAAAGACTCTAACTCAATTGAAGCATATCCCTCACTGTAAAGCATCACTGATGACATTGGCAGGTGGCAGCTGCCAAAACTGCAATGGAAGCAGGTGAGCTTTCGTAACTCACACAAACATATTAGGGAGTGTGTCACTTTTTCTCCAGATTTTTTTTTTCTAGACATGCCATTGTTACTGAAATAACTTTCAGCATCTTTATTCTTTATTTAATAAATTTATATCCTATCTTTTCAGTAACATTAATACAGTATAGATAGTGTGGAATTATTATTAAAAACATATAAGAACATATCAATTAAAAACGCAGCCATGAAAAACTATATATAGAAAGGAAACAAACAGCCCTGCAGAGTAAAACCTAGTTCTGTTTCATTTTCATATTGTTAACACACACAGTCAGGAAGAAGAGAAATGGTTTACAATAGCTGGGTATCTTTGTATCAGATCTATATGCAAACAAGCCAAGAACAGAGAAAAGGCATTGGGGATTAAAAAGTTAAGTAAATTCGTTCAGCCTTAAAGCTGCTTGAACAGATTTCAAGGGACTTCAGGGATAGGTGAACTTACTCATGCCCATTCTATGCGCCATTTGCCAGACCCTCACCAGCTGTCTGACCCTGCTCACTGCATTTACCATTTATCCTGTAATTTTATGTAAATCGGCTTATTTGCAGCCACATAAAAGGCCCCTTTCCATAAAAGAATGAGCTGCCATTTTCCACAAACAGGCACCTTGACAGATCAGTAGGGACTGTCATGCTTGCCTGACTTGGTGACTGCCGAGTTGGGTAAGGGGAGAGTCCACAGACTGGAGTCTGAGAGGGGAAATGTCTGCTAGACTCCCCTCCCACTCCTGGACTCTCATGACATCCCTAGGACTACCTGAGCTTGAAAATAACCTTCAATTTTGCAAAAATCCAACAATATTTCAAACTTAGTAAGATTTGAAATAAAGAAGTGGATGTGATAAATTAAACAAAGTGGTAGTAATTTATTTTAAATCATACAGAGTCAGAACTTTTTTTTTTTTTTGGTATTTTAGGTTACCCACCAAACACAATATTCAGAATATGGATATATGAGAATTCTGTTTGGGGGAGAATGAGAACCAGATGGATTTTTCTTGCTCAGCCCCCCAGATTTCATTCTATCTCCCACCCCCAGCTCCTGGAGTCAATTTGCTCTGTAGCGGATCAACCCATTATACCTATTGACATTATTTTTGTTTTGTTTTTTAATGGCAGCAATTTACACATCCCCCCCCCCAGTTCCACCATTTGCAGAAATTTCAATTCGTGCTTCTTTTTTCCTGGGTCTTGAAATTTGTGCAAATATCACCATTTTCAATCGCCATTCTTGCGCAACGTGTCTGCTATGTAGCCCCACAATATCCTTGTCAGTTTCATGCTCTTCATATGACTTTATTTAGCCCAGTAGAGCCATATTCTATTCTTGTCAAACAACCCAGGCTACATCTGTGTTAAAAAGCACCTGCTTATGACCTGGGCAAGTGTTCAATAGAAGAGGGTACAACACCTCAAACCCTGAGGAGCAGGTTGCTATGAGCAATTGGGTTCTCTTTTCCCAACCTGTCAGTGGGTAATTTGACAGCTGTCAGTGTCAAGCATGTGCAAGTTACCCACTGACAGGTTGGGAAAAAGGGACAAGATCCCCCACTTAGCAACCTGATCCTCACAGTCTGAAGTGTTGAATGAACCCTTGGGGATGCCCTATTTACATTGCACAGTTGACCAAAACTCCACCAAGTCCTTTCAACAGAGATCTACACTGCACTTCCTTTTCACAGTTCCCATCACAGTAATAATAGTAAAAAATATAGCAATATTTGTTCACATTTCAAGACTCACAAAAATAAAAATATAAAAATTGTGCAAATTGCAATTTGTGCAAATGGCGGAACCAGGGGAGAAAATGTGCAGAGTTTCCCTGGATTCAACCCCCCTCCCCAATTCAGTCTGGACTGGATATGCTGTGGAAATCTATTGAGCTTTTTTTAAAAAAACAAAACAAAAACCCAACAGATTTCCTACACACATCCCTAATTCAGAAGAGGAAGAGTGAGACAGTTTGTTTGATATGAGACAAATATATCAACATCCTGGCCTCCTAGAGAATGTCATTGTTTAAGTTTGGGGTGAAGGGCGTAAAGTTATACTTAGGTCGTAATGCTATCTTGACTTAACATGTCTCTGTGAAACTTCGGAGGAAATGTGCTTGCTTCAGCTGCTGACAACTGAATTTCTCTTCCCCCCCCCCAAAAAAGCTCTGATTCTGATTGAATGATAAAACATGCAGAAGTGAGTGTGCCTGGTGACCTTTGCAGGCATCCAAGTAGTTAATCCCATGACAATGCTGCTAGAACTCAGCACAGGCATACTGACAAACAACTGTGATGGGCTAAAAATGGTTGTATGATTTAGGAATCAACAAATTTGTTGGTTTGTGGGATTTTCCACTTTTGCTTATGTTTACTCATAAGTCAGTTCTATCCCACTTTCATACTAATCTGCACTTCAAAAAAAATACTTCCATGAAAATTTGCATTTAAACATATTTCTAAGCGCATTTGATCTCAAAATACACATTTCTAAATGCATTATTTAAAAATATCCATTTTATTGTATTCTCAAATGTTTGAGTGGAGAACTGTGTCACAACATTCAGACAGATGGAAAATGATAGATCATTATGTTTAGATGCACTCATTACTTTAAGAGATCAGGTTCAGTCATAGATAACAAAGATCAAATTACTTTAAAAATCCTATTTCAAACAGGTGAGTTGTGGGCAATTAGCAGCACTGCAGAAGTGTTGGCCTACAACTCCCTTGGCTATGCTGGTTACAACTCCCTTGGCTATGATGGTAGCCCAAAATATCTGGAGGCCCACAAGTTCCCCACCCCTGGAATAGGGGCTACAGTTTGAGTATGTCATGGCCTAATGAAATTAGCATTTAGATATGGTGACCCCTTTTCAACACAGCTTGGTAGTCTTGTATCATGAATTGCTTAACTTGATATCTTGCTTTGAGATGTCTGGAGTATGAGAGGTTATTGTTACATTTTAACAATGCTGCTGTGTGTTGTCTGAATATTTTATGGCCATTTCTCTTCACAGAGCTGCATAATCTCACAGCTAAGAGTGTTCATAGTATTCTATTAATAAGTTCTTCAGCTATCTATCCAAAAGGCAGTAGGTTAGCTATATAGCACTGAACGTCTTTCAAAGGTTCAACAGGGAGGGAGTTGAGTCGAGAGCAACAAGGGAAGCTGCTAATTTATATTTCTCCTCTACAGTGCTTATAAGAATTGGTTTAAAGAAACGTTGCTAGATACAGACTGCTGAAATGTCAAGGATGACTGAAGTTGGTAGATCATCAGTGGTACATTTTCCTGGTGAGTGGGAATCATTTGACTAGCAGCTTGCTCTCAGTAAGTCAAATATAATGAATGACATACACTTGCTTTTCTGTCATAACCAAAGATGTATCTACTGATTTATTTTTCCTGTATATGCTATAAAAGGAGAAGATTGGGCCTTTGGATGCTTTTAAAAATATGATAGGCCAAATTTGCATCTAAGGGGCAACCAGAGAAAGGTCAGAGGGAAGAGAGCTGGCTGCCCCATTCCTTCCCCTCCCCGGTGCTCGGCCTCCATTCCTCCCCCTCCCTGGTGCTTGGCTTGGGAGCAGCCTCCCGGCTGCCCTGTTCCTCCCTCCGACCCACCCCTGTTTTTTTAAAAAAATATTTATTTATTTACAGTGTGGAGCCTGAGTTGGAGCTCCCTGTCTGCCCCCTTCCCTATCCTGCCCAGCTGATGGCAACCAATCAGGGGACACCATCAGCTCCACAACCCCCCCAAAAAAGGGGGGGTAAATGTCCAACGTTTTTTTAAGCGGAGTTTCTGGGGTTTGCCCCCAGATGGCTTTGCAATGGCAGCTACATCATGTAGATGACCTGCTGCCACTCCGAATCCACCCTGGGGCAAAACCTCCATCAAGACAAGCCCCTGGTCCCACTCCAGATACAGACCGAGCTGGACCAAATTGGCCCACCTCACCTTGGATCTGAGGATTCAGCCTGAGGTCGTGCACCACTGAGGCAGTGCACAAATGTCCAATATTGTGACTATGATCATAATCATGCACATTTTGGATAAACTAGTTTAGAAATTATTAAGTCTGCCAGAACTCTAGATGTCTTCACTTACTTTGCTTTTTCCAAGAAGTGGTAAACTACTCTCCTTTCCCCATATCAGATTCTCCCAGCTTCACTAGCTGTTCTATTTGGTCAATTGCTCCAGTGCTATTTAAGTAAGACACTTGAAACATGAAAAATCACATTCAATACAGCTCACCAGTTATAGATTTGTGATTTATCTGAACTTGCTGCTCCATTGTGAATGGCACTGATAGGCCTGCAACCTTTGTTGTTGTTTTGCGGTTAAATCAAGTCTCTTGAAATGTTTTTATATTATGACAGCAAAGCTGATAAATACTACTACTGAACGTCTGTAGCTTTTAATAACTGCATTATGAATGGCAGGTTCAAGGACATTGTCTTCCTTCCAGGATGTGATTTTGTTTAGGGACGCATTGGAAAGCATGACAAACCTAGTACTGACTGACACATTTAGAAAAGTATGCGTCTCCCTTGAAACACTGAGGTACAAACAATAAAATGTGTGTGTATTAGCAAAGAGCTTCTTCATAACTTTTGAGAGATTACTATGTAGTCAAAGCTGTTCTGAGAAAGCTGCTTTTTTCAGACAGAAAATATGCTAGTTAACCTAGGAGCATCCAGTACTTTGTTATTTGAGTTAAGTGTGCTTTTTCATATTTTGAACTACTAGTTAAATTATACTAACTGCCCTTGTCCATTAAAGTATTATTATAGTATGTTTTTATTTTTTAAAAAAAGTATGTCAGTGACAATGAGCTCAGAGAAATGGTTTTGTTTGATTTATTAATTTTAATCTTCTTTTTCTTTGATTGCTTCTTGACTAGTTCTGTTTTGAGTAGGTCCATTGAAATCAATGGGATAGGTTAGTCTAGCCCCATTGATTTCATTTGGTCTATTCTAAACATAAATATCACTGGATTCAACCATGGCAGGATCTACACTACTGCTATATAGTGGTATTGAAGTGCACTGACAACTGTTGTTATGAAAGTCATATATGGCATATGTCATGGTCCCGAACAGTTGTCTGTGCACTTCAATACCACTGTAAAGCAGTAGTGCCTCCATATACCGCTTTCATACCACTTTCATAGTGTTATATCCTGCTTGGTGTAGATCTGGCCCTTGTCGGGATGTATCCTATCCCAGTAAGCCTTGCCCCCTTTGAAACAAAGTCTTCTGTAAGACCTAGTAAAGCCATGGGAAGTTAGCAGCCATGGGAAAGAGCCATCTCTGCCCAACTTCTCAGCTAATTATTGGAGAAAGGAGGGGTGAATAGCAAAAGAGTGAGATGCTCAGGACAGAGTAATTGTTAAAGAGCTTAGAAACCACTCCCCTGTTTATAACACGATATACAGGTAAAGATGTTTTGCTGGTGTCAACATTTTCTGTTGCCTAGAACTCTTCTTCCCCAACTGCACCACACCATACACACAGGCTTCCTGCAAGTCCCTGAGCGCTAGATACTAAAGCTCTGTGTCACACCAATTCTGGGGAAAATATGGCAGAAAGAGAGGTCCCCTGCTGTGTGGGTGATAACTTTCTCCTACAGAAAGTGGAGGAAGGAACTAGAGGATTGGCAATCCTTGACTTGATATTGACCAATAGGGATGACTTAGTGGATAAAGTGGCAGTTACGGGAACTCTGGGGGAAAGTGACCACATCATACTTGAATTCTTGATTATGAAGGAGACAAAAGTTGAGTGTAGCCATACACGTACTCTGGATTTTAGGAAAGCTGATTTTAATAAACTTAGAACTATGATAAGTAAGGTCCCATGGCAAATGAGCCTAATGAGAAAAGGAGTGCAGGATGGGAGGGAGTATTTAAAAAAGGAAATTTTAAAGGTGCAGTTACAAACAATTCCAACAAGGAGAAAAGATAGAAGACAACAGAGGAAACCAATGTAGCTCCACAAAAAGCTTAGAGATGACCTGAAAACAAAAAGGGATACATATAGGAAGTGGAAGGAAAGACAGGCTACAAAAGAAGAGTACAGACAAGTGGCGCAGAAGTGCCGAAATGGCGTCAGGAAGGCTAAAGCTCAGAACGAGCTGAGATTAGCGAGGGATGCTAAAAGCAATAAAAAGGCTTTCTTCAGATACGTGAGTAGTAAAAGACAGAGGAAAGAAATGGTGGTTCAACTGCTTAATGAGGATGGCAAATTGATAACAGATGACAATGAAAAGGCTGAAGTGCTCAATTCCTACTACGCCTCAGTCTTCTCCCAAAAGCGGGTCTATGACCCCCCTGGAAAAAGTGAAGCAGAAGTTGAGGGGGCAGGATTACAGTTTGAGATTGATAAACAAATGGTCAAAGAACACCTAATTTCCTTGAATGAGTTCAAATCTCCAGGGCCCGATGAACTGCATCCTAGAGTAATGAAGGAGCTAGCGGAAGAACTCTCAGAACCTTTGTCTATTATCTTTGCAAAATCATGGAAGACGGGTGAGGTGCCGGACGACTGGAGGAGGGCTAACGTTGTCCCTATCTTCAAAAAGGGCAAAAAGGAAGAACCTGGGAACTACAGACCAGTCAGTCTGACATCCATCCCTGGGAAAATTCTGGAGCAGATTATAAAGAAGTCAATCTGTAAACACCTTGAAATCAATGCGGTGATCACTAGAAGCCAACAGGGATTTGTCAAGAACAAGTCCTGTCAGACAAATTTGATCTCATTTTTTGATAAGGTAACCTCCCTTGTGGACCGTGGGAACGCTGTGGACGTCATATATCTTGACTTCAGCAAAGCTTTTGACAAAGTACCACATGACATTCTGATTAACAAACTAGCTAAAAGTGGGCTAGATGGAACAACTATTAGGTGGATTCACAGTTGGCTACAGAATCGGACTCAAAGAGTACTTATCAATGGAACCTTCTCAAACTGGGGAGAGGCAACGAGTGGGGTACCGCAGGGCTCAGTCCTGGGCCCAGTGCTCTTCAACATTTTTATTAATGATTTGGACGAGGAGGTGCAGGGAACGCTGATCAAATTTGCAGATGACACAAAATTGGACGGGATAGCTAATACCCTGGAAGACAGAAACAAACTTCAAAGTGATCTTGATAGGCTGGAGTGCTGGGCTGAAAACAACAGAATGAAATTTAATAGGGATAAATGCCAAGTTCTACATTTAGGAAATAGAAACCAAAGGCACAGTTACAAGATGGGGGATACTTGGCTCAGCAATACTACAAACGAGAAGGATCTTGGAATTGTTGTAGATTGCAAGCTGAATATGAGCCAACAGTGCGATATGGCTGTAAGAAAGGCAAATGCTATTTTGGGCTGCATTAATAGAAGTATAGCTTCCAAATCATGTGAGGTACTGGTTCCTCTCTATTCGGCCCTGGTTAGGCCTCATCTAGAGTATTGCGTCCAGTTCTGGGCATCACAATTCAAGAAGGACGCAGACAAGCTGGAGCGTGTTCAGAGGAGGGCAACAAGGATAATCAGGGGTCTGGAAACAAAGCCCTATGAAGAGAGACTGAAAGAACTGGGCATGTTTAGCCTGGAGAAGAGAAGATTGAGGGGAGACATGATAGCACTCTTCAAATACTTAAAAGATTGTCACACAGAGGAGGGCCAGGATCTCTTCTCTATCCTACCGGAGTGCAGGACACGGAATAATGGACTCAAGTTAAGGGAAGCCGGATTCCGGCTGGACATCAGGAAAAACTTTGTGACTGTTAGAGCAGTGCGACAATGGAATCAGTTACCTAGGGAGGTTGTGGGCTCTCCCACACTAGAGGCCTTCAAGAGGCAGCTGGACAAGCATCTGTTGGGGATGCTTTAGGGTGGATTCCTGCATTGAGCAGGGGTTTGGACTCGATGGCCTTGTAAACCCCTTCCAACTCTGCTATTCTATGATTCTATGACAATGATGACAGGAAAGGGAACCTCCATAAGAATGCATGGCACAAGATCTGCAGGGACATGTACCTCCCAGACATCGTATGAGACACATTATGCACTTAAGCACCTAGAAAAACTACATTACATGCCAAGGGGGGTAGAAGCTTTGCAGGGAGACCTTTCTGTTACTATAGTCAGTACCAGGTTAGTTTTATGTTGTTTTTGTTATTGTTTAGGGGAAGGGAAGGGAAATTTAGGGGAAGGGAAATTTGTACCTGAGGTTGCAGGGAATGATGGAATCAGAGTGAATGTTTTGCCTTGGTTGTTATTAATCTGGGGGCAAGTGGGGATGCACTCTCTTACAATCACCATTATGAGTGATCCCTCCTCCATTCCAAATGTTTGTGCCATCTCTGATCATAACAGCAGGGAATTGAACCTGGGTTCTCACACCCAACACGAAGGCTATTGTTACTTTGCCATTCTAGCTGTCCCATTTGGATCAATAACATGCCTTCAACAATCTGTAAAATGAAAAAAAAATGCATGAAACATGTAAGGAATACACAATGATCACGAGCCTGTTCCAATGATACCTGCCCTCTAGTCTTACGTTAAGTGAACACTTCACCTTTTTCTGCATCCTATTGTTCTGACAGGTGCAAATCCCTTTCTCTTTTTTTGTTTAACAACTCCTTTCTTTCATTCATCGTGTCTATAATTTGTGGTCTTTCCACCTGCAGAAACTTATGCATCAATATCAATAGGATTTGTTATCTGTATGGTTGATATCAAAGATTGCCATCAATAACTAATTACTGTCACCTTGCCATTAGTAAGGGTAAGTGCAAGGAGGTGATTAAGACACTGTGAACTGTATTAGAGTCAATTGATTAATTTGCTTCTGCAACAAATATTCGATGAGCAAGCCAATGCTGTAAGCTCCTAATGCCAATACCAGGTTGACTACCAACCCAATTTTTAAAAGTGTCTCTTACCATTTATATGGTAATTAAATAGTATATTTCATTGGCAAAGAATAGGCAGGCAATAGAAGCAACATGGTTGCCTTCTTCTTTTTCCTTTGAAATAGGGTGTGCACAGTGGGATTTATATAGATACCCTACCTTTGCTGTCTAGCTGTTTGCTCATTCCATACTCCCATATACCTCGTTGATGGGCCAAGCATCTAACTGAAAACCCTCAAGAGCAGTGGAAAATGGCAGTACTCTAGGGCAAGAGTAGTAACCTGGTGTCCTCCATATGTTATGGTCCACAATTCCCATCAGCCCCAGCTAGCATGGCCTCAGGGACTATGGAGGGCACTAGGTTGTCTACCTGCTCAAAGGTACTGAAAGGTGATGGATCAAGCTCAGGGTGGAGGCAGGAGTGGAGAACTCAGCTAAGCATAGAGAATCGACAATAGAGACTCATCTTGCAATAATTGCAGGGGTGGGATATAATGTGGAAAGAGGCTAGCGAATAACAGAAATGTAGCATGAGAAAGGAGTATAGGTTTTTGGGGTGGGGTGGGGTGTCATTCAGTTTTCATTCTGATAAGAATTTACTAAATTCTTGCCAAAGGTCATCCTCCTGGATGACTTAAGTAGGTAATTAAGGCAGCATTTCTGTCCACTCCTAATCTCTATTTCTAGAAAACTATAAGCTCTTAGGAATAGGGCCAATTGTCTCTCTCCCATTTTTTTTTCTTGTTCCCCTGAATACCCACAGCATTCCATAGGTCAAGGAAGTCACTAGGCGCAGGCTGTTGTCAGTTGGTGCTATTAATTTGCAAGCAAATGCCTGGTGAGTCTTCCTGTAGGGATACCTTATTATTGAATCATCCTGCTTCCCTCCCAAGGCTAAAGTAATAAGACTACCCAAGTTCAGTATGAGAGGGGGGGGAAATGATGATAACAAGAAAGAACTTTTTTTCTTCCTTTCTTTTCTTGATCAAGATCTATCAAGGATCAGCTCCCCAAACCTGAGAAATGTTAAACTAATTCAGAACAGTTTTGCCTGGCCTAAGTTACCTCTCAGTCCTCCTCAGTAACCCATTGGGCATTGACCCTTTGTCAGTGGTTAGAAGCAAGAGTAAGCAAGGTCTCAATATAATTGAAAAGAGACCTATGAAAAAAAGATGTACAGTCTGTAAATCTGCTAGCCTACATTTGTTGCTCAGCAAAGTTAACCTCAGCTGAGTACTTTGGTTTTCGGGGTAAATAGATAAGCCAAAAGTGACACTTTGCTGGAATACGTTCAATAGCCCCAGAAGAAAAATGCTTACTTTTTAGAAAATCAATTCCAGTATGTTGGTCTCCTCCGATCTAACTAGCACACAGCACTATTTACTAAACTTCACAACAGTCATAACAGATAGAGTTATATAGCAGATGTCCTGAGGATAAATGGCTTCAATTACTTTATTCTGCAGAACAATGAGAGTCATGCTGATGATGTTGGTGCAATGAGAACAATAGCATTATTTCCACTCTTTAGACAGGATCAGCTGTATTGAGGAAGCCTTTACACATTCAGCGCTTGTTATAAATTGTGCAAATGTGAGCCATGGAATAGGGGTTTTCCTAATACAACACTAAGCCATTTTATTGTATCTAAAATTGCAAAAAAATGTAGCTAAAGATAGAACACATCCCTGAAACAATTCTGAACTGTGGTAAATTTGTGCTAAATGCAATGTATATTTCTGAATATCAGATATATGCTGACTTAATATGGCTGTAACCACAGGGCAATTTTAAAGAGGCTTTCATGTATTTCTGCTACATACCTGCACCCATAACTCAAGTCCACGATCTTTGATTTGTCCCCATCAAGCTAGACATCATTGATGGGAACAGCAATTCATAGATGTAGAGAATTGGCAGTGCCCAAAAGTTTTCAACCTGCCATAATGCAGAACCCTCCCTCTATGGTCTTCCAGAAGAGCAACCTAGTCAGAAGAAAGTGCTATAAGCTGAGAGCAGACACACTATGGAAAGATGTCTTCAGGGAAATAACTTCGAAAGGATCACGAAATGATTGAGGTGGCCAAGTTTTCAGATGATAATAAATAAACCAAACATGGATTTCAAAAAGCTCCAAAAAGATTTCTCCAAATCAGATAAATGAGCAACAAAATGGAAAATCCAATTTAAGATGCACATTGGAACATAAAATGTTAACCGTATATATACTGATGGGGTCTGGGCTAGTAGTGACCAACTGAGAAAAATAGAAACTTTATGGAAATCATTCTAACATGATCTGCAGTGAGCCAATTAATGGTATGGGAATGAGATGAGGAAGCGATCTCCTTGCTACCTCTGGCCACCTTCAGGTTGAGGGAGTTCCCCCTGACTCACAAACCTCTGCAGCCACTTTTGCAATGTTGTGTCGAGTCAATGCTATACACATCCATCTGTACAGGTCCTGGCCTCATCTCCTTCAGGGGGTGGGCACAACTATGCCTCTTGCCCAACTCACCAGGGAACAGGCTTGTGGGTTCAGAAGCCTCTAATGAAAATATAGAGCCAGTTTGAATCCATCATAAGGATCAGTAGAAAAGAGTTTCAAAATGAAACTGCCTGTTCTGCTACTCAAAGCCTACAAATTCCTAGATAGGAAAATGTGAGGCAGCAGTAGAAGATGTTCCAAGTCTCCATTTCCACATGGGACTAAATATCCCAGCATATCCAGTGGGAAAATGCTGCTGTTCATATTAATTCCCACTGGAGAGGGCGACATATTTCCCAGGCAACCATTGATGTGTATATCATCATTTTCCCATTGGGGATTCTTGAATGTGTCAACAATGGGCATGTCTACATGGGACTTTTATCCCAGGGTTGTCCCTACATCATTCTTTTGCCTCCACATGACACACAGGAGATCCCAGGGACAACCCCTCCATTTTCCCAGGATAACTGGTTCGCCAGTTATCCCAATTTTTCCCACAGTCCCAGGACCATCCCAAGACACAGGAGGTGTGGGCATCTGTCCTGCCTGGTGCCTGCTTACTCACGAGAAAGTGCAGCACCAGAAATAAGATGGATCAGCATGGCACAGCTCCATACCCATCAAGGAAGGGGGTGGCAGCAATTTTGCCACCCCTAGGATGGCAGGGAGGGGAGTTAGGGGCCAATTTCGGAGGAATGCTTTTCTTTCCTTACTTTTCATTGGAGTGGGGCCTCGCTCTTGTGTGACCGACCCCACTGCTTCCAAAATAAAAATAAAAATGGTGGCCATGACATCCTGCTTCCTCCCCAGATGTTGGGGTCGCATGAGAATCCAGAGGGAGGATCTCGTGATCAGCATATTGTGAGATCCTCCCCCCGCTCCCTGTCTCTTTCCCATACAGGAATGGATGATCAGAGCATTCTCCACCTCTGCCACTACCACCTCTGTCACTGCCACCCATGTTTCTCCTAGATCAGGTAACGTTTGTGGGGCTGGGGTAAATAAGGGGAGGGAGATATTGGAGGTGGAAACATGCACTTAATGTTCAGAGTAAATAGAGTCTTCCGCACCATGATGCTATTCATGAGGAATCAGAGGCATTCACTTTTTTCAGTGACATGCCTACATGCTCAACAAAAAGTTAAGGATATATATATATATATATATATATATATATATATATATATTTCTTCGATTCTAAGATGCCATCGATTCTAAGACGCACCCCATTTTTAGAGATGTTTATTTGGGGGAAAAAGATGCACACTACCAGTACCACCAACAGAAAACCCTAGTTGTCACTGAGCAAGCTCCACTTTAAGGACTACGGCATAGCCTGGGTGTGAGGAAGTGATTGCAGGCAGAGCAATGGGAGAGACTGCCCAATTCTTATTGGGCAGCTGGATTTTGGCGCCACTGGGCTGGGAGGGGCTTAGGAGTAAGCAAAAAACAGGCGCTTACCCTCCCAGCTCCTCCTCCCGGCTCGCGGCTGCTGCAGGAACTTCCTCTTTTGGCTGCCTGCCTGCACGTGGAGGAGAGAGACGAATGGAGCTGGAGCTGCCGCGTGAGAGCAGCTTCGGTGGAGCAGCACAGGTTTTTCCGCGGGCGTGAGGGGTTCCAGGCGGGATGCTAATTTTACAATTCCCACAATTGTGTGGTATAGGGTGTCACTCCATTTTGAAAATATGTTGGGCTTCAGCCTTTCCAAACCATGACCTAGGCGGTTTGGAAATGCTGAAGCCCAACATATTTTCAAAGAGAAGTGACACCCTATACCACACAATTGTGGGAATTGTAAAGTTAGCCCCAGTAAATTGTGGGAATTGTAAAGTTAGCCCCAGTAAATCTTCAGGGAGTACACAGCAGTCCGTATTGGCCACTAACGAAGACCCTTTGTTGAAACACGTTTGGCCTCTTTCTACGTGGTTTTAGCTACACATTGGTCTGTGCAATATGTTATTGCACTTTTAATGCAATATCATTGTTAATCTTTATTTTATATTTTTGTATATTAAACATTACGGTTTCATTGTATCTATATCCTTGAGCATTGTATTCTTGTTTGTTAAGGATTTCACCTTTCCTTGCTCTTGGCACATGCCTACATGCAACATACTAGTTTAAAACAGTTATTTTTGGAGTGGATAATGCAGAAACTCACCTTTGAATCCCTTCCTGTATTTTCAACCTAACCTAGGGATATGGGAATCAGCAAAATTCTGGCTTGGTGAAGTTCTCCAAATTCCATCTCAAAGCATGTTCTTTGTTTTTGTTGTGTTCTTTTTGCATGAAGATCAATCATATCTTTGTGCATGTTTTTTCTCCTAAATGTAGGTCTCAATTGTGCACATATTTGAAATGCATGTCTTCTTCTTCTGATTTGTGCACATTTTTCAAAAATGTGTTTTTTCATGCACTTATTTCAAATATACGCATGCTGTCGAATGCATTTGGGTGTATGTGTCTGCGAATCACATTGCAAGCTGAGGAATGAACGGATGTTGACCGCAGATTGTGTTCGAGTCCATGTTCAGTCCAGAACATGTAAACTGGAAAAAAATCCTGATCAAAAACAAACTGAAATGAATTGCTCATACATCCCTAACCTTTCTTTTAGGTTCAAGCAAGTCACAGATGTTCTCAATTTCAAAAGCAGTGCCATTCCTTGTTTGATATTACCCAGGCTAGACCTCTTACCCCCTCCCTTTTCTTAACCCTGAAGTACTTTTTAAGGAAATGATATTCCTTCTGCAGTGTATTCTCAACTCTGAGGAGAGGTATTCCTGTTCAGGGTTCCAGCCAGCCAACCACACCTTTTTCCAGAACACTATAAACTATACGTTTAATACAAATAGTGCATTTTCCTTTCATAGTTTTCATTTCTTTCTTTTCCGTTATTAAAATAATTTCAAATGACACTCAACGTTCAGGGGTTTGTTGTTGTTGTTTGTTGTTGTTGTTGTTGTTTTGACTTGTTAGGGTATTGTAAAACCATGATTATTTCTTTAATTCCGCAAACCTGGGGTTTCCCCTGAGGATGCTAATACCTGCCTCTTGCTTCTCAGCAGCTTTGTTTTGGCTGTTAGCATTCACCACCTGAGTTTGCTGTTAGAAAGAATGATAACAGAATCTGGATCTTTAATATTGTAGATGCAAGGCTCAGTTCTTACTGCCTGTGTAGGGGAATAGATGGTTAAATTACACTGCTCCTTAACCAACTTTTCCCCAGTGGTATAAATGTTTCTGGTGAATGGCTCATTAAACCTAATTGTAAATATACTTTAAATTTAAAAGTTGACTTACTTATCGCTTGGCTCCAGTGCCCTTGGGAGACACAGGTACATATTGTTGGATGGAAACCTGACTCTGTTGGGCAGCCTGGTTCTGTGAGGTTTTAGGCAGCAAGGATAGCAATCCAGGGGGTTGTCAATGCTCTCCTCAAATTTTTTTAGTCTTCTGATTATTTTTATAAACATGGGGAAATACGGTGACTTCCACCACAACCCCAAGTTGGTAAATTCAAGCTGATAAAATTGGTAGAAGAAATGTCTTTCAGCTTTCCCTGTCCCTGGGATTAGAATTCTGCCTTTCAGAATGGCCCAAATTTAACACTTTCATACAATCATATAGGTATGGAAGTTGGGAGTGGGCTGAGTCATTATTCTCAGAATACCTCTTAATTAATCACAACGTGGTACTTTCTTGCATTTTAACCATCTTTCTTTACAAAGGTCCTCCAACATGTTCCACATCATTAACCTTAATGGGTAAGACATTAACCTCCAGTGACAAAAACATACGCTGGAATCTGAGACTGAAAATAAAGATGTTTTAAATTAATAAATGCATGCAATAAAGTTCAGCATTTAGCTGACAAGCAGTAACATGGAATTATGGGATTTTGTAGCAACACCTGAAACACCGAATTAAATAGACGTTGGCATGCACTACAATTGTGTAAAGTTAACAACTTTATCAGTTTTCTTTGAGATGAATGATTTCCATTCATTTAAGGCTGGATTAAACACAGGTTACGGTGGCTACAATGTATAGCATCAGGGCAAGTGTCTCAAAGTCTGTAGTGGCATTTTTATCAATAAAATTCCAGGGTGGGGGGACTTTCTTACAGCAAGTGAATACCTGCCCCAGGATGTATTTTCTTTGCTCGTTGCTGCCATACTTACAAGAGAGAAGAAACAACAGTGGCATCGTATTGCACATGTCCTTTTTAAAAACATAGTGATAAAAACATCTCCTACCGAAGTAATAAAAAATAGGGCCTCATATAAATTAAGACAAATGAAGGACAAAGACAGATCTCATTGTTCAATATTTTGAGCCTAGCTGTAGTATTGACAATTTTATGAGTTTGTTGATTGATGGCTACATATCACATCAGAAATATTGGAAGAGTGGAGTCTAGGGAATAAACATTTTGACACATCCAACAGTGAGAGCTTTAATCAAAGTATCTGTTCATATGGCAGGTTATTTGAGTTGTATAAAACAAATAGACTCTCTGACACTTAACATTCGTTCTTGATTTAATTTTGGAGCATAACGTTCAACAAGAGTTGTAAAATTGTCATTGGGCCATGTCTTTGTTTTTTTAAAAATGAGTTCAGATATGTCAGCCAAGCAATAAATTGTTTTGACTTATTCACATAAAGGGGATTAATAATAATAATAATTAAAAAATCGGTTGAGAAAATTTGAACAGTCATTCCAATGAACATTTATATTCTGTCATCCTTGATTAAACTGACTACTAGTTCCTTACCTAATAGTAATGCAACTCTCCATCTGGGCCAAAATTGAAAAACACTGTTCTCTTGCTCAGATCCTTTGATTATACTGGTATTACTCCAGAGCCAGCCATTTCAGGATTGCAGTGCTAAAACCAACTCTAAGCATGTAATGCCTCTGAGCCAACATCTGCACATGTTCAAAGATAAATATAGAATTACAACAACTCACACTTAAAATAAGCTTAATGTTCAATAAATGCATGCAACTGAAACTGACAAATCTGAAATGTATTTGAGTTAAACAGTTTAAAACTGTCAGAAAAATTGTTGGAAATCCCAGATATAAATATTTACTCAAACTATATTGTTAGATTAAATTCCAGGGAAAATGTGCCTCCATATAATGTCTAAAAGTTGTTTCGTCATACATTTCACCTTAGAATATAAATAAAATGGGTGTATGACACCTGCCTACTGTTAGCTAGGTTCTATCCAAGCTCAGTTACTGTCATAAGCTATATGTTTGGTTGTCTTAAAAGAAAAAAAGTCTAGAAAATTCAATGGGTGCAGATTGCAATGGCTGGATTGTTAACCACTGGGACCATATCACCCCAGTGTTAGAAGATCTCCACTGGCTTCTGATTTGTTTCCAAGCAGAATTCAAAGTGCTGGTCTTGAACTTTAATGTCCTAAATGCTTCATTCTAGATCAGTTGGCTTGTCTATGTATTTTCTACTCCAAATGGCTGAAGTTCTCCAGAGTTTCAGGGAGATGTTTCCCATTGTCACTGGCGGCCCAGGTGGACTCTATGACTCGGAGTACTTGGGGCCAGCTTCAGCTGATCCACCAGCTGTGGCATTTCCTGGACAGGGATAACCTAGCTACAGTAATACATGCACTGGTAACTTCCCAATTAGACTACTGCAATGCACTCTATGTGGGGCTGCCCTTGGAGACGATTCAGAGGTTGCAGCTAGTGCAAAATGCAGCAGCTAGACTGCTGGCCAGTATATCCCACAAAGACCATATAACATCAGTCTTAAAGGAATTGCACTCGTCAGGCTCTTCTCCATGTGTCTTGCTTTCAGAAGTAAGGCTAGGAATGGGTGAGAATTTCAGTCCATTGAAGGTTATTTTTAAAATATATTTAACTAGCACACACCACTATGGAATGAGCTTGATCTAAAAAAACTGACAATCTTGACAAGACTGAGATTGACAGATCCACCTATTACTAAGAAAGGCAGGTAGCTACCAGGCAAGGTCAATTTTGTACTTGCAGCCAAATTCCAGAAATCCTTCCTGAGACGTATTTGCTTGCATCCATCACTGCTAACATTTCAAGACTGAGCAATGTCTCACAGGTCCTCAATACTATGTATTTGCTAGTTTTAAATGCTTGTTTTTTTAAAAAAAATGTTCCTTGTTTGCTGTTCTGTCTTGGGTAGTTTTAATTTGTCTTTTTTGTTTGATATGTTTTTTATTATGTATTTGTTTTGTAAACTACCGTAAGGGCATATGTCAAAAGATGGGCAATAATCATCATCATAATAAATAAATAAATGTGCTGCTTTTCATTGCATGGATTCCAGAGACATTTGACTAGAAGGAAACATTTGTCTATTTTTACTGAATGCAGTTCATTTGTGTACACCTGTAATGCAATCTGAGAGAGACCAGGTTTGTGTCTATTCTTGTCCACATAACCTTTTGAAATTAAAACCCAATTTGCTCTCCAAACATTTAGGGTTTAACCATAATTAAGACTAATTATTTCATGTAGTTTTGATATACATTTCAGGTTCCATCTTGAAATTCTGGGTAATATACAGAGGAAAAGTTTTCAAGGTGTTTTTCATTCCCCCCACCCCACCCTTTTTCAATTCCATGCATCTTCAGACCAGTGACTCAGAACAGCAAACAAACTGAAAAGGAGCAAGACTGACAGGACTGCCATTTTACTGTCATAAATTTGATCCCCTTAGGCACTTTATGCTGAGAAGACAATAAGTTAAATTCTGATCTCCTCAGCTGCTCTGGCATAAAGTTGGTGTACCATGGCAGAGTGGATAGATTTTAAATCCTAAGCAAAAATGTATTCATTAACATTTCTACACTTTCCTGATTGCATATACATATATCTCATGTGTATATGTTAAGGCCTGACAGTTTTTCCAATGTGGATGCTGCAGTAGACAAGGGTCAGTCAACAGTTTTGAATCCAAACTTTAGGTGAAAGAGAATTCAATTCTGTGAGAGATAATGAGCTCCATCAGACAAGTGTTTTATTGCACACTCGTTACTGGGCACTCATGGATTCTCGCAGGTCCCTCTCACAATGTCGTCCACCTCCTGCATGCCTTCTGCCCCTTCTAGCTTTCTTTGTGAGACAAAAACACCCCAGTAAGTCTGACTTATTTTTAAAGATGGAAGTTGCCACTATCTCCCGCTGTGTGCAGGAGAAGCAGCGGGATCAAAACGGCCCACTGAATGGACACATGCAAGTTGTTTACTACCTTTTTCAAAAGAGGAAGTAATGAGGGATAAATGTGTGGGTGGAGAAGAGACAGTATAAGCAAACATGATTTCCCCCTGTGTGATGATGCTCAATTTCAGGTGCCAGTTATAAAGAAATAATTTGAGAGAATATAATTATCTCATCATCATACTGTATTATTGGATCTCAGTCAAGAAAGATAGATTTAGGTAGTAATCCTATGCACAATCTTGGAGTAAGTCCCATTGAACTCAATGGCCAGTATTCAACCGTGATCTTTTACAAACTGAAATACACTGGCAGAGCTCTGCTAAATCAATCAATTTCAGAACAACAACAACAACAACAACAACAACAACAACAATAATAATAATAATAATAAATTTATTTGTTACCCGCCTATCCCTCTGGACTGAGTCAAGGAACAACATCAAATATAAAAATAAAATAAAATATATAAAAGTGATTAAAAACATATAAAACTAATACATTATTAAAATAACAGCCAGACATTTTAAAATTAGACTGGGTAGGCCTGCCAGAAGAGATCAGTCTTTACAGCTTTTTTAAATTCAGAAAGACTGTGAAGTTGGTGAATCTCTGCAGGCAGGCCATTCCACAGTCTGGGAGCAGCAGAAGAGAAGGTCCTTGTGCATTATACCTGCACAAATGGTATTTTTGTGAACCGCCCGGAGAGCTTTGGCTATTGGGCAGTATAAAAATGTAATAAATAAAAATAAATAAATAAATAAATAAACCAGTTACACAACAGATTGTGCAAGCGTAATGTGTCACCTGTTGCACAATGGGTTGTACATCACACTTCCATGATGGGATGCACGAATGAATTAAACACGTGTAACTTTAGTTATATTTCCTTCCTGCAATAGTTCAAAACCTAGTTTTCACTTGCGTTATACCATTTGCACTAATGGAATGACACAATTGTATATTGTCCAATGTGTCCTATCGCTGAATAGAATTGCACTGCAGTTGGGGTAAAAACAAAGAAATCAAATATTTTTGACTTAACATATCAGTGTATCTGTCTTGACTACCTCCTAAATATGAAAGCAAAAGAACTCTCATTTCATATGTTCTTTCCTGCTTGAAAAGCTGAGAAGGCTGCAAACTGCTGGAGAGGTCATTGTACACTCTGTCTCACATACTCAGAGTTGGGCGGCACCAAGTGGGGGGGGCATGGGGTGGTTCCCCCAAGCACACAAGTGTAGCTCAAATAGGCCTTAGATATCCCAAGCTCTGGTGTCTGTGTCATTATTTATGAGCTTCCTTCTCTATCCACAAATACAACACACACACACACACACACACACACACACCCTTTGGCTGCATCACAACTAAGAACCCTGCATTCCTCCATGGGAGCTTCACATCTTAATTTTACCCCAAAAAAGTTATCCGCTAATCTTTCCCGCAATGCAATCCTATTAGAAAAATATCCAAAATGGCAGGTGGAGCGCTTTGCAAAAAGAGGATCAATTCGCTTGTGGCTGCTTCTCTTCACCATGCTTCTCTAGCCCCCTCGATCTGCTTCTCCTCCGACTGTAACAGAGGCGAAGCACCCTGATCTGCTTCTGCTTCTCCGAACCGAAGAGAAGCGGATCACAGCCCTAAATTTTACCTCTCTCTTTTTTAAAAGTATTTAATTTTATATAAAATTCAGTAAGAACAGTCAGTGTGTGGGGGTGGGTGGGGGGGGAAACAAAAGAAATGTTTGCACAGTACTAGAATGAACAGATTCTTTTAAAAGCAACTGATAATGAAAAGCTTTTTAGGTACAGAAAACTTCATGTTTGAGTCAATATTTTGGATTCAAGTTCCTATTGCCAGAGATCCACAGTCATAATTATCTGACAGATGAAATGTGAAATGTGTTTGTCTTCTTCTATGTCCTAAAGTTCATTGTTTAAATTAAAATGCACCTTAACATCCCAGAAGTAAGGAGGGATGTTGCAGCCACCATTTTTTTCTTTCAAAGGAGACAGAGCACTCCAGTGCAATGTTAAAAAAAAAAAAAAAACCATGGCGCAACTCCCCATCATCCATGGGATGGCAAAATTGCTGCCCCCCACCCCTGAAGGGCATGGAGCCCCTTTGAACAGCTCTACGCTTGGCCCTGCTACTTGCGGGGAGAAAGGGAGAAGGTGGATGGGCACCCACACTAGCCATGGTCCTTGGGATGGTTCTGGGACTGCAGTGAAAATTGGGATAGTAGTTATCCTGGGAAGCACTTATCCTGGAAAAATGGAGGGTTCATCCCTGCCTGCCCCCGGGGATCCCCTGTGCATCATTTAGAAGTGCAGGGATGACTCAGGAACGACCCCAGGAAAAAACGGCTGGTGTAGACATGCCCTCAGTATCAATATTAGTAGGATCAATAGCAAACAAGACAATCCCTACCCACATACAATCTAAAAGCCATGACACAAAAGGAGAAAGAGATGAGGAGGGAAGAGGAAAACAAGCAAACACCGTCGCTGATTCATAGATTTGTGAAGGTCTTATTCTGACAAGCTTGAATGGAAACAGTTCAGGGATAGGAGAAACCAAAAGGATATCTCTCTTATAGAAAATATTCCATGGGTTCTGTTGTCCCATCTGCTGCACACAGATGGAATGGCTGCTGGTAGATGACAGTTGATGGTGAGCAGCTGGTTTCCCAGCAGAGCCAATGGAGCACTGCAGCGATAACATAACAAGTGCCTTTCTAGTCTAGACCAAAAGTCTATCTGGTCCAACGTTCTGTATCCATCAGTGGCAAATTAGATAATTCTGGGAAACTCATAACCAGGACACCAGGGAAATAACCATGCCGATTAATCAGAAATGAGGGTAAAGTACACGAGTGCTCAGAAGCCATGTTGCTAAGTGCAGTGGCTCTTGTTATATTATAATATAGACCTCAGTCCATGATATACATGCATACAAGCAAGCTTTTTCCTGACCTTTCCAACCATCACCATCACTATTGCATTGCAGATGTGGCTTTCCCCCATCTCCCCCTTTGAACAAAAGAGTTTAACAACTGCTTTCAAAGAAGAACAAGAGAGGAAGAAGGGCTGTAATTCTGAAACTCTTTGTGGCAGCATCTTTTCCTTTTGTGGTTTGCCTTTTAGAGCTCCATCAGACAAGTGTTTTATTGCACGCTCATTGCTGGGCACTCATGGATTTTCACAGGTCCCTCTCATGATGTTGTCTGCCTCCCATGCACCTCCCACCCCTTCTGGCCTTCCTTGCACAATGCAAAAGCCTTCAGAAAGTCCAATATATTTTTAAACATGGAAGCTGCTGTGAACCGCCCAGAGAGCTCCGGCTATTGGGGGGTATAGAAATGTAATAAATAAATAAATAAATAAATAAATAAATAAATAAATAAATAAAAAATCTCCTGCTGTGCGCAGGAGAAGCAGCGGGATCAAAACACCCTACTGAATGGGCCTCGTGCACGTTGCTTACTTCCTATTTCAAAAGAGGAAGTAACGAGCAACAAAAACAGGGGTGGAGAAGTGACGGTAGGGAAGCGTGATTTCCCTCATCTGATAGCAAGCCTGGGGGCATCAGGGGCCGTCTTATCATAGATCTTTCTAAGTTGCTCTGGAAACCATGTTTGGTGGAAGAGTAGGGTGAAAATAATGGTGATGGTGATGATAATAGATCTTCCTACATTAGTTTGTTCATTGGGGCAGGACAGTCTTGGCGGCGTGGGTGAATAAACCTCATAAATCCACCCTCAGAAACTTGATCCACTTTGTGTACCTGCACAGTTTAAAAGTGTAGGCATAGTTCAAAAGTGTAGGTTGAGTTTAAAATAAAACTTAGAAAACCCAACAACCTTGCATGAGTCAAACATGGAATATTCGCCCACTAATGGTAGATATCATGCCGTGACTGTTCTTTGCTCCCCAAATACCTTTCTGCCAGCACAGAAGCAGATCTCAGCATACATATAATTAATTGGCCAGGTGTAGTGCTCCGTTGTGATAAACAACCCTCACCTTTGGTTGACCCCATGGCTTTCTAGCCAATTGAAAGACCAGCGCTCCACGTAGACGGTATTATGCATTACATTGTGATTAACTCTTTCGGAGAACAATGTATGGCACCACAGCACCTGAATGAAAAGGATAAAGCAAAATGTGTAGCCCCTTGCAGTTGATGTTAAGAAAACGCCTTCCTAACCAGTAGACGCTTTAGAGCAGGGACCTGACACTTGACCCGCACAATCAATTATCTGGAATAACTTGAGACAGGCAACTTGGAGAGGTGGGCAAAAGTTATTTTCAGAATAAGGTAGAAATTGGTTTAGGGAGTTTGAAGCAAGAATCTGTACGCAGAGTTAAAACGGTATGTGTTTTAAATTGAGTGGTATTTCACCTGTGTTAGATAGGGAAATGAACAGCAAAAAGGAAATATCTTCTTTTGTGCCATTATTATATATTTTGTTACTGAATCATAATTGCATGTCAATCATATTTGTCAATATCAGCATTGTGATGTAGTGGCAAGGTTAAATATGGACTTGTGAGACTTGGGTGTGGGGAACGTTGATGTATCAAAACTCCTGTACTTGCAAACATTTTATGGACTGGACAAGCAACTTTAAAATGACATTTTATATTCAGGGTCCAAGCATTAACTTTAATAGAATGTTTTCTGAATAAGAGTATTCTGAGATACAATTGATTTTTTTTGGTGTGTTTTTTAATCCAAAACAGTAACAAAAGAGAAATTTGGTGTTTCGTTTTTTAAAAAACGCCATTACATTATTTTCTGTCTTTAAATCTTCAATGTATTGCAGGCATATTAGTTAAGCAATTTTAATAAGGAAACATGAACAACGATTAAAAACAAAACTTATAAAGCCTCCTGTGGTTAACATTTGAATTATGAATTATGTTCATGCAGAGATTTTGAGGACCACCACTATTATTTTTTTCTCCTCAGTATGGTACCACTATTATACATTGTTGGCAGGGTTCAGCTGTTCAGCATTAGTCATTTTTGGTAGTGTACTGACTAATGATTTAAATACATCCTAAAGGACAAAATGCCACTCTGCCAGGAATGTAAAGTGGTGCGCGCACACACATATTGTCAATGGAAAAAATAATATTAATATGGAGAGCAGTGTTGCTGATAAAATAGCAAGGCAGAGTATGGTAATGTAGTTAGAATCTGTTTGAGTATCTTGGTGTGCATGGCCGGAGTACTCAATGAATGTTGTGATAACATTTCAGGGACTAGAAAAAACTCCTTATCATTAGAGCTGAAATGAAATGTTGCAATAATTCTAAATCCGTTGGTGTTGTTGTTTTAAAAATATTACTTTAAAAGGGGTTTTATTGTGAGGCTTTAAATGTGGAAAGCAACGCAAAGGTGACAAATCTGAGTTGCTTCCTCAGGCTAAATTTGAAAGGTGAGATGTTGGAGCTTCAGCTGGTACACCTGATGTCTTTGAAGTTGAGTGTCTCAGGAGTACTAGCAAAACAATTATGTATTTATTTGAGAAATTTCAGAGAAATATTACCCACTCTTCAGCTGAAGCTCTCAAAGTGGCTTACACGAAGTTTACGGCAACACACACATAGGGATTTGAGACAGACTAAAATGAGTCCAGATTTCTAAGAGTCCAACCTACAGAATTCCTGAAATTTACATAAATTCATTCACAGGACGATACACATGTTTCTGCTGATACATATGCCATGCTGGAAAATATATGCAGGGAAAAGTTGAATGGGATGGGGGACAATAGACTAATTTTTTCGTACTAACATATATTATGTAAATTGTCACAAATTTTCTAATAATTTGCATATTTTTCTGCATCACAGAGAAAAAAAATCAAATCCACCTGTGAATGGACACCAGAACAAATGACACCATGGAACACACACAGTCTCCAGATGGCTGAAATGCAACCTTTAGCTTTTTATTAGGAATGCGAACACTCTTGCAAATAGGTGTTACCATTTCAACACTAGCATGAAGTAGGAACCTCATCAAAGAAAGGAAAGATATATCCGGCCTCTTCTTGATTACTTTCCTTATTCACTGATTTTTGCTATGTTAACCTGTCCCAAAACTGATCACCTCATTCACTTGCTAGAGCATGGAGGCCATTATCCTGGTGTTCCGGTGAATGATGTCACTGTTCCTTCTCTGAAAAAAGTGTGTGAGGGTTGTGTGTGTGTGTGTGTGTGTGTGTATGTATGTGTGTTACCCTGCATTATCCCTCCACTATACCACTACATGCATACATATATACTAGTATTCAAACAGCTCTCCCTGAAAATCTCGGGTTGAAACTTGGAGGAGTTGGACGGGGTTGTGTGTGGCTTTGGGTTTTTTTGGTATAAAATTGAACTCTTGTTCCAGCTGGACCCCCAACTAACTTTAAAAAAATCGAGAACAAAACATCTAAAACTCAGTAACTGCCTATAGTTTTGTACTCACATTGAGGGATTTGCAGGATTTGCCTTCCTGTATTAGCAATTCACCTTAAAGGAGAAGTGATTCAAGACTTTTAAAGGTTAGTTTTATGAATATTCCATTTCACCATTATCCTTGGGAGCTGAGCACGTTAGAAGATAATGAAGATAATACATAGTTGGAACATGAAGCACGGAATTCTAATAGAGAGTGTTATAAAAGAGAGCTTCATTAACGAAGCAAGAGACAAAAAAAAAGGTTTCAAAGTGCAGCTGCATGAATAGGGAAAGGTAGCTAAGCTATACCGTGGCTTATTATAAAGAAGGCATTGTTTGTTACAGTAATCATAGATAAATATTGGGGGAAAGGTCTTGACAATTTTGTCTGAAAAATTCATTGTAGAGAAGTGAGTCACTCTAGAAATGTGACTCAGTCTTCTTGGAATCAGTTCTAATGCTGGCATTTCATTTCCCAGAGTATGATTATCAGGTAATAGTGCTTTGTGGTATTTATCATGCAAATAAGCACCACTTCTTCAGAACTTTCTTTTGCTATTGGGCCGCAAAAGCTTTAAAATGTACACTGGGATTATTATTTTTTTGTTATTATTATTTCTTTTCCCCAATCAACTCAGTGAATTATTTCAGTCTGCAAAGCACAGAGTGCTTTGAATGAATTTTGGTGAAGGATGTAGGAGGGAAAATGAGAGACAACCATCTCAGTACGAAGGGAATACACGAATTCACTTGACCTGGATTAGCTAGCCCTTAGAAACCCTTTAAACACTCTGAAGTATGCACAGTAAAGATGAATACTTACCTTACTAGATCCCTGAGTAGATCTCACACCTCTCCCACAACATCCATGGTTTTTTTTATTATTATTAATCACAATGAAATAATTCTGCTGCCAATATCGAAGCCAACTAATGGGGATCAGCTATCTCTTCCAGACATTTTAACCACACAATTAACCACTGCAGCACCATCATCTCTCACCATTGGCTATGCTAGTTAGGGCTTATTGCAGTTGTAGTCCACAAGCACCTTTTCATTATTTTTTTTAAAATTGTGCAAATAGCCATTTGTGCAAAAATGTGGCTGAAAATTTCAAGGTGCACAAATTACACCACTATAGGCTGCAAATTTGCACAAAGAAAAAAATTGGAGAAATCCATCAGCTGGACTCATCAGGCCAACTGGAGGAAGATGGATGGAGTCTGGGAGGCCAAGCCAGCAAAAACCCACCAAGCTCCATCATCCAGATGGATTCCTCATAAGAACATAAGAAGTGCCCTGCTGGATCAGACCAAGGGTCTATCTAGTCCAGCACTCTGTTCATACAGTGGACAACCAGCCATCGGTCAGGGACCAACAAGGCAGGACATGGTGCAACAGCATCCTTCCACCCATGTTCCCCAGCAACTGATGCACACAGGCTTACTGCCTCAAATACTGGAGATAGCACACAACCATCAAGGCTAGTAGCCATTGAGAGCCTTCACCTCCAGGAATTTATCAAACCCCCTTTTAAAGCCATCCAAATTGGCGGCCCTCACCACATCTTGTGGTAGTGAGTTTAATAATTTAACTATGTGCTATGTGAAGAAGTACTTCCTCTTATTTGTCCTGGATCTCCCACCAATTAGCTTCATGGGATGACCCTGGGTTTTGTACCCTTCTATCATGTCTCCGCATAGCCTTCTCCAACATTCTTAGTCAGGAAGCCAGTTTAGAATGAGTGCAATTCTTCCTGCCCTTACACTGAATTGTCTTAATGACATCATTGAACAGCCATACCTTATTGACTACATTGCATTATGGCATCATCATGCTTATTACATGATCCCTTATGTGTGGGTTCACTAAACAAAGGAAAAGAGATAAAGAAAATTGTGGTGAAACAGCAACAAAGGGGAGAAACTACTGCTGTAAATCAGCAAAGATGTAAAGAAAGTACAATGAATAGGGTTGGCTTTTTTTCAGGGAATATGTTTTGCGATCCAAAACTTTTGCTTTAATCTCAAATGGTTTTGTGGGTGGATATTCACTGCAGTCCTGCAGCTAGTGAGTTGTGTTAAGCTCAGAGAGTCAGGAGTTGTTTATGCTTGATTTGTTCCCATTCTGTCAGTACCAGCTCACAGTAGTTTCAGACAACAGCTCATAAGTACAGATTCAATGAGTGCTTGCTATTAGTTAGTGCCATTATGGTGCACTCCTATGCATATTTAGACAGGAAAAAAAGTCCTACAACTCCTTGCATTCCCCAGCCTTCCGTGTAAGACTTTTTCTCTGTCTAAACATTCACAGGATTGGACCTTTAATTAAGAAAACTAAATAGGTATAATTTGCTGTATGTGACGATGCTAGTTAAAAACCATGACAATTCAGGAAAAAAGGGTTTGCAACACTTTTCCTGAATATACAATGTTTTTAAGCTCCATGACACAGCACTTCAACTTTCACTGTTTCCTTTAACTTTCTACAACTCTTCCATGCAATGATTTAATAGCCTGCCATCTCTGTGAATGCCACTGGCTAATCCCTATATGCTGCAGACAATCATGTAAAAATATACAGAGATAATTCTGATCATTCATCTTTTGACAAATAGCAACCAAAAGTGTCGTTAAGATACTAAATATTACTTCTGGTGTAATTTATTGCAATGCACTTGATTTACGGCATAAGGTTTATGAGTAAGGACCTTTTCCAATTCACTATCTTTTCTGCTGAATTCACTCTGAAAGCCAGTACACTGGCTTTCAGAGTGTACTGAATGCAATTGAATTAATCAAACTGGATGAAAGCAAAATCGTTGGGTTCTGCTCATCATGGAGTTTGTCATAAAACATTGGAAGTTAGATATAGCTTTATGAAAAGTAATAATAGCATGGCATTAAGAAAAATGGAAGGGGTATACTAAAATACTGCAGTATTTGTACACTCGGGTAGAGGCCTTCGAATTATTGCTGACCTCTAAGTAACAGAGAAAAGGACTCATCATTCACCCTTGAATAAGGTCCCTGATGTAATTGATGGGACTGCCTGGTATAGCTTCGATCATTAGGATTTCAATGACTAAATTAAAATAAAATGAAGGATGCATGTCATAGCACTAAAGCAGTGAAAATGCATTTCTTCTTGGTGACAGATAAAACAGATCATTTTACAAGGAAGTGTTTTACTGAAACTGTTGCAGCACTGTAGTTCCCAAGGAAAATGAAGAGTAATGTAAAAATTGGACAAGACGAAACTAGCTGTTTCATTCCAGATATTGACTGCACAAGTCACTTTCAATAAATCTACCATTTATTGTACCTAAGGCAGTAGTTTGTTAATGTTATGAAGGCTGTACAAAATGTTCTGTTTGGTTAGATCATTTTAGAGCATCACAAAATAAAAATAAAAAAACCCTCCAAATGCATTTTTGGACTATGTTTTCTGCTTGGTAAAAGAAGAAACATGAATTACTAGTATCTATAGGCTTTCTTTCTTTCTTTCTTTCTTTCTTTCTTTCTTTCTTTCTTTCTTTCTTTCTGTAATTGCGTTGCACAATCCTGATTTAATAATATCAGTGTAACTGAGATGCAAAATGATTTTAGTTAATGTCAAGTATGAATTGCAGATGACATCCATTTCACAACACATAACATAAGATGAATCACAAGTCATGCACATCATAGGCAGGTAGAAAGTACATTAGCCAGAAAATATACAGGCTTGATTGTTGCTGCTGTCTCCGTATGGTTGTCACAAAATTGTTGCTGCTAATGTTGTTTAACATGTTGTTCCAAATGCTAGAGGCCTTTCTCTAAGCTTAGATTCCCTGTGTGTGTAAGAAACAGAGAGGGGGACAACACACAGTTTTTGGATGGTACTTAAATTAGGTTCATGACTCACAGTGGGAGGGTAGGATAAATGTGAATTAGGCCTATATTTTTCATGATAGTTAAAATGTGCTCAACTTAACTAGATTCTATTTCTGAAATGGCAAAACTACATTATAGGACACATCCCACAAATACTCAGACCTTGTGGACCACTAGGGTTGCTTGCTGAGCTCTAGATGGTTTTTACAAGGGATGGCAGAATCAGCAAGGCTCAAGTTTACTGAGTTGCACCTCAAGGCTCAGTCTGTGAGCTTTTTTCTTGTTTTTGTTTGACTCAGAAAAGTGCATTTGGATGTGCATTTTTAAAAGTGTATTATAATGCATTTTTCTTTTCAAAATGTGCATTTCAAACAAATGTAATTTGTGAACACAAACACAAGCTCAGGAATATGTGAGGATTGCCCAAAAAATGTGTTCACATTCATGGGTGGGAACAGGGCAAGTTCCAATGTTTAACAAACTGAAATTAAATTCTCATCCATGCCTAGCTTTTACACGCTCTGCCACTGATTCACGTCTAAGAGTAGGGTAGAAAGCCCTCCCTTTCTGAGTTCTGCTATGTAATTTGGACTTCAGGTTTCAGTTGGTTTCGGTTCCTGTGTTTTTCTTCTTTCATTCTTCCTTCCTTTTTTTTTTAGAAAGACAGCGAGAAAGAGCGAGAGCGAGTCTGCAGGAATGGGGAAGAAGTTCTTCTTTCTTTCTCCTGGATCATGCCCTTGAATGTTTCTCAACTCCTACTCACCAGAATCAGCTAGATTTGGAAAACATTTTAGAATATTTTTAGGATTTTTTAAGGCTGTTTCAATCATGTATGCTATGTTTTTAATCAGTTTTTAATATGTTTATGTTAATTGTTATTCCCCACCTCAATCCAAGTGGAGTGGCGGGTAAGAAATAAATTATTATTATTATTATTATTATTATTATTATTATTATATCTTCGAACTCTGTAACTCAAGCAATTACACTTTTGCATTTATGTTTTGACTTCCAAGTAACCTGATCTCCAAGTGATAAAACTATTTTTATCTATTGCATTAAAACTGGCCAACGCCCAACTAAAAGTTTGGGCGCGAAGCTGGCCGTTGTGTTTGGAGAGGAGCTAAATAAATGCTGCTGTGCCAAGCAACAGGGTCACGTGCAGCTCTGGGGTGGGGCTGCTCTATATAAGCAGCCCACAACAAGCATCGGCCTCTTTCCGGTCGCTGACTGCTGCACGTGGAGCAGTCAGCAGCAAGGCAGAGATGTGGGCAGTGGCGGCGATTTTGGCGGCAGCGATTTCGGTGGCAGCAGCGTTTTCTGCGGCGGTGGAGGCGGCGATCTCAAGCAGCACCTGCGTTGCCCATATTTGGGCCTGGTTTGAGCCTTTGCAGGCCTTCCCCGGGAAAGGAACCCGGGGAGGGGGGGGGTTCCATCACTCGGCTGGGGTGATGGGGGATTTCGGGTGGCAGGGCGGTTACAGGGGGTGTTCTTACAAGGGCTTGTGAGGCATTCAGGACTCCTTTGTAGGGCCTTGGCAGTTGCCCACCCCAATTTGCTCCAGGCCCTGTTGGGCCGTGTCTTCCCAGACCCTTTCTAATTTCAGCCCATTTCAGTCAGGCCTGCACTTCTGGGATGTCTTTCGGCCAATCATTAATTTAACCCCCCATACTTAGATTGCTTGGATAGTAGGACATTGTGTGGGAATTGTTTCTAACAAACCTTGTGGGCCTTGCAGTCAAGCCTTTGTGCCCACTATTGTTTCAATATGCCACCTAAAAAGGGGATTGGGGGCAAGAAAGGGAAGGGCAAGGCCATGCCCACCGTTGCTAAGCGGCCACCTCCTCACCCCCTGTCCTCTTCAGATGAGGAGGAACCTGATATGCTTCAGATGCTTCGGCGCATTGCTGCATTGGAGCAGGACAATGCCAATTTAAGGCAGCAATTGCAGGTAAGGAAATCCAAGGTTAGCAAAACTAGACCTACCAGTACACTAGTTAGAACGCAGTCTTCTCCTTCCAGACAGATTCCAGCTACATCAGAGGAGCACGTGGACGAAAGAGCCCAGCCTGAGCTTGCTGTGGATGCGTACGACAGATCAGCTTCAACGGGTTCTGTCCCTGCAACAACAATGGCATCTATGGCTACTAGTACTCCACACAGTGAGTGTTCTATGCACACCTCACCCATCTCACACTCATGGCCATCATTTGGACCTTGGGGAGTACCCCCTTGGGCCCTGGGACAAATGTGGCCATTTTCTCACCCTATTGAACACGAAGAAGGTGAAGAGTCAAGGATTACACACAAGTCGGCTGTTGATGCATGCACTCAAGTCTGGACTGAAGCAGATAAACCTGCTAGTGCTGAGGCACCTTCTGTTAGTCAGGGCACACAACTTGAGGCAGGAATGTTGCTCAGGTCTCCCACCATGGCAACAGCATCTGCCCAGTCGACCCAGACTGAAACAATTCTGACAACTACAGTTGTCTCTGACCTGTACGCCTCAGCCAAGGGTTCTCCAGTGCCTTATGGGGCTATCTCTACTCCTGTGGGTTACCACTTGCTCCCTACTACATGAATTTTTTTTGGAAAGGGGAGTATGTTAACATGTTCTCTTTATTGTTTTGCCTACACTGTACTGCTTTCGTCGCCAGCTGAAGACCTTTTTATTCTCTCAATATTTTAACACTTAATTTTAACTTAAATTTAAATCTTACTGTTTTAACTCTGTATTTTAATCTCATATCAATTTTGCTGTGTGGTTTTATCATGGTTGTGCTTTTTATACTGTATTTTGTAATTGTGCTTTTAATTGTGTTGGTTGTTTTATTGTGGTTTTAATTTTTGTGAACCGCCCAGAGAGCTTCGGCTATTGGGCAGTATAAAAATGTAATAAATAAATAAATAAAATAAATAAATAAATAAATAAATAAATAAGAAGAAAAACCTGATGAAGAAAAGGAGAAAGACAGGGAGAAAGAGGCTAATAAGAAAAAGAAAGTCGAGAGAACCTGGGCCAACTGGCTGGCGGGTTATATTATTTTTATGGGAGTCGTGCTTCAGAAGCACCCCAACAAGGCCTCTGTTCTAGTAAAGTATCTAGACATCATATTTCGCTGTTACACTGAATACTTAGGCCTGGCCTGGTTAGCCTACGATGAGGCTTTCCGCCTTAAGGCGGTTTATACACCAGAGTTGAAATGGGATGTTAAGGAGCCAGAATTGTGGCTTCAGTTTATGACACCTGCTAGGCCAATTACAGGAGAGCGAGCGGACAGCGGGCACATTCTTTCCCAGCCAGCAAGCTCCATGCTCAGTCAGAGCTCTGCCGGACAGGCGGTTAAACCCTGCCTGTTTTGTTGGGAGTTTAGCTCTAAAGGAGCGTGTGCAAGATCTCAGTGCAAATATCGGCACGAATGATCTTTGTGCGGGGCAGCTCATTCCTATTCGGCGTGCCCACGCCTCCGGGGAGCCAAAGGGAACAAGGACTCTGTCCAGGAAAAGAAAGCCAACAGTAGTGGACCTTCATTCAAAGAGATCCAGCCCAGTCCGGGTGGAAGTTCTAGCTAAATGGCTTCATGACTACCCCCAACGGGAGCACGCCCAGTTTTTAATTAATGGTTACACTTTAGGTTTTAGGATTCCTTGTCAGGGTGTTAGATTGCCTTTTTTCGCTAGGAATCAATCTTCCATTATTGGTATGGAGAATGTGGTCTTAAGAAAAAATAGACAAAGAGGTGCGGGCTGGCCGGGTGCTAGGGCCATTCACACAAACACTTTTGCCTTTACTGAGGATTTCCCCTCTTGGGATAGTACTCAAGAAGACACCAAGTGAATTTCATTTAATTCACAATCTGTCTCACCCAATAGGAGAATCTGTTAATGATGCCACTCCAGATGAGTTGTGCTCCGTGCATTACGCCTCTTTCGACAGTGCCATACGCTTGGTGCGGCGCTGTGGAAAGGGGGCGTTAAAGGGGAAATGCGATATTAAATCTGCTTTCCGCCTTTTGCCTATTCATCCGGATGACTTTCAGTTATTGGAACTTTATTTTAATGGCATGTTCTATGTAGATAGGGCCCTGCCTTTTGGATGCGCTGTATCCTGTTCCACATTTGAAAAGTTTAGCTCTTTTCTTGAGTGGGCGTGGCGGCAGAGAACGGGTTCAAAGAATTCAATACATTATTTGGACGACTTCCTGTTCGCTGGATCGGCTCAGTCCAACCAATGTCAGGAATTTATGGCAGAGTTTGAAGCGTTGGCGTCCGAGTTAGGTGTGCCTTTAGCTCAAGAGAAAACTGAAGGGCCAGCCACAGCCTTATCCTTCCTTGGAATCCATATTGATTCCATCCAACAATCTTGTAGTTTGCCTAAGGAGAAGCTTGACTCTATGCGAGAGTTGATAAAGGTCACGCTTGCGGCTAAGAAGGTGACACTACTGCAGCTTCAGCAGCTAGTGGGCCATCTCAACTTTGTATGTAGAGTAGTGGCCCCGGGATGGGCTTTTTTAAGATGACTTTGTGAAGCAATGAAAGGAGCTGCAAGGCCCCAACACCAAATTAGAGTTACAACTGACATGCATGCTGATCTTGAAGTATGGCTCACTTTTCTCCAAGGTTATAACGGGGTGTCTTTTTGGTGGCAGGAAATTCGCTTAGAGGCACAGTTCCAAGTTAGGTCTGATGCCTCAGGAACCTTTGGCTTCGGCGTCATGTTTAAAGACAGTTGGTGCGCCCAGCAGTGGCCACGTCATTGGAAAGGAACCGATATCTGCCAAGATCTCACCTTTCTGGAGCTTTTTCCGATTGTGGTGGCAGTTTGGCTGTGGGCCAGGTTTCTTTCCTGCGCCACAGTACATTTCTGGTGTGACAACATGGCTACTGTTCAAGTGGTGAACTCACTCACATCTAAGAACAGTAGGGTCATGAGGTTGGTTAGAGCAATGACGTCACGTTGTTTACAATACAATGAAATTTTCTACGTGTGCTACGTCTGGATAATGGAGTCGCTGACAGTTTGTCGCGTAACCAGATGTCCAGATTTCAGGAGTTAGCGCCAACGGCCAGGTGGCATCCAGATCCTATGCCCAAGGAGCTTTGGGATCTTGGGGATCCGAGGCGGTCGAAGCCATGAGGATGTCTGTGGCCCCCAGAACTCATGCCTTGTACGAAAGGTCAGGTAGGGAGTTCAGCGCCTTCAGAGCCAATTGTGGCTTACCACAGACTTGGCCTATACCCCTGGACCATATATTAGAGTTCTGTGTAACTGCACCATGCTAGATTGTCCATCCAGACTTTGAGGGGAAAACTTGCTGGTTTCTCCTTCGAGGCTAAAATTAAGGGACTCGAGGATGTTACAGCAGATTTCTGGGTGCGCAGAATGTTAGAAGGTTGGGTGAGGGCTAACCCACCTGCCCCTGACAAACGTAGACCTATAACCCCTGAGATTCTCCTGGGACTTAATGCCCAGTGGCCCAAATTGTGTTTCTCCAATTATGAACAGTGCTTATACCACACAGCAGCTTTAACAGCATTCTTTGGAGCTTTCCGGATTAGTGAACTCTTGGCATGCTCCAAAGATGACGTTTCGGGCAGAGCTTTCCAATGGAATGATCTCCGGTTAGAAGAAAATAGGGTACATATCCATTTGCACCGTTCTAAGATGGATCAGAGAGGGCAAGGCGTGTGGGTGGATCTGGCTCCTGCAGCTAAGGAGGAATTATGTCCGGTAGCAGCTATGTCAGCTTTTGTCCTTTTTAGGGGTGATTCACCCTGTTTCTTATTTTGCCATAGAGACGGCAAGCTACTTACCAAATATCAATTTTGGGCAGTAGCCAAGAAAGTGCTATCCCAGATTGGTTTAGGGCATGCCCAGTTCGGGACGCACTCTTTCAGGATAGGGGCCACTTCTACCGCAGCTGGTTATGGCCTAGGTGATGACCGGATCCAGTCAATTGGCAGGTGGCGGTCCCGGGCTTTTAAGACCTGTTAGGAGGTAGTTAGCCCACCATTTCAAGTTAATAGTTGTTGTTTCTTCGACAGATTTATGGAGGAGACCAGAGCCCATAAGAATATTGATATGCAGCCACAGCACGGTGTTCTGGGCATGCAGCAGAGCATCTGGATCTGCTGTTGGTGCGCAATTGGGTCTTTGCCCAGAAGCATCCGTCCAATGGGTTGGTCGGAGAGGGCTGAGATGGGGCGGTCTGTTCCAGTTGTTGTTTCGTGATGGTGTTGTTGTCCGCCTGCCACAGGTGTTGGTTATACATCTGGGGGCAATGATTTAGGCCTTCTCAAAGGGAAAGCCCTTATATTGCAGGCCCAGGATGATTTCAAATGCATCTGGGAACGTTGGCCAGATACAAGGATTGTATGGTCCAACATGCTACCTCGGTGCCAATGGCACGAGGGGCACGATGCCAGAGGATTAAATAGGGCAGTCAACAAAGTTAACAGGGAGCTGCGATTGTTTTTACAGGGCAGATGGTGAACAGATGGAGTGCATCTCTCCAACGTGGGGAATGACATTTTCCTGCATGCTCTTCATGTGGGTTTGCGGGACTACCTCCCGGGTTGGGGGAAGCGGACCTCAGCCGAGGCTTGGTCCACTTCATTGGCAGGGATGTGCGGGAATTGGATAGTTTTGATAGGGACGGTAAGCATACTGGCACCCGTTTTGGGTGCTTGGCATATCCAGACGGCCTGCTCCGCGGGACTCCGGGGCTCACGTGTCAGGGTATGGTGTGCCTTTGGAGACCCTCCTATTTCATCTACTTGCTGTCATTATGGCAGCGAGCGGGGGTGGAATAGGGCGGTATCCCCACACTTACAAAGTGACGGATAAGATAGGAGCCAGGGATCCGGCTTCTCTCTTGAAGTGTGGCTTGCCCATAACAACTGGCCAGCGGGCCTGAGCCAGGAAATAATTCCCGCACTGTCACATGAAGATCCAGGGAGGGATGCTACTACCAAATTATAAATAAAGAGGCCCAAGTTGAATCCAACATATGTGTCTGTGTCTTATTTACTGCTTCCTCCTCCAACACGCAATATGCCAATGCCTTTGAGCCTCTATGCCTACCTATGAACTGCAATGGTCCACAGTGCTATATGTTATTGATAAACACAAAGTATGGTTTTATATGAGAAACTGAAGCATCCCTGACTCTAGAACCAAACAAAAAGCCTAACTGGGAAGAGGCAGATGATTATAGGTTTTGGGTGACTTGGAATCTCCTGAGATACAAGCTTAGAAAGTTATTCTTTAGATTAAAACAACAACACCTTTTTAGCCCCAATGTACAGTGTAGACGGGTGGGAGAGGGTGGTACTTACCCTGTATTTACCAGGCTGGGGAGCTGGAAGGGAAGAAGGAGAAAATTGCAAAGGTGTGTTCTCTTCCTTGGGCAGGCAACACGTAGTCCTCCAGACATTTCAGCCTACAACTCCAGTTAGCCTTAGCCAGCATAGCCATCTGGAGACCACAATTTAACCATCCCTGCTAAATTCTGACTGAATCCACACAGCACAGAGCCCAATGGGCCTGAGTTGTTGTTTTTATATAATTTTGTTTTGTTCTTACAGCTCTTCTGTCATCCCTCACACTTCTCCAGCCCATCTTAGGCCTAATCTTCACCAAGCAGGATATTGTACTATGAAAGCAGTATATAAAAGGCAGGAGCCACACTACTGCTTTTAGTGGTATTGAAGTGCACTGACACATCCCATATACTGCTTTCATACCACTATATCCTGCTTGGTGTGGCTTCTGCCTTTTATACTGTATACCACTTTCGTAGTGCAATATCCTGCTTGGTGTAGAATAGGCCCTAGTAACATAACTTTGTTTCATTTTGCCAAGAGGCCTGTAGGATCCAGGTGGGTTCTCTCTTCATGATGGTACCAAGCAAAGTCTAGTGAAGGTATATGTCCCAACAACCACTGGGATAGTGAGTGGTGTGCTCAGGAGACCCATTGGTCAACCTGGAAACTGGCTGGAGGAGAGGATGTTTGAACTCATCTGCAGAGGGCAAAGTTGGAAGGAACTATAGATTGGTGGAAAATGGAAAAGTGGGGCCATGAAGGCAGGCAGGATTGAGGAACCTGGTGGAGGAGAGAAAAGATGGCAGAAGGCCCTGAAGGCAAGGAGAAGGAAGGACTGTCAGAGGAGACAGTAGGAAGTAAGCACTGAGAAAGGAGGCAGAGCTCAAGGTGTAAGAGGAGGAGATACCCAGAGAGAAAGAGAGGGGGCACTTAGGTGACAAACACCTAGGTTTTGAGGCACTCAAAAGATCAAATCCCATTTTACCTATCTGAGAAGCCAGATTCCCTTCTCCACCTCAGCCTGTCCTGAGAAAGAAAGATGGTGACATCATGGGCTTGTCTACACCTAAGGGTGTGGAGGGAGGTAAGGGGGATCCCAGTGTCTTGACAGAAGGACAATGCAGATGCTATTTTTTTCCTTCAATGGAGACGGAGTGCAATTGCAACAGTAAGTTGTTTTTTTAAAAAACTGAACCTGCTCCCCCACGGGCACGGAGCCTTCCTGTACAGCTCCATGCCTGTTTTCAGAGCCCCACTACTTGCAGGGAGGAAAGGAAGAGGCGGGAGCAGTGGGCAATGCTCCTGGGACCATAGGAAACATCATTTTTTCCATGGTTCCCGATATCTTGCGGAAATCCCGTGGCCATCTCTGCTTGCCCCTGGGATTCCCTTTGCATCATATGGATGCACAGGGACCCACACGAGACCAGCCCAGATTTAATGGCTGGTATAGACATATCCCTAGTCTCTTCCCAAGGTGGTGAATGCATAAGAGCATCCTCTAACTGTAACTGACCCAACTTATTTGTTGAGGCTCAGTATGTCTGAAATGGCCAGCCTTTCCTTCCCCAAGCATACCACACTTTATCACAAGAAAAAATCCTTTATTTGACAAAAAAGGAAAACCCAGTAATTATATACTGTGCAATCCTAGGCATGTTTGCTGCGAAAGGTGCAATGTGACTTGTTCATTAGTAAGTATGTTACAACCTGACTTTTTATTATTTTTGCAATGTGATGGTCTAAATGAAATTCAGGTTTGTGTGTTTTAAGGTGTTTTCAGGGGTGGAGTATATGTGGCTATGTGCCTCTTGCAAACTTTAGTGTAAGATCTGGACATGACTGATAGAATTGCTTAGGATAACCAAAGAATTCATGAGGCTGTGAAGAAGAATAAATACTTGTGAACAGTCTATGAACAAAGAAACTGTTCACAGAAAGCTATTACGGATCCCCATGAGGAGGATTGTATATTTATGGGGAGATATTCCATGCCAGTCCTGATGTTTACTTACCAAAGTCCCGTTAACTTTCATTAAAATTAAGTGCCACTACAAAATGCCATTTTTGTTTCAGTTTTCTTCCTTATACCACTCATTCTACATGTTAATAAAATACGCCACAATCTAAGCATTTCTTTAATGAAACACCTTCCAGTCATCTAAAAATAAAGCTACTCACATAGTGATCTTGTGGTGTGGCAACCCCTTAGCTAACTGCAAAGATATTCTTAACTAGGTTTAATTGTACTGGGATAAACCAGCCTTCATTGAGACAAGTAGTCTTAAAGAACAACTACTTCATATCTATTACACTTCACATTTAAGAGAATGCATAAATGCAAATGTAATTGTTCTGCTTACAAGGTCACACAATAAATTGATTTGATGTTGTATCCGTTTTATTCAAACAGTTGGGAATGACAGTGTTGTGCCCTGAAGAAATGCATGGCAGGAGCAATTGGTGTTATCAGCATGACATCTCATGGGAAACAGAGCGGGTCAGTCCCACTATGGTGCCGGTTGCTATTAATAGTGTCAGCCTTGATCCAGCCAGGGAGTATGCACATCATATGCATGTCTCCAGCTTTATGAGAAGTAACGATGGGTGGATTTCCCTCAGCTTGATTTGGAATTGGCTCAGTTTTTACCAGATTTCTTTAAGAATTCTTTAAAAAGAAAGAAAAAAGAAAGAAAAAGGATTTGCCTTTCTGTGAGTCCCCACCCCCCAAGCTGGTAATGGTGCAGCAAGCAAGTTGGTGGCACACATGCATGCTACTACATCAAAAAAACTCTCCCTGGGAATTGTAGTTCATAATGAAGCAGTTATGGAAATGTGCTTGGAATGTCACCCAGATCCACCCCAAAACAAAACCACATAGGAAGATGAGACACTTACATGCCTGTGCCTACATAAAGTTATTTGTTACTTTTATATCCCTCCTTAACTCCAAGGAGCACTAGGAGGAATCCACGATCCTCCTCCTTTCCAGTTATCCTCACAAAGGCTGAGACTCAGGCCTAATCTACACCAAGCAGGATATAGCATCATGAAAGAGGTATACAGTATGTATCAGTGGGCCCCAACAGTTGTCAGTGCACTTCAATACTGCTATAAAGCAGTAGTGTGACACCTGCCTTTTATATACTGCTTTCATAGTGCAATATTTATTTGGTTTCTGTTCACCACTCTGCTGCTAAGATCATCTTCTTGGCTCGCTGCTCAGAACATGTTACTCCACTTCTGAAATCTCTTCATTGGCTTCCAATTCACTTCAGAATCCAATATAAACTTCTCCTGTTGACCTACAAAGCTTTTCACAGTCTAGCTCCTTCCTATCTCTCCTCTCTCATCTCACACTATTGCCCCGCTCGTGCTCTTCGCTCCTCTGATGCCATGTTTCTCGCCTGCCCAAAGGTCTCTACTTCCCTTGCCCGGCTTCATCCATTTTCTTCTGGTGCCCCTTATGCCTGGAACGCTCTTCCAGAACATTTGAGAACTACAAGTTCAACCGCAGCTTTTAAAGCTCAGCTAAAAACTTTTCTTTTTCCTAAAGCTTTTAAAACTTGATTTTGTTCTGACTTTATACTGTTAGTTTTACCCTACCCAGTGCCTGTTTACCCTACCCTGTGTCTGTTTGCATTCTCTTCCCCTCCTTATTGTTTTATTATGGTTTTATTAGAATGTAAGCCTATGCGGCAGGGTCTTGCTATTTACTGTTTTACTCTGTACAGCACCATGTACATTGATGGTGCTATATAAATAATAATAATAATAATAATAATAATAATAATAATAATATCCTGCTTGGTGGCGTTTAGGCCCCAGTGACTGACCCAAAGTCACCCATTGAGATTCATGGCCAAGTGGAAACTAGAACCTGCGTCTCCGCAGTCTTAGTTCAGTACTCTAACTACTGTACCACACTGGTTTTAGAATTCACGGTTTCACGGTGATCAATGAGTATGTTAGGAAAAGAATTGCATCAAGTAAGTGGTTAATATTAAAGGACATTTTTGCATGGGCTGAAAAATTGAGGAATAAGCCAGAGCCAGTGCCAAGAACCAAACCACAACATACTGGTTGCTGTATTGAAGACCGCTGATGCCAAACAGAAACAAACAAATAGGAAGCATATTATACTGCTTCCTGGCCAATAGTGCCCAATGTCCAACAGGACTTGGCAGGGCCAATTTAGAGCCTGAGAATACCTTACTGCCAAGGAAGTCCTGATGGTTCATCAAATAGGACAGCCATGAAGCTCTGAAGACTCTCTCCTTTTTTAAAGGACCATTCTATATCTATCTATCTATCTATCTATCTATCTATCTATCTATCTATCTATCATCTATCTATCTCCTTCTCATTAAATGTTTTTAATATACAAATGTAGCATTGCCTGTGTTTATGCTCTATTCCTTTCTATATCGCGCTAAGGTCATAAGTGCAGCAGTACATCTGATGATGGTCTGAAGACGGTAATTGTGCCTGGCATCTTGACATCTACCTGCACCAGTACATGGCACAATGTCTGGAACTGCCTTGTCATTCTGCTGAAAGACTATCTGACTTTATACCAGCATAGCTACGGATAGCTCCTGTTCTGCAAGCTGAACTAATACACCAACTTCTATGAATGAAATGATATCGCAAAAGAGTTTCAGAGCAAAAGTCAAACACTAAGGAGTTATTAATATGGATTCCAGAGCCAATTTATATTGCCTTCTTATTCTTCCTCTACTGGAGTTGTATGAGTATTAGGTATCAATTTAGTTTCAAGGTTAGTGCAGGAAGAAGTGGAGAAGGATAAGCCTATCAGCCTTCCTTATCCTGCTCTACTGAATGAAGGGATCAACTTGCTTAGAAGTCAAATGACTTTATCCTACCAAAATGGCAATACAGAGTAAAGATGATAGTGTCACATGATATTGTGGGGCTTACGGAAAACCTTGAAGTTACAATTCTAATGTCCAAATTCAAAATGATATATTTTGAACCCTTTTTTTAAAATAAGTAAAATTATCACACAGGAGATAGTCCAGGTCACAGAACTCCCCCATAGTCCAGATTTGTGTTAAAAACCAATAGCACATTTGTACAAATTAGCAATATTTTTTTTAAAAAAGTATGGTGTCTGAGTAGTGGAAAATTTTGCATCAAGATATTGAGCTGCTGGAGCAATGGATAAAATTGATGCTAATTTAATTTACTAACTCATCTAAGAGTGAAACAGATGATAACTTAATAATTTCATGGGTTTTCAAAGTGTCTGGCAGGGCAACATACATGACTGGTAATTCAATTCAACAAGCTGTGCAGGTCTTATAAAGGCAAGAAAGGAATAGATCCAGCTATTCCTTCTTTTTATTGATTTCTCTAATTTATTTCTTTTATTTTCTTTCTCTCACCCCTCACCATCTAATTAAGGATGTCCACCTATGATGAGAATAAAGCATTTGGGAAAGGAAGGAGAAGGATAAGCTAGAGCAGTATATGTGTGTTGGGGCTAATGACTGTTGTGTGTTTAAAGATAAAGTTTAATAGAAATAAAACAATTTTAAAAAAATGATTATTTATTCATTAGATGTATATACCATACAGAAGGATTTAAATACATCATAATGTACACTGTAATACTTTATAATAAATACAAAAACATTTATATAAAACATTTATAAAGCCATTAAGACCAAATATGCAAAACACCATTAGTAACAAACAAAACAGGCTACACTCAGGGAAAGCCCAGGAAAGAGATAGGTCTTTAATTGGCACTAAAACATGTCACAGTTTGTGCCTCCTGAAGGTTGGAGGTCGCCATGGAGAAAAACCGTTTCTGGGTTGCCACAAGATGGCAATGTGGAGGTTGAGATACAATCAGCAAGTCTCCTCTGGTGATTATAATGATTGCACAGGTCTATATCAGGGAAAGTGATCCGCCAGGTAACCTGCTCCCAAGCTGTTTGGAGATTTATATACCAATAGCAAATTGGTTCGGTAGCTAACAGGTAGCCAGTGCAATTGCTTCTACACTGATATAATCTGTGCATAGCCGAGGCCTCAACTCAGCATTCTGGCCACCGCATTCTTCACCAGCTGCAGTTGCCCTTGTGCTTGTCTCAATTATTCCAAACTATTACTTGGTTATCCTACAGTATCTTTCTTTTATGCAGCCCACAATCTTTCTCATTTTATAGCCATCCTCCTCCTCCTCTTCTGCAGTATTTTCCCCTAGCTAATATGATATACTAGGGGTGTGCAAAGTGGGCCTTCTCTGTCTCGAAATCCAAACTGGAGCTCCATAGAGGTGATTCTCTGCCTTGATTTAGGAGCCCCTCCCCCTCTCTCCACCTCGTCGAATTACCCTCAAAGAACCGTTCAGTATTTAGGTAACTGGTATTAACAGAAATACTTACAGCTCCCTCATTCTTAAAGTCAGAGTTAAAACTTGTCACAGTGATAGCTCCTAAGGAGAGCTTTAGCCCCAGCAAGTTGGATTCAAATCAGTTTATGCTTTGATTTTTTTAGTAATTTTTAAATAGAAATTAACAAAATGCTTACACCTGTGTATCTTTTATAGATAAAGAAATGAAACATGGCAAAGTGATAGCTGTTAAGGAAGGCTTTAGCTCCACCAAGTTTGAATTAGATTGGTTTATGCCTTGATTTTTTATTTCAAAAATTCCCCACTACAGCCTTCTCCAACCTGGTACCCTCCAAATCTATTGGACAGTCCTCGCCCCACCCTTGCATCCAGACACTAAAATAAAGAGCATGCCAAGTGTTCTCACTCAGATAACAGTACACCATTTTCACTCCCTACATGACACTTTCCTCTTTTTCGTATTGAGCCTTTGAAGACGCTGGCCCTTTCTACACCTAAGGATTATCCCAGGAAAATGGAGGGATTATCCCTGCCTGATCCCGGGATCCCCTGTGTGTCATTCACATACACAGGGATGATCCTAGGATGATCCCAGGATAAATGGCTGGTGTAGACATGCCCTACTTGTTTCCATGCCTGTGTCATTACCCATTCTTATTACTCCTCTGCTGCTTAACTTGAATAATTCTAGAGATTCTCCCACCACTTTTTAGAAGCATTCAAGCACTGTCACCTCTTCTAAACATTATTAGTTTTCTTTATTTTAATGAGGAATCTAGGTCTGAACTGTGCATTTAAAAGAGTAATTTATGGTAGCTGACTAAATTTACAGGGTACCACAATAATTCAGAGCAATTTACTGATGTCCATAAACTACTCATTAAGAGCTATCAAGTTTTATGAATAGTGGATAACATTATTATTATTTACCTTCCACAGTTAATTAACTAACCTCACTGATCATAGGTGTGGGTGGGTCTATACTGTGGGCTGTAGCAGTAGAATTCACATTAACGATGATTTTTTTTTCTGGCATGTTGACATTAATGACTTGGTGTACCTCACAAATTCATTAGGGTTCAGGTTGAGTAAAAACTTTTTTAAACACAGATGAAAAGTGAACATTTTCTTCTCTCCTATAGACTATTCTGATATTTATGTTATTGTGTATACTGCGTAATCCTCAGATCACATTGACTTGACTATGCAATTTATTTATTTATCAAAAATATACTCCACGGGTTTTCTTTTCAGTAGGAATGAATCTAGATTTCAAGAATTCACCATAACTTGAAGTAGTTCCCACACATACAGTAAAGAGAACAATCAATGGAGTTCTTCCTTCCCCATTAGCCATGCATACTCCAATCTGGAGCATGCTGGCCATTACATACAATGAGTAGCCAGGATGTGGCTTCCATAGTGGCACCCAGAACAGTACAAGTAGCCAGAAAGTACTGAACAAAAGAGAGGGCAGGAGCTCTGCCCTCTTTTGTATCTGATCACCCTATTTAAGGTAAAATATGCTAGTGATTTGTGGTAATTTCAGTGTGGTAGTTTTAGTATTTAATATGTATTATCTAGTAACCAGATACAAAAGAGGGCAGGGTTCCTGCAGCTTTAACTATTGTAATGAAAAGGGGATTTCACCAGGTGCTGCATGCATACAGATGACACCTGCTGAAATTCCCTTTTCTATACAACTGTTAAATATACAGGAGCCCTGTCCTCCTTTCCATATGGTAAAGCTCTTAGTGCTGCCAATAACGAAGGGTTTGATCTAAAATGCTTTTAATGTGCTGGCACCTTTGCCCATTTGTGCAATTTTGCAAACAAATGGGCAAATTATCCACACAACGTCATCATGGTCCTGCTACCCCATCCCACCCCCCAACACCTGTATTTTTTACAGTGAGGAAAATCCATTAATTTGTTCTGGCATGCGTCGTAACACAAAGAACCACTGGTGTGATCCCTTTTTTTGGCATCTTTGAAACATTTCTGTGGGGGCATGCTTGTGACCTTCAATGTGATATTGCTGAATGGGTTTGGTTGCATAATACAGTTTCAATCCCCTTTTTGTCATTTCATTTCCAGTTGGCATAGTACAAACATGGATGTTTTTCCCTTACTTTTTTTTATATTGATGGTACTGTTTTAGAACTTTCATTCAAGCTAGATAGGACCCGGATCATCATCTTACTGCTTCCCAGACTTCCAAACTTATGTGTCTACTTCTTGTCAGTAATGCCTTCTTTGTGAGAAATGCCAAATTCTCATGAACTCATAAGAAATTATGCAAATAGAATAACATAATGCAAACTTATTTGACATAATTTATTCCTAATCAAAAAATAAAGTTTAGCATTGTTTGGCATGAAGCAGAGAGACATTCTGGGAGAAGAGCACACAAGGGGTCTCAATGTAATAATTGTATCATATGAGCCCATTTTTTAAAAAGTCAATTTTAAAGATTTAGTCATCTCTATCAAATGAAGAAAGTAAGGATGAAATCCAATTCCTCCTAATGCGGGAAATAGATAATGTCATTTGATATTGTTGAATGCCTTTTTGGCATCCAATAGAAGGATCACAGCTGGAGCTTTTAGCTTCATGAATTGCTGTATTAAACTAAAAATTATCCTGTATTACCAGTTGTAAATCTGCCATTTTCAAAAACCATCTCATCTTTGAACATGTAAAAGCAAGAGTTTGAAGGAATTTCTCCACTTTAATCTATTATTTATACAAGTCGTCATTAATCAAGAGAACGGCTGTCCCAGTTCTGCAAACAGCAGGTGTTTGTAGGGGTTAAATGATTGTCATTATCACTCTCTTTCAGAAATCAGCAACCTATCATTAAAAATAAATAAATAGTCATGGCTGTGGTCACATTTGGGACAGGATCAGACATTGTTTAGAATTAGAATCCTGTTGCAAATTCTTATGGAAGGAAGCTGTGGTGTGCCTCATTCAGCAGTGAAATTTCAAGTTCAAACTTTAAGGGGCACAATCTGATGCATGTTTAGATGCTAAACAGCATGCTGTGAGGTGTAGGACTTTTAAAATGTCTGAACATGCATAGGAGTGCATCCTAAATTATTTAAGTTTAAGGAACCATTTTTCCCCTTTCTTCATACTGAATGACTGAGTGCTCAGCTGTGCTTATGTCTCACACACACAAATTGAGGGGATTGAGTTGATTTACTAGCACAAGATGTCCTCTGCTTCCTTCTCTCCCCCCTCCTGGGAACTCCGCCATTGATCCATCCCCCCCCCCATGTGCCGTGACTTTTTCCTGCTGCTGTCCAAGTTGCATAGCTCATTCCAGCTGTGGGAGTAAATTCGGACCTATAGTTGGGCGTTTGTGCCTGAAATCCCATGATAAGTTGCCAATGACAATTCTAGATGGGAAAAATGTTAGCATATATGCATGTTCACATTCCCATGTATGCTCAGGAGACATGCTGTTAGTGCAAAACATTCCCTTTTAGTGCAAAGGGCTCTTTCTCCCCATTCCTCCTTATCAGACTTCTCTCTTGTGAGTTCTTAGTGTGCACAACTTGAGGCCAGAGAGATATAGCTCCACGTTGTACAATCTAATTACTGGTCTCCCTGAGTAGGATTTAGGGATGGTCAAACTCTCGTGAATCCTGTTTGTGCTCTGTTCACCTGACTCCCACTGGTTTATGGCCAGGGATATTTACAGAAATCATGATTTGTGCAAAATTGTAGCCATAAATAATGTGATGTGCATAAAAATACAGGCATAAAGGACCATTTACGGCTACAATTTTACACAAATTGTGCTATTTATGGCCACGATTTTGTGCAAATCATGATTTCCATAAATGTTCCCAGCCATGAATTTGCACAAATATGTATTTATGCAAGTCAAGATTTTCACACACACACACACACACACACACACACACACAGAGAGAGAGAGAGAGAGAGAGAGAGAGAGAGAGAGAGAGAGAGAGCAAACTGGCAAAAACTCACCAAGCTCCACCTCCAAAATGGATTCCTACAACATCCTTAGTATCTGTTGGTGTGCTGTGAATGGGTGCAGAGTTACAATATAGCCTATGCTCTGGAAATGTAGGTGGGGCAGTTGTTGATGTGGGAGTGGTTATTGAAGTCAATGGTAGAGACATTCTTTGCAGCAGATCCAGGTGTAAAGTTATGCTGTCAATAGAAGTATGGTTCCCACCATAGTGCATACCTGACAGATGGTTGTCCAGCTGCCTCTTGAATGCCTCCAGTGTGGGAGAGATCACAACCTCTCTAGGTAATTGGTTCCATTGTCATACTGCTCTAACATTTGGGAAGTTTTTCCTGATGTCCAGCCGGAATCTGGCTTCCTGCAAATTGAGCATGTTATTTCATGTCCTGCACGCTGGGATGACCGAGAAGACATCCTGGCCCTCCTCTGTGTGACAACCTTTTAAGTATTTGAAGAGTGCTATCATGTCTCTCCTCAATCTTCTCTTCTCCAGGCTAAACATGCCCAGTTCTTTCAGTCTCTCTTCATAGGGCTTTGTTTCCAGACCCCTGATCATCCTGGTTGCCATCCTCTGAACATGTTCCAGTTTGTCTGCATCCTTCTTGAATTGTGGAGCCCAGAACTGGACACAATACTCTAGATGAGGCCTAACTAGGGCCGAATAGAGAGGAAGCAGTACCTCATGCGATTTGGAAGCTATACTTCTATTAATGCAGCCCAAAATAGCATTTGCCTTTCTTACAGCCATATCGCACTCAACCAGCATGGAGGGCTTCCCTATATTCTATGGTCCTTTCAGCAGGAGTAACTCTAGTATAGGATTGCTCTGTAAATTTAGTAGCAAGACCACCAAGTTGGCAAAAATATATATGCAACTGACACAACATGCAGTGAAATTGAAAGGACCCCATCAAATTCACATGTAGCTCCTGGGCTTCTCAGAGGCTTAAAATGGCCTCTCCTGGGTTGGGATACATGATAAATTCATTTCAGGTCATTGCTTATCAGGATGTCACTCAGTTTGCCCCTTCCAGACCAAACACAGACTCAGATGCAATGTGTGTTTGAAGTCCATATACTGTATTTCTGAGCTTGCAATATGATTCACGGAACCCACCACCAACACCAAAGAAACATATGTGTGAGACAGCATGGAGCTTGCAATCTCATATAGACTCAAGTCAGAATGAGCTTCAAGATGGAATTCAGAGAAATAGTAATAATAATAGTAATAATAATGCAATTCAAAATCCAGAATACAAATCTTGACTTCCAATGTATTTCAGTCTTACCTTTTGGTGACACTGACCCCAGGCACTCCATCCTCACTATCTGGATTTGGGACTGAAAGACCCAGTAAAAGTGTGGGTGCATGGAGGGTAAGTTGTAAGCAAGCACAACATCATGCTTAATCATGGGGCACGTCAGTTAAAGCAGCAGCCTTAGCTTCCAATTTCGTGGCTTTGGGGAATTTAGACCAACGTGAAATAGCCTTATCTTCTGGTCTTTTAAACCAGCAGGTTTTTTTTATGATTGAATATGCTTAGTTGTAGCCCCACCCATTTAACTTTGCCAGATCTTCCTCCCCCCTAGAATCATAGAATAGCAGAGTTGGAAGGGGCCTACAAGGCCATCGAGTCCAACCCCCTGCTCAATGCAGGAATCCACCCTAAAGCATCCCTGACAGATGGTTGTCCAGCTGCCTCTTGAATGCCTCCAGTGTGGGAGAGCCCACAACCTCCCTAGGTAACTGATTCCACCGTCGCACTGCTCTAACAGTCAGGAAGTTTTTCCTGATGTCCAGCCAGAATCTGGCTTCCTTTAACTTGAGCCCGTTATTCCGTGTCCTGCCCTCTCATTCTCTCTCAGGAGTTGAAGAGACCATGTCATAGGATCAATTTAAATTAAGTATGGACAACAAAGCAATACATTAAAGTTTGAGATTTAACCGGCCTTGTAAGAATTTGAACATTGGTGTTGGCATTAAAGACAGTCAACAAAATGCTAAAAATGTGTTCAGCCACATGTTCTACAACCTGAACACATTTTTTTGGATGGGTTGATTTAAAACTCTAACTTCTAGAAGTACAATGAGCAGAAGCCAAATGGGCACCAATTCTATTCAAAATGTCCATCTGCTGCTCTAAGACTTGCATGAATTGTAACATAGCAACCTGCATTTCCTCTTGTAGCTGGAATCCCTGGGTTACTGTTGTTTGCTCTGTGAGTGTGTTGCTCTTGATAGAAAATCCTACAGTGTTGATGCCAGAGCTTTGCTACAGTTCATTGTATACTGTGCTTAGATGAAAGCAATTTTGCAGATGGTTATTATGGCATAGAATATGTGCCTAAATATAGTATGGTTCTTTCTACTCTATCATGGACACATTTTGGATTGTTCTATTTTCTTCTCTTATAAATATTTTGCTACAAGGAGATATTTGACACAGTGAATATTTTAAAGTTAGATAGGAATATATCATAGAAAATATTGTAAGATCGTTTTTTTTAATGAAACAAAAACCTTTCAGAAGAGGAATGCACAGTCAGAATCAGATATTATGGTTAGTAAGTAGGAAACTTAACCAAGCTGGAACAAGTTATTTGTCCCATTTAGATTACCTCGGTTTGAATTGCATGGTTTATTACCATTACTAGACTTTTTGTTTGTATGTACAATGTACAGTGCAATATGTTGTGCTATGTTTCTGTGTAAAAGATCAAGGTTAGTAGCCTGTGCATTAGCAAAGATGATGTAGAAATGGATACACAGAGATTCAAAGCAGAAATTACTCCTCAATGTGCAGTTTCTAGAGAAATAACAGCTGCGTGTCTATTTCCCCCTCCACCTCCATAATGTCTAGTACAATTCAAATTCAAATTATGATGTCATGCTATTTCTCATCCTTCTACAACAGCCTATGCTTTGGAATTGAAATGGAGGAATACGAGAGCCAGTGAAATCACAACACAGGGGGGTTAACTATGCAATTCATTTCTTTCTTTCTTTAATATATGAATATATCTGTTTGGCCATATGGAAATGTAGCTAAGTAGGAGTAGAAGCGCTTAGAGTTGTGGCATGGTCTAGTAGTACTTGATAGGGATATATAAGAAATTCATTTCAATTTGTTTATGACCAGAATTTAACCCAAACCCACACACAAATGCGAGCACAATTGGCAGTCAAAGTTCATACTTCCTTAAGCTTGTGATGCTGTTCATGGAGGAAAAATGCATTTGAAAAATTGTTGCATTAGAAAAATATACATGAAAATAATCAATGGGGGGAGATCACATATTTTTGAAGGTGCACTGAAGTATATACCTAAGTACGTACGTACGTACACACACACACAAACACTCACACGCAAGTATTTCATGGTTTTCATGTGAAAAGGAGGGAGGAAGAGAGAGAGAATGAGAATGAACTTGCAATCTGATACAGACATGAATTGGATTGAGCAAATTTCCATAGCAGACTGATGAGTCCCACTTTAGTGTAGGGAGGAGATTTCTGCAAATTTGAGATGTGTGCAAATCTCCTATTCTGCTTGATCTTTGCAAGTTTTCCATTTGCACAGAGCAAGCATTGATGCCAAACCCATATAGGGAAGATGCATTCTTCGTTATAGACCCCCAACAGTTTAGAGCCCTTCTCAAAGGCCCTAATGCCATATGTTTGGCCTAGAACCAGTACTGCATTCCTGTATGGAGCACCGGGACCAGAACTAAGTTAAGGATGTAAAGGCCAACCATGTTTTAGGTCCATTCCTTACCCCCCCCCCCTGCACATCTTAAAGTGTGCCCATGGGCTTAGTCCCTAAGAATGTCCCCTGGAGGGCATGCTTAATCCTTACAAAGCATTAGCACTAGTTGGGCCTTTATCAGACATTTATACAATGCCATAACAGGGCATCACCCATCACTGCATACACATTTAGGTCAGTCTGGGATAGAAGCTGGGATATAGAGATTTGCCATTCCTGGAGCTCTTTCTTTTGTAGTAGTGATTGGGCTTTGGGCCAAAATTCTTATTAGCCTCTGTTCATCTGGGCCTGACAGCTGGCCACTGTTCACGTAATTACCTCCTTGTCAGTTAAGGAACTTCAGGAATGGGGTAAATCAGTGCTATGAGCCCTGATTGACCTCAATTAATCTGTTTTGCCCGCCTTAATCTTGGGCTGGAGAAGGAAGTTGGCGACACCTTGTCACACAGCCAGATATTACAGATTCCTGATGTTGGCCCTTGTGGCTGGACAGTACTAAGATCCTATGCCTGGTGTGCTTTAGGATCTGGAAGAGGCAAATGACAGAAGCCAGTGAGCAGGTAGGGAATTCAGCATTTTTCAGAGCTGAGAAAGGAGCTTCAGGCCTTATGGCCCATCTTTGTCAAATACCTGCTTGAATTCTTGGGGATACTATGCCACCAGGTGGGGGCTTACCCACATGAACCTTAGGAGGCAAACTGGCCAGCCCATCCTTTGTGGCAATGGGGAAAGAGGCTTGCAGAAAGCATGGCAAATTTCCATGTTTGAAGGATGCTGGTAGCACAGGCAGGATTGTCTGAGGGAGCTGTTAGGGCCTTTCAATTTTTCTGATCCTCAATTAATCACAGATCATCCTGCAAGCTGGCCAGAGGGACTGAGGCACCATGGTAATGCTGAGTAAGGAGATATCCCCTTGAACAGTCTGACCTTCTACTTCACCCTCCTGGGCAAGGAATTTGGGTTTCTGTTTTATCACAGGTATGGGCTGATCCTTAACCAGTCCCATTTATACAGCAGCCAAGAAGCCCCGTCAGACATCAGGCTTATGGAACCTGGCTAGAGATGCCATGGTAAAGCTCAATGCGGTATTGAGTGAGGGTATATGCCCTTGAGCTGTCTGACTTTCCATTTTGCCCTCCAGGCTTATGGAAACTGGCTAGAGGTGACATGGAAATGCTCAATGTGGTCTCAAGTGAGGGTATATGGCCATTTGTAGTTTTGGACCCTACTTTACCCTATGGGGGAAAGAACATGGGTTGCTATTTTAACACAGGAAGGGGCTGCCCCTTATCCCGTACCATCTTGATGGTAGCCAAGAAGCCCTTTCAGACATTGGGCCTATGGAATTATTCAATTTGGACACCCATGTAGAATTGGGCCATTGCTACTACAGTGGGGCTGGGAGATGCCAAGATCTGGGCCATAGAGAGATGGCAGTCTTAGGCATGCATTCGGAAGGGAAGATGGGTGTAGTTATTGTAGATTCAATGTCGATAGTGTTCCTTTGACAGATTGGTGGAGGAGACCACAGCCTGTGGGGGTCTTAATATGCAGATGTGGCATGGCATCTGGACCAGCCATAGAGTGACGTGAACAGCTGTTTCCACACAGTTTGGGCTCAGTCAGTTGGCCACCATCCAGTGGGGTGGCAGGTTAGGCATGCTGGGTAGTGTCTCCTCCATAAACAGTCCACCCTGGTTGGTTTTCCTCACCACAGGTGTGGTGTCCACCTGGGGGGGGGGAATAGGATTCTGGAAGCAAAAGTTCCCAAATTTACCAGCTAGGGCAGACCTGGAGGATATCTGGATGGCCAGATATTTGTACTGAGTGATTAAACTTGCTCCCTCAGCAATAGAGGCATGAAGGTGGGGAAGCCCATAGCTTAAATAGGGAAATGAGAAAATGTCAATCAGTAAAGTTGAATGTCTCCAGGGATTGGCAGGCATGTGTGCTCCATCAAACAGAAATTCTCACTAGAGGGGAACCTTATAGGACAGATGGGTTCATCTGTCCAATGCAGGCAATAATATTTTCCTGCAGGATCTGTATGTGGGCCTACAGGATTTCCCCAAGGCTGGTGGGGGCAGGGTGCCTAAGCTGGGGCAGGATGTGTGGGAATTTGCTATAGCAAATAGGGACGGTGAGCACTTTGGCACCTTTTAGTGATTGACCTATCCAGAGGACCTGCTCCTCATGAGTTTTACGGCTCCTGTGTCAGGATATGGTATGCCTTTGGAGATCCTCCTGCCTCATCTACTCAGAGTTTTATGGCTCTGAATGGGGGTGACATGGGGCAGTCTCCTCACACTAACAAAGTCTTTCATAAGGGGCCAGGTTTACCTGACTCCTGGCTTTCGAGAGTGGCTCACCCATAAAGCCAGGCAAGTGGCTTGAGATAAGGTCATATAGGTTCCTGCAGTCTCACATGCAGATATAGGGAGGGGTTTAATCTCCCTTAGTGTTAAATAAAAAGATCCTAGTTTATCCAAACTCTGGTATCTGTGTCTTTATTCCACACACAAATTTATTTATTTTATTTATTTATTACATTTCTATACCGCCCAATAGCCGGAGCTCTCTGGGCGGTTCACAAAAATTAAAACCATTCAAAGTATAAAACAAACAGTATAAAACCATAATATAAAATACAATATAAAAGCTCAAACAGATAAAAACAGCAGCAATGCAAAATTACAAATTTAAAACACCAAGTTAAAGACCAAGTTATAGACAGTTAAAATACTGGGAGAATAAAAAGGTCTTCACCTGGCGTCTAAAAGCATATAATGAAACTTATTGCTACTTTTGTACAGCACATGTAGTGGGACTTGCATTGCTTGCCTGTGACTCCCATGGTGTTTTCTTCCTGGGGGCATAAAAAGGCACTAATCAGTCCATGGTCACTCTTTCAAGACTACTCACAGGCATGTTGGTGCCATTTTCAACAAGGGTTTACATTATTTTCCTGATGTAAACACTACTCTGACAAGTATAATATTGCCTATTTTAAAAGAAAGGATATTTTAAGATACCCTTTTTGGCAGTAGTGCCCCATTCAATCAAGGAGAAAATTTGGGCTAGATTTCTTTTATCTCCAAAACTCAGTGAGCTAGTCATTGATTTTAATTTGCCTACAGTACCTTTCTCTACAGCAGAGAGAATGGGACTTTAAGAGAATGCCAAACATAAGCAGCTTAGAATGATCAAGGTTTCTTTGTGTTGGTCAACATTATCCCCTATCAGATTGTCTAACCTTAATGACATTTTTGTGTGTAAAGGTAAGTAATAACACTGGAGAGCAACAGGAATTACTAAGCAGTGCCCAAAATGCACTCATTAGGTTAAATAGGGAAAGGTAAGCAAAATGGCAACTTTATTAAATTTACTATCAAATATAATAAATAAATAAATTGGGTCTAAGCATTTACTAAGCCTAACTATGCTGTTTAGACACTGATTTGAGTGCGGTAAACATTTAATCAACAAATGGGTAACTAATCACACGTTTGCAGTGTAAAGAAATCATTAAAGGGAATGTATGCACCAAATGAATCAAAAGTGCAATGTGATGAAGATGCTGGCTAGGAAGGAATTAAACTTTGCTCTTTGATCCAGATGAAGTATCAAGGAGATCCCAACTTCACTTTAATATATGATTTAGTTTTAATTCTTTCAACCTTTCAAGCTACTCTGAAACCAAAGGAGTCCGGCACATCGTAACAAATCTGGATAGGAAGGATGGGTTCTGCTGGCAAGGTTAGAAGATAGGGGTAGGGCTTTATATTTGAATCTGAGTCATTCAAATAATTCATATCTCCAGATACTCTATGATCTGGTTTGCAAATAGCACTAATCCATGGTTTATTTAATGCATGGGTCGTTGAATTCTGTCATGTGAACCCAGCAGTGCTAACAAACCATGGTTTGTTAATCATGAACAACCCAGAAAGAGAACCCATGGTTTGCTGTTGGGTTGTGAATTCTGGATTGTTTAAATCATGTGAACAAACATCCATGGGTTGTTTGACAGGATACAAAGGCAGCAGGCAAAAGTGGTGAAACAACAACCTCTCTACTTGTGAACACTACAGTGCCACAAAGTCATTTGGGTTTCAGGGAGGGAGCAAATTAAGGAGGAGGAAAATAAACAATCCAAGGATTGAGAAAACAAATTGGGCCTGTTCAGAAGACACCTTACTGGTTAAGGCTTTTGGTTAAACAACAGGGTTTAAGGTGTCTTGTTCAATGGGTTTTGTTAAACCCTGCTCACTCACTAACCAATTGGACTGTCTACAGCAGGGTAAGTGGCTCTAAACGTTGCTTAAAGTGTTGTGTGCAACAGTATGGCTTGTGCTTAGTGCTAACCCCAGAGAACCACTGTTTAGCTAATCACAGAGCCTGAAGTGTTGTCTGAACAGGCCCAGCATGGTTTGTTAATTGTCAGCCAGACAAACCTTGGGTAGGGCAATAAGCCATGGGTTACCATTATGTGCAAAACTGGGATAGGGATGTCATAAGTGCCTGACTGGGTCCAGGAGTCTGTGCCCCCCTTATCCATGCCCCCAGACCCAGTCAGGTGCATTGGCATGAGGATGGACCCTGCTTGAGTGTTCACAAGGATCCTACGAGTGCTCAGAAACTACCCACCTTTGCTGCCAAAATTGCACACTTCCTCCCGTGTCAAAGGAGGCTGCCATTGATGCAATGGGGCCAATTGTGCTGGAGCATTCACACTTTTATCCTTGCATAAATGGGGGCTTTACGGCCACCATTGTTGCAGTGGTGGGGAGCATGAAATTTTTAGGGGAGGAAGTGCACAATTTCGGCAGCAAGGGCACACTGCTGTTGAGCACTCACCGGGCTTTCCCTGAGCCTCATAAGAGGCTTGCATTGCCTGTCAAGCAGACATGGTGGCAAGCATCAACCAAGGCGTGCACAGGTGAGTTTGCCTACTCTTAGAGGGGGGAAAGCAGCAATCACAATTTTTCTCTGCTCCATGACTTATTCTGCTACCCTATACATGTAAATAGAAGCTTGTCCCGAGGGCCGGTGCTACCATAGAGGCCACTCAGGCGGCCGCCTAGAGCGCCAAGCTAAGAGGGGCGCCGGGCGCTCTAGCACTCACACACGTTGTTGGCTGTGAGCCGGCCTGGCCCGAGGATTCAGCTGGGCCTGGGCGGGCGAGCTGGTGCCGTGCGCCCGCCCAGCCTAAGCGAAGCCAGGAATGCTGGGGTGGGGTGGGGCCCCACGTTTGGCCTTCCGCCCGGAAGCTGTCCTCCCAGAGCTGCTCTAGCCACCCGGAAGCCGCCCTCCCAGAGCCGCTCTAGAACAGCTCTGGGAGGGTGGCTTCCAGGCGGAAGTCCGAATGTGGAGCCGCCCCACCCCCACCCCAGTGTCCCTGGCTTTGCTTCGGCTGGGCGGGCAAGATGGCGCCCCGTGCCCACCCAGCCGAAGCGAAGCCAGGGACACTGGGTGGGGCGGCGGCTCCATGTTTGGACTTCCGCCCGGAAGCTGCCCTACCAGAGCCACTCAAGCCGCCTGGAAGCCGCCCTCCCAGAGCTGGGAGGCCACTGCCAGAAGAAGAAGAAAAAGCATGTGGCGAGCTCGACCCTGGCCCAAGCCATCCTCTGCCTTACTCCAGCGGAAAGGGCACCAGGCCGCCTTACCTCTCTCCTCTAACAGGCTGTGATGTCCAGGCAGATGGGCAAGCGGGACTCCCTCTCCCTTCTCCCAGGAAAGCTAGGGACTTGTGGACTCCTTGCAAGGCAAACTCTCCTGCTTCCCGATCCTGCACACGTGGATCAACGGGACTTGCATCCGAGAAAACGTTGCACCGGGAGGCATCAGTGTGGCCTGATCCGCCTATGCCTCCTTACTCGGAAGCCTTATTCCGCCGAGTAAACGTGTGGAGGTGATCGGGACGCCAGGCTGCATAGCGGGTTGCGTTTGCACAGAAGTAAGTCCCGGTGAATTCCAGACAGCTCGGTCCCAAATCAAAGTGAGCCAGTCCCAGCTCTCCACTCAGTGCACATGTTCAGACTTCCACGCAATTTTGGGGGGTTGCAAGTAGCTCGCATTGCCTAGGGCACAAAATAGTCTGGCACCGGCCCTGCATGTCTCACTGACTTCAGTGGGGCTTATTCCCATATAAGTGTGTCTAGGATTGCAGCCTTAGAGGTGTTCCCTTCTGCTCCTCCTACTTCAGCTTTAAAGCCATGCTATTTCCCCTTACATTTGGTACACATTCAGCTAGTTGGACAGCTTTCATTTCTTTGCACAAGCCAAGTCTTGCATTATTATACTAATCAGCTTTAGCGTTGCAATTTGTTAGGACTCAAGGCAGACAACTACCACTCCCTGAAGCTTTCATAGAATCTGAGAAATAGAGACAACAAACTATATTTACGTCACACAATTTTCATTGATTCAAGATTCTTGGCAACTTCATGTACTGGCACAATGCTCTGAAGCTTACAACTGTTAATGGTTGTATCTCTGCTAGGTTACAAAATAAATTTTAAAAAAGCAAGAGAGTACTTTAGGGAGATGTTTTGAAATAATAAAAGGAGTGACCTTCTAGCTAACTTTAAGGAGGAAAGGGGGTTGTTAGATAAATCATAGTTGTTCTTGTTGTTATTTAAATAGAATGCACTTTGAGGCCTGGTACATATTTCTTTTTTTTTAAACAACTTTTACAGTTGGCACAAAAGCCACTAATTCAGATATGCTATTTAAAGGTCAACATCTATGCATCCAAGCTGTTTTGCACTATGTTTGCCTAGCTTCCTACTATTCACTGGCAATTCTGTTTGTCAACCCCAGGCAAAATTTAAAGGAGGAAAGGATCGAAATAGGTTCACTGGCCTTTGGTTCAATATTTCCCCCCCTACGGTGATTTCCACATTGGGAAAGTTGTATCCTGCCCCTTCCCCCATATACAGCCTACCGTAAAACTGAAGTACAGGGGGATAGCTTTTCATTCACTATTTCATTAACAAAATATAATCACCACAGCATGTATTGTACAGAGCTGCCTATAAGGACTGTTCTACATAGTACCCAGTACAGCCTAATCTAAATGTCTGCTACCATCTCCCTCATTCTGGCTTAAGTCTGTGACTGAACACAGACTCTGTGGCTTCAACGTCTGTGAACTTCTTTGTCCCTCACCCCCATTCTCTGTTTTCACATGAACTTGGTCATGCACTCCCCAATAACTCCTTCTATGTGGGGGTGTTATGGGAGTCACATGGGCTGGCTCCACCCACTGCTGGAGTTGTGTACTTCCTCCCCTTCCCATGCTGAAAGTCCACAGGATGGTCATTAGAAAGAATTCTCTGTGTGTATGGATGTATGCATGGAGAGGTGCTACACTTGAATAGGGACACTGCCGAGTCAGGGAATGTCCTTAAGTGTAGGAGTTCATAGAATCATACAACCATAGAATAGTAGAGTTGGAAGGGGCCTATAAAGCCATTGAGTCCAAACCCCCCCCCCCACCACCACTCAATGGAGGAATTCACCTAAAAGCATAACTGACAGATGGCTGTACAGCTGGATCTTGAATGCCTCTAATGTGGGAGAGCCCACTACCTCCCTAGGTCATTGGTTCCATTGTATAACAGTAGTGGAAAGGGGGACAAAAGCACCAATGACAATAGAAGAAAAAGGGAGATGTGTACTCTGGTGCTAAGTAAGGTTTAACACATTTAATAATGATTTCTTCAACAAAAAATGATATGTAAATTCAAATAAGTCAGAATTATTTGAATTTACATATCATTTTTATTGAAGAAATCATTATTAAATATTTTAAACCTTACTTAGCACCAGAGTACACATCTCCCCTTTTCTTCCATAGTATAACAGTCTGGATGTTTTTCCTGATGGAATCTGGCTTCCTGCAACTTGAGCCTACTATTTTCTGTCCTGCACTCTGGAATGACCGAGAAGAGATCCTGGCCCTCTTCTGTGTGACAACCTTTCAACTACTTGAAGAATGCTATTGTGTCTTCCCTCAGTCTTCGCTTCTCAATGAGAAACATGCCAGTTTTTTCAGTCCCTCCTCATAGGACTTTGTTTCTAGACCGCTGATCATCTTCATTGCTCTCATCTGAACCACATCCAGCTTGTCTGCATCTTTCTTGAAGTGTGCATATATCTGTTTATGTGAAGCATTGTTTTTATGAACATCCAAAGTTCATGCACATTGCTCAGAGGAAGGGGAAGGCAGCACACAATTTCAATGGTGCGTAGGGCTATCCTGCATGGTCAGTTGGCAGCCAAACCATTTGCAGCCTGGACCTTACACCATCTCAACATCTAATATAAAATTGAAGTGAGGCTTCACATCTTTTTTTCAGATTAATAAATGGACCCCAGAAATTATGCTTTCTCTAATATACCAAGGCTGAAATCCTATACCCAATTACTTGGGTATATATCCTATTCCCATTGTATTCAGTGGAACTTACTTCTGAGTAGACACATATATGATTGCACTACTAGTAAAAGGAAAATCCATTTTATCAAATATCTAGAACTGGAATGTATGATGCAACAAAATACAATAATTATTAATAAAATAATTAAAATGTTTTCTTTATGAATTATCATTCTATTTTATTACCAAGTAGAGATGATCTACACCTATGCTGTAGGAATCACTACTTTCTGGAACCATCATTCATTTAGGTTTAGTTCAACGTAGACATATATAGGATTGCATAGTTAATATCATTCCCCAGTTGACCCATCACTAGCAGCTCACGAAACAACTGTTTGTCAGGTGGTTAATGATGGACCTAAATCTGCTGAGAAACAGGTAGTGCTAGGTGAAGAATGCCCTTTCACTTTCTCATCCATATTCTTAGCAATTCAAAAGTGAGGCCCCATATTTTTCAGTTTTAGATTTGAGAAATTTACAGAGATCTCAAAGGTCTGTCATGCTTGTTGCTTCCATCTTTGTTTCCCAAACACCACTTTTGGAAGGGAACTCTTAAGGAGATACATGAAAACAAAGCTGTGATTAAGAAAAACAAGACCCACCAAATTCCTTGTTTCTGTCCCACTATTCCAGTGATCAGAGGCTTCTGCATATTGATATAAATTTGAATTGCAAAATTAGCTACTTGTGAGTAGGCCCAACAGAACACAATGAGTTTATTTGTAAGTGAACATGCAAGGCTCTACCACTGTACCTTATCCCCTCCAGTAGAACTCAAGGAGTCCTCCCAGCTCCCATCAAGACAGGCAGCTGTTCACCTAACTCATCCCAAACGTCTTATGCAAAGATGTGACTACCATCTTTTTCAGTTGAATTTCTGCCAGCTTTTCCTGGAGGCGACTGAAGTGGTTTCTCCCTTTTATTGTTCCCCAGGACTCAAGGCTAACACACCTCTAACCACTGTACATTACTCCCTTCAGAAGGATTCAAGGAGTCCTCCTTGTTCCTATCAAGTTCGGCTTGGTGTGTGTGTGTGTGTATAAATTTGCTAAGAAACAAGTACATAAGGAGAGTCCTTTTGCACACCACGTTTCTGGCAGCCCACCTTTTCCAGAAGATTCGGATTCATCTCACTATCACCAGACCATCAAACAGCATCACTTTATTTCCCTCCTTTTCAGCCACTAAAAACATGTGGTAAATGGTGGTTCCCTCTTCTCAACATTCTAAATCAGCTCTAATAAGGGGGGGGAGAGAGCGTGCTTCTGAGCATGTCTGGGCTTAATGTTGCCCTCATTGATGAACATTATACTTAAAGAAGTTTTTTTAAAAGAACTAAATGAAATGGAACCTTTAAGAAAAATAGTTTCCCACTGACTCCAATATAAGAACAGAAAGCCATTAATGTTTTATGTAAGAACCCTTTGGTCATTTCAGAAATCTTGACTAAAGAAGGTTGCCAATCCATTTGTAAAAGTCACTTGTAACAGGGAGAGGCTTTCTTATTTGTACTTAAACTGCTCTTTCTTTCTCAGACTTTGCCAGTCTTTCTCAAATTTTGGTATATGTAAAATTAACACTTCGTTATTACACCTGGAAATTTCATGAAGATTGGTCAACGTGTTTCAATTTTATAAATCAAACCCACCCCCTATCATCCCTTAACATGATGGAAAGTTTAATTTACAGAAGAGACTTAACAAAGGAGCAACAATTGTGGCTCTTTTAATATAGGTTTTGATAATGTGAATTTTACTGGGAGGGGGGGGGGACTGTATTTGGGTGAACAATCCAGGTGCATCCCATCAGCAGTCTTTTAACCATCTGACAGACACATTAAGCCTGGACTGCCAGTTGTCTATTGATCTTGCCAAAAAGCCAGATGCTAGTACAGCTTAACATGGTTCTCTAATGATACTCTTAAGCTATAGAAAAGATTAGAGTAACGCTTCATTTAATGAATGCTAGTTGTGAAATAGTTAACCTTGCTGCTTGCACAAAAATGAAAGTATTGTGTGTTTCTTAAAGGAAGTTCTTAACCAGAGAGAGTTAAATTAATTATTTTAGAAACTAAATGAGTGCTTCTTTGAGAAATTGAATATTTAGCGTATTTGGACATGCATTTATTTTTAGACTTTTAGAATCCAAGGTGATCATAGGTCAACAGATCAGTAATTTTTCATATATTTCCAATAAGTTCTTGTTTTCTGATAAATGAAGAGAGCTATGCATAACCTTCTGCATAATTGTCCCACCCCTGGCCTGCCTGGCAAATATCCTTTTCTAAGAAGCACGCCACTGGCTTTGGCAGCATATCATGTTGTGTTATGTAGTGGCAGGTGTTTGCACTCATGAGTAAAGGATGTTAAAAGCAGTCATCAGGAAAATGGGAAAGAAGGCAGACTGTTAGATCAAACAATTGCATTTCTGCAATATAGGGCTTTGTGTTCTTACTGATAACTTTAACAGGTGATACGTTAAATTCAATTAACAAAACAAACAAACGTTTGGTTTAATATACTGTGTCAAGGGTTTTCCGTGTTCACAGTCTCCCAAATGCTGAGAAATTGCAGTTATTTAGTGCCATGCCCTTAACAGATGAGTTATTTAGGCAATATGGATATGGCATGGTATCCTATGCTGTGGCTAGAGGCAGCTTCTCCACTACCTTGGAACTAGATGGTTGTCAGTGGTAAAATATGAACCCTGATTTGGAATAGACACATGCAATCCATGCAACTGAAGCTACTAGTCTCTGTAACAAATAATTATTTATTTAATAGATTTATATATCGCTGACTGTATGTAGTTAGTACCCAAATGACAATCAGTAGCATCCACATGGAATGACAGAGCTATGACTTTGATGGTAGGGACCCTTGCCATTCTATTCTCCTTTCTTCATCAGCCTTATTTGGGCATTTCAAATCACATGGGTAACATTGGACCTGTTCAGACAACACGCTAAACCATGATGGATAAGCCTTTTGAGCTAAACGTTATGGATCAGTGTGTCTTATGAACTGTGACTTAGGGCATGTCTACACCAAGCCTATATCCCAGGGTAGTCCTTGGATCATCCCTGTGCATCCACATGACACACAGGGGATCCTGGGGGCAATCCGGGACTAGCAAGGACTTACCCTGGGATATCAAGAACCATGGAAAACCTGACTTTTCCACGATTCCAGGACCATCCCACAGAGCACAGCCATGTGGCTGTTGCTCCCAGGTTGTCCTGTCGTCCCCATGAATTACAGGAACCATAAAATGGGCACGGAGCTGCACAGTGGCAGTCCAGGCCTGTCGGGGTTGGGGAGTGGGGAGCGGTATCAGATTTCTTCTTCTTCTTACCTTTGGCACTGTAGCACAAGTGTGCTCCTCTCATTGTTGTTGTTGTTTTAAAAATAGCAGACATCCTTCCGGGATGTTGTGTGGCCGTCTAGACACCGAGGGGGTATCACGGAAGCTGGTAAGTCCGGGATCCTCCCCCTACACCCTTGTGGTGTAGACTTGCCCTTAGTGTGTTGTGTGAACAATTCCTAACCATGATGGCTACATAACTGCGGTTTAAACATGCTCACTAACCACTTGCTGCAAAAGGGTTAGTGGCTTAACTATGGCTTAGTGTGTTGTCTGAATAGGCCCATTGTGTGGAATGAGAGAGCAAGCTTGCACCCACTGGCCATACCCTCAACATCACATCCTTGTTGGCCCTTCCCCATGCTGTCAACACATTGAGGAGAAAGCCCTCCATGCACATAGGCCCTCCAAACTGTGATTGAGAAGCCTACACAAACCACTCTAAAGTTCAATACAATGTTAATCACATGATTTGAAATACTGGTACAGGGCCAAAGAGAATCGGGGTTCCATCTTACTTATGGGACTGCATAAGAAATCTACTGCAGCAGCATTGTTGAAGCTAAGCAAACATATACCTCATCCCTATGGATCACTAAGTATCATGCAAACACTTGATCTTCCCCCACCCCATACAATTTAAAATATAAGTAGCATAAAATCAACATAGGACTGTTTCCCCAATGCAAGTCAATTTACAAGCAGTCACCTCATAATTACAAACTATTGCAAGAGTGCCAATCGCTTTTTCAGATCAGAAAGCACAGGGAGCTTGGGAGAGTGCAGAACAATGGGGAAATGTGTAATAGAAAGAAAACACACTCTCTCACACAGTAACCTCAGCCTTGCTTCAAGTTCTACTTTAGGTCACATTTTGTGGACCAACGCAGAAACCAGCCTTGTGAGCTAGGCCACTGAGAGTTATGGGTAATTTGGAACCTGACTCTCATATCTAAAACTAAAACCTCCCATTATTAGTTCTGGAGTTCTAGTAGAAGTCATGAACATGGTTAAGCACTTGCCCATTGCCAAGTCCTTGCTGTAGCCAGATCCCTTAGTGTTGAACCATCCCAGATTAACAAATGCTTATCTATGGTCTATTTTAAACGTCCAGTAGTTAAATCTCCCTTTATGGAACTCTCTCGAGAGGAAAAAAAATGTAATGCAGCCTCACCAAACCCATACTTGGTAATAGGAACAAATGGATGGTTACACTTAGCAGCTCTGGCACTTGATAATAGGAACAAATGGAAGTTTGTACTTACTATCTCTGGCACTGACTCAACTTTAGTTTTAAATTAAAAATCCCAACATTTTGTAACCTATGCTGATATAGCCACAGCATATAATATGTTTAACCATTAGGACTATGGCTGAGTATTAATGTGCTTTGATGCGTAATATCACCCATTGTGCTCAAAAGGTGGGACATAAATTAGAAAATAAAATAATATAATATGCATCACTTCTGTTGTACTGTCACTTTAACCCTATGACAACCTACAGTTCTTCCAAACTCCCATAGTGCTATATGTAAAGCTTGACTGCCTTAAAAACAACCAGGGACTGACTAAATGATTTTAAAACCATTTTACTGGTATGTACTAGTGATGTATAAGAATTTTGTTTTGCAAACATGTCCTGTTCACAATCTGGGCTCAAATCTTGCAAACATGTGCTGTTCACAACCCTAAATGTGAAGAAATTGCTGAACTTGTAATTGCATTTAAAATGTGCATTTTTAGAAATGCTGAATGTTACTTGGGGTTGGGGTGGAGGAATATGGATTTTTAGGTGCACTTTTTTAAGTGCATATTTTTCATACAAAATGCACACTTTCCCCATTTCTAAAAAAAAGGGAGGAAGCACAATTTAAATCCTTTATTCCCCTCAGTCGGCATGGTGTGAGGGGGAGAAACAGTAGTTGCGGTGGGGAGGAGGGGAATAAAGGCCTCATGTGTTGCACACATGGGCCACGTGAGGCAAGGGCAGGACTAAGCCTTTAAAGGCTGATCCCATCCCTTACTCGGCCTCTCTGTCTTTTTGGCTCCCACCCTCTTCTAGTACGGGAATTAGCCAGTTGCTTCCTTTGGGGGGAGGGCTGAGTAGGAATTTTTCCTTTCCACAAGTTGTGTGAAGGTTTTTGCCTACTCCATACCTGAGGTTTTACATGGAGGGTGGATAAATAGGTTGATTTGTCAGCAGGATGTGTGGAAATTTGCTGTCCCAGAATAGGGATGGTGACTACTCTGGCACCTTTTAGGTGATTGGCATAGCTCACGACTCACGTGTCTGGATATGGTATGCCTTTGGAGATCCTCCTGCTTAATCTACTCAGGGGTTTACTGCTCTGTGTGGGGATGACATGGGGTGGTCACTCTCAAAGTCGTATAAGAAAGGGGCCAGGTTACCCGACTCCTGGTTTAAGAGAGTGGCTCGCCCTTAAACCGGGCAAGTAGCCTGAGATTAGGACATATTGATTCCCACACTTTTCACATGCAGATCCAGGGAGGGGTTGAATCTCCCTTGTTGTTAAATAAGGAGGCCCTAGTTTATCCCAAGCTCTGGTGTGTGTGTCTTTATTCCATGTTTTCTTCTCCACTCACAACATGGGAAATGAGGTGACCTGAGCTGCTTGTTTGCCCATCCCTAGCAAGTTGTTTAATTTCTTTCTGAACTAAGCAGTGAACAACCGTGGATAAGAGAAAAAGATTCATTCTGTTCTCATAGAATTATTTCTTTGGAGCAATGGTGTGGTCCATAAGAGACTACAGTGCCTATCCTTACTGTACCTTTCATCCCTGTGCACAAAGACTGGTTTCAAATGCTCCTTGAACACTATGTGTTCACACTGGATCAAATCAGTGTCACTTAACGTAGTCAGTTTCATAATTATGTTCAACAGCAATCTTTGAGCCCAGATTGTGAAAACTGCTTATTGTTGGCATTTTTCACCATGTGTACAGGCTGTTATGTGCCAAGTGTTTCAGTAAATATTTCACAAACATCCACAGTCTTATATATATATCCAAACTGCAAATGCCAAATGCAAAAAGAAAAAAATATTGGTAGAAAGGCAGGGGAATAGGATACATAGGGAAATATGTCATAACAACTGTATGGAATTCACAGCTGCATGTTCTAGTAATGGTCACTAGATTAGATGATTGTATTAGGAAACCACCTGAAATTCTCCTTATTTGAATGTAGGGCTGTGCTACCTTCACCCACTTTTGGAGTTCATCCTAGTTTGTGGGCAATGATTTCACATACATATGCCCAAAAAACCCTGGTACATGATTTGAGGCAGGATGAATCAGCCTATCATCATGACTCTTGATTCTTCCAGCACACACACACACTGGCAAACTGACAATGGACACTCAAATCAGTCAAAACCTCTCCATTTCAGGAAATCCTATGGCAAAAGCTTAATGGTTACACTCTTGTTAGAAACCAACATGTAGTTGATGGTCAATAGCTATAGGCTCCATGTAATTTCAGAACAGACAAAAGCTAAACACTGCAACCATAGTGGTCACAGACACACTCCTAGGCACACATTATGCGGAATGGAACACACTGTAGCTGAATTGCGTGGGAGCCACATTTAAGGAAAAAAGACACAGTAAGACACCTCTACAAAAATACATCTTTCATGTGTGGCAAATGACCCCAAAGTGCTTTCCCTCTGCACTAAATCACTGGTGTAGATAGACTCCCAGAGTCAAGATCAAACCCAGCCTGCTGGCTGTGTGGGCTACCAGCAAGGAAGACACACATCTCACAGCAACATGAGATTTCAAAGTCTATGAAAAGCATCACAGTTCTTCTCATGGAGAGTCTTTATCAATCCAAAGTTCTAATTAGAAAGTGTGCCTCCAGAGGCTCAGACAATGATGGATCCAAACAGAGAGGGTTAGGAGCAATGACGAAAGGATGCTCTTTGCCTTTATCTTAAAAGGGAAACCATGACTTTAAGACACCTCCTCTGGAACACTTGATAGACAGGGGCTTTTCAGCAACTTTATTTGTTCCTGTTCCTCTTATTGAGACTCACACTTACAGGATGCACAGCAGGCGTTTTTTTTTTAAATTACAGTACCCACCTGATGTGGTAAACAAACAGATGAACAGGGCTAAACAAGTACCCAGAAGCCACTTACTGCAGGACAGGCCTAACAGAGAAAACAATGCATAATCAGGGACTTACAACCCATTTTGGAAAATGATCCTCACCTCTCACAGTTTGGTGATCAGCATAGCCAGAGGACCTGCTCCTAGGGGGTTATGTGGCTCCCGTGTCAGGATATGGGATGCCTTTGGAGAACCTCCTGCTTCACCTACTTGCTGTCTTCGGCAGCAAGCAGGGGTGGCATAGGGAGGTCTCCCCACACTTACAAAGTGTCACATAAGGAAGGAGCTGGCTTTCCCAACTCCTTGCTTTGGAAAGTTGCTCTCCCCCATATGCCAGGCAAGTGGACTGAGATAAGGACATTAATTCCTACACTTTCACATGCAGATCCAGGATGGGATGAATCTACCTAATGGTTAAATAAAGAGGCCCTAGTTTAACCCAAGCTCTGGTGTCTGGGTGTTTATTCTATGCTTCCAACTCCACTCACAATGTGATGTTTGTTTTCTATCTGCCTGTAACTGACCTGTCTATCTTGTTTCTACCCATTCCTAAATCTGATGAAGTGGGTTTAGCCCACAAAAGCTCATGCCTTAATAATATACCACAGTTAATCTTTAAGGTGCCACAGACTCATTATTGTATCCAAATGGGGCATCAATGCTTAGCCCTTTGGCAATGACCCTCCAACCTGGGTGAGCTTTCTGCAAACTCCACCCCACTTTTGCTAGGATCTTTGGTCAGAGCTGCCAGCCTCCCTCCTAGGCAGGGTCTACACTACTGCTTATAATGGTTTATAATGGTTTTTACAACTGTTCAGGCCCACGACACATTATATATATTATTTCTAACCATTTTTAAAGTGTAGTATCCTGCTTGGTGTAGATCTGGCCCTTGTTAAGGCCAACTCCACAGATGGACATGGGGAGTAGAGTGACTCCTCTCTTGCTGTGCTCTGGGAATGCTACTCCTAATCAACTATAACCTACAAGGCCCACTGCAGTCCTGAAGCTCACTGTAGTAGTGGTAACAGTTCCTCTTTCTTTCTTTCTTTTAAAAACTGAAACTTTTCCCCACTATTACCAAGAACATATTTAAAAGTAAAGCTGAGGCAGCTGGAACAAGAACACTAACCTCCATATAATACTTCCAGGGGCATGCTGGGAGTGGGGAAACATGACAGTGGCCTGAACTCTTGGTATGATAGCTGCAGCTGTATTTTTAAATGTGTGTGTCAGGGTGCATGGGGTGGGAAGAAGAAAAGAATCCTGCCAATAACACTATTGCCTTTGGCCTCCAGAAGCAGGAGCTTTTCAAAAATTAAAGGAAAAAAGGAAGTTGGGCAACTATAGTAAGGTTCCACCCCTGCAACCACAAAAAACAGAAAGAGGGATCAAAACACATCATTTTAACTTGGCATTTTAAAATTGTTGTCATGTTTTCAGAGGTTGGTGTGTGTTTTTCTATGTCTTTGATTGTGGTTTTTATTTTCTGAACCTTTTTGTAAACTACCATGCTTCACTTCAGAAAAGTGGTATAGAAATACAATAAATAAGTAAATAAGACATTTATTTGTTTCCATTTCCATACCGCCCAATAGCTGAAGCTTTCTGTGCAGGTCACAGCAATTAAAATCACAAAATACAGCATAAAATACAATATCAAATTTAAAGCTATAGTATAAAAATAAAACCTAGCAGCAATGCAGCAACACTAACAGAATTAAAACAACCAAACTAAAATACTAAAATGACTGGGAAAATAAGAAGGTCTTCACCTGGTGCTGGAAAGAGCACAAGATAGGCTCCAGGTGAGCCTCTCTGAGAAGCTCATTCCACAACCATGATGCCACAACAGAAATGGCCGTCTTCGTGTTAGCCAGCCAGGTCACTTCTTTTGGCAGGAGCTCCTGAAGAAGGACCACTGAAGATGATCTTTGGGTTGGAGCAAGTATATATGGGATGAGACAATGCTTCAGGAATGCTGGCCCCAATCTGTTTAAAGCTTTGAAAATTAATACCAGTATTTTGACTTGGATCTAGACATGGACTGGAAGCCATAAATCTAGCGAGTATTCCTGCTTTGCAAAGCACAAGGAAATATATGTACAGGTCATTCTGTGTATTTCTTCTTCTGTAACCATCTAAGTAAAGCTGTAGGTTCTCTTGTAATGAAAGTCAATCTGATTGTAGAGTACATGCTTTGGTTTTTATTTGTTGAAAATATGGCTTATCTACAGGCAAAATCTTGTTGGAGAAACTTCGCCCCCAAATAGCATCAGTACTGGTGAAGATGTTCATCTGCTTTGTTGCTTGATAACTTCTATAGCAAAGGCTACAATTTTTTTTTTTTAATCCAGAACCCTTCTAGAAGACAAAAAGTAGGAAGGACTATGGAAACAGAGAGTGTTGAGAAATATGTCAGTAAGAATAAAGGAGAATTATAAAATTTTATGGAGGTGGTATCTAACTCCGGTTAGATTAAACAAGATTAATAATCAGCATTCAGCAGATTGTTGGAGGGGTTGTGGTGAAAAAGGAACGTATTTACATATGTGGTGGGATTGTAAATATGTGCAAAAGTTGTGGAATATGGTGTTCACCGAGATTGAGCAGATTGTTGGAATGAAAATAGAGGACACACTAAGGATTGCATTACTCTCACTGCAAGAAGATCTTAAATGTACTAAAGAAACTAAGGAACTGATAACGAATTTGCTGACGGCTGCAAGGTTAATTGTAGCTAGGAACTGGAAGACACAAGGAGATTATTGTATTGAAGAATGGTATAAAGAAGTGTGGGGTATTGCTATTAATGATAAATTGACACGTAATATTAAAATGAAAAGAGGTATAGTAAAAAAGAATGATTTTGAGGGAATTTGGAAAAAGTTCTTAGTATTTGTGTTTTCTAAGGGAAGCGGGAAACCACCAACAGAAGAAACTATGAGTTTCTGGAAACAGGAATGAGATCCCGAGGTGGGGGGTGCACTTTTATGTTCAGCATGAATATGTTTAATAGACTAAGTTTGAATATATGATATAAATGCTATTTTATGTTTATGTATTATGTTTCTTTATTTTTGTTAACTGTTGTAAAAGTTAATAAAAAGAATTTTTTTAAAAAATAGAAGACAAAAAGTGAAACTTACATTTTCCATACCCTCAACAAATGCTCACAATCTGTGACCAATCATCATGTAAAGGACATGCTAGCACTCTCCATAAGGGTGCGACAGCAGCTGTGCTTAATGGTGTCCCAGCTGAAATGGTTGCACTTTGACCAACTCTAAAAATAAACAGTCATTGATGGACACAATCTGATGTATGTACTTTGCTGAGTTTATCAAAACCTTGTTTCTTAGTGGGAACGGCAGCAATTTCCCCCAGAATTGTTTCTTTTTCAAAATTATATTTTTATTTGACACAATCCATTTTATGCTCCTTGAGCAGGGAAAAAAAACCAAGCAATTGCTAAAAGGAAACTCTTGTGCTTTCCCAGTAACATTGATAAAACACTTTTGGCATGCTTGGTTTCTATAATCATTGCTTTCTTTTTCAAACAGAGAGCTAATGCATTCTGTTGCTTTCTCAAACGTTTGCACCATTCATGCATTTCATCTTGCCTTTTACCGCTGGCAACCTTTTCTCAGCATATGTAGCTGGGCTATTTTACGATATTCTGGTGAGCACGTATTCTGTCCAAATGCATCACATCTGCGATTTTACCTTTAATGGTCACTTATGCAAGGTCTGGGTTTGCCGATTCCATTGTTATGGGTTTTATCAGTTTGAATAGCTTGGAGAATTTGAGTTGCAGAACAGGCTTTGCTGGAGTGGTTTCTAAACAGAACTTGCAGTCTTTTTTGATGCCAGCATTACACTCCTGCTGCCTCCTGTAGGGGGTGCCTATTGTGGCGTGCCAATTTGGCTCTTCCCCCTAGGCATAATGATTTGTTTTTCAAGTGTTTTTACTGCTGAGTGTCATACACGACAGAACTACATCACAATACCAATATTGAAACTCATGACCCATCTGTAAATGTGATGAGCGCTTCATCTGTCTCCGTTTCTGTTGCTAGTTTAGAAATCTAAACCAATTTAGCACCAGGTCTCTTGCCAGTCCCTGGCTGTATTTGCCCCTTAAACGTTTGCTTTGTTCCATTGGCACTTGCAAAATAAAAGCTTAACCTTTATCTGGGTGGGTAGGAGTGATGGATAAGTTTCTCCTCTACTGAACTGTTTTTATATTGTGTGACTCTCATTTCTGGGCTTCTTCCTCCATTCTCCAATATTTGTGAATATCATCATCTTGCATTTTTGTTTTATTTGACCTTCTATTTCTGTTTCATTTTATCTAAACTAGTCTGTAATGAATTCTTGTTGGTTTGTGTTGGAATGGCAAGCAGCAATGCACCCCTCTTTCTGTGGTTTGCCAACTGGCTGGTATTTTTCTACATTTTAATCAGTTTGCTGGAAACATATGCAACTATTTTATCCTCGGTGCAATAATTAGTATATAATGGTTTGCAGCTAATAATGATATCTATTCTTCCTTTGCAGTTTGATAGTGATGTTAATTGTGTTAATGGCTCACTTGGTTCTGATTTGTGCCCAGTCTTTTTAGTTAATGCATTTACATTGATTTTGTCCCTGCTCACGGCCATCAAAAGTACAAAAAGCAGCTAGTAAAGGTACCATTCTATCTTTTAATGCATCCATTTTGTCAAGAGTTGCAGCCAAATCAGCTATTTATTCATTGGCCCCAATAACTTATGATCTTGATGATAAAAATGGCTCATTGGAAATGAAGTGATTTTCATGACTTGTAGGGACGGTGTAAAAGCCGGAACGGAACGGAACAGGCCGGAACAGCCCCATTATATTAAAAAAACATACCAAAAACAGTGGCATGTGTTAGCAACACTTGAGAACAATATTTTAAGACTAAAACCATACCAATATTATATCACTATTAACCCCAGAACTCCCAAAATGACGTCCGGAACAGAATGGGATGGCCGGAACGGCCACTAGGGAACGAGCGATATCAACCAAACTCACCAGACATGCATAACTAAATGGCAGGGATGCAATAGGCCACAAAAGTTGCCCCGAAACCACGTTCAGATACCCGTTCCGGGCAAAAACACGTATTGCGCAAAATGGGCCGTAACGGCAGCTTCCCAATGACATAAGTGAACCAAACTCACCAGATGCACATGACAAGGTGGGACAAATATAGAAAGCTCCAAAACTTGCCCCCAAACCACGTTCAGACACCCGTTCCGGGCAAAAACGCGTATTGCGCAAAATGGGCCGTAACGGCACCTCCCCAATGAGGTAAGTGAACCAAACTCACCAGATGCACATGACAAGGTGGGACAAATATAGAAAGCTCCAAAAGTTGCCCCAAAACCACGTTCAGATACCCGTTCCGGGGGAAAATGCGTATTGTGCAAAATGGGCCGTAACGGCAGCTTCCCAATGAGATAAGTGAACCAAACTCACCAGATGCACATGACAAGGTGGGACAAATATAGAAAGCTCCAAAAGTTGCCCCGAAACCACGTTCAGATACCCGTTCCGGGGGAAAACGCGTATTGTGCAAAATGGGCCGTAACGGCACCTTCCCAATGAGGTAAGTCAACCAAACTCACCAGATGCACATGACAAGGTGGGACAAAAATAGAAAGCTCCAAAAGTTGCCCCAAAACCACGTTCAGATACCCGTTCCGGGGGAAAATGCGTATTGTGCAAAATGGGCCGTAACGGCAGCTAACCAATGAGATAAGTGAACCAAACTCACCAGATGCACATGACAAGGTGGGACAAATATAGAAAGCTCCAAAAGTTGCCCCGAAACCACGTTCAGATACCCGTTCCAGGGAAAAACGCGTATTGCGCAAAATGGGCCGTAACGGCAGCTTCCCAATGAGGTAAGTGAACCAAACTCACCAGATGCACATGACAAGGTGGGACAAAAATAGAAAGCTCCAAAAGTTGCCCCAAAACCACGTTCAGATACCCGTTCTGGGCAAAAACGCGTATTGCGCAAAACGGGCCGTAACGGCAGCTTCCCAATGAGATAAGTGAACCAAACTCACCAGATGCACATGAGAAGGTGGGACAAATATAGAAAGCTCCAAAAGTTGCCCCAAAACCACGTTCAGATACCCGTTCCGGGGGAAAACGCGTATTGCGCAAAATGGGCCGTAACGGCACCTTCCCAATGCGATAAGTGAACCAAACTCACCAGATGCATATGACAAGGTGGGACAAATATAGAAAGCTCCAAAAGTTGCCCCAAAACCACGTTCAGATACCCGTTCCGGGGGAAAACGCGTATTGTGCAAAATGGGCCGTAACGGCACCTTCCCAATAAGGTAAGTCAACCAAACTCACCAGATGCACATGACAAGGTGGGACAAAAATAGAAAGCTCCAAAAGTTGCCCCAAAACTACGTTCAGACACCCGTTCCGGGGAAAAACGCGTATTGCGCAAAATGGGCCGTAACGGCAGCTTCCCAATGAGGTAAGTGAACCAAACTCACCAGATGCACATGACAAGGTGGGACAAAAATAGAAAGCTCCAAAAGTTGCCCCAAAACCACATTCAGATACCCGTTCCGGGCAAAAACGCGTATTGCGCGAAACGGGCCGTAACGGCAGCTTCCCAATGAGGTAAGTGAACCAAACTCACCAGATGCACATGACAAGGTGGGACAAATATAGAAAGCTCCAAACGTTGCCCCAAAAACACGTTCAGATACCCCTTCTGGGCAAAAACGCGTATTGCGCAAAATGGGCCGTAACAGCAGCTTCCCAATGAGGAAAGTCAACCAAACTCACCAGATGCACATAACTAGGTGGGACAAATATAGAAAGCTCCAAAAGTTGCCCTGAAACCACGTTCAGATACCCGTTCTGGGCAAAAACGTGTATTGCGCAAAATGGGCCCTAACGGCAGCTTCCCAATGAGGTAAGTGAACCAAACTCACCAGATGCACATAACTAGGTGGGACAAAAATAGAAAGCTCCAAAAGTTGCCCCGAAACCACGTTCAGATACCCGTTCCGGGCAAAAACGCGTATTGCGCAAATGGGCCGTAACGGCAGCTTCCCAATGAGGTAAGTGAACCAAACTCACCAGATGCACATGACAAGGTGGGACAAAAATAGAAAGCTCCAAAAGTTGCCCCCAAACCACGTTCAGATACCCGTTCCGGGCAAAAACGCGTATTGCGCAAAATGGGCCGTAACAGCAGCTTCCCAATGAGGAAAGTCAACCAAACTCACGGGATGCACATAACTAGGGGGGACAAATATAGAAAGCTCCAAAAGTTTCCCCAAAACCACGTTCAGATACCCGTTCCAGGCAAAAACGCGTATTGCGCAAAACGGCCGTAACGGCAGCTTCTCAATGAGGTAAGTGAACCAAACTCACCAGATGCACATAACTAGGTGGGACAAATATAGAAAGCTCCAAATGTTGCCCCAAAACCACGTTCCGATACCCGTTCTGGGCAAAAGTCCATATTGCTCAAAACGGACAGTAACTACAGCTTCCCAATAAGTCAACCAAACTCACCAGACGCACATTAATAGATGGGACACATATAAAAAGCTCCAAATGTTGCCCCAAAGCCAGGTTCCAATACCCATTCCAGGCAAAAACCCATATTGCTCAAAACGGGCCGTAATGGCAGCTTTCCAATGAGGTAAGTCAACCAAACTCACCAGAAGCACATTACTAGATGGGACAGATATAATAACCTCTGAAATTTCCATGAAAGTCAGGTTCTGTTACCCATTCCGGGCCATAGTTCATATTCCCAAAATTAGCTGGCAAAGAAAATTATGGGTGAGGAAAATGAGGCACTATCTATTGTCAGGAAATTGCCTCGAAAGGCAACTTCTATGTGTGTGAATTCAATCAAATAAACGACTTTCATTGTACTAACTGGGACATTTAATAAACTTTCTCAGAATCCAGAGTGAAGTTCTGCAAAGATGGTTTCCTACAGAAGCCCATAGTTATCATGTGGTTTGGTAGTGTGCTTAAAATATCAGTCTATGATGGCATTGTTGGGGTTGGGCTGTCTCATTCCATCATGAAGCTTACAATGACCTGTGGCTATTCACATCTTTCAACCTAACTTATCCCACAGGGTTATTACAAAATTGGGAAAGGCCATTGTAGTTCACCATGCGTTTCTGGGTGGCGGGTGGGATATAAATGTTCTGTCAAAAAAGCCCAGGTCTTTTGAGGATTGCCATGGGAGTACTGGAGGCTGCATTCCAGGAAGTCCAAAAACGCGGCCCCCAACCCCTTCCAGGGCTGATGGAGGCCTTCCCCTTCAGCCCTTTCCCCCAGGAAATTGGGTGCCAGTCCCGGTTGCCCTGGAGATCTCCGTTTTTCCAGAGGTCTCCCAGGTTTTCCGGGTCATCTGGTCACCCTTATCACACCAGGAGACAAACCGTTAATGCCCACATTCCACAATCTTGACAGGTACCCCTCCCCTCCCCAAACATGGAATTTATTTTTAAAAGCCAATCACACAATTTTTAATTGTATGTTAGGTGTCTTGAATAGGTTAGCCCCATGTGAATAAGAGGGAGCTAGGTTGACCATTTGTTTGATTCAGTATAACCCATTGTCATTGGCTGTGATGTTCTGAAGCTTTATTAACATATACGCTTCTTTAGTCATATTCTTTATGAAAACATGAATACAAGAAAAATAACCACAAACAGTAAGAACAAAAACAATGTACATAATATCTATATACTCTCTCTCTCTCTCTCTCTCTCTCTGTGTGTGTGTGTGTGTGTGTGTGTGTGTGTAAATGTAAATGCTAACATATAGCACCTGTTAACATAAATTTTTGCCTACAGTGTAGATTATTCATTTCTCACAACACTTTGGACATTTGAATATACCACGAGAAGCTTGATTTATCTCAAGGCAAGAGAGGTGGTGCCAGTCCTGACAGGCTCCCTCGCACAGAACCATGGTGTCCTCCTTGGGTTTCTTGCACTGATCACCCATTAAGCACAAAGACCAAGATGAAGTGTTATACTGTTGTATTGCTGAAGACAAGAACTGGATTGTAGAAAATGTTCCTTTCGGTGGTTTTCTAGAAACAGGACTATTGAATTGCTTAATTTCTCTCTGATTTATTTGCTTCTTTATTCTCTGCTGCTGTCTCGGCATTAAACTTGGCCGTGGAAGAAGTGATTTGTGCATGAGAAGTTCATTTGCAATCCACTGCCGTACAGGCACCATGTCTGCTGGGAAAGGGACAGGTGAGCCACTGCATAGCACATGTGCAAAGAGACATACAAAAAGTTTGGCTGACTTACCTCATTGGGAAGGTGCCGTTACGGCCCGTTTTGCACAATACGCGTTTTTGCCCGGAACGGGTATCTGAACATGGTTTTGGGGCAACTTTTGGAGCTTTCTATATTTGTCCCACCTTGTCATGTGCATCTGGTGAGTTTGGTTCACTTAACTCATTGGGAAGCTGCCGTTACGGCCCATTTTGCGCATTACGCATTTTTGCCCAGAAGGGGTATCTGAACGTGGTTTTGGGGCAACTTTTGGAGCTTTCTATATTTGTCCCACCTTGTCATGTGCATCTGGTGAGTTTGGTTCACTTATCTCATTGGGAAGCTGTTGTTATGGCCAATTTCGCAAAACACGTGTTTTTGCCCGGAACGGGTATCTGAACGTGGTTTTGGGGAAACTTTTGGAGCTTTCTATATTTGCCCCACTTAGTTATGTGCATCTGGTGAGTTTGGTTCACTTATCTCATTGGGAAGCTGCCGTTACGGCCGGTTTTCCTCAGTACGCGTTTTTGCCCGGAACGGGTATCTGAACTTGGTTTCGGGGCAACTTTTGGAGCTTTCTATATTTGTCCCACCTTGTTATGTGCATCTGGTAAGTTTGGTTCACTTATCTCATTGGGAAGCTGCCGTTACGGCCGGTTTTGCGCAGTACGCGTTTTTGCCCGGAACGGGTATCTGAACGTGGTTTCGGGGCAACTTTTGGAGCTTTCTATATTTGTCCCACCTAGTTATGTGCATCTGGTGAGTTTGGTTCACTTATCTCATTGGGAAGCTGTCGTTATGGCCAATTTCGCAAAATACGTGTTTTTGCCCGGAACGGGTATCTGAACGTGGTTTTGGGGCAACTTTTGGAGCTTTCTATATTTGCCCCACCTTGTCATGTGCATCTGGTGAGTTTGGTTGACTTTCCTCATTGGGAAGCTACCGTTACGGCCCGTTTTGCGCAATACGCGTTTTCCCCCGGAACGGGTATCTGAACGTGGTTTCGGGGCAACTTTTGGAGCTTTCTATTTTTGTCCCACCTTGTCATGTGCATCTGGTGAGTTTGGTTCACTTATCTCATTGGGAAGCTGTCGTTATGGCCAATTTCGCAAAACACGTGTTGTTGCCCGGAACGGGTATCTGAACGTGGTTTCGGGGCAACTTTTGGAGCTTTCTATATTTGTCCCACCTAGTTATGTGCATCTGGTGAGTTTGGTTCACTTATCTCATTGGGAAGCTGTCGTTATGGCCAATTTCGCAAAATACGTGTTTTTGCCCGGAACGGGTATCTGAACGTGGTTTTGGGGCAACTTTTGGAGCTTTCTATATTTGCCCCACCTTGTCATGTGCATCTGGTGAGTTTGGTTGACTTTCCTCATTGGGAAGCTACCGTTACGGCCCGTTTTGCGCAATACACGTTTCCCCCCGGAACGGGTATCTGAACGTGGTTTCGGGGCAACTTTTGGAGCTTTCTATATTTGTCCCACCTTGTCATGTGCATCTGGTGAGTTTGGTTCACTTACCTCATTGGGAAGCTGCTGTTACGGACCGTTTTGCGCAATACACGTTTTTGCCTGGAACGGGTATCTGAACGTGGTTTCGGGGCAACTTTTGGAGCTTTCTATTTTTGTCCCACCTTGTCATGCGCATCTGGTGAGTTTGGTTCACTTATCTCATTGGGAAGCTGTCGTTATGGCCAATTTCGCAAAACACGTGTTGTTGCCCGGAACGGGTATCTGAACGTGGTTTCGGGGCAACTTTTGGAGCTTTCTATATTTGTCCCACCTAGTTATGTGCATCTGGTGAGTTTGGTTTACTTTCCTCGTTGGGAAGCTGCCGTTACTGCCGGTTTTGCGCAATAGGCGTTTTTGCCTGGAACGGGTATCTGAACGTGGTTTCGGGGAAACTTTTGGAGCTTTCTATATTTGCCCCACCTAGTTAAGTGCATCTGGTGAGTTTGGTTTACTTTCCTCATTGGGAAGCTGCCGTTACGGCCCGTTTTGCACAATACGCGTTTTTGCCCGGAACGGGTATCTGAACATGGTTTTGGGGCAACTTTTGGAGCTTTCTGTATTTGTCCCACCTTGTCATGTGCATCTGGTGAGTTTGGTTCACTTACCTCATTGGGGAGGTGCCGTTACGGCCCATTTTGCGCAATACGCGTTTCCCCCCGGAACGGGTATCTGAACGTGGTTTCGGGGCAACTTTTGGAGCTTTCTATATTTGTCCCACCTTGTCATGTGCATCTGGTGAGTTTGGTTCACTTACCTCATTGGGAAGCTGCCGTTACGGCCCATTTTGCGCAATACGCGTTTTCCCCCGGAACGGGTATCTGAACGTGGTTTCGGGGCAACTTTTGGAGCTTTCTATATTTGTCCCACCTAGTTATGTGCATCTGGTGAGTTTGGTTTACTTTCCTTGTTGGGAAGCTGCCGTTACGGCCGGTTTTGCGCAATAGGCGTTTTTGCCCGGAACGGGTATCTGAATGTGGTTTCGGGGAAACTTTTGGAGCTTTCTATATTTGCCCCACCTAGTTATGTGCATCTGGTGAGTTTGGTTTACTTTCCTCGTTGGGAAGCTGCCGTTACGGTCGGTTTTGCGCAATACACGTTTTTGCCCGGAACGGGTATCTGAACATGGTTTCGGGGCAACTTTTGGGGCTTATTGCATCCCTGCCATTTAGTTATGCATGACTGGTGAGTTTGGTTGATATCGCTCGTTCCCTAGTGGCCGTTCCGGCCATCCCATTCTGTTCCGGACGTCGTTTTGGGAGTTTTGGGGTTAATAGTGATATAATATTGGCATAGTTTTAGTCCTAAAATATTGTTCTCAAGTGTTGCTAACACATGCCACTGTTTTTGGTATGTTTTTTTAATATAATGGGGCTGTTCCGGCCTGTTCCGTTCCGTTCCGGCTTTTACACCGTCCCTGACTTGTAGTATGCATCAAATATTTTAAATATCTTTGTGGAGAATATGAACAGTCCCCTCCTCCCCTCAGTACTTGGTGTTCACCATTACACATAGATGATGTGTATGTGTGAAGCCTCATCAGTAACAGGGATGACCTGTTCACATATGTTTTGCAGGAGTGCCTGTGCCTACTCAGCCAATCAGAGCTCGGGGTGGTGGTTTCAATGTGTGTATTGGGGGAATAATTCAAATTATCTGGACATTAGTTCATGGCATGATCTACACCTTGTGTCAAATCATTACAATCCCAACATGGTAATGCTATATTCCTCTTGAGCATTTATATCTTGTAGGACATGTAATGACATTTGTGGGAAATGTGAAGTGTGGGAAATAACAAGGCAGACACAGTTTTACATCTCGGGGGGGGGGGTCTGACCTCGGCGAGGCAGTTGCTACTCTGTCTTGGTGCCTGGCTGAGATCTGTAACTGGATGTCTAGGAGTAAACTAAAGCTTAACCCGGAGAAGACTGAGCTGATGGTGATTGGCCGAGGTCAGCGGTTGGCAGATTTGAGGCAGGAGCTCGTAGATCTGCCTATTTCAGGAATCCGACCAAGGATTGTGACTGAGGCGCGGGACCTGGGTGTTATTCTTGACCAGTCCCTACCTATGTCATCACAGATGGGGGCCGTGGTTCGGAGTTGCTTTTATCAACTACATGTGCTCCGCCAAGCTCGCCCCTTTCTGTCAGAGGCTGATCTTACCACTGCAGTCCAAGCCCTGGTTCTTTCCAGACTGGACTATTGCAACATGTTGTATACAGGGCTTCCCTTGAAGCAAATCCAATGCCTACAGGCTGTACAAAATGCAGCAGCCAGGTTGGTCAAGGGGCTCCCAAAGTGGTCTTCTATCACTTTGGTGCTTCAAGAGCTCCATTGGCTGCCGGTGGCTGCCAGGGTACGCTACAAGGTCTTGTTGACCATGTATAAAGCCCTGCATTGCTTGGGTCCTGGATACCTGAGCACTTGCCTTTCTTCTGTGTCTCACCATTGGCAGACTCGCTCTCAGGAGCAGGGTCCCCCCCTACAAATTGGAATGTGCGGGGGCCAGGGCTTTTTCAGTGGCTGGCCCCTGGTTATGGAATAATGTGCCACTGGAGATTAGACATGCTCGCACTCTCAATTGCTTCAAACGCCTTTGTAAGGCATTTTTATTTTCACAAGAGTTTGGGGAGGGGGTGGTTTAAACTGGGGTTGAGGGCTTTTAATGGTTTGAGCATGAGGGTTTTAATGGAATTGTCTTAATGTGGGTTGAAAGTTTTAATGGAATTGTTTTATATGTTATTTTAAAGTGCCTCGATGCCAGAAATGGTGAGGTGGCACTATAAAAATGCTTTAAATAAATAAATACATAAGATTGGAATTTAAACATGGCCACATTTATTAATAGATCTGCACAAAGGGTAAATCTAAGTGGGCATCTTCTCTAATCTGGCCTCATGCCATTGTTTTATCGGGCGAGATATTCACGGCTTGAGAGTGGCGGCTCAAAATTCGTCACCTCCCAGCCTTCCCCTTTTGGGGTAGGGAGGCCTTCTGTGTCAACCGCCCCTTATGACGCAGGACTCTGAGTTGGTGAGCAAAGTTGGCCTCAAAGGTAACCTTTATCGCCGTCAGCTGGGCCACAGGGCTCATAGCTGGGGAGCCTCAAGGCATTACTGATCACCGCAAAGGTGCCTCTGAATGCTCACCGAAGTTAACCCGCTCAAGATACCCCACATACCTGCATATCTGCAAATGTGACCATTTGTTTCTCCCCACCTGTCTTACAGTGTGTAGTAGGTGAAAAAACTTATAACCACTTAAATATTATGTGCAAAAAAATCCTACTTATCCCCCCCTAAAGGATGACCAGCAAGCCCACACTGCCTACAGGGAGGGAGCCATGCTGAGAAGGAAGAGGAGGAGGAGGAGGAGGGGTGAGAGCCAATTTACAGGCTCAGATTCCCCCTCCCCCCTCTGGTGGCACCACGGAGAGGCCGCAACTGTGGTGCCTCCACACCTCATCCCCACCCACAATAGCCTCCCCATGCCCAGGCTGCACTGGGCATGGAAGTAAGGCATTTATTGAAGTACCTTAGATAACATGGAATAAAAAGCTGGAAATGGCATTCTGAAAGCAATATATGGAATATACAATGTGCCCCAACAGTTATCAGTGCACATCAATATCACTGTAAAGCAGTAGTATAGCTCTAGACCAAATGCCCGGGCTCAAAATACATGATTGAGTAGAGCAGGTTTGGTCCATTATCTATTGTGCAAATTTCATTAGCTATGAAATTTAGCTATGGAGGATCAGGTTTTGACTAAAATTGGGGAAGTTGAGGACAGGGCATGTAGATTTCATTAAGGGCTCCTCTACCCCTTCCCCTTTAATTTTGTCATTCTTGTGCTTTCTTAATTCAATCATTTTCTTTCTTTCTTTCTTTCTTTCTTTCTTTCTTTCTTTCTTTCTCACATATTAAACAGTGTCAACATGTAGGTGGCCATCATTCTGCAATTGTCAGCCAGCTCCTTCTATTTGGCACAATTTATGGAAACAAATTTGTTTTAAAGATTTGTTGGATGACATATTCTTCTATTAGCAATAACAGCCATGTCAATTTACTTATGACCTCTGTGTCTTGACTCTGAATTGAATGAGAAAATAAATAGCATTCAAAGGGAGGTCTCTGAAGTCAACTGTATTTTATTGACCTGCTTGCAAGCAACTAGAATGCTTAGCTTTCAGCTGTTGAGTTGGTCCATGTTATCAAAAGTCTATTCATTAGCATTGATCTCTGTGCCACCAATGTGGCCTTTACATGTACTTTATTCATCAATAGACAGATACATATACACTCTAAGTTTTCCTAAGGTTACTAGTGCACCTCTTCTCCTAATAGAATCTCTGTGCCTTCATGACAGACAGAAATGCAATGGTTACCTGTTCCATTTCTGACTCTTCCATTCCAACTATTGCATCTTCTAACTATTTGGAGTGGCTATTACTTGGTTTTCAAAAAGAGTTGTGTGTTGTTTTTAAAGGCATTCTTGAACCACCCTGAGAAATTTGTAAGTGCCTGGATTCCATTCCATGTTAGTCTCAGATAGGTCAGGTGAGTCCACTTCAGAATATAGACCCAGGGAATATGCACCATGTCCCTACTCCTGACTCCAAGGCCACCCTGATCCTAACGCCTCACCTCCTACACAACCCAATTCCTGCTAGAGGCTTGGACTCTCATTCTCAGAAATATTTTCAAATGGGCTGCCCAACAATTATCCTGTGTTTTTATATATATTTACAGGGATGTGGCAGTGTCCCTGTAGTTAAGATCAGAGAGTAGATAAAGCATTCTACCATTATAAAGCAGTAGTGTGTGTGTGTGTGTGGGGGGGGGGGTCATTCTAACATTCATAACATCAAAAATGCTTCACCAATCTTCCTTAAACTTACATGTGCCAGAAAGAAATGTTGTTTTTACATACCATGAAATTTCAAGAAGATTGGTGAAAGATTGGGGGAAGGAGATAACTTCCATTGGTGATTTTTTATCCATGAAATTTGGAGTATTGAACCCCTTACCCATTGATCCAGTGGTGGTGTCTTCTGCCTTCCTTCTACTTGGTGGAATAGCTTTTCTTTTTTTTAAAAAAAAATCCTTTCAGTTGATTTTTAATTAATATTTATTCATCCTATTAGAGTGAATACAGAGCCCTTCTTCAACCATAGCATGACACACACTCAGTAGCATTGCTACTGTGAGAGATGTTATTGAGAATTTCCTCTCCTTTCTAGCACAATAATCCTACAATTAACAACATGCTTACTGTGTGTGTGATGCCCTACTAGAGGAATCCACCTCAGAAGAGGAAGCAGAGCCCACGCACCCCACCCACCCCACCCCGGGAAACCAGGGAGACACATCAAGTACTGGCACCAGTCCAAGAAGAGCCTTGGCCTTTAGGGGAGACAGCTCCAGGTTCTTCACTGACAGGAGGAGGGGACTCTGACTCTGGAGCAGAGGCTGAGCAACCCCCTGACCCTCAGGAGCACCATCTCCTCAAGTGACAAGCCAGTAGGCCTCCTGTAAGAAGGAGTACTTGGTTGCAAAAATGGTCTCCTCAGGAGAAAGCAACTCCTCTGGAGTAGGGTTCTGGCCAGAGAACTCTTATGGACAGCAGCTGAGACTGGGTGGGGCTTGGCAGCCTTTGTGAATAAAAGCCAGCAGTTAGAGCTTGCTGGTAACAATGTCTTACCAGTTTCTCTTGTCTCCTGACCCTGCCTTGTTCCAGAATCTTTGTGCTACAACCATAGACCCTGCTACTGGATTATGTATCTAATGAACTGCCTCACTGTGTTTGATCCTTTGCCCGTTTGACTATTTTTGCAGTTGCCTGCACTTAAAACTGCCTGCTGGAACATTGGTCTGGGGTATTACTTAGCCTGGTAGTCAGCTGTATAACCAAGAATGCTACTATCAGTGCAGCACAGTGTGTGTGTATTCTTTTATTCTTCATTTGATCATTGCTACTGCTTGATCAAGGGTCCACTCCCCTACCTGCAACTTCTTCTTTTTTTAAAAAAAAATCCATGTATTTGATTTTTAAAGCATTTTTAATCCTTGAGTCTCTATCTGACTTCATATTGTGATGCAGCCACTTATGGAGCTTCAGAACTTATCAGAAGGGAGGGGGGAGGGGTGCAAGAGAAGAGCCCCAGTGCACTGGGAAAGTGGGTGAGAAGGAGGAATATTTCGAGGTGAGTTTTCCCCTCCTTTGCTCACCATACTCTGGCAATCCAGTCTGACTGGAAATCACAATATGGCTATATACTGCTTGGGTTCTTATTAGCTATGATGGGTTTTAATGTTGATAACTGGGAGGAAGATATTTGTGTGTGTGTGTGTGTGTAGGGAGAGGTTTGGGGATGGGGAGTCTCATCATGAAAGAAAAGCATTACCAATAATAATAAAAACTTCAGAAGTTGGGAAAGTGGGACCAGCTTTGCATCAAGTAGCCCGGTAGGGATGACTTTAATATTATTCTGGAATAAACAGCTGCCGTAGACATGGCCTTAGACTGAGAGCTTTATCACACCAGCATTATACTGTGCAATCACTGTGAAATGCGTGCAAAGGACTCCGAAGTTTTCCAGCTTATAATCTGCTTTTATTGTGAAGTACTCCCATGCATCCTGCTTTAATTGTGCTATAAAAGCAAAAGACTCGCTGTATTTTGATACTAGTTTTTGAGCGTATCATCCGAATGACCACTGGGACACAGGAGCAGGATTTGAAGAAAAATTAAAGAATTGCTTACACCTGTGTAAGCGATAAAGACATCAAAATTGGCATAGTAATAGATATTAAGGAGAGCTTTAAGCATACTGAATTTGAATTGGATTGGGTCATCCATTGATTTTTTATGATTTTTTTTTTTTTACATTTCCCCCCTTAAATCCATTTCCTGATATGCAAAGGATCTAGCTGCCCGGTAGCAACAACAACAACAACGCCGACAGCTTAGCACTATAGGGGATAATTCAAGGGAAACAGGTACGTAGGATGAAGTTGTTGTTGGTGTTTTTTACCAGAGTCAATGTTGATCTATTGTGCATAAAAGGGTGAGGAGCTTGTGGCCCTCCAGTTGTGATGGATGATGCAATTCCCATCATCCATCACCACTGGCTATGCTAGCAAGGTCTGATGGCATAGCCAGTGGTGATGGATAATGGGAATTGCAATCCATCAACACCTGGAAACCATCCAACAACATCTGGGGGACCACACATTCCCCACCTCTGGTGTAGAAAGCAGACAAGTGAAGCGACAGAGTAGCAGGTTTCGGAGACATTAAACCATTTGGAAAACACAGCCTACAGTCCGGTGTCCAGGTATGCATGCTTAAGAGCATTGAGATCAATGGGACAAAACATGCATTCATGCATGCACATGACTGATTTCTCTTGGAGCTTGTCACAGACATGGACTTCTTTATGTATTGGGGCTATGAAAACCTAACTACTAGGACAATGCATTCTATTCTAATTTCCTTTTCTGAGATGAAAAGAGAGCATTTAGGGATGAGGTAAAGCAGTTGATGTTGAGTTTGGCTTTTGTTCATGATGCCGATTATATACACAAGAGTTAAATTGAAAGTCCATTTCTGTTTAACGAATATCCTCCATAATGGATTGCAAGTTTTAGCTCAAAGTTTGTAATTTATAGGCCACTGTTATTCATTCCAGTCAAATGCCAATGACAGCAAGGGCAACAAATCAAAGTTAATTTGTAATTGAAAATGACTATTACTAAAAGTGGTTTCACTTTAAAGAATCTTGACATGTTTGAAGATGAATTGCTTTGAACAGCTTTGTTATTTAAAATTGTTTTAAAGCATTAAAAAAAGGAAGGTTACATTTTTGAAGGCTGATCTTGAACATGAGCTACTCTGCAACCTTTTAGTGCGTAGGGAGTGAGATCAGTTCAAAATGCAAATTAAAGTACAATTTAAAAAAGATTTGACTTGCCCATAATAAACTCCAGTATGTCTTTAAAGAAACCACTAAATGTTGCAGTTACAATATCTCAGTGGTGGAACCTGATGCTTTTGTGTACTCTGCATCTTATCTACTGAACACCAATTGTTAATGTTATTACTTTATCAATTCCCTGGGTAATTGTGCTCATGTATTTTAGGGTAAAAGAGCCTAGAAATTAGAGCAGAAGTACATTAGCTGAACATTTACTTTCAACACAGGCTTGGTACTTTGCTTCCCCCTGCCCTGCTAACTTAATTGCATTAAATATATTGGCATTAAAATAGTTGTTGATTGTTACAACGATTAAGGGTGCAATCCTATGCATGTGTAGACAGAAACCTCTCTATAAATGACTGGTGCATGCTGGGAATTGTAGGACTTTTTTCTATTTATAGGATTGTATCCTATGGGTTATATATATATGATTTTGTTGTATTCATAGAGGATATTTTATTTTATAATTCATGAGCTTCTTTTGTTATGAACTAGTGGATCATAACAAACAAGCTGTTTTTTTTAAAGCACTCTGTAGTCCTCCAGATGTGATTTATTATTATTATTAATAATAATAATAATAATAATATTTTATTTTTTGGGGAGTGTGGGCATGGTGTACCCCACGCATGATTTAATGGTGTGGACAGTAAACCTAAAACAGATGCTCCCCTGTCCCTCCCTCCCTGCTCAACACCTAAACTCTATAAAAGCAATGCTAAGAACATGGATATTTGAAAATAACATATTTCAAATGGTTTGGTATTCCTGTGTCATTGTCTTCACTCACTTAAAGAGGGCAGATAAAAATCTTCAGGGCAGCATCCATCTTTGGACTCCCACTGTGGAAGGTGGCATAGAAATATTTTAAATAAAATTTAAATAAACATCCTTTGTGGAAAATTAAAAGGTATTGGTTAAATACACCTGGCTTTGGGAACAAAGAATTCTAGTTTTCATCACTGTTGTAATCAGTGCTTAGCAGACACAAGTGTATAAGTATCAAACTTCTGGCTCAAGAATCTGCCAGCAAAACCTAAAAAAGAAAAGAAAAAAGATTTGGAATTAGAAACTCAACATACGCTGCTAAATCCCTGGGGAAAGAGGAAAGTCTTGACCTGGGGCGAAAAGATAACAAAGGCTGAATTTTCACCTAAAGTCCTTTCTCAACTGAGGAAGGGTGATTGCGACTTTCCCCGCTTCCGCAATCAGCACCCACAGGGCACACCGAGCAAAGTTTCCTGTAATGACAGGTGTGACGTTCCAGGAACACGTGTGCCCTGTTACAGCAGTTCCACATGTGTATTGGTAGAAGTGGGCAGTGCTATGGGCCACAGGATTTTTTAAAAAATTACTCTTGAGGGATACACACCAATGCAGATACACAGCAACACATGGGGGGTGGGATAGGAACTATGATGAATATGTGCTTCTGGGTGGAGATATGTTTTTTTTAAAAAAAAATCCTTGGCGGTGAAACTTGCCAATACACATGCACACACCCCTCACAACTGATTGGCTGTTCAATGAGCCTGGATCTCATGGAGAACAGCAATGACCGTGTAAAGGGGCTGGGGCTCACTGCAAATGTTCTTCAGAATGGGCACTAAACAGCTGGAAAAACCCTGACTAAAGCAGTCAGGGATATCCCAGTAAAACTAAGATGTAGAGCTGCAATCACTGTGGGAGCAGGTGAATGTCATATGACCCATTAGTGATGACTATGACACAATCCTGCAATAAATGGCTGGTGTAGACTTCCTCAATGTTGGTGCCAGGCGGGCCCCGTAGTGCTCTTCTTGAAGTTGTAGCACCGTAGGAAATCCTATAGCCCCTGGAATGTATTTTAGGGACCATAAGATTGGTCTGTAAAGATACTATTAATTAAAAGGAAGGGGAGAAAGAATAGGTTTGCAAATAGAGGATATTTTATTTTATAATTCATGAGCTCCTTTTGTTATGAACTAGTGGATCGCAACAAACAAGCTGGCGGAGCGACAGGCATTACCACAGCGGGGATGCAGTTTGTATCCTGTCAGAAGTTCTTTCCTGCAGGATTAGAGCCCTTGCTCCATATTGCAACCTACGTGGTGAAAATGTTTGGAGATGTACTTGGAAGAGTTCTTGGCCAAGGAGTCAGGGCTGTGCACCAGCATTTGGCCAACTGTGATACCAACTAAGAACATAGTGCCACACATAGGCTGGCACTGGGAAGGAGGCATTTGATACTCCCCCGCATTAACTGTTTCTATGAATGCTCAGTCAAAGGAAATTAAAGAGGAGATGACTTCTGTTTGTCTGTTTATAGCTGGAAATAACTTCATCATTGAAGATCACAACTAATTAACCTAGTTCCTACTTCATAGTTAACTAATGATCTTATTTTCTAACACATTCTACTAACAAATTAACCAGCTCTGTTTACATTTTATTCTGATGTTGAAAGCAATTGATGCCTGAGTTTGGGTAATGATCACATTATATTTGAGAGCAAACTAATTTATAGTAAATAACTGTGTTTCTCTTATATTTTAATGAATTTTGATTTTAAAATGATTAATAGTTACCACTAGCATACATGGGAGGAACTGCTTTAGTTAGAACCCTCTAAAGCATCCTCCTTTTGAAGTTATGGGGTAACAACAGACTATCAATGGATTAATAGCAATCCATTGATTAACAACATTATCAAGTAGCTAATGAATGACTAAGAGTAGCTTATGGCATTATCAAGAACAGGACACTTATTTACTCATTAACATCTCTGGGGGGTTTTCCCTTTCATTTTAATTGAAATAATTGTTGGTATATAATCAGATGTAGTGGGAAATTTAGGCTGTAGTACATCTTACAGCTAGCCTTTGGTGGGCTGTCAGATGTTGCAGAAGAGCTGCTTCCCCCCACCTCCTAAAGATTGCTCTGTCCAAGTGTTTGAAAAAAAATGCCCCTTAAATTAGAAGAGGAATCGAAAGATGATAGGGAAAGGATGTATGAGAAATTTGTTTTAGTTAATTTTTAAAATCAGGATTTACCCAATTCACCCAATTTGGCCTGATTGTGATTTGCAGACCCCCCCTCCCCTAAAATGAATTTGACAGCATGTGTACATTTCAAAAATGTGCATGAAAACAGGTGTACTTTTTAAAAAGTGTACACACATACATTTTAATCAATGGGAGAAGAAGAATGCATACATTTATCCTCTATCCTCACAGAGTTGTTGTTGTTGTGAGGATAAAATGGGGAGGAGGACCATTATGTGTGCTGCCTTGGGTTCCTTTAGGAAAAAAGCGGGATATAAATGCAACAATAAATAAATAAGTGCACAATTGATGGGTATATTTGGAAAAAATACACATGAACACGAGCACAGATTTTCACGTGTAAAGAAAAAAAGCAAAGCTTGATGAGCTTCAAAATGGAATTTGGAGAAATTCAGCAAGGTCATTTTTGCTGATTCGCACATCCCTACGAGTAGAGAGGTGGTGATACAAACACAAAAACATAGTTATAAGGAACTGAGATAAAGAAATGCTTCAAAATATAAACTGGATTAACAAATTGCAAAAATAACAAAAAAAGGTAAAGGAACAAATTGAATCTACCTGTACTGATGTAAAATGATGTGGGACAACAATTTCTATGTACTCATTACTTAAAAGAAGAGATGGAATTTTAAAATAATAAATGTAGAAAGTTTAATCCAAAAATGAGAAGAATTGTAGAGAAGGGAGAAGGTGACGGGTCTTATTGCTTGTTTGGAAAATTGATTTGCTTCCTTGGTAGGTTCTGAATCAAGCATATATTTTAAAATATAAATTAAGCTGTTCAACCAGACCCATTGGAAGAAAGGATGCCTTGACAAAGTCATGCCACCTCTGAAAGAAGAGATCAGTATTTTCAGAATGGTCACTTCCAATGCAACCTTACATATTTTTTTTGGTGCACATGGTTGGCCCAAAAAAGTGGGGATTTTCCTCTCTCCATTTATGCATATACAGCTAAAGAAAGATCAACAATATGTGCTTGTAAGCCTACTTGTGTTCATGTGTAGAGAGACACATGTGTATCAAATGCAGGGGTGTTGAACCTCATGACCATGGGACAATTCCAACCTGCCTCAGATCCCAATGTAGCCCTCCAAGTGGCATTGCCACTTCCCCATGGCCCCACATACTTTAACCCAGACATCGATTGTTTGGTGGTTTCCTGGCTTTTGCACGTCACCCCATTCTAAAAGGTTGAAATGTCTCTCTTAAGTAGGGATGGCTAAACTCACCCTTCCCAACCTTGTGCCCTGCTCACTGGACCCCCGCCAGCTGTCCAACCCTGTTCAGTGTGCAGGGTAAGCTGGAAGATGGTCCATGGATGCCTTGCAAGTGGCACACGGGGTCCCGCTGCCCCACAAGCCATCTGGTCATGGAAAATCATGAGACAGCCTTTTACATAAAATGCAATTATGTGCAAAATGGCAACCATAAATAGGAGGGCCATTTATGCAACTTTACAGGTGTAAATGGTCTATTTATGGCTGCTATATTGTGCAAAATCACATTTTACATGAAAGGCTGCCTCATACTTTTTCACAAAAAAGGGGCTCATGGAGCTGCAGGATGCCGTGGGCTTCCCCGATGTAGTACACACCGATCCAGTAAACTTGTGAGTCCATGGACTGGCTGAGTGAGTGGATGTCCACAGGACTCCACCCCACCCCCAGATATCTACTGTTACTTTCTACTGTTAGTTTTACCCTACCCTGTGCCTGCTTACCCTACCCTGTACCTGTTTGCATTCTCTTCCCCTCCTTATTGTTTTACTATGATTTTATTAGATTGTAAGCCTATGTGGCAGGGTCTTGCTATTTACTGTTTTACTCTGTACAGCACCATGTACATTGATGGTGCTATATAAATAAATAAATAAATAAATAATAATAATAATAATAATAATAATAATAATAATAATCTGCGACATCCCTACCCCAAGGCTTAGTTACTGACAATAATTAATATGCTGGTATTTGGGGCATTTTGACCCCACCCCCTTTGCCTCTGCACCCCCCCCCCCCAAGCTTCTCTGAAAATGAAATCAGTCTGAAAGAATTTTGATGCTCCTGATATAATTTGTGTGTATGTATGTACATCTGTGACTAAAGATGGATGTGAGTTACTGTATCTATGTATGCGCTAGGTGTGTGAACCTCTCTCCACTATGTCACCCAATTGCCTGTGACACTAAAACAAAACAAGGTAGTTTTGCTGAGTGTTGCTTTGTCTAATTTGCTTACTGGATTTTGAACTGGCTGCTCAGCTGTGCCACAGAACCAGCTTTCTGGGAAAGGGACAAATAGAAGAGTGCATATTCTATTGGTGAGAGCATTTGAAGTCTTTAAAGAGCCCAGCACCTTTCAGCCTCCCTTCGTGTTTTCTATCTGATAATAACTTGTTCCAAGTTGAATTACCATGGTTGGCTGCACCCTATCACACCTTTGGATTAGGAAAGTGGAGCTTAGAAGTATTTGTGAAGTACTTCTTGATTATTCACAAGTTAGCTCCTGATTGAAGTAGTCTGCAGCAAAACGCCAAGTTCACCCCTGCGTGTAGCAAAAGCTCTGAACCATGCATCAGGAAATTGACCTTCAGAGATTATTATGACCTTCAAACTGTTGCCACATCACTGAAATGAGTTTTGTGTGGAATTTGATGATAAGCCTCTGGATTACTGGGTGATACTGTGTCAACACCTTTGATAGGCACTCACAGAAAGACAGATATCTGAAGAAATGATTTCAAACACCAACACTTGAGGATTATTTTAGAAAAACCAGAAGTTATTCCATATGAGCCAGTTTCCATTTCAGGATATGTCTTTCCATTTGCTGAACCACATACTGAATATTATGATGATCTCAAATTAAATTATAAAGTATTTGAACTATTAAAAATGTATGCATTACCTTGCTTTTGCTATTAAGAACATAAAGAGTTTTTTGAAGATTGCCAGGCTATGTTGTTTCCAAAACATTGTTTCTAAACAACAAATTGCAGGCTTGGTGCACACACAACTGATAATAATTTTGCTGTTTGTACAATTTATTTTATGAACCCAACTAGAAAGGGTTTTCTTTTTGCTTCAGTTGCACCTCAATTTCTATCAGAGAGGTGAGAGGCTTAAGAAAATGTAGGATTTCCTACTTTACTGCCTATAATTTTCACTAAATAATGATTACTTTCCATAGTTGTACTTACTCCACAATTTAACTAAGGCTCTGATTCCAAGCACACTTCCATGGAAGCCAACTGCACTTGAGATCTTTCCAAGATCTGCATTTCAATAAATAGGTTTAATGCCATATTAAGATGTTGCCTTGTAGCATGTTACTGTTGCAGCATGCCAGGATTCCTCTTCTTTAAAGAATACATTCTTGGACTATATGTATCCTGTGACTACTCTTTATCACAAAAACCCAAGAGAGTTGGTAATTCCAACGTCACACTGTGCAAAGATGTGTTTTTGTATGGCAATATTAATTGCTGATTTCTATTGAAAGCAGCATAGAGCAATTACTTTGAAAATGATTCATTCACAGAAATGAAAATAGACAAAAGCGTTGACTCATAGCAAAAGAAACACATGGCTGTGAGGTTGTATTGGTTGTAATTTATAACATTTTTAGTTGTCTGATGTGGTGCTTAGTTGTCTATTGGATATCTGGATAAATTCAGGTTACTGCTACATATCCTGACTTTAAGGTGGCTTCCAGATGGTGGCTGCCACGGCACAGGCTCTGAACAACAGGCCTGGCCGTGGACATTCTCTGCTCAAGCTAAACCCCACCACTTGAGGAGCCTGAGGTGAGGGACAAACACCACCTTTCTCCAAACTATGTGGAGAAAGGGGTTAAATTGGAAGGATTTCAGTAATAAATCAAAACACTGTGAATTATATGTGTTGATGGTGATTTAATGTCAGAGTGGATGTTAAATATATATAACTGCAGATGATAAATGCCAAAGAGACATGTGGGATTTTTGTGGTAGTTAAAAAAACTGAATAAAAAAAATATTTTAAGGTTCACAAACTTTGTTTCAAAATAAAACTTTTCAAAACCTCTCATCCAATCCTTTCTCTCTTCACAAACACACTTTCCTTACTCTCACACAATCACTCTTGAGCTTTCATTATTATCAGTATTGTTTTATATACATCAACGGACTATGTGCACACCACACTCAAAAGACACCCCTCTATACACTGATCCTCAAACTCTCCAGAACAATAGTACCCTACACACAGAGAGCTAAGGCGCTAAAGACTCAAAGAGTACCTAAAAGTCTCCTCTCAATCCCCTCAGTCATTCCTTTATATATCACCCCTCCCCGCTCCTCAGACATTCTAACTCCACCCACTCAGGTCAACATTCTAAGCACTACAGACTTACCAATTTCAGACATACATTAGGGAATTGACTTTTGAGGTGTAATGCCACAGTGGCCTACTAGCAAGAAACCTCTTCAATTTATGGAAGGACTATTTCTTATTTAGCAGATGAGTGTTGGGTGTGAAGTGACTCCAAATCCTGAGAAGTCCCTCTGTTTGTTCAAGCTTTTGTTTAAGACACACAAACCCATATTTTTATGGCTCACTGAAGTGAATATTCTAGCCTTATTCCCTGGCTAGAATATTTCTTATTCACTGTTTCTTTTTGCTGTAATATAGGGTGACCATATGAAAAGGAGGACAGGGCTCCTGTATCTTTAACAGTACTGTAGAAAAGGGAATTTCAGCATGTGTCAATTGAAGAGGGTTAAATTCCCTCTTCATCACAACAGTTAAAGCTACACTAGCTATAGTAGAATGGCCAGATACAAAAGAGAGCAGGGCTTCTGCAGCTTTAACTGAACTTAAGGGTGTCAATTTCACCCTCTTCAATTGACACCAGCAGGTGTCAATTGAAGAGGGTGAAATTGACACCCTTAAGTTCAGTTAAAGCTGCAGAAGCCCTGCCCTCTTTTGTATCTGGCCACTCTACATTACTGTTAAAGATACAGGAGCCCTGTCCTCCTTTTCATATGGTCACCCTATGTAATACATCTCTTGATACAACACCTGCCAATGGTGAGCCTTATCTGTAAAAACTGTTGGAGAGTTTCTCCTCCCCCTGGAGAAATTTAGTGAAATTCCCCTCATCATCTTCCATTTCTCTGCCCAGAAATAGGGTAGAAGATTTTGAGATGACATTTGTGTACAGCTCTAAAGAAGAACCACAGGTTGCCTAATATATTTCAATAGGACATTTTACTCAAGAACAATCTGCTATTCTTTTCTTTGGTGTCTTAATGTCAACGCTTCTCTGCCAAAATAATACCCCTGCCCCAGCAAGCACCAGTTTAAGGCTTCCCTCCTCCTTTTGCACAAGGATGTTTCAGCCAAAACATACAAGTTTAGGAACGGATGGGATTTTGTCCAGTTCATTTTTTCATCAGAACTTTCCAACCTTCACAAATTTCAGTCCAGATAGAAGGCTTTGGTTGCTTAAATCTTATATGTCCCACAGAGCTCTTATTTACTTCACTTTTCTCCAGTCAACCTCAAGGCCTTCCCATGCAGTCTCATATTCAACCACTGACCAGAAACAAAAGTTTAGCATTTCTGGCTGACTCTGAAGAAATCTACACTAGTCTAGTTAGAACGTGTCTTATCGGTTTTAAGTGTGCCTTTCGTAGTATTACACCACATGACGTTCAGGTTTTGACGTTTTATTGAGGTCTTTTCTCCAGTTTTTATTTAAAACTTTTCTGAAATAGCTCATTGTATTTGTTATGATGTGGCCGATTTCGCCGTATTAATTAGCTTTCCTTTCCTTCTTAATTAGCCAATCGCATTCCTGGGGGGCGTGTTTATTTAATTTTCACACCCAAAGTTGGAGCCGTTTTTTTCTGTGAAGCCTTGGACTTCAACTCCCACCAGCCCCACCTAGCAGAGCCAATGGTGAGGAATGCTGGGATTTGTGTCCAAAAGATCAGGAAGGCACCAGGTTGGGGAAAGCTGGTGCCTGAGCTGAGGAAGGCTGGTGCTGCTTTCGCGCTCTCATTCTCTCCCCGTTTACAAGTCTGTGTCAGTGGTGCGCTGCCGGGAGTTGCTTGCTGAGCCACTTCTCCTCTCTCCCTCCCTCTCCTCCCCTCCCTCTCTCTCTCCTCCTTCCTTCCCTCCCTCCATCCCACTCTCTCTCTCTCCCTCACTCACTATTGTTCTCATTCTCTCACACACACACACTCACACGCACACACACACAGAACTCAGAAGCTCGTGGCTTTGGTTGAAGGTGAGTGACTCACGCTCCCTTTGCCTGCCTCTGCCACCGACACCCTCAGAACCCAAACAGTAAAAGGAGCAGGGAATGGGGGGGGGGAGAGAGAAAAAGAAAGCCCACTGCACCCTGTGTCAGTTACTGAGTCGAGGCAGGCACGGAGCAGGAAGAGCAGGAGAGAGGCAGCGGCGCCTCACGCGCAAAATAAAATAGAAGTATTTTGTTAGTGTGGCCAAAAGGAATGCATTCCCAGGGAAAGAGAAAACGCAAGTAAACGTTTTAAAACCAGCTACGTTTTAAATCGGTCGAGAATAAAATGTTCAATGCCTGTGAAAACAACATTTCATATACTAGTGTAGATCCCCTCTGTGTCACATGTATTCAGACTAGGAATGTTAGAAAAATCTGAAATGAATTCAAATAACATTGGATTTCTATGACTTCAACCCATGGCTTCTGCAGCAGACCAACAACTTCTGAGTTGTGTGGATTCCACAGACTTCTGGCTAGGGTTTTATAGACCCAGCATGGTCTGCCCCATGAGTGGTCACCTACCCACACACACCTGCATGGTCCACCAATTACTGTGTGTATGAATATGCAATTTCCATAGCCTTGAAGAAATTGCGCGTCTCCCCCCTCCCCATGCCAATGCAGGCTTTAAAGTCCCTATTAACACTTGCGTTAATAGGGCCTTTAAGGACCCCATTGGTGAGGGGGGATGTATGATTTCTCTAAGCCTGGGGCTATTGCTCTTTCCCTCCGCTGTGTTAATGGCAGGGGGGGAGGAAAGGCACAATCTGGAAGTGTGCCTTGTCTATGGGCAGTCTCCCAAGATGGGCTGCACGGGTCAGGGGCAGTCCACAAACTCCAGCTTGGGGGGCCGAGCTAGAGGAGCTCGCCATGCTTTGAGCCCAGGGTGAACTCTCGTGCCATCCCTAATTGCAGACCATTAAACAAAAAAATTGCAAAATATCAAGTACAAACAAAAGATAGGCAAATTGCAGAGGGCATTTTTGTGTACTTTTCCAAAGATGGAAAAATGAGATTCTGTCAATGAGTGGATGACAGGATGAAAGATTCCTGGCAACTGAGAAACACACATAGAATGGATTAAACAAAGCCTGTACATACCTACTCCCATCCATGCCCTGCTGACTGGCTTGTTGTTCAATAAACCAAATTGTTATGCACCAATCTCTGATCTATCTGAAAGGCTTCTAAATGTGTAACCACACTCCAAACAGAATGGCTTTATTTTTGTGGAAATATTGAAGCCCCAGTTTTATTTGGAGGAGATTTTCTTTGTGTGTCTGTTCTTGCTAGGAGACTCCCAATATGATGCTTGTTTAGATTTAGAGCCCCATCACATCTAGGCCAAATTTGTGACTCCCATCCCGTCTCTGTCGCTGCTCTGACATCGCTTCCTGAAAACAGGAAATAATTAGCCCCATTCACTCTGGCAGGAGAGAGCAGCAACTGGACTTTTTCTGGGGGGGGGGGGGGGTTGCGGTGCAACAAAGGCCAGAAGGGGCAGAAGACATCATGTGAGTAATCCGTGAGTGCCCAGTAATGAGTGTGCAGTAAAACGCTCGTCGGATGGAGCTTTTAATAGGAAAGAAATCAAAGAAGATATGTTAGGCTAGTTTCATGAGACCAGGGTCTCCTAGGAAAGTGATTATTTCCATGCCATTCATGTTTATATTGATTCTAACGTTGTTATACATGATTCCTGGTTTAATTCACTTAATTGTGAATTGTTTCCATTTGAACATGTAGTACTATCTTCATTTTAATTTATTCATTGTTATACTACTTATTCATTGTTAGCATGACAGCCAGTGTGTTGTAGTGGCTGGAAATTGGGAGATCTGGGTTCTAGTCCCCACTCAGCCATTGGAGCCCACTGGGTGGCTTTGGGCCTGTCACAGACTCTTAGCCCAACCTACCCCACAGGGTTATTGTTGTGAGGATAAAACAGAGAGGAGGAAGATTATGTATGCTGCTTTGAATTCCTTGGGATATAAATGCAATAAATAAATAAATAAATAAATTGTGCAGGGGGTCAGGCTATTGCTTATCTAATTCCCTATTCAAAGTGCTGAACAGCTCACTGTTTCTCATCTACTTGAACACATAGCACATATTAGGATGCCAGCATGGTTAACAAGCAGAGTCAAAGAGAGCATAATGAATATTTCCTTCAGAAAACGAAAGTCTCACTCAAATGTAAAGATAAATGAGCAGAAAGTGTTTTCAAATATAGAATTATATATAGATGAGCACTCTTTGGGAAGGAGCTATTAACACAGCTTCCAGAAAATACGACGTCCAGCTAGGGCTGGAACTTGGGGCTCAAGTCCAGGGACTCACAGCCTGAGGCAAGTGGTGGTGGTGGGGAGAATGACTACCCCACAGCCTAGAGGGATCACCCCCCCTCTCAAGACTGGCAGGTTATTAGGGCAGCAGAGACAAACTCCACTTTATTCCTGTAGTTATTATGGTGGTATGTTAACAAAATAGTTATTATTCTAACCTATCAGTTGTAGAAGCAGTTGTAAAGCATGGGATTGCACCTAGTTGTGTGCTTCATAACTGAAGTAGTACACATGGCTGTCTGCAACCTGTCCCCAACCCACCACCACCAGACCATTAAGTCCAAGATATAAAATTACCTATCTGCACCATTGGTCCTGACTTACCAATGTAGTGTTCTTTCAGAAATTCAACTAGTATGTGAAGGGGGTGCCTTGGATCCAGATTTCGGCCTAGTGGAGTTCCAGAGGGAAGGGAAATGGTGGTGATTTTCTCCAATTCCTCCTTTTCTCTGCAGCCCCCAGTTCCATATCCAGAGCGTTGTGGGACCCTCTGGAATAGTGTGGGGCTAGTGTGGGAGCTATATGGAGAAGGAGGAAACTGATAATCCCAGAGAATCTCAGTTCATGGTGTGGCTACTCTGAATCTAATCCTATATTCTTGGACTTTCAAACAACTTGCCTCGCCAATGCTTCCAAGTACATTTTGCAGTCCTACTCTTAGGAGTAAGCAGTGAAGTGACTATGTTTGCAGTGCAGATAGCAACAGTATCAACCTCAACTGGATTCTGCCCCAAATTTTGCCCTGAAATCCAGTTGAATTGCAAATTACTATTTTGGATCATTTTTCCAGGAGTATATTGAATATTTCAAAGAAAATTTTCCCCAATCTATTAGCAGTTTGGGTCCCCCCCCCCATTTTTTAAAAAACAAAACAAAACACAAAATCATGCAATAATGAGATTGCACCACTGCACCATTTTTCAGATAACCATCACCATCACCTTAGTAGATGGGGGTGGGGGAAAGAATAAAATAAGTCCTTTTTTCAAAATGCTCTTTATATAAAATATCAAAAAGCCAAACTCACCAAATGAAGCATCCCCACACCAAAAAATACTCCAAACCCTATAACAAAAGCCCAAAGACAGAGAGACAGATATTTTCATAATTTCACCATTGTGAAATTGCAGGATAGTTTAAAATAAAAATAACCATATCAATAGATCCACACCCACCCAGAGAGAGAGAGAGAGAGAGAATTCCACCACCTACATTCCAGATTGGAATTTCTGACCAGAATGAAATTGAAGCAGAAATATCCTGGTGTCTAATTCCTGAAACAATTACAGAATGAAACCGCTCTCTTCTGTCCCTCCCTAGTTTGCAGATGACACCAAAATATTCAAGCAGCCTGAGAATAGTTCCAAAAAGGCCCTCTCCAAATTGAGTGAATGGGCAATGAAATGGCAAATGTGATTAAGCGTAAGTAAGTGTAAAGTTATGCACATGGGAGTGATAAGTCTTACTCACAGTGGATAGCTCAGTGAAAATGTTAATTCAGTCAGTGGCAGCTATGAAAAAGGTGAATTCCAGAGTAGGGAACACTTAGGAAAGGGACTAAAAATAAAACTGCTAATGCTTTTGGATAAATTGATGGTGTTGTCATACTTACAGATAGATAGATAGATAGATAGATAGATAGATAGATAGATAGATGCAGAGTTCTGGTTACTCCCTCTAAAAAGGATGTTATATAATTAGAAATGTTGCAAAGAAGAATAGCCAAAATAATTGAGGGTTGGAGCACCTTTTCTATGAGGAAAGCCTGAAGAATTTGTACAGGAAAAGCAGGGCAATAAAAACACCCACCAAACGGGCCACATGGTCATTGCTGTTTCTTCTTGCTTTCCCCATGTAAAGAAATAGTCACTATTGTGGGACAGCAGCAGGCCATAGCAAATGTGATTCCTCCCCCTTCCCCATCTGATGATGCTGTAAGAAGGAATATGAGTTAGGTTTGTAAAATTATGCATGGCTTGGTGAAAGCAGATTCCCCCATCTTTCATAATATTAGAACTTTGGGTTATCCATTTTGCTATATTGCTGTTGGTATGTTGAAATATATATAATTTCTTCTACCAAAAAAAATATTGCAGGCATTCATTGTATCCTTAAATCTAAACACAATTTCTTTATAGTATATTAATTTTAAGTAGCTTCATACCAATGTAGTAGACACAAATCTGGAGTAGACATTTTTGTTATAGAATAAACATAAAATGAAACATAGGGAGACTAAAAGAAATCTACCTGTGTTTATTTGGCAAATGTAGAAGAACATAAGCTTTCAGATAATCAACCAATAAATGATATATTATAATAAGTATCAGGCACAGCGTGGAACCTTTAGAAGCAAACACCTGGATTGGTCCAACAAGGGTCCAACCATGCTGGGGAAATTGCATATTTTCTACTTCCGCTCTGGCATTAGAGTGGAGGGAGAAAATGCACTTGGGGATTTTCCAGCCTTGGGGAAATTGCATCTTTCCCCCCACTGTGTTTATGGCAGCCACCGTTAACTCAGCAAGGTAAAGGGCATGAAGGGCATGCATGGAACAGTTCTGCCCTGACCTGTGCCCCCTTCTAGCCTTGTGGTGAAAATCCATGCACCTGGGCCCAATGCCTTTGTAGGCCAGACCATTCCCCCCCCCCCCAACACTACTGGTAGCCAATAGGCAGCCAGTGCAGTTCCCTCAGCAAAGGAGTTGTTGTTGTTGTTGTTGTTGTTGTTATCATCATCATCATCATCATCATCATCATCATCATCATCATCCATATACTGCCCCAATACCCCATAGCCGAAGCTCTCTGGGTAGTTTATAAAGATTAAAAACTAAAAAACAATATACACAATTTAAAACCATAAAAGCCCCAAATTTAATACACACACACAAATTTAAAACAACTATAAACTCTCAGCCAATCCAGGGTCAATTATATCCTGAAAAGGGGCAAATCCTAACAACAGTCAAAGTGCTTCGTTCTGCATGAGCGTCAACTTCCGGAGCAGCCGACAACACTACATAGAGTGCATTGCAGTAATCCATTCTTGAGGTTACTAATGCCTGTACCGTTGCGGCCAAACTATCCCCATCCAGAAGATTTGTGGGAATCCCATAGGCATTTGGTTCACCATTGGTTGAACAGAATGCTAGACTAGATAGGCCTTTGATCTAATTCAGCATGGCTCTTCTTTAGCTCTTCTTTGCAAGGAAGCAAGCAAACAAGTGTGTGTGTGTGTGTGTGTGAGAGAGAGAGAGAGAGAGAGAGAGAGAATAACACATGTGTTGAATTGACAGGATTTAATGTCACTACCACAAGGTGTAGTGATGGCCACCAATCTAGATGGCCATCACTACATCTGGCCAACCCCTTAAAAAGTGGTTGGATAAATTCCTGGAGGCAAAGACTATTAATGGCTACTAGCCCTGATGGTTGTGTGCTATATCTAGTATTTGAGGCAATAAGCCTGGGTGCACCAGTTGCTGGGGAACATGGGCGGGAGGGTGTTATTGCACCATGTCCTGCTTGTTCATCCCTGGCCGATAGCTGGTTGGCTACTGTGTGAACAGAGTGCTGGACTACGTCTGATCCAGCATGGCACTTCTTATGTTCTTATGTTCAATGTATGTATAGATGGTAGAGTCAGTGGAAGCTGGCGGTGGGGTGGTGTATCCACTCTGAGTTTCAGTCAGAACTCTAAAGGGTGCTTTACATGCCTATAAATCTTAAACTTATTAGTCTTAATGAAGGGGCCAGGATTATAGCATCATGTGATCAAGGCCCAAAGAAGTCAAGGTAGTCTTAATACTTCTGATATTGGTCTTTTGAGAAAATATCATTGTTTACCTTACAGTGTGATCTAGTATAATCTCACCCATTACTCAGAAACAGGTGGCGTGATTGACTTCCAGTTCTAAAGAATTATCCACTTGCCCACCACAGATGTCCAATCTTGAGATTTACAATGTATATGTAGGCCTAGAACATTATCCTTGGTAGACTTCTTTTAAGGCTCAGCACTGTGCCCTAAATGCTGCTGTCCGTTTGATATTCTGCTTTCTGATACAGTTCTAATCAAAATATTCCATTCTTCCACTCTTCTCAAGGACTTTCCCAGTCTTCTGATAGTCATTTAAAACTTCTTGTGCATAATTTCAAGTATCCTCGTGGTCTTGCTTCTCTATATTCTCTTCTTTCTCTGTAATCTCTAGTTAAAACTCTTCACTCCTATGGATAGGAAATGATTTTTTTCAGTTCCATTTCTGTGATTCAGACAACAATATAATTGTGTTTGAAAAAAATTAACAATATAAATGTGTTGGAAACTATACATGAAAAATGTCTGTTTTCCTGTGAAATTCTCAGGAATGCTATACGAAGAGACTCTCTTCTTCAAGTGATTCCTTAAAATTAATCTGATCTCTCTGAATTTTCCTGATTTATATGCTTTCTCTTTTATTTTCCTTTCTAATTCTGCTGAGTGTATCTAGTCTTGCCTTTACCTCTATGTTGGAGTCTGTGCACAAGGTCTGTGTTTTTAATTGTTGTACTGTTTAGTTGCTTTATTACGGACGATGATGATTATGATGGTAAGGTGGTGATATTGATAAAGGTAGGTACCTGTTTTCTGTTTTTTTAAAAAGCATAACAACAGCAGAAAAGCAACATTTGCTGAATCATTCAGAGTTTATTTCTAAAGAAACATGAAGGCATCAGATAAGATAGCTAAGCAACTCTTTTAACAATTGGGCAAAGAATAATTAGCAGAGTAAGATAAGGCAAGGTTTGCTGCACCCATAAAAGAGGTCACATGAGAAATTATCTTTGAGCCTATTGATCATCCTAGGAAAAATGCACTAAAACAATCCAGTGTAAACTGGCTGTACATCTATAATGTGATGTTTAAAAAGTGCTCTCTTTTAACAGAAAGAAAGAAAGAAAGAAAGAAAGAAAGAAAGAAAGAGTTACTGATTGTGATACAAATGACTCAAGTTCCTAATCCAAAGACATAAAAGGTCTGCTTAATAGAAACCTAGTTACCCTTATTAAATAAAATGTTTACCTGATAAGATACAAATCAATAGCAAAATTTCATTAGTAGTGTTTTCAAGTGTTGGGTCAGTTTTACTAAAAGAAAAAATAGCATACTGCCAAAATAGTAACAACTTATTCAATAAAGAAAAAGGGGCACTTTAAAACAAAAAGACATTGCAAATATGTTTTTGCACAAAACATCACTCATAATACTGCTATTTCCTTTGACTAGCCTTTAAACATCATAGGAGTTGCTTTTTGACACAGTTGATGACAACGAAGTGGTAAGGATTCATGCAAAAGGGCAGGCAATACCTGAGCAATGTTTACCGCCATATTTATAAATGTATTGTGATCCCGAAAGGCATAAATAATTTGTATCCATTGTTCTTTTGTAATTAGTACTGCGGATGTCAAGCCACAATTAGTAGGAATGTTGTATTTATTCTGCAATCTTCCTCAGAATTTGTGGTCCTCAAAAAGGGGAAAAGTCAGATCTACAGAGCAGTGCTACCTGATCTAGGGAGGGAGGGAAAAGCTGTGGAGGTGTAGGGATGTCACAAGAACTCGGTTAGGGCTCAAGTTCAGTTTGCCCCACCAATTCGTAATTGTCCACGAGTCACCATTTTGCATAAAAATGGCAGCTCAGCTATTTATGTAAATAATCTTTTGTGTAAAATGGCAGCTGTAAAATGCACCATTTATGCAAGAATGCATGGCATTAGAAAAAAAAATGTTCATAAACCAAGGTTCAACAAAAACTTGAGTACTGAACAGATTAAAGAGAATACTGCCCTAAGGTCAAATGCATTCCAGCATTTGATGGTGAAGTGTGTGTTTTTATATACAGATAAAGTGCACAAAGTTTTTAGGTGCTGTACAAAGGGGGGGGGGGAGCACAATGGTCCCTGCCTGCAAGCTTAGAATCTAATAGACATAATTTAAAGGAAGAAAGGGCAAGAGAGGGAGCAAGGGGGGAGAAAAGGAAATTCAGGTCCCAATTCTATATAATATTTCACACTTCATCATAAATTGACTTAACAAATCCCTAATTTTCATCCTTGCACATTCAAGAGAACACAAGAAGAGATTTATATGTAAAGGAGCTTCTGGACTAGATGAAAGTTCTATTTGGTTGTCTACGGCTAGCCAGATGGTTCTGGAAAACCCACAAACTGGGCACAAATTCTCTTTTGCTTGTGATCATAACATGTATACAGTTCTTAACATTTTCTTTTCTGACTTGTAGTTACCTGCATAGATGTTTGCTTCTGCATATCCATCTCAGCTTAATTTCCAGGGATATTGTTGCTTCTGCTGTTGTCATGATATACTAGCAAGAATAGGAAACAGCAATTTTGCTCCCTGACATTGGTGCTAAATCTATGCCCTCATAATTTACTACCTAAAGGCTAGATTTATCCACAAAGAGAGAAAATTATTGTGGTAGGTGCAGTACTGTCACTTGCTGTTTATTCTCACTACGTGCAAGTATGAAGAAACATTGCCATTTTATACTAGAACTAAGCAAAACAAAATAGCTTCCCTATTTCCCTCACACCGACACACCCACACATTTAGATTTGCTTGATTTTGTCGCACATCACATTTTGTCCAGATGTGTCAAATATTAAGGATAAAAAACAAAACAACAATTCAGTAAAGAGAAACTAATTCAACCTACCTCTTTGAGTGGCTTTAAGATTTCATCAGTCAAGTTTTCTGAGAAAGGGAAATAATACTTTTTGGAGCAGAGTCCATATGTGAGGGCATAACTCCTGATTGATCTCCACACAACACAGCTGAGCCTATTTCTCGCTATCACTGATGGTGTCTGAGGCCCTGTCTTCATGGCACTGAGTTGGTGCTGCCTCCCCCCAAAACCCTGGGGTTTTACTTATCCTGATGCCAAGGAAGGAACATGGGGGTTCTGGTGGTTATCCAGGTACCAAAGCCGCTCCCCACCCTCTTCCTGGTGGAAGGCGACCAATTGCTGGTCACCTTCCACCAGGACCACTCCCCAGATTGGCCTCGGAGTGAGGTCAGGTGGCACAAGAGCCATACTTACCTTACTTCCACTGAAAAAGTCAGGGTAAGTCCCTGACTTTTTCAAAGAGCAGTTTCGCAGGAAAGCCCCACGGTGGCTGTTAATCTGTGGCTGCATCATATAACAGATGCAGCACAGATTTGCAGACACCACGGGGCTTTCCCTGCATGTAGTCAGCCTCTGGGATGTATCCTGGGACATTCCAGAGTGTCGTTTCCCCTTTTCCTTTAATCTGGCACCTCTAAGAGATCACCATGTTAGTCAATTTAAATGGACTGGTGGTTTACCACTGGGTCTAAATCTACCCTAAAATGCCCCAACAATTTAGTAGCTGCCACTGCCTTCTCTGGACTCAAAGTATTTGAGAGGCTAGATCTGACTGGGATTCTGTAGTCCTACTCAAGCATCCCAAAAGCCACAAGGCTAAACACATGAAAAGAGAGAGTGTGCTTGCCCCATCCCCTCTGTCTTTGCAGTCATCACCCTCTACTCATGGAAGGCAACTGTAGGAAGATGAAAGCTCTGACATGACCCAGAACACTAGAAAATTGACAACAGTGGGAGTGGGGCTAGCAAGCTCACATGTTTATTCTCATTGCTTTTGGAAAGCCTGAATAGGTCTTGTGTCATGACTCTGCCAGCTTCCAATCCTTACCCATCTGACTCCCTAAAGGGTTGATCTATATCTGTTCAGTAGCTTGACTGAGATGTCTAATACAACAACATGTAGCAATACATATTGGTTCAGCATCTACCCAGATGAGAGCACATTAAATTACTTCATCAAAAAGAGTAGGTTTACTAACAATACATTAAAAACATTGCAGTCAGTTTAATAAATAAACATCATTCCCAACCCCTAAGGTTTGTAAACTTGTAAACATTTAAATCATCTAATTGGAATTTTGCATTATTTGAATAACCCAAGACTGCTGCTTGGTGGAATGAAATAGGCCTGATGCACATTCAGGGAATCTCAAACTTTTTCTTTGTTAAAATGTGAAATTTTGTGAAACATTTAAGCCTCTCCTAGAAATTCCATGGAACATATCACTTCAGTAGTCTCAACCCCAGAACTGTTGTTGTTTAAATGGATGTTTTATACAGTTGTTTTTATATTTTTGATGGTTTTAAATTGCGTGGTGTAGTGTGAGAAATAACGAGACGAGACATATATATGGTTTAAAATATGGGCCACATTTATTAACAGATCTGCAAGGGAAGTGAAGGCCTAAGCGGGCATCCTTGTTTGGCCAAGCCTCAGGCCAGTGTAAGGATCGAGCGAACCATTCACAGCCCGTGACGTGGCGCTTGTCACTTCGCCACTTCACAGGCTTACTCCTCTTGGGGTAGGGAGGCCTTCCGGTGTCACCCCACCCATGCTGCATGGGCTCTGTGTGGGTGAGGAGGGTTGGCCTCAAAGGTAATCCCTATCCCCCAACTGGCACCGTTGGGCTCCCAGTTGTGGGCCTCGGAATTACCCGTCACCAGCAATGGCGCCTGAGAATGCTCACCAATAGCAAATCAGATTCCAGATGCCTGCTCCTACCTGCCTAACACAAATGTGACCAAATTAAATGAGCCAAAACAACCTAATTAATACTCCCCCATTGTCTTACAGTGTGAAGTAGGCGAAAAAACTCATAACCAATTTAGATTATGACCAAAAATTCCTACTTGGCCCCCAAAAAGGGCAACCAGCAAGCCCACACTGTTTACAGGGAGGGAGGGAGGGAGGGAGCCGCTCAGCAAGAAGGAGGCAGTGAAGGGGTGAGTAGAGCCCTAAAGAGCCTCGCAGTCCCCTTCCCGCCTGATGGCACCAACAGGAGGCCAGCCAATGGCGTGCCTCCATGTCTTGCCTCGCTCACCCCCACTTGCAACTTGCCTCCACGTACAGGCAAGCCAAGCGTGGGAGGTGGCATTTTTGTATATCTTTTAAATGTTCACTGTTTTTAACTTTAGTAAACCGCCCAGAGAGCTTCAGCTATGGGGCGGTATATAAATTTAATAAAAAATAAATACCCTAATAGATAAATGGAAAGTCTGAATGAATTTTTTTTGGTTTTCTTTGAAAGTACTTAAATATTTTGCTGAGATGCCCACATTTACTTTCAAATTTCACATTTGATGAAATTTTGGTGGGATCTCTTTTTCCTAACCTCACTTAAAGTTACGTTCACAATATATATATATATATATATATATATATATATATATATATATATATGCAATGCTGCATTTGTTGGGACCAGAATGAGTCATCCTCTGGACTATAGGCATGCTGGTTGAGAACATTGAGCCTAGTCTTGTAATCAAATATTAAACTGAACTGTAATCAAGGTTCCAATCCCATTTTAATTTGCTTAAACTATATACAAATTTTAATTTATGTTGAACATCTGTTAGCATTAAAGGAAACATGTCCTTCATAACCTACCTCACAGGATGTCTGCTTTATGGGAGTTTAAAATTAGAATCTTCTTTTTAACTTCAGTATACCATACTCTAGAAGCTTTATCATGCAGCACATAATACAATAATGATCCATATGGTTTCAGTACTTACATGGGGTGTAGAGCAAAGTTTAATTATAAAACGGGGAGTTATTTTCATTTTAGCCAGTGTCTCACTAATCTACATCATAAAACTTTGTGGAAATACTTTTCCCCCTTTGATTCTTTGCATTATGCAAGATGAAAATCCCAGAAAATATGATGAATAACTTCCTATTTAAAATTGAGTTTTAATTCTAATATATGTTTGGGGTAATGTGAGTTGTGTGGCTAATGTGAATAACAACCAAACCAATCTTTGAGCTTTTCTAGTAGAGGGTATTTAATCCACTACTTCTGCTTTTTGCAGGATTAGGATCAAATCTCCACACGCAGTTCCTCCCTTTCTTTCCTTTCCATACGTCCTGCTACATAACCTCTAGGTGTTGGTATGATATAGAGGAACAAAGTGGAATAATGCAATTACACTGGTGGGAAGTGTAACCCCTAAAGGGCACAAAGCCACCCTGCACAGCTCCAGGCCCATTTGAGAACCAGGGAGCCTGCACCATACTGGCCGTGGTCCTTGGGTTTGTCCTGGGACCATGGAAAAAATAGGAAATCCATCCTTTCAGTTATCCTGGGAAAAGTCTCTGGTCATCCCCAGTTGACCCCGGGATCCCCTGTGCATCATTTGGATGCATAGGGATGACCTAGAGATGACCCTGGGATATATGCATGGTGTAGACATACCCTAAGTTTACTAACAGCAGGAGAGGACTGCAAAGGAATAAAAGGGTTAAACCTCATTTCCCCCATCTGATTCCTCACAATGCTCAGCTGATTATCAGGGGGCAGCTGAACCACAGGCAAAAAGGATACTGCAGCCAAGCCCCCTTTCCCCCACTGCTCAGATGATTAGCAGGAGGGAACACCATGAGATACATAAAAAGCAGCAGTTAGCAGGTTGCCTATCTCTGAACTAGAGATAAAACAAAGGTTATTTTTCTTTGAGTCTATGCATAAAGCTCAGAGAACCTAGGAAAGTTTTTCAAGATATATACCTATACAGACAAATTACTGTCCATGCTAAGTGCATGTATGTGTGCACACACACCATAGGAAGGAGAGATAATTAAAAATCTGTTAATCATTAAAACCTACCTACAAGAAAATATGAAGAATGTTGTTGGTTTGGTTATTTAAATGAGATACTGCCTTTTTAAAAAGCATTTCAGCACAATCATTCTGAAGCAATCTTGGAAGTGACTTCTGCAGTTTATAATCCTAGGTTATATCAGTTCAGAAATGCTTTATGCTAGGGCCAAAACAGATGTTACTTCAAATCGGTAGTTAGTAGCTATGTCTTATTTCTTTCTTCTTTTATTTTTTACTCTAGAGAGCATAATCCACATCAGGACCTCAGCATGGAGGTAAAGTAGACATTTAGATTTGTCTAACAAGGTCTGTGGCTTTTTGCGGCTACTCGCTTACTTGCGAGTAGCCGGGAAAAGCCACAGACTGGGCACAGCGCTCAGCGCTGTGCCCATCGGGCCGGGGGGATCCCAGGGGGGGGAGATAGGGGGGAAGGCCGGACCAGCAGGAGAGGGAGATGGCGGAGGGCGACACGGGACAGCGAGGGAAATGGCGGAGGGTGACACGGGGGACGGAGATGGGGAGGAGAGCGGGGAAGGGATCAGGACCAGATGGGGGGGTTTAAATAAAAAAAAAACCCTTACCTTGTCTGGAGTCTTCCGGGCGCACCTGGCCCCTTTAACAAAACAAAACAAAAAAATGGCCGACGCTGCAGGGCTTCCGGAGTCCCTGCGCGTCGGCCATCTAGGAGGCGGGGTGGCACGCGCTAAAGTTAGCGTGCCGTCACCCCGCCTCCAGGCCGGCTCAGCTGGCCTGGTCTAGCAAGGACCTTCATATCAAGTATATCTAGGGTTGAATCCAGATTTAGTCATTCTTAGAGTAGAGAATCAATGTAGAATGTCATGCCTAACATAAGACCCATGGATTTCAATGCACCTACTCTAAGTATGACTAAATCTGTATCTAACCTATGAGATATATATCTGGATATTTAGTTACCCAGTGGCTTTCTGTTGTATAAAATTGCTCTAAAAATCATAATCTGGCTGGAATGGGAAGTTATAAATTCAGAAGACATTTTGAACTATAGCCAGCAAAGTAGCAGGAAAAAAGAGCAAAGTAATTGAGAAGAAAGAAAAGAAAAGTGGAATGGCAGGTGAGAGAATGAGGTGATGAGAGGAAAATATAGTGTATTTCAGCAATAAAAAATCAGAATCCTTGGACTGGGTGGATATGGTATTGAGCACACAGTGAAGCTGTTAATTGTTGCTCCTGCAAACCTATCAAGAGGCTGCTTCAGGGACCCTTGGGTGTAAGAGTTTCTTCGGTTGGGTGAAGTAAAATGAGCAGCTTAATACCCTGGGAATATTCTACTGAAACATTGTGCAGCAGGTAAGCCATTGAAATCACAGCATGCCGCTCACATGTGCACTGAGTTTTCTTTGCTACTGATGAATGAAATGTGCAGGTTTTCATTAAGCAAGAAAAATGAGGACACATTTGGGCAATTTCCTTGAAAACAGGAACACAATGCATGTGCTGAGCATTCATAATGAAGGGCACTATTCATGAAGACTTTGTCGTTTGCAAGTCACATTGAAACCAATGGTTAGTGGGTCTGTTTGTTTAATTCAGACCAAACGCTATAACAAAGTGTGTGTATGTACACATTTATTTTAAAAATCAAACATCATAAAAAACAGTCTTCTATATATATGTCTTGCTAAAACAATGGGTTTACTAGAAGTCACTCAGGCATAAAATGCAACACTTTCTTCAACCTTTCCATTTCTACTGACTACAAACAATTCAGTTTGTATGTTTGAGTGGTCCAATAGATTTTTTTATCTTATTGTTTACATAACAATCCAACAGGTTGTGTGGTAGATCCAACACTCCCTCTTACCCACATATGGAGAGTCATAAACACACACACAACAACATGCAGACGACTAGATTGGTCACCCACAACTAGGAGTATAAAAACAGATCTATCTGATCTGCATATAGAAAGAGTTTCTTTGAAACAGCTACTATGGGAAAGGATTTCTCATCTCTAAATACTAGGAGGATAAGACCAGCGATGTAAAACTTTAAAAGGAAGGGTTCTAAAATACAGCCCTGCTTGACTTCTCTTGTAGCTGAAATGACCTCTGGAAACACCATAGAAATGGAAGATGCACAAGTGTTGTTTTATGGAAATTGCACAGATGTGCTTAATGGGCCGTGCCTCCCAACAGCAGATTTGCTATTTAAGCAAAACTTTAGGAAAAGTACATACTCATTGACTACAGCTTTATTCTGATTATTTTTCCTCAGATGCTACTCCTATAGAAAATTGCTTTTCCATTCTCACCACTGATACTGAAAGGGGTGTAAGCTTTCAGTGTCACCTAGATTTATTTGATTTGTCCAGAAATCATATTTTATATGTTAATTTTACCCTTCATTGTTTGTTCAGTAATTTGTTTTTAATCTTTGTATGATGCAGAGGATAGCTGAGGTTCCCAGCAACTATTATCCTTCTGTGATTCTGTAATGTAATGAACAATATTTGCAACACAATATTTTCCTTAAACCCATGGCTATTATTATCATATGTATTTTCACAGTCTGTTAGAGTGCCTTCATGTAACTGAATTAAATATAGTTTAATTAAATTAAAGTAAATTAAATTACTCATTAGCAGTAATAACTTTAAGCTTCAGGATGCATTTGAATTGGGCAGAGGATTTGAATACCTAGCTTAACAGCTCTAGTGTGGTATGAAATTAATTAGCATTATACATATCTTAGCTCTTTTCAAGACGTGCACAGATGGGATAACAAAGCTAAAAAGATAAGGCGCTCTGAAAACCTCTTTTAATTTACTAATTAAAGAAGGTATTTGCTATTGTGAGCCATTGAACTAAAACAAGATTAGTCAGTGAAGGGAAAAAAAAGGTTCCATCTTGCAAGAGTATTTAGGACTGAATCCTTAATTATTTGACAATGTTATTTTACTAGAGGTCAACTTATTTTCATTGTTATGAAAGTAGAAGCAAAAGAAGCATTATTCCTAATCTCAATGAGAGCCATCCCCCCAAAAGAATTAATTGATGACAGGCAAAAAGACTAAAAAAACACCCCACTGTAATAAAGACAAAGAGAAATGGTGAATGTTACAGTTTCATATCTTATGATCTGACCTCTTTCATCAGATCTACATGCGCTTTGTGATGTTTCGTGCCTGTTTCCCCATGTGTCTTTTCCCTTTTGGTATGCTTCAAATGTGTCTAGGAAAGTGGTCACGAAATGGCTCAGGGTGTGCCTTTTTGTAATTTGGGAAAGGTCAGCTGCGAGCTATATGAGAAGATGGTGACGCACATGCATCTAACTGACATACTGACAGCCACATGAGTTTTAAGCTTTTGGGTATCTCCTTAAATGTATTTATTTATTGCATTTAATGTAATCTTTAATGGCTTGAATAGAAATCAACACTATGATTGTCTAGATTTTGTGAAATCTGTCCTGTGTGTGTTTCTAGATTGTGCAGTGTTGTTCGTTCCAGTGTTTGTTCACAGATGGGTTCTTTTTTTTTCTGTTATGCAGAAAAATATGCAAATAATTCTATAGGAACCATTTGCAACAATTTATGCTACTACGAAACATCTAGCATATTGTCCCCCATTCCATTTTACTTTTCCGGTATGGCAAATGTCTCAGCAGAATCTTGCGTATTTTCCTGCGAATGATGTTTTAAAATAAATTTTGGGAAAATCATCATCATCATCATCTCTGCATTTGGGACCTATTGCTCTGAGAACATCACAACATTGGTATTGTTCATATTAATATGCAAAATTGTACTAATATCTGAATTGATTCATCTGAATTCCAGAAAATTAGTTTTACAATCATCTCAAAGTACACATCTCCAGCAATTACCATCATTTGAGTTATAAACGGCCTTCATCACACCTACCCATTTCCCTCAAATTATCCCATAGCATATGAAAGCTGCTGCTGTTGTTGTTGTTGTTAGCCCCATCACACCACCTGTGGAGGAGAGGGGGAGGGAGAGGAAGGAAACTTCACGCAGGCTAGACAATCTCTTTATGGGGAGGGTGGGGGTGACAAGGGAGAGACACTCCCTCAGGGCCCCTCTGCTTTTTCTGTGTGTGTTTTTACTTGAGATTAAGCACACATATGCACACTAACAAACACAACTTGAAAAGACCTTACTATTTCTGTAACTGGCAAGGGATAGGATCGAGCTGTTAGCATCTTTACTCGAAAGTAAGCGCCTTCCTGAGTGCCAGAACACTTTATTTCAGTATGGAGGGCTCTGCGCGGCACTCGCTTGGGAGATGCAGAGGGAGGCGGCTGGGCGACTGTGCTCTCCTCCTCCTCCTGCACCCCCAGTGGCCGCTCAGAGAATAACAAAAGATTCACCCTTAAAGGGGTAAAAAATACGATGCTTCTTTTGGCTAAGAAGCACAATTAAAGCAGGATGCATTGTGAGTGCTTCACAGTAAAAGCAAATTATAAACTGGAAAACTTTGGAATCCTTTGAACGCAATTCACAGTGATGCTGGTGTGATGAAGCTAAACATCTCTCAACCTCATTTAGAGTTAAGTTCCAGTGGTACACAATTCCTCCCACAAAAAATAATTTTAAAAATCTTTTAACTTTGCAGATAACATTTCAAACAGTTGCTCCAAAACCAATTCCATTTGTCATCTGAAATGCGAATGTTTGTATCCTTTTCCCATTTTCTTTGTAAAGAGCCTGCATTACAATATTGATTACGTAGTTTATGATAAATTCTCTCAAGTGGTCCTTTCCCAACATCTTGATATACGGCTTTTTTTCAAACCTGAAAGCTCTTTTAAAGGACTCTGAATTATTAATAATGCTCTAAAATTATATTTAGTAACATTATGCATTTCATGGTATAATAGTTGTACAATGTATAATTTGTTACCCTTGGAGATTTTCCTAACCATAGAAGCTTTATATATCCCTTTTTGTGTGTGCCAAGACTAGAAGTTTGATTTATCTACTTATAATGATATATTAGTCAACAGAAATATAATCTGGTACTTTCTAAAAGATAATATTGTACCTAGGTAAGATATATGTAAGTTAGACAAGCATTGTGTTTTATCTTCTTTTTTTCTTCTTCTTTTTTTCAGGTTTCTATGATTCACTTTCATCAAGTTTTCCAGGGAGTCTGTAATACAAAACCCGATGTACCAAATTTTTACGTCTTTTTGTGAGATCTTAAGTGACTGGGAGAATCCATTAATATCCATACTTTATATTAATGCTTAACCATTCAGATTTCTTCAGGTTCATCTTCCATCCAAAAACGTCACCTATCAATTGCCATATCTTAACCTCTTGATGAATCAGAACTCTCTCTGTTGGTGGAGGGAACCACAATCCAGTGGACACTCCCCATTGAAAGGAGGGGGCAGGATGGCATTTTTTGTTGATTCCTCCTTCCTCTTGCACTCCCCCATCCCCAGTGCCTCACACACTATTTGGAAGGACTTCCAACTCTCCAGAACAGGGGCTGTTGCATTGGGGAAGGGTGGGTGAATAATTGAAAACTCACTGCCCTGCCCCCTTGTTGCAGCTGATTTTTTTAGTGTGTGCAATTCCATTCTGCACAGCTCTAAATCCAACCCATTATCTTCATAATTAATTTTATATATATTTGCAAAAATCCACTTTTGACTACTATTATCTCATTATTACTTGTTCAAATGAAAAGCCTGGAGTACCTTGATTTATTTCAGTGCATATTCCTAAATGATTTCATTAAAAAAAAAATCCCCCATCTTCCTAACAATTTCTGGATAGACAAGATTAAAATGAGAATAAGAAAATCTTCATGCATCAAGGTAGAAACAGAATTAAGATACTTTCCCCCCAAAATAGTACACACCCTTATTTCTCAAATCATGAAACTTTATTGATAAATTTCTTGCTTTGTTCATATTCTAGGTTCAAATTCAATTTCTATAACTTCATGATTAAAAGGTTACTGTGAAAGCCACATCCAATCCTAATTTCCATCATTTTGTATTGCAAATATTCTAGTAGCTGGCTTTTCTCAGCATTCTTAGGTGAACTCCTTACTTTTTATTATATTGTTGCAAATTAAAATGTTATATTTTGGATTTCTTCCCGTAGTGTGGAGTAGAAAGCCAGTGTAATCTAGTGGTTAGAGTGTTGGACTAGGAGTGGGAGACCTGAGTTCAAATCCCCACTTGTCCATGAAGTTCACTGGAGGACTTTGGGCCAGTCACTGACTCACATTCTATAAAATGGAGAGGAGGAGGATCATATATGCTGCTTTGGGTTTCTTGGAGGAAAAGGTAGAATATAAATATACAAACATTATGCATTTCTATGAAAGCAAAGTAAAATCCATCATCTTGTAATGTTATTTTTAGGTAAGACCAAGAGCAGATCAACCTCTATTCACTCCCCCGTCCCATTGAAATTTCTCTATTGTTTATTGGCACACATATAGTTGGGGGTGAAGATGACTGAAAATACTAGCACAGCTTCATAGATTTTACTGAGCATATTAAATGGCTGCAATTTTCTGTTGTGATATGTATGCTGTACTTCAAACTTAAGTGAGCAACATATTACATTGCTTGCTGTCACAATATCCTTGTGGCTGAGATATAGTGAATATGGACTGGTTTGAACCCTGGTCTCCTAGGTTGATATCCGATTGTTTGTGCAAGAAATAAATAACTAAAGTACCGCATGATTTGCCTGAAAGATGGATATTATACAGTATTTATTTTGCATGTTGTCAGGAGTTTCAGTTTGATCACGGGTAAATATAAGCAATAGTCATACAATCAGGAGCACTGTCAAAATAATAACCAACATTGCTCATAGGCAACTCTTTAGCATAAACAATGATTGGTGTGACAGACCCATAAAGGAAGACTTCAGGATGTGACACATTGCTGATAGCCACTGGCTAGCACAGGGCTGATAGAGCACTCCAGAATTACTTCCCAACATGTCACCATTTTCAGACAGACCAGTGGGATCAATTGCTCATTGCCTTGGAGAAGAAACCTGAGATTAGGCTTTCCACAACTTAGCTTACTGTCACTGCTACTTTACCTCTTTGACATGATGCTGCCCGCTTTTGCTCAGTGGAAAACAACAGTCTCTGAAAATGTAGGATAGGAAGTGAAAATTTACTCTCATTCTTCATGCACCTTGTGTCCTACTGAATGAAGCAAGAAAGCTTCACCTAATAACAACAACTTTCAATTATGTCCACAGCCATATTCCACATGGGGTGTATCCCAGAAGTGAACCACTTCCTTTATTTTACCACACCACACAACAATCTGGTGTGCCACAAATCAAGTATGTATGTGGGTGTATGTGTGTGTGTGTGTATTGTGTGTGTACGTGTATGTATATATGTAATTTTTATTTGCACAGTATAAGCCAATCCACAGGAGTGAAGGTGAGTAATTCTAATATAGTGTCACGATGAAGATAAATCTATAGAAAACACAATAAAAATGCACTTAGGTGTAAAAAGAAAAATCAGTCCCTCTCTACAATAAAAAATGATTGAATATGAATGGCATCCATTGAAATGCTGTTGGAAATATAGCTGTAATAATAAGATTAATCAGCTGTGAATAAGATCAGTCTTTTTTCTGCATGTCTACAAACAATCTATTGAAGCTATAAAAACTGCATATTGTTTGTTTCTTTGTATGGTTTTCAAGAAAGTTTGTAAACTAAAATTATCACTGGATTATGGACCATAATTAAACAATACAAAAATGGCAAGTGGAGCCCTTCCAACAGCTCATCTTAAAATTAGAAAGTTATGTCATCTCATGTGTGCTATCTCCAAGTGAAGAGCAACACCCTTCATGTGTATCAGTTCAAGATCAGGACATATCTTTTTACTGCCTGCCAGAGAGAGAGAATATGAAACTGAAAATTTGGTGAAATGAAGAATGGTATGCTGTGTGAGCTCAGGATATAAAATTTTAGGAGCTCTTAAGGGATTCGTGATGGCTGTAAAATATGATTACTAACTGTGTAACAGTGCCAGAGCACTTATACTACATCCTGATAGAAAGGAGACAGTGTGGAACAGAATACTGTGCAAAGTTAACTCTGAAGGATATGGCATAGCCTGTAATGAATAGCACATGTGGGAACTCAACACATAAATAAATGGAACAAAAGGTTCCAAAAAGGCAGCTGAAAAGATTACAAAATGTAGTGTGGGTTGACATAGAAATCGTGTGAGTCAATGAAGAAGATGGAACCTTCTTTGAGGGCCAAGTCTTCTGAATTTTGAAGTTATTGATGTTGCCCTTATAAAATAATATTACAGCAGTAGGGTGTTCCATAACCACCACTAGACAGTACATAATAGTGAGATGTCACATATTACTCCCCATAGTGGACAATGAGTGTATTTGCACATTAGAAGCATCAGCTAATGCTAAGTTTTTGATTTGACTATTATCCACCCCTTGTTAATCATTCCAATTAAATTTACATCACAACCAACCTATCTATTCCCTACTTAGGTACTACTATTGCATATAGTTGTTCAATCGTTCATGAATCACTAATGGATGGTTCAGTTCACTATGTTTTAACTAGAACCAGTCTGACATATGGTTTCTTCAAGATACTGGGGCCTAATCTACACCAAGCAGAATACTGCACTATGAAAGCAGTGTGAAAGCGGTATCTAAAAGGCAGGAGCCACACTACTGCTTTATAGTGGTATTGAAGTGCACTGACAACTGTTGGGGCCCATTGACACAGACCATATACCACTTCCATACCACTATATTCTGCTTGGTGTGGCTCCTGCCTTTTATATACTGCTTTCATGCCACTTTCAAAGTGCAATATCCTGCTTGGCGTAGATTAGGCCTGGATCACATTCAGATCTAAAATGAACTTCTGCAGGAACTGAGCTCCAGAATCAAAATTTGACATTCATCTGTTTGATTGATTGACAGTACAATCCTATACATGTCTACCTGAACTAAGGATGTTTCTGGTCAGTGTTAGTTGTGCATGCATTTTGTCATAAATCTGTTCAGTCCAATTTCTTCATTAGTCTGCTTTAAAAAAGAGAGAGAGAAAGATGCAATTTTGCATGTCTTTACATACATTTTTCCTCTAACGTGTGCATTTTGTATGCATTTTCCCCAATATAAACACTTTGTCCATCACTTTGCCTCATACTAATTTTGCACACAATTTTTGTACTGAGATCCACATTGCAAAATTCAGAAAAGTGTGCAGTCCAAGAATAACTCTGTTCTGATCCACATAATCATCCAGGAAGTACAAATTAGGAGAGTTCTCTTTAAATATGGACCCAATGAAATTCTTGCCATCCCTACTCAAAAGTAAGTTTGAATGAGTTCAATAGTTGCCTCCTTCACGCTCAGGTCTCTTCTCACTTTAGCCTTCAAAGACCTGAGTTACATGTTACAAGAGCAAAAAAACCACACCTGTGCTGTCATATTATGTTGCTGTGTTTAAAACAAATACTGAGTGGTAAGGGGAAGGATTACTCAGGGGTTAAAAGAAATGAACATAAGATTTCGAATGGTAATTTATTGCATTAATAATAGTCCAAAAATATTGCTGGTTGTGCTTTTTATACTGTATTTTGTAATTGTGCTTTTAACATGTTGGTTGTTTTATTATGGTTTTAATTTTTGTGAACCGCCCAGAGAGCTTCAGCTATTGGGCGGTATAAAAATATAATAAAAATAAATAAATAAATAAATCTCATTAAGGTCAAAAGTATCCATTTAAATTTAAGCATATCGTCATTCTGTCCTTTAACAGAATCATAGAATAGCAGAGTTGGAAGGGGCCTACAAGGCCATCGAGCTCAATGCAGGAATCCACCCTAAAACATCCCTGACAGATGGTTGTCCAGCTGCCTCTTGAAGGCCTCTAGTGTGGGAGAGTCCACAATCTCCCTAGGTAACTGATTCCATTGTCGTACTGCTCTAACAGTCAGGAAGTTTTCCTGATGTCCAGCTGGAATCTGGCTTCCTTTAACTTGAGCCCGTTATTCTGTGTCCTGTAGTCTGGGAGGATCGAGAAGAGATCCTGGCCCTCCTCTGTGTGACAACCTTTGAAGTATTTGAAGAGTGCTATCATGTCTCCCCTCAATCTTCTCTTCTCCAGGCTAAACATGCCCAGTTCTTTCAATCTCTCTTCATAGGGCTTTGTTTCCAGACCCCTGATCATCCTGGTTGCCCTCCTCTGAACACGCTCCAGCTTGTCTGCGTCCTTCTTGAAATGTGGAGCCCAGAACTGGACGCAATACTCTGGATGAGGCTGAATGGAAAGGAACCAGTACCTCACATGATTTGGAAGCTATACTTCTATTAATGCATCCCAAAATAGCATTTGCCTTTCTTGAAGCCATATCACACTGTTGGCTCATATTCAGCTTGTGATCTACAACAATTCCAAGATCCTTCTTGTTTGTAGTATTGCTGAGCCAAGTATCCCCCATCTTGTAACTGTGCATTTGGTTTCTATTTCCTAAATGTAGAACTTGGCATTTATCCCTATTAAATTTCATTCTGTTGTTTTCAGCCCAGCACTCCAGCCTATCAAGATCACTTTGAAGTTTGTTTCTGTCTTCCAGGGTATTCGCTATCCCACCCAATTTTGTGTCATCTGCAAATTTGATAAGCATTCCCTCCACCTCCTCATCCAAATCATTAATAAAAATGTTGAAGAGCACTGGGCCCAGGACTGAGCCCTGCGGTACCCCACTCATTGCCTCTCCCCAGTTTGAGAAGGTTCCATTGATAAGTACTCTTTGAGTCCGATTCTGTAGCCAACTGTGAATCCACCTAATAGTTGTTCCATCTAGCCCATTTTTAGCTAGTTTGTTAATCAGAATATCATGGGGCACTTTGTCAAAAGCTTTGCTGAAGTCAAGATATATGACGTCCACAGCATTCCCACAGTCCACAAGGGAGGTTACCCGATCAAAAAATGAGATCAAATTTCCCTCCTTCCCGTTCTTCCCTCCTTTCCCTCCTTCCCATTCTTTCAGTGTCTGTTATTGAGTGCTGGGAATGTAGGCAGCAGGATATTGGAAGAAATATTTTCTAGCTATATCTTAAGGGGTCATTTTGTCCACATTTCGCAGCAGCATCAGGCATTGGTAATAGCACAGATGTTGAAAAATGCACACACACACCCTCTTCATTGATGTCAAGGGCAAAACTGTGAAACTCAAGCAAGATTTTCATGCAATCTCTCCCCCTCTTCTCTGCGTTTCATTTATAAGATGACCCCTAGCATCTCATTAAGGAATCCTAAGCTCATCACTTAAGCCCAAAATTGCTACTACCAGGCCATGCTGCCTTGCAACCAGTTAACGCTTTTTGAGTTTCTCATACATCCACCTGGGAACAATTAGACCGTTGTTCAATGAACAAGATCAGGGATTAGCACAAAAAAACTGCTCGCTTGCAGCTTGGTGAATTCTGAGGCCTTCTCCATTGCCCCCTCTGCATTTGCAGCTATATCTTTCCTTCTCAACCTGTAAGGAAATAGATTTTTAAAAAAAAAACAGGAAGAAACAGTAGGAAGAAACAGTAGGCCTCCATTGTTTTAATATGTATTTGTTATAATATTATGTAATATTTTAAATAAATAAACAAAATAATCTCTCCAGCCAGCTGATTATCTTTCTTGACACTAGCCACTAATGTAAATTATGTGCCATTACTGTAAGCAATCCCTAGCCCAATGCCTATACCAACTGGTTTTCCAAGGGTGTTTACAATAGCACAGTGTAATTTATGTTAGTGGTGGTGTCAAATAGGATACTGCCCACTGCCACTGTTATTAGTCAATGGTTCATTAGATGTATATGCCAAAAGCGCATACCATTTTGCTTAAACCGTGTGTGTGTGAGAGAGGGGGGGGAGGGAGAGATTTGTATAACAGTGTGGGGTATAAAAAACGAAAATAATCCTAACTTGTGCTCTTTAAAACAGCCGCCACCCTGCTTTATTTGCAATTTAATCTTAAACGGCCTTTAGATCACTCTAAATCTTGTCCCCACCCATCTGGAAATGAAAATCTGAAATGACTCCCCAGTCATGTAATCAGCATTGGTAAATAATTCAAAGACTTCTATAATATTATCATAAACCCCTGAATTACAGGTGAGAAATGGATTACGGTCTTCCAGACGAGATCATGCCACTGGTTTCTATAAAGTTATTATAACATCTTCTGCATTATTTTATATCTCATTATTTATTCATCCTAACATTTAGAAACAATAAAAGTCCTTAATAGACCTGGAAACCAAAGGCCAACTATGAAAGCAGGTTATAAGAGATTAAATTACCCATTGTCTCTTCAAAAGCAGGCATGTAAGTGGCTTTATTGTATAACTGGCTTTAGCGTTACAGCATAATCAATCAAATTAGAGCACAGACATATTGACAATTTCCCATCCCTCCCCCAAGTAATTAAAAATAAACACAGCCTCTTCCCTAACCCCCCAACAGAATACATAACACAGTCCAACAAAGAATATTATCATTAGCAGTGGAAGATGTGGAGCTGTTTCCCTGCAATTGCAAAACAAAACCAAACAGCAGCTTGGCTGCTTGCTTGAGTCATCTCGGCCTCTGCTGGGCACCATTATGGGGGTGCACCTGCTCTCTTGTTGCAGCACACTGTGGTCTGGATTGGGACGGTTCATTCAAATGGGAGGGGAGGGTGGGGGTGTAGATGGCTTTTGCCTTGCAGTGGGATGAGGGCTGGCATTGGCTGGCTAGCCCATTTCCATGGCTATAGAGAAGTTAAAACAAATATGACATTTTAGGCCTTGGATAAGTTACTGTATCATTACATTGTTCTGCAGAAACGCTACATTAAACACTGCACACTGTCATTGTTGGGTTCTCCGCCTCCACACACACACACACACACCTTGGAAACACTACTTTCTCTGTATTCTTTAGCCTATGATGTCCTTACTGATAACAAGGGCAGCTTTATTATTGGGAATTAGGGCAGTATTGCCTTGATCCCCTAATTAAACTCAGCTTCATCTCCTGATAATGGCTGATGGTGAATACCCTGGCATTTAACTGCAAATAAGCACATTTATTTCAGTTATCCACTCCATAGTCCGGATAAATACCATCAAGGTAGCCTTGAGGTATTTTCAAGCTTCATTTTGTAAACCTATTATATGAGTAGTGTGTGAAGAAATCTAAATCTGAAGCATCACTGGACTTGTGATTGAAAAAGTGGTTGACAAATTTATCCATTTCTTGTTAGTGTGATTAAACGAATGGAACTAGTCATGGGAGGCTTCAGAGAGGAAATGATATGAAAAAAAATTGGCTGTATCTTGAGCAGTCCGTTCAATCCAGCATTTTTATTTCTGAAGAATTGATACTATATAGCAACCACAGCCCTGTGGGACGGGCGTACTGCAATTCCAGGCTACTGTTGCTGAATGGTAACCAAGGAATTGGGAGGCTCGGATTCATGCCATACAGGTACTTCTGAGTCCCATCAGGGAGGAATCCTGTAATAACAAATCTCTGTATGGTGCTATAATGGGGCCCCTCCATCTCCACATCAAAACTTTGGGTCCGGATTGACAGCTGCATTGTGCATTCATTTCACAGGAGATAAAATACTTCAAGACTTTTTTTGTCCGTATTTATCCAGATGAATTGGCAGTATTTACCCAGAGTGCATGATGGCATAATGTTGGTTTCTAATCACATAGACCACCACATTCACCACTCCTCCAGTTACCGCTAGTCCTTGAACTGTGCCACATACAAGAGATACTGCACTGAAAGATGTGGGATGGGTGTGTGAAACAAGCAGGAATTAGGGGTCAACTCTAATTGAGTTGACAAATGGTCAACTCTAGGATATCTGGAGAGGCCACCAGTGAGGGAGGAAGCAGCAGCCAGGCACCTCTCCACCGTGCCTGGGTCCAGCTCCAGCTGAGAGCCCCCTCTCTCCTGCCACCAACTGTCTCTGCAGAGGCCACCAGTGAGGGAGGAAGCAGCAGCCAGGCACCTCTCCACCGTGCCTGGGTCCAGCTCCAGCTGAGAGTCCCCTCCCTCCTGCTGTCACCTGTAACTGCTGAACTTTCCAACTAAGATTGTAGTGCCTGAATTTGCTTTCCTTTCCCCCCCCCTCCTCCTCCCTCCCAATCCCCTTTCCTTTTGTGTCATGTCTTTTAGATTGTAAGCCTGTGGGCAGGGACTGTCAAGAAATACTTTTGTAACTTTTTTGGCTGAATGGCGGCATAAAAATCCTTAAATAAATAAATAAACTCCTTCACCTTTGAGTCAGATACAATAAGACTTTGCACTATCCTCCACAGTCACTACAGTGCATAAAAGGCACGGCAGCCTATTCTAAATTCTGATGAAGAAGGGAAAGCAAAGGATTTAGGAATATGAAAACAAAGGAAGCTGTCTTATACTGAGTGAGGCCATTCGTCCATTTAGCCCAGTGTTGTTGACACTGACTGGCAGCGGCTCTCCAGAGTTTCAAGCAGGAGATTTTTCCGACCTAACTAGAAATGCTGGTGGTTGAAGCTGGGACCATCTGCATGCAAAGCATCTGATCTAACACTGAGATGCAGCCTTGTATTTATCTGGTGGGGTGATGGTGAGTTTCCTGAGGAGCAGATTTTCCTACTAATCAGAGTCTAGCACTCTACTAGGACCATGAAAACACTTAAGCTGAGCTGCTGGTTTAGACATGAGAAATGGGAGGGGGGATTTTATGGGAGAGGGGATTTTAGGAAAGCTGATTTTAATAAACTCAGAACTATGATAAGTAAGGTCCCATGGCAAGTGAGCCTAATGAGAAAAGGAGTGCAGGGTGGGTGGGAGTATTTAAAAAAGGAAATTTTAAAGGCGCAGTTACAAACAATTCCAACAAGGAGAAAAGATAGAAGACAACAGAGGAAACCAATGTGGCTCCACAAAAAGCTTAGAGATGACCTGAAAACAAAAAGGGATACATATAAGAAGTTGAAGGAAGGCCAGGCTACTAAAGAAGAGTACAGACAAGTGGCGCAGAAGTGCCGAAATGGCATCAGGAAGGCTAAAGCTCAGAACGAGCTGAGATTAGCGAGTGTTGCTAAAAGCAATAAAAAGGCTTTCTTCAGATATGTGAGTAGTAAAAGACAGAGGAAAGAAATGGTGGTTCAACTGCTTAATGAGGATGGCAAATTGATAACAGATGACAATGAAAAAGCTGAAGTGCTCAATTCCTACTTTGCCTCAGTCTTCTCCCAAAAGTGGGTCTATGACCCCCCTGGAAAAAGTGAAGCAGAAGTTGAGGGGGCAGGATTACAGTTTGAGATTGATAAACAAATGGTCAAAGAACACCTAATTTCCTTGAATGAGTTCAAATCTCCAGGGCCCGATGAACTGCATCCTAGAGTAATGAAGGAGCTAGCAGAAGAACTCTCAGAACCTTTGTCTATTATCTTTGCAAAATCATGGAACACGGGTGAGGTGCCGGATGACTGGAGGAGGGCTAACGTTGTCCCTATCTTCAAAAAGGGCAAAAAGGAAGAACCTGGGAACTACAGACCAGTCAGTCTAACATCCATCCCTGGGAAAATTCTGGAGCAGATTATAAAGAAGTCAATCTGTAAACACCTTGAAATCAATGCAGTGATCACTAGAAGCCAACATGGATTTGTCAAGAACAAGTCCTGTCAGACAAATTTGATCTCATTTTTTGATAAGGTAACCTCCCTTGTGGACCGTGGGAACGCTGTGGACATCATATATCTTGACTTCAGCAAAGCTTTTGACAAAGTACCACATGACATTCTGATTCACAAACTAGCTAAAAGTGGGCTAGATGGAACAACAATTAGGTGGATTCACAGTTGGCTACAGAATCGGACTCAAAGAGTACTTATCAATGGAACCGTCTCAAACTGGGGAGAGGCAATGAGTGGGGTACCGCAGGGCTCAGTCCTGGGCCCAGTGCTCTTCAACATTTTTATTAATGATTTGGATGAGGAGGTGGAGGGAATGCTTATCAAATTTGCAGATGACACAAAATTGGGTGGGATAGCTAATACCCTGGAAGAAAGAAACAAACTTCAAAGTGATCTTGATAGGCTGGAGTGCTGGGCTGAAAACAACAGAATGAAATTTAATAGGGATAAATGTCAAGTTTTACATTTAGGGAATAGAAACCAAATACACAGTTACAAGATGGGGGATACTTGGCTCAGCAATACTACAAACAAGAAGGATCTTGGAATTGTTGTAGATTGCAAGCTGAATATGAGCCAACAGTGCGATATGGCTGCAAGAAATGCAAATGCTATTTTGGGCTGCATTAATAGAAGTATAGCTTCCAAATCACATGAAGTACTGGTTCCTCTCTATTCGGCCCTGGTTAGGCCTCATCTACGGTATTGCGTCCAGTTCTGGGCTCCACAATTCAAGAAGGATGCAGACAAGCTGGAGCGTGTTCAGAGGAGGGCAAGCAGGATGATCAGGGGTCTGGAAACAAAGCCCTATGAAGAGAGATTGAAAGAACTGGGCATGTTTAGCCTGGAGACGAGGAGATTGAGGGGAGACATGATAGCACTCTTCAAATACTTAAAAGGTTGTCACACAGAGGGGGGCCAAGATCTCTTCTCGATCCTCCCAGAGTGCAGGACACGGAATAATGGACTCAAGTTAAAGAAAGCCAGATTCCAGCTGGACATCAGGAAAAACTTCCTGACTGTTAGAGCAGTGCGACAATGGAATCAGTTACCTAGGGAAGTTGTGGGCTCTCCCACACTAGAGGCCTTCAAGAGGCAGCTGGACAAGCATCTGTCGGGGATGCGTTAGGGTGGATTCCTGCAGTGAGCAGGGGGTTGGACTCGATGGCCTTGTAGGCCCCTTCCAACTCTGCTATTCTATGATTCTATGATTGTCAAGAAATATGAATACGATCCAATGACTCCAGTTTATATTTGCCATCATAATACCCACTACTTCAAGGGTAACGCATTTCACCAAATGCCAAGGGGTGAAGGCAGCATTTTCTTTTCTGGATTAATTAATTAATTAATTTCTAAGCAGTATGGAATATATCTGATGCTTTGAATATGTTAACTAACCATAGATGCCTGGAGTTGTGTCAGCTAGTTCCCTCTTGAGAGATGCTATACTACTTAACTAAGGTAGACCAAATTTCCACATCTCTTTTCTCCCTCCTGGACCTGTACATCGAAATGAATATCTAATCGCTAAGGTTAACAAGCTCAAATTTCAACCTGCATAATCTGTAATATTGAATTCAGCTCACAGCCTTACTTATTTTAAAATTTGTCGACTGATTTGGAGAGAATGCTTCTTCGTGCTGCTCAGGAACTGGCGAGTAGTGGAACAAATATATATATTACAGACACCTCCACTCCACCCTGCTGCTCAACAGTCTCCCTTCCTGAGCTAGCTGGGGTAGTCTCAGGGTTGGTATTGGAGTCCCGTCCCCCCCGGCTTTGTTGTGCTGGGGAATTTCAACATCCATGCTGAGGCTGCCCTGTCGGGAATGGCTCAGGACTTCATGTCCGCCATGACAACCATGCATCTTTCCCAAATAGTATCTAGACCCACCCATGCTGCTGGACACACTTTGGACCTTGTTTTCTGTGCTGGATGGGGTGACAGGGATCAGATAGTGGAGGAACTCTATAGTTCCGTTGTCATGGACAGATCACTACCTGGTGGGGTTTAGACTTGCTGGCACTCAGAACCTCTGCAGGTGTGGAGAACTGATATTGTCCACCCCTGGAGGCTGATACATCCGAATGGTTTCCTGGTGGCTCCTGGGGATCTTCCTCATGCCTCAGCAGGCAATTCTGTCAAAGTCCTGGTCGATCTCTGGAAGGGAGAAATTGTGTGGGTGGTGGACATGATTGCTCCTGAGCATCCTTTCTCAGGGAGTGGAAGCACACCAGCCCCCTGGTTTTCCAGGGCGCTAGTGGCGATGAAACAAGTGAGACAGAGACTAGAGCGATGTTGGCAGAAAACTCAGAATGAATCTGACCGGACACAGGCTAGAGCCTATTTGAAGGCTGACTCCGTGGCAATATGGGCAGCAAAAAAACTTTTTTTCTCTCTGCCACTATTGCATCTGCAAAGAGCCATCCAGTGGAGCTGTTTGGGGTGGTCAGGGGCCTTTTACACACTGGCCCCCAAGAAGAGAATTTAGACCTTTCAAATGCCCGCTGTGGCCAATTTGCTCTGTACACTGCAGACAAAATCACTCAGATTTGCTCTAGTTGCTATAGTTGATATAGTCAAAGTGGATGTAACTTTGGCACCTGCTTGTCCAGCGTTATTGGATACTTTTCAATTTGCAAAGCCCGATGATGTGAACAGGATCCTTGGAGAGGTAAGCCACCATGTGTGTACTAGATCCTTGCCCTTCCTGGCTTATAAAAGTAGCCAGAGGGGGACTGGCTGCATGGGTAAGTGGAGTGATCAGTGCTTCCCTTCACGAAGGCAGGGTGCCAGCTTGCTTGAAGGAGGCAGTGGTAAGACCCACACTGAAAAAGCCCTCCTTGAACCCCACTGCACAGTCTCCAACATCCCATTTTTGGGCAAGGTATTGGAGCATGTGGTGGCCTCCCAACTCCAGGGATTCCTGGTTGAGATGGATTATCTAGATCCATTTCAATCTGGCTTCAGACCTGCTTATGGGACAGAGACAGCTTTGGTTGCCTTGGTGGATGACCTACACCGGGAACTGGACAGGGGGAGTGTGTCCCTGTTGGTTCTGCTGGACCCCTCAGCGGCATTCGATACCATCGACCATGGGATCCTATCTGGTTGCCTTGCTGGGATGGGACTTGGAGGCATTGTTTTACAGTGGCTCTATTCGTTCCTGGATGGGCAGACCCAGAAGGTGGTGCTGGGGGTCTCCTGTTCGACTCCTTGGCCGTTGGCCTGTGGTATCCCTCAAGGTTTGGTTTTGTCCCCCATGCTATTTAACATATATGTGAAAAAGTTGGGAGAGGTTATCCGGAATTTTGGGGTGTGGTGCCACCAATATGCTGATGACACCCAACTAAACTACTCCTTTCCACCCAATTCCAAGGAAGCTGTTTCTGTGCTAAACCAGTGTCTGTTGGCAGGAATGGACTGGATGAGGGCAAACAAATTGAATCTTAATCCAGACAAGACAAAGGTGCTCCTGGTCAGTCGAAAGGCAGATCAGGGAATAGGGATTTAGCTTGTGCTAGATGGGGTTACACTCCCCCTGAAGACACAGGTCCGCAGCTTAGGTGTACTCCTGGATTCAGCCCAGAGCCTAGATGCCCAGCTTTTAGCTGTGGCCAGGAGTGCATTTGCACAGTTAAAGCTAGTGCACCAGCTGCACCTGTTCCTAGAGATGTCGGACCTGGCCACGGTGACACATGCGTTAGTTACATCCCGATTGGATTACTGTAACACGCTCTATGTGAGGCTGCCTTTAAAGAGTGTTCAGAAACGCGGGAGAGGGCCTTCTCAGTGGCTGCTCCAGTACTCTGGAACTCTCTTCCCAGGGAAGCTAGACTGGCTCCCTCCCTGATGTGCTTTAAGAGGCAGGCAAAGACTTTTCTTTTCCAGCAAGCCTTTGGTGAATGAACTGGACCTCTGTCTGTGTCAAGGACTTTTTAAAATTGTCATTTAAAATGTCTAAATGTTTTAATATTGGAATATTATTAATATACTTTTAGCTTTTATATATCTCTATAGGTTTTTAATGTATATGTTTTAAATTTTGTGATGCTGCCTTCAGGCCCAGCATTGGGGAAAAGGTGGGAGATGATGATGATGATGATGATGATACAAGAAGAATGGGGCCAACCAAATTAAATCTTTTTTCTATATCATGGTATTTTATTTTATTTTGAAATACAGTTAACAAGATAAAGGCAGGAGGAGGAGGAAGAGGAGGAAGATATATAATAATAAATCAAGATGACTTAAGAAATCAGTGCCAAGATAACTAAAGAAACTTTTGCAAGAGTCTTCTGGCCTGATCTACAAAAACGTTGATCTTTCTTCTGAATAATACTTGACACAATTTCTTGAAATCTATTGAAAATTCAGTGACAACAAGGATGTAGAAGCAAGCTTGGGAAAAACTTTGCATAAGTGTAACACAAATAAATAAATTCATAGGCAAGCAAATATGGGGGAACCTTTACATAACTATATACATAATACCAAATCTTAACGTTAAAACAATTACATATTATATTAGTATATAGATACTGAACAAATAAAAGTAGAGATCTACAAATTCCATAAATCTATAAAATGATTTGTGACCCTTGAAATGTCAGGCCCAAAGCTATGTTATTATGATCCACTATGGACATTTCATATGCTTTATGTATTAGCACTTAACATGCTTTACACAGACATGTGAGGTAGGCATGGAACATAGAGCAATGTTTCTGTTTTACAGAAGAGGAATTAAGGCTGCGATCCTGTACAGGGATGGATGAGAATTTCATTTTAGTTTGTTTTCTATAAGAACTTACAAAATTTACACATTTCTCCATATACAGGACAGTAACAACTTGAGAGTTTTTTATTAAAAAAAAATGTGGGAGAAAGTGAAACTCACAGATTTATCCATCCAGGGCAGGATCTACACGACTTGCTTTGAAAATGGTTTATAACAGTAGTGACAACCCTTGGGGCCCAAGACAAACTCCACATACAGTTTTCAAACTGTTTTCAAAATGTCATAACCTGCTTTGTTTAGATCTGGCCCAGGTCTTCAAATGCTTTTCTCTTAAAAGTCTGGGTTTGCATCCCTCCGTATTCAATCATGATTGAGGAGCTGAATTAGGGTTGCCACTTTTTCTTTTCCTGACAGGATCCACAACTTTAACAGCTACATGGCAGGCAGGTGCAACATGCTCCTGTCCATCCTGGGGAAAACAGTACCTATTGAATTACTACCTATTGAGTTGGGCTAGTGCGGTTGGTTGACAATTTAATTTCAGTTCATTTTTGACAAGAATTTATAAAAATAATAATCACAAATTCCCTCATATACGTGGTGAAAAGAACTTGAGGTTTAAAAGGAATCAAATGTGTGAGAAAGAGAAACTGACATATTTGTCTATCCCTAATATTTCAGTACTACATCCAAATGAAATATAAATTTAACATAACAACACGAGCCTTGCTGGATCAGACCAAGGGTCTATCTGGTCCAGCTGCTGTTCACACAGTGGCCAATCAGCTGTCCATCCTGGGGAAAGCAGGAAAGAGGGACCCACAAGCAGGACACAGGTGCAATTCCATCCATGTTCCCCAGCAACTGGTGTATATAGGCTTACTGTCTCTGATACTGGAATAAAATCCAGTATATAGTGGATAAAATGCAATACAAGAAGCAGTTCTGTATCAATCAAAAGGACTGGTGCCTTTGATGTCAAAAAGCTGTATATTTACCTTACTCTTTACAATGAGTAAAGAGGTCAATATACTTAAAAAGCATATATCATCTATGTAGAAACTAAATGTATTCCTAAATAACTGTGGGTCAGCAAAGCCTACTATTATTATATACCATATGGATTATGCTGCCACATCTATTCAGTGTGAATCATTGATTCGTCATGGCAAATAATATGCATCTGTCATTTAAATATTGATGCATTTGGAATGCTGGGTGAAACTACACAAATGCTTCAATATTTCATCTGCTACCTCTTGGGAAATAGCATTATATCAACACTGTTCAGACAGCATTTTAGTTTTATCTTTAGCTACATTTCTAAACGTGGTACTCTGATTTTCTAAGAAAGAAATGAATCCATTTCTTGGTCTTCTTTGCCAATGGTTACTCCAAGTGTACTGCTTTAAAAGACTTTGGATATATTATTATTATTATTATTATTATTATTATTATTATTATTAATTTATTTATATAGCACCATCAATGTACATGGTGCTGTACAGAATAAAACAATAAAATAGCAAAACCCTGCCACAAAGGCTTACATTCTAATAAAATCATAATAAAACAATAAGAAGGGGAAGAAAATGCACCAAACAGGCACAGGGTAGAGTAAAACTAACAGTATAAAAGTCAGATCAAAATCAAGTTTTAAAAGCTTTAGGAAAAAGAAAAGTTTTTAGCTGAGCTTTAAAAGCTGCGATTGAACTTGTAGTTCGCAAATGTTCTGGAAGAGTGTTCCATGTTATGGTTAGCTGGCACCAGTGTCCTCTTGAGCCATAGGGGATAGCTTCATAGCCCTGATATTTAACATTAAGTTATGTAACAGTCAAGTGACACTAAGGAAGTACAGTCTGACTGCTTGACACAAAGGACTGAAAAATGTTTTATAAAAATGTATTTACTTCAAAATATCGAATCTTATCTACAGTGCAGAAGGCTGAGAACAAGTGAGCTGTGTGTCTCCCTGTTCAGTCTGCTGTCCAGGTGCTAACTGTTGATGGGAAACAGCTCTTAAACCAGAATTGAACAAGATAGCCTTTCAAATAGAGGGCACCTTGAAACAGAGGACTGTTCTCTGTAAAAGAGGACACATGACCCTAATGAATAGTCTTATCTTTAAATCACCAGATCCCCAAACCACCATTATTTTTGTGTTGCCCAGATTAATGTCATGTCACCTAGATCTCATCCAATTAGGGTACTGTGGTTTCAGAAGGAGATCACTAAGGCCATGGCTAGCCAGCCCTATATCCCAGGATTGTCCCGGGATCATGTCTGTGCATGCAAATGACACACAGGGAATCCCAGGAGCAGGCAGGGACGACCCCTCAGCACCATGTACATTAATGGTGCTATATTATTATTATTATTATTATTATTATTATTATTATTATTAATAATAATAATAATAATAATAATAATAATAATAATAATAATTTGCCTGGGATAAAACTTAGGTCTAGCTAAGGCCTAAGTCAGCCAACTACTTCATCGGATATAATGGGATGACTCTAAGACAGCCCAGTTAATTATGTTCTAATGAAGACAACCAAATGAGTTTCTATGTTACCTCACTCTTTTGCCTTTATGGAAGGTAGACAGTGAGAAAAATATGAGCGAAGGAGAGAGACATAATGGGATCCCCCAGAAGGTTGAACTGATCAATTGAAATGATCAAGTGATCACTGGTGCCAGCTAAGGGGAACATATCTGAAGTCTTTTAAAGGTTGAATTGAAGAGATCAGTTTATAAAAACAGTACTGCCCTGGTCACCAGTGTGGGAAAACATTCACTTTTCAAAGTGAACAGCTTTTAGCTTCAGCAATCATCAGCATCATGAAGTGCTTATCAGAAAAGAAGACAAAATGCAATTAAGCTAGATTTTCAATGGAACCAAAAATTACTATTCAGACATCTCAGCTGTATGGAAAATACATGATTCTTAACCGTGACTTTTTTGTTTTGTTAATTTTTCTCTCTCCTTTTCCTGGCTCTTTTTCTTTTAAACATTTATAAAATATGTCAGTCATGATGTAGCACAGCTGAATAATTGTCGTGGAGTCAAATGCTTGCAGATGGTTAATGGAAACAGAAAATTAAATGAACAGCAGTGAAGAAACTCATGCAAAATTAAAGAACCCTATTGCAAATTTAAAGGGTCATTTGGTTTCATCAAAAATCAAATAATATGAATATGTTATTCTCTGCATGAAAGAGACTATGCTAAATTGTTTTGAGTGCTGAAAAATGAACAATCAATGATGTGCTAATGAAATTTGTGAAAAATCATGCACTATTGAAATGTGTAGTAAATTGCCAGCTTGTGGCAACAAAAGAAAGCACCCTTCAGTGAGAAGGGGGACTCAGAGTTGTAACTTATTGTTTACTTACATTCCAAAAAGGAAGATTGGAATGTAAGAACAAGTTAAGGTAAGGAACAAAATGCCTAGAATCAGGATTAAGCTGTGAGTTTCCCTTTAGCCTATTCAAATCAAGCACACCGCTTCAAAATTACTTGTTTCAGAACTTCTTATCAGATGAAGTTACCCAGCATTTTGCAAAATGTAATATCTCCACAGTACAGAATCAATTTCTACATAGCCTTGCAAGGTCTTAGAACTATTTTACAAGTCTGAGCTTTCATTCCCTTTTGGCTTTCTTTTTAAAGATATAATTGATAAATCCTTTGTGAAAAGCAGATTTATCTTTCATGTACAAACTAGATGTGCTATTACTCAAAGTATCACATTGAAGTGGCTTTAAGGTGAAGATCCTCTTTTCAAATGGATTTCAAGATTCAAAAGAGCATATTCTTTGTAAACTGCCATTTATTTTTTTCATCATCCTTTCAATTTTCTAGGGAAGTCTGGAGTCAATATCAAGCATCTCTATTCCTCACATGAATAATTTCAGGTTCTATGTCTTTTCATGCCAAACAAAAATAAAAAGAAGACATATTTGGTCTTATTGCAAGTAGATCAGACATATATGTCAGGCTGAGTTACATTTTGATTTTGAAAAAAAAAAAATCTTAGAAGTGACAGTCTGTTTCTGTAACTTCTTTGTATGAACAGCTTTACAGAAGAAGAAGAAGAAGAAGAAGAAGAAGAAGAAGAAGAAGAAGAAGAAGAAGAAGAAGAGTTTATTAAATCCTAATATATAGAACATTCACTTGCATAATTGAAATGCTGCAACTCTAGTTACTATATGCTTCCGGTCAGAATGCAAGGTGTGGTTAATGACATTTAAAGCCCTAAATGGCTTGGTACCCTGATACTTGAGGAAGTGCCTCTCCCTATATATGCCTGCCCAAGATTTGAGATCTGTTGGAGGAGCCCTCCTCCACATCACCAATGCAAGACATATGCTATGGTGGGACATGGGAGAGGGCTTTCTCTGTTGTGGCACCCTGGCTGTGGAATGCCCTTCCCTTGGAGGCCCGACTGGCACTGGCATTTGGCCTCATTTCGGCACTAAGTTCAAAAAAGCGTTTGATGGCTAAATTCACCAAGTCTGCACATTGTTTTAACTGTTTTAATTGCTTTTTACTGCTTTTACATTCTATACTGGTTTTAGCTTCATTAATGGTTTGTTTTGTTTTTAGATGTCTATATTTATTGTTTTATATTGTTTGTATAATTTTATCTATGTGCCACCTTGAGATCCTAGTGAAATAGGGCAGGATGCAAATGTTTTGATAAAATAAATAAATAATAAATAGGGGTGTGTAACGTGGGTCTTCTCTGCCTTGAAATTTGATCTGGAGCTCCATAGAGGTGATTCTCTGCCTTGATTTCGCAGCTGTTCCCCCTTCTCCTCCTCTCTCCACCTCATAGAATTACCTGTCGAAGAACCGTTCAGTATTAGGGTAACTGGTATTAACAGAAATGCTTACAGCTCCCTCACTTTTAAAGATAAAGGAATAAAACTTGTCCCAGTGATAGCTCTTAAGAAGGACTTTAGTCCCACCAAGCTTGAATCAGATTGGTTTATACTTTGATTTTTTAGGAATTTTTAAAGGGAAATTAACAAAAATTCTTACGTCTGCATAATTTTTATAAAGAGATGAACCATTGCAAGGTGATAGCTCTTAAGGAGGGCTTTAGCTATGCCAACTATGAATTAGATCAGTTTATGCCTTGATTTTTTTAGGAATTTGTTTAAAAATTCCCCACTCCAACCTTCTCCAACCTGGTGGCCTCCAGATCTATTGGATGGACCCCTATCCCTGCCCCCCCCCAGAACGGGAAGCCCAGCCACTAAAATAAAGAACCTGCCTGTGCCTGAGTCAGGTGTAGAAGCTTTCTCACTCACCATGTCACCCCACCAGCCCAACAGCACTTTCGCACTTTGGAAATGTGGATGATTGACTTCTATGAGTCCAAGTAGAGATGTGCTCCCTCTTTCCCTCCCTGCCACAGCCAGAATCAGCAGCCAGTTAGTGTTTCCTACTCCCCCGAACACTGTGATTGGAGGAAAACACAGTCAGGGACAGCACTGTGGCCATTCCTAAATGGTTAGCCGCAGATGTCAATATCAAAGCTACCCCTCATCCCACTCAACAGCTTCCAAATATGGAGATATTCACTTCAGACACACACACACACACACACACACACACACACACACAAAGAGAGAGAGAGAGAGAGAAGGATAATTCCAGAGACAATAGAAGTTCCAACTGGGCACGTCTCCACTCTGATATTAATCGATGGGTTTGGAAGCAGCCAATCTATGCTCTGGAAGATCGAATGCTCCACGGAGTGCAGTTATCAGATAATTCTGGGGCGGAGTGCACAACCCTACTAAATAATAATAGTTCAGAGTTATGTGTTATGGACACCCTCTTTATGCATCATTATTCTTATAGTTAGTTCAAAGTTAGGCAGACAGCAATGAATCAGCCAAAGTCAAGCACATTTTTGGATAAAAGCACCCTAACAACTCTAGCCATTCTTAAAGCTATAAGAGCAGAAGGAACTGCCTTATACCAAGTCAGAATATTTGTCCATTTAATTAACTTGCTATTTTTTGTAACTTTATTTATTTATTTATTTATATTTTAAATTCCTAACTGCCTTGGCAGAAAGGCAATAAATAAAAGCAGTAAAAAAAAAAGATGACATGTATTATATTGTATTATTGGAGAACCAGAGCCAAGAGTGAGGTTCAGAATTAGTGCTGTGCCAAAAATTTCTGCCACATTCTCCCACCCCCAAATATTCTCATTAAATTTGATAGAAAAGAAATAGCTTTTCAAAAGAAATTCAATAGTGAAGATTTTTTGGGAGGAGAAATTCACATGGCTTGTGTTTGGGTTTCTTGTGTCCTATTTCTCATTGTACCATTGTCTTTCTGAGAGCCTGTAGCCTCCTCACCTTCCCACACTTGAATTAATGCCTCCATAGCTCTTTTTTCTTCCCATAGTAATACTTAGTAATTCCATAGGAATTCCTCCCATAGCACTTTTTTTTAGATTAGGAAATGCAGGTAGTCTGGGAGGCTGCAGAGCAATGGAAAGATGTTTAATAGGGGGGGGGGGGAAAGCACACATATAGCCTTAGTCAACTGGCAGCAATTAGTTGTGAGAGGAAGGCCAACTAACGAGACTAGACAACAATGTTGGAGTTAAACAGGGCCACATTTATTTAAGGTATCAGCGAGGAAAGATGGAGGCCTAGGTGGCCTAGGTGGGCATCCTATCTTGGCCAACGTCTTGGCCATATTAGGGTTCGGGCAATCCATTCTTATCCTGACAGGTGACGCGTGTTCATCGCCACCTGTCAGGATTCCCCTTTAGGGGTAGGTAGGTCTTCCGGTGTCACTTCCCTTTCGGTTACAAAACTCAGAGTGAGTGAGTAAGGTTGGCCTAAAAGGAAATTCTTATCCCGTCACCTGGTGCCACAAGACTCCCAGGTGTGGGCCTCAAATGTTACCAATCACCAAAACGGTGCCATATGAATGTTCACCAGCCTTATTCTTGCCCCTGATGCCCGCATGCCTGCCCCTTCAATTGTGACCAAATACAACCAAATTAACCTATTAATACACACTCGCTGTCTTACAGTGTGAAGTAGGCAAAAAAACTCCCAAATTAACAGATTTGAGAGTAAAAAATTCCTACTCCCCCCCCCCCGGAAGGGCAGCCAGCAAACCCACACTATCTACAGGGAGGGAGCCACAAAGATGCCGAAAGCAGGGAGGAGGGGCGAGGTAAGCTTAAATATGCTGCTCGCCCCTCCTGATTTTGGTGGCACCACCAGCCAGGGGCTAATGAACAAGTGCCACAGGTCTCGTTCACCTCCCACGCAATCTCCTCCCCATGCCCAGGCGAGCTGGGCGTGGTGGGGAAGGCCATAGTGGTGAGTGAGCTCAGAGATCACTTGCCCTGCTCCTGCAGCCTGCCCTCAAGAATCAGGCCCTATGAGTCCTGCCTGCCCTGGCTTCGGCCCTTTCCCCTGCAGTGTTGAGGGTGGCCGCCATTAATGTGGTGGGGAAAATGTGCACTTTCTGGAAGAAACAGAATGTGGACTTTCCCCTCCCATGCACCATGGGACCCTTGCAAGCCCCTTTAATGCAAGGGTGCTTTGTGTTAATGGGGTCTTTGAGGAAAACACAGAGGAAGAAAATGCACGATTTCCCCAATCTTGGGGAAATCATGCATTCCCCCCCTCCCTGCCAATGTAGGCCATTAAGGCTCTATTAACACAAGTGTTAATAGGGCCTTTAAGGCCACCATTGGCAGGAGGACACATGATTTCCCCAAGGCTGGGGCAATTGCATATTTTTGCAGCCTGCCCTTGGGGAATTGTGTGTTTCTACACACACACCCATGCCAATGGGGGCTTTAAAGTCCCTATGGACTTTAAACCCACATTGGTGTGTGGGGGGGATGCAAAATTGCACATTTCCCCCTGCTGCCTTAATGGCAGGGGGCTCACAAGTTCTCAGGCACAGGTGTGTCCTGACACCCAGTATGTCCACTTGGGTCCATGAGGGTCAGACATACAGGGTATCTGCTGCTCTTATGGACCCAAGCTGACACTCTTGCCATCCCTAGTGATTAGGTAAGCTCAAAAACACCACAAAGAGCCAAAGCATCATACAAGAAAGAAAGAAGGAAGGAAGGAAGGAAGGAAGGAAGGAAGGAAGGAAGGAAAGATGATGTGCTACAATCCATGCCAATGGTGAGCCCTACCTGTGAGAACATGTTGAGAATTTCTGCTCACTGTGGAGAAAATTGGTCAAATAGTCCCCCTCCTCCAATTTCTCTGCCCAAAAAAAGTTGGAGAATTTTGAGAACCTGTTTATGCACAGCTCTCCTCAGAATGTCTGCTCAAGTAATTATATTTTATTGGAATTCAATTAAGTTTCTGCAACGTACTTAAATATACACGAGGAGTCAAATTCCTGTAAGATCAGGTCTTTATGCCTTTGACTTTCAGTAGTCTAGTGAACCCCTTGACAGAGCTATAGAAATACCACTGAGGACATATATATTTTCAACCTTACGTACTAGAAAGATTTTATAAAAAATGACGGTCAACTTAGAGAATGCATTGTAATGATAAAAGGCCAATATATTGAGTATGTTCCTGTCAGTCAAGATGTCGTTGCAGCAGACAACAGATATGAAAAATGCATCTACCTTTAAACATAGACTGAAGTCAAGATAAATTTATAGCTCCTAGACAAAATAAATCAGTTTAATGCCTGAGCACACATTTTTGGCAATCCAAAGCCTTAACGGGAGTTTTGAATTTACAAGAGAGCAGAATTCAGCAAACCTGCAATTCTCAAAATGGCAGTAACATTCATATTGCTATTTACATTAAAAATGTAGTGGGGAAAAGAAGAAATTTAATGTAATCCTTTGGATTAAGAAAAAAAAACTAAAAAAATGTTCATCAGGACTGTTGCAAGATTAATGCTTTTTTTGAGCGTTACAGCAAAAAGGAATGACAAAATCCTAAGAATTTAAGAAGAGCCATCCTGGATCAGGCCAAGGGTCCATCTAGTCCAATTCTCACAGTGGTCAATCAGTTGTCCTCATACCACAAGCAAGCTGTTATGGACATTTTATCAGTTACCCATGTGCATCATAAGAAGAACCATGCTGGAGACCCCAGCATACTTTTCCCACAGCGGCTAACCAAATATCCATAGGAAGCCCACAAGCAAGTCATAAGCACAGAAATACTTTCTGCCCATGTTCCCTAGCAACTATTCATAAGGGAATACGGCCTCTGATACTGGAGGCAATATGCAGTATAGCCATCATGACTTGTAGTGATTGACAGCCATATCTTCCATGGGTTTGTCCAATCCCCTTTTAAAACTGTCCAAATTGTTGGTTCTCACTATACTTTACCTATGTGACATGTGAAAAAGTACTTCATTCTATCTGGCTTGACTGAATGAAGATTCATGGTTCTTTAACCAGGTGGCTTCTGCAATAAATTTCTTTGTAAATATTCTAATCTTCTGAAACCAACACAATCAGATCAGAAATTAACAAAACTTCCTTAATTAACAAACAATATTAAATTTGCAAACCCATTTTCAACTTCTGCTTTACACTTAGCAATCATAAGAACGTAATGGCTTCTTCAGCCTTTAGTTTCCTTTTGTCACTGGAGACCAGCTTCCAACGAAATGGCTCTGTCATGCAATCATTGGGCTGATGTGCTTGGGTGATTTTACTTTGTGAATTTAACTGGGCAGAATTTGACTCTAGTTTTCTGTTCGGCAAATCACCTGAATGTATTGTATCTTACTTTGTTTAGGCAACACCCACTTGTGCAAATGTGCATTTGCAAACAGGAATAACATTCTCTTACATACCTAAAAGAAGAAAAAAGATTCTGTCAATGAAGAGATGACAGGATGAAAGACGTCTGACAATCCACAAAATACGGATGGAATGTATTTAACAAAATCTGTACATCCCTTGTTGAGGGAAGCTTTCAGATGAAACTGCAAATGCATTTGTTGAACTGTTGGAATAGCTGGCCTTGTGAGAGCCTTTAATCATGCAATCGCCCAGCTACAGTCTGAAGTTGTTCAGTCCACCTGATTGGCTGTTTCTGCCGATTCCCTGTGACATGCCTTTTTGGATTTCGGCAGTGAAAATGCCACTCTCTTCATGTCCCATTATAAAATAAATTTGGCCATCTCTGCTTCCCCCTCATCTTTTCTTTTTAATTTGTTGCATTCTCTGTTATCTTCATTTTATGATAAATAGAAAATATTTGAGCTATTTACATGTTGATATTTAGAAATAACATGTAGTGAGACTGAGCTTCTCGCACAATACAGACGGAAGGCAGCATTTCAACATTACATTTCCAAATCATTCTGATGTTATTGGTTTATTCTCCCAAGTCAGAAAAGAATTCCCATAGAGTTCATATCTTCTGCATAGTATGAATTTGCTAGATGTTCCTTGAGCTAAGGTTGAAAGTCAACCAAGCACTGTATTTTATGTGTTATGAATAAATGATGGGGCTTTGTGGAGATAAAAGTTAATGCCTTCAGCTGTGTGCTTGTCTGTGTCTCCTTTAAGTTGATGGCCATTTACTTTTACTTTTTTTATATAAAAAGGCTCTCCCAAGGATCAGTAAGATATGTGAGGATTTATGTAAGAAACAGCTCTCGGTTTTCTGTAATTACCTGAGTATGTCATATTCTTTACCTGAAAGGTTAATCAATGTGAAGGTTTTCAGCTTAGATTCCTTCCTTCTTCTGTTCAATCTCTTCCTTCTTGACTATCCTTGTAGGCCATCAAAGAAGCTGCAAACGGGCACTTTTCACTTGTACATTACATGTTGACATCATTTAGTTTTAAGTTGAGGTTTCAAAGGAATTGTGAGCCAAACTCTACATTTTCATAGATGGCCCTACCACTCTGCCCTACCATTAAGCAGCGTGAGGATGTTACCGCTCGCAGGTGCTGGGCGGTGTGGATGGAGCAGTGATATTCCCCTCTGCTGGAGGACATTGCTGTGTATTCCATGCAGCCTGCCCTGCAATCCCTAAGCTAACCTGATGTCCTCAGGTGAAGAAGATGCTGTCCCATGATCAGTATCCAGTCCAGTCAGTTCTGTAAATAGAATGAGAGGGGATGTCTTGGGATGGCCTTATGCATTATGTTCACCATGTGAGAACAACCAGCTAATCCTGTTGAGAATCCTCACGTAAAGTCAGATAAAGCTCATGGAGATAGCAAGAACTTGCAAAAGGAAAGGGGAGCAAGCCAGCCCTTTTAGGAGCTAATTTTCCCCAGGACCTGGAATAGGATGAGCCAGGAAAATCAGCAGATGAAGAGACAAAAGCATCTGAAGATGCTTAGGTGCACAACCTCACCCCACCTCACTTTTAACCCTCTTGTGTCTAGGCTGAATGGCTGCATAGGAAGGAAAGAAGGGAGAGAGGGATGATGATGATGATGATGTATTTATAACCAACTCTTTCCCCAATAAATAGCCATATCACCTTACCAAAGAAAGGGGGGAGGGATTCATTAGAGAATAGACATGGATTTTTAAAAAAGAAGAATTTAAAACAAACAACTATGACAATCAGCCTAACGCCCCCTCCAAAAAAAACCCCACCATCATGACTCAGTATTAAAATCTTGTTCCAAATAAAACATGTTTTCAATTTCTATCTGAAAGATAACGGGGAGAAAGCCAGGCAAATCATCTCAGGAAAGGCATTCTAAAGCTCCAGTGCAACTGCTAAGAGGGCTAAAATAGCCATTGCTTTCAATTTGTGTCTAGCAGTTATATCTTATTTTATTTTATTTTTGGGGGAAGGTGCAGCTGGTTCCATCTGGCTCTTAAAAGTCTCTCCCACATGTTAGTGTCCAAATAGTGATTGTTAGTCTTGTGTAATGGCTGTTTTGGCCCAAAGACAGCTAACTGCTCATTCTTCATTGTGTGTATGATGACTTTTTGCCGGGGGGGGGGGGGGGCGGCTGGTAGGCTCCTTCATAAATATAACATGTAACCCAATGCTAAAAGTTAGAATGGCCTGTGGGAAGATTGTCTTCCTGTCCCTATACATGCTTGGAACATGTATGTTTGGCATGCATATGAACCTGAATCTTGTGACTGTTTTCCTTAGAACAATGGATGACTGAGGAATTGGTTTAGTACTATCCTACCACCTTCTGGCAGAACATAGAATCATAGAATAGTAGAGTTGGAAGGGGTCTATAAGGCCATTGAGTCCAACCCACTGCTCAATGCAGGAATCCACCTTAAAGCATCCCTGACAGATGGCTGTCTAGCTGCCTCTTGAATGCCTCCAGTGTGGGAGAGTCCACCACCTCCCTAGGTAACTGGTTCCATTGTTGTACTGCTCTAACAGTCAGAAAGTTTTTCCTGATGTCCAGCTGGCTTCCTGTAACTTGAGCCCCTTATTCCGTGTCCTGCACTCTGGGATGATCGAGAAGAGATCCTGGACGTCCTCTGTGTAACAACCTTTCAAGAATTTGAAGAGTGCTATCATGTCTACCCTCAATCATCTCTTCTTGAAGCTAAACATGCCCAGTTCTTTCAGTCTCTTCTCATGATGAGACTCTGTAGAAGGAGACAGGTGGTGTTGCTGTTCCTAGTGGTTGCAAAGGACTGAAGAATTCATAGGATATTGATAGCCATCCTGAGGTCACCACCAGGAGCAATGTCCCACTCGAGGTCATGGCATTCAACGAACTGAAGCACCTGGACTGGTCCCATCCTCTTGTTCCAGGACCCCAAGAACAAAGACAGCTGCATGTCTGGGCAGAAGCCCAGAGCCAAAGGTGCAGTGCCTGTCTGGCAGCATGTAGAATATCCTTTATCCCTACTTATGAGGAGAAAGCATGCTCTGGATCAGGCCGAAATGGCTAGCCAAGAAGGGATGGGGCATCAGCATCCCCTGTAAAGCTACTTACTTGGAATCCTTGCTGAAGCAAAATCTTTCTAACTCTGCTGGGCAGCTCCCTTGTCTTCAAGACAGGGATGGGAAAGTGAACCTCTTTTCTTTACAGTCCTAGCTCTATTCACACTGGAGGAAAGACAAGCATTTGTTCAGTAGATTTGGTTCAGAAAATTAGCACCTTTGCCAAGCCAACAGGCACTAGCACATATAACTAGGACAGTCGAGAACGGAGTGTGACTGGCAAGAGGAGACAGAGCTGGGGCATCAAGAATTAACCAAGAAAAGGGAGCTTAGTAATAACACAGAGAGAGAAACACACACAACCACACCAAGTTCTGAAAGTTTCATTATGAGATGATAGATTGAGGGGAAATCCTTGGAAATGTGTTAGATTCAGGTAAAGGAAGATCAGTTTCTCCCAGATCGCAGTAGGAAATCAATAGGGCAGGAGTATGGGATTTATTTATTTATGACACTTCCATGCCCAACTAATAACCAAGGCTCCCTGGACAATGTACATAAAAAATACAATATCAAAACAATACAAATCCAACTATAGCAGAAAAACACAGAGAGATAAATGGAATCAATTCCCTGTCAATCAATAACATAAATCTCTCACAACCCTTTTCAAAATGTCAGAATCTTAAAAATCACCAGAAGCCTCTAAATCTCTACAACTCCTGAGAGAATAAGAATGTCTATACCTGGTGCCAAAAGGAATGTAAGATAGGTACTAGAGGAGTCTCCCAGGATAAAACAGTCCACAACTGTGGTACTGGTGGGTGGCTACCTTCTCCCTAGTAGCCACCCACCAAAGCTGACTAGCTGGGGACACATGGAAAAGAGCCACCAAAATATGTGGGAAGAGGTGACCCTTCAGGTGTCCTGGCCCCAAGCCATTTAAGGCTTTTTAGGTTAACGAGAAGTCAGTGGAGATAACAAACACTGAGAATAAGGTCTGAAGACAATTAGAAGTGTTAGAAAACACAAGACAGGAGTGTCTTCTGCAGAAAGAGTTTAATGGAAAACAAAAGTAGTGGAGGGGCCAGAGGTGATTTCTCAAAAGACCATTGTAGACACTTGATGCTTGAGCAGATACCAGTCTGGATGCTCACAAAGGTGCCTAAGGATCTTGGTATTGTTGATTCATGAAGTGCAAGGTCTTATCATGTTTGTCTTTGGCTGGGAGGAAAATTGGCATAGCATAGCAGGGAGCTCCATTGTTCCGGAGATTTAAATGCAAGGACACTCTCCTCTGCGTTCCAGTGGTGGGGTCTTTAGGGTGGATACTTTAGGGTGGATACTTGCCAGACACCTTGCCTTGGGTCTTCAGTGACAAACCTGCTGCCTGAGAGCCTATTTTCATGTGGGGTGGCACAGAAAGAGAGAAGGAGGCTGTCAGAGAAAGGAAGGATGTTGCACAGGGAGTGGAATCCTAGAACAACATGACATCGGCAGTGGCTTCCCCCATTCCAATTTTGCATTTCTCCAGAACCATCTTCCACATTCTATCTGGTCTGTTAAACCTTCTTGAAAGCTTTCTTTTCTACTATTTATTGCTTGAGATTAACCTAGTACACTAGAAACATTGTGTATGGATGGATGTAGTTAGCATTCCTAAAAAGCATTTAAAAAACAATAACAACAAAAACAATTTGGCATCTTTGTTCAAAACAAAGGTTAGATATATGAAGAGACATCTCAAAAACTATTAATATAGCCACAACTACGCCAAATTTAACCTCCCAATCCATGCTGAAGGTTTTCCCAAAGTTCTGTAAAGTCTTCCCCAATCTCGCTCTTTAGGGGAGTAGGTCTTTCAGAAGGTATTTCTGTGTAGAATAGATTCATTAATTCTCCTTCAACTTTAGATTCTACTGCCACTCACTAGAAGATATTGGAAATTCACAGAACTGTAACAAGCATCTCTGGAAAGTGATAGCCCACATTTATGTGTTTTTAAAGCTACTCCCCTCTCAAGTGTATCAAACTGCTCTTCTAATTTTATGATGTGAGTTTATACTGTCTTGGCCTGATGCTAAGAATTACTGAAATGAGGGTGGGGGTTGTCTGGGATCAGTTTTACTGGGGATTTTACCAGTGTAATGGCACAAACAATTACAATCTATTGGCAGTATAAGAGTGTTATGCTAGTGCTGCAGCCAAAAACTGTGGTAAAAGTGTACAGTATTGCATTTTAATCTCGCATAAGACACCAAGGGGTAGGGGGAAGCAAATCAAATCTGTTTTAAGGGAACTCAGATTTGCTTCAGTTGTCACTGAAGACAATAGCTCTGTACTATACAATTTATTGATTTCTTTATTCTGACTTGAAGAGATCTTTCGAGAAAATCATAGTAATAGAGGATATGGCACAACAGGTCACCTTCTAGGGGTCTTTATACTTACAGAACTGCTCCAATTTGGGACCAGACAAACCTCAGTGTGTCTCAGAAAAAAACAAATATTTCAAGAATTTTCCAGAGACTACATGAAAGCTGTTATTCTGAACCAAGTATCTTAAAGAAAATGAAGTATTTTGCATTATAAAGTAAAATTTAACTACTCCTGAAAATAATCTCACATAAACATGCTGGAAAGAGCTTCTGAAAAGAACACCCTTGTTTGGGGTTTTCTTGACTGAACACAAGAAAAAGCTTGTTGCTTGTAACCCTTTAATCTTTGCTCATAAAAGAATCAAAACCCTGAATAATAATAATAAATTATAAGCCAATGCCTTTCTGTTTGCTGAAATTATCTGTACAGGTTAGAACCTCAGAAGGAAATAAAAGAACCTTCTGTAACCAAGATGTAAAAGCTCTGATCAAACAAAACATGGTGAAGTGTTTATTTCTCCTAACAGCATGTTTTTCAGAAAATATGATGGGGAAATTGGGGGACCACGTTGAAAAGTTTTGAAGGCTAATTAAAAATGGAAGTTATCAGAAAATATAATCTTTTATATTACGGTCATAGATTATTAGATATATGGTTTACAAATATTACATTTACAAAATAAACTGTTTATTGGTTGCTATTAACTTACTAGTAGCGATGGGCAGTTCAGTATATCTAGTCTATCAGTCCATGTCTCTTTCACACGTGTTCATTCATAAGTGTGTTATATCCTATTTTCACATTGTGATTTTTTTTTTAAAAAAATCATATTTAGATACGTATACTATACTTCAATATATTTCTAAAATATGAATTTATTTATATTTATTTATTACATTTCTATACCGCCGAACACCCGAAGCTCTCTAAACATATTTTAACTAAAGATACACATTTTTATAGACAGATCAGTACCTATAAAATTCCATTGGAAGCAGTTGAGACTTTTTTCTTTTTCTTTTACAACACCCTCGCCCCAAGGCAAGGGGTGGAATTTGTGGGGGAATGGCTGGGGGAATCTTAAATCTTGCTCTCCCAAAATGCCATGGTCCTGATCCAGATTGGGACTTCATATGCTTACACAAAAAGAAAGAAAAATAGCAGTGTCAGCTACAATGATGTGAGTAGTAGAACGTGCAGTTTGCACCCCTCCCTTGCTTGTCAGGGAGTTCTGCCAATGAAGAACTTCCTTTCTTTCTTAAGTTGTGAGTGCTGCAAACTAGTAATTTTCTTTTGTGTTTTGCTTTCAGTTTAGGATTTTCTAAATAGAAGACTCTGTAATATAATCCCTACGCATTCATGTACTCAGGGCACCACCAGCTATCCCACCACTGCATAGAAGCAAACACCTTATAAACCATGCATTTAGCTGAATAGACTTGCTTGTTTTTGAGGACTGAACTTTGACCAATAGAGTTATTATAAGAGTTGCTGGAGTGCAAACACAGATTCACTATATTATCAGAAGGTGTCTTTCTTGGTAAGACTCAGCATAAACAATGATGCTGATCCAATTTATTTTCCATTGCAACTTGATTTCTAGGGAAATATATTTTCTGTCAAAAAAAATTCTAATTTCTACTTTCTTTCTCTGTGTAAAAATGAGCAGAAGTCCCTAGGAATCTGAAAGAAAACCAGCAATTTCACTCAATTGTCATTGATACGTTCTGTTTTTAAATGTCACTTTCCCATCTCTCTCTCTCTCTCTCTCTGTGTTTCTCCCTGGTTATATCCTCAGATGGCAATAGTTTTGATCTCAGAGATGAGATGGCAAAGACAATTGAGAAAGAGAAATCGGAGAACTTATTGTCATTGATTACTTTTTCTGCATCCTTTATGTTTTGGATTAGTGTGTTTCTAAGACATTAAATTATTATTTTATGTGATAAACAACTACACATCAACATTCCTAAATTAACATTCCATTTAATGGTTAATTCCTGAAGTTACTTGGACCTCTTTATCATTCTTATTTTGCTAACAAAACAAAACATTCCTAAGAATATATTTTTTTCTAATTTCTGTATTACTGAACAATATCATTGTGGTTTGCTTGCCATGGTATGTGTCCAGTGGAGGAAGCCTGCATTTCTATGAAACATTGTCTTGCCCACAGAAGCCCATTCAGGCATTCACTTCAGTATTTCAGGAGCATTCAAGTGTGAGGAAGAGAGCAATTGGAAGAACAAGAAAAAGCTTTCTAGCTCTGCCCCCTCTATCGGTGTCCTTGTTGCTGTACATGTATCATGGGTGAATTTCTGCAGCAGGGAACATTTTGTATCTGTGTAGGCTCCCGAATTTCAACCCTTGATTTTCCATTTCAAACTATGTATCTCACAAGGCCCCAGAGGAAGGATGTATTCGCCAAAATGTTCTGCAAGTTGTCACAAAATAAACTGGCACCTGTGTCTCTATCACTTTTGTTGCTTCTTGAAAACCCACATCGCACCCAAATTAATGCCACCTTCCACCTATCATCTGGGGCAATATTGCACATGAAGCCATCTTCCATGCACAAGGAACATCCTCAAAGGATTGACCAATTACTCTATTTTTTATAGCAGCCAGAATGTCTTGCTTCCTCTGTGGCTCCTTCCAAAAGCTACTTCTTCTTGAAGACTCCTAAAGTCAAGGGTGGGACAAGGCAGGTAGAAGCAGCCAGGTCCTTGAATGCAGCTAGCATGTTGCATATATATATATATATATATATATATATATATATATACGTTTATGCTGACCATAAGTGGGGCTGTCACCTGATTCTCAGAACAAGCTGGAATCCAGAAGAGTTGGTGTCGGCAGTGTCTGGGCAAGGTACTAATTTGAAGCCAATAATGGTGGCTTCTGCCACCTGAAATCCTGGCTGGGTGTCAGGGGAAGAAATGCCTTAGAGAAGAAGTAGGATCAGGCCTTTGCCATATGGATGCATGCAGCATTCTCACATTGGTTGACATAAAAGTGGGGCAAGGGCCATAAATCCCAGCCTTCCCAGCAGTGGCCATTTTCATCACTAGCTACTCAGCACCTGGCCACCAATCCTACAGGATTCAGTGTAGGCAATATCTTTATATAATAAGTTAATAAAGTTTTGGGCCTTTTTTTTTTTTTTTTTTTTGCTGTAACAAATTAACACATAGGGGGTGGAATTGGCAAGATTAACATAAATGTTTTAGTATAAAAAGACTTAAATATCTTGGGTTAGATCCAGATTTGGATGCATGCAATGGAGCAGACACAAGCAGACTTCCTCACCTTCTTCTACCCATGGTATCCCTACCAATCCCTTGGAAATGCAAGACGGAGGGTCAAGAAACCTTGCTAACTGTGATGAGCTGTCTTTCAGTGTAGGGAGGGGTATCCGGTAAAACTGGGCAGAGTCACCTTCCATGAATGGGGCCTTTCTGTTGATGAAACACTGGTCCTGTATTCAACCACATGTAAATATGTGTGGAATAAGGCATGGGGCGGGGTGCTATCAATATGCTGATGACACCCAAATATATTTCTCTTTGCCTTCGACAACAGTGTCAGCTAAGGATAGTGTGTCTCCTCTGAATTAATGATTGAACGCGGTAATGGGCTGGATGAGGAAAAACAAACTGAAGTTGAATCCATACAAGACGGAGGTGCTAGCTGTCAAAGGCCGCAGGGCCGATCTACACCAAGCAGGATATAACACTTTTAAAATGGTATGAAAACTGTATATGTAATATGCCCTGGGCCTGATCAGTTGTCATAACCATTATAAACTGTTATAAGCAGTAGTGTAGATCCTGCCCTTGGTTTGGAGGTGTGTCAACCGGATCTGGATGGGGGTACACTCCCCCTGAAAGACTGTGTTTGCAGCTTGGGGGTGCTTCTGGATCCGTCGCTCCAAAGGACAGCCCAGATAGATGCGACAGCCAGGAGTGCCTATTATCAGCTTTGGCTGATATGCCAGCTGCGCCCCTTCCTAGAATTGGAAGACCTAAAGATGGTAGTGCACACACTGGTAACTTCAAGGCTTGACTTCTGCAATGCGCTCTACATGGGGCTACCTCTGTGCCTAGTCCGGAAATTTCAATTAGTCCAAAATATGGCAGCCAGGCTGGTCACTGGTACACCTAGAGGTGACCACATTACACCAGTTTTAAAATCTCTTCACTGGCTGCCGATTAGTTTCCGGATGAAGTACAAAGTGTTGGTTATTACCTTTAAAGCCCTACATGGTTTGGGTCCAGGCTGCCTGCGGGATCACCTTCTCCCGTACAATCCACCCCGCACACTCAAGTCCTCTGGGAAGAATCTACTTCAGCTAGCAAAAACTAGATTAACAACTGTTACCCAGAGGACCTTTTCTTCTGCTGCCCTCAGATTGTGGAATGGCCTGCCAGAGGAGATTTGTCAACTTGACAGTCTTTTAGAGTTTAAAAAAGCAATAAAGACTGATCTATTCTGGCAGGCCTATCCAGTGAAATCTTTGAATGTTTTAAGGATGTTTTAAAGATTTTTTAATCATGTGTGGTATGTTTTTAATCACTTTTTAATGTGTATTTTGTATCATGTTTTTATACTGTTTGTTTTATACTTTGAATGTTTTTGTGAACTGCCCAGGGAGCTTTGGCTATTGGGCGGTATAAAAATGCAATTAATAATAATAATAATAATAATAATAATAATAATAATAATAATAGCAACAACAACAACATTCCTGGTTCATGGTGAATGTGCAAAAGATTTGTTGAAATCATTGCAGATCTGAATATGGCCACCAGATGTTTTAGAGCAGAAATCACTACATTTGAGATAAATTTCTTTCCTTCTTTCCTTTGTTTTAAAGCAGTGTTCAGCAACGTCTAGTCTTATGTTGGATATGTCATTCAGATAATATTAGATACCATCCTGAAAGCAGAACAGATTAAAACAAACAAAACTCTTTTAGCATTACCATTCTGCCTAAGGATATCGAATAAGAAAAATTATTATTATTTTTGAAATAGACTCTCAGTATATCTTTAACATCAACATTTGCTAAAATTAAGAACTGAGTTGAAGTATTTAATGATGCAGGGACATAATATGTTCACAGTTGGGAAATATGCATCCATTTTCATGATAAGGAATGATTTTATGTCAAATTCACATTGTGAAGTAGATATTTCAGATTATTATGTGCCTGTCAATATGACAGGCTGTATTTCCAGTGTTCTTGATTAACCAATAACTGGTACGGAATGGAGCTGTTAACAGACTTGCCCAGGTCTGTGTATAGTGAGCTTCTTCTGCATGTACAAGTGTTATTATACCTTCCCCATCAGTTTTGGTGTTTCCAGGGAGAGAGATTGAAAACATACATTTTCATTGTCCAGTTCTAGGAGTAAGCAGCTTGAAGACTGGGTGGTAAGCTTTCATCCATAAAGCTGCCAACATGGCTGGCCTAGTTTCTGCTTTTAGCAGCCAAACCCTGATCTGTATCATTGGACTTGGAGCAGGGAACTATTCTAGAGATGCCTGGTGCCCACTATGCTGTTGGTCCAAGGGCAGGGAAGAGAATTATGCATCAGAAACAAATGTGTTCCGATTTCTATGAATCTGCATTTGGATTGGCTTTTCCTGAGTCATATGGACTCTGTGGACTTGGAAGACAGAATGAGTTTTACAAAATCTGTGCATTCCTAGGACAGGGTCACCAGAGATGGAGCAGTCTTTTGAATCCCCACAAGCTAAGAACCCATGCCACCAAGATGGAAAACTGAGGCAGATGAACTTTGAGATCATGAATACAAAACAGGGGAGGGAATGTCTGCATAAAAGCACTCCTTTGGATCCACTTTCTCATCTTCTAGCAACACTTTAAGCCATATATTAAAGCACAGTCTATTGCAGAATCTACCTCAATAAAGCTCTTTTCTTTGGGGCTATTGAAATTGGGTCTGTTGTTATGACAGTGTTAACAGCAAGTATAATCTGGCAATGGTCTATTCACAGATTCTATATACATAAAATGTGTTCCCTGTTGAGCTACGTTTGTGGTATTTTTCTCAAATGTTTATTGATGCTTACTTTATACCCCTAGATGTCTGAGAGAGTTCTAATATTTGTTTTTTATCTAAACTTTGTTTTTTTTCTAAAATTACAACTGTTATGAAAAAAAAATGATCTGAATGGAATAGGGGTCAAAGAAATGGCTGACTTAAAAACTACTTATAGATAAAGACTGCTATAACTTTCTGGGCCAAGCTTGGCAAACTGTATCCACTTAAACAAAAAGTATATCACCACCACCACCCAAAAAACCCCAAAATAGTAAGGAAGAAAGACTGGACAGCAAGGTGCATTTTCAGACATTCTGCAAACCCATTCAAATAAACATAATGATACACTGTCATTATAATTATCCTTCGCGATTTTTACTGTGATTTCAAATCTAAAGTAGTGCTGTTTTTTTGCAAGTTCTTCACTTCTTATATACACAAGATACAAACAATTTGAATGAGGAAATGTGTGGGCAGATCAGTGTGCACAACAAGCCTTTTAAAAACTCTTTAAGCAATCAGTTTTAAAATCTACATGCATTATACCAAGAAATCTTACAATGCAACTCCCTTTAGGATGGTGATAACATAACTCTGGGATTATAAATATGAGTTGGGCTTATAAATATAATTTAGGGGCCCATAATGTTAGGTTCAAATATAGTTACAAATCGTTACAAATACAACAGCAAACAAAACTAAAGAGGAGAAGCCACAAAATAAAAGAAATCAGACACAAAAACTGAAAAACATGCCATAAAACATATCCATATTCAGTAATCATTTACATAACTAACTACAAAAGGAAAAAACAGCCTCATTGGGGAGATCATTCCATAACTGGGGGGCCACCACAGAGAAGGCCCTCTCCCTTGTTGCCATCTTCCCAGCCTCCTTCAGAGTAGGCATCCAAAGAAGTAGCTTAGATGTTGAGTGTAGTGTACAGGTAGGTTCATGTCAGGAAAGGTGTTCTGTCAGGTAGCATAGAACCAGCACCTTGAATCAGGCTTGGAAACATGCAGGCAAGTGAGCCAGAGTCAGACTTACATGTTCAAACCATTATCAATCTGGCTGCCACATTTTGCAAAAGCTGCAGCTTCTGAACCTCTTCAAAGTCAGCTGTACATAGAGTTCATTGCAGTAATCTAACTTGGAGATTACTAGAGCATAGATGACTGAAGCCAGGTTATTCCTGTCCAGATAGGGGCATAGCTGGGCCACCAACCCACATGGCAGAGATGGTTCTAAGAGAAACCCCAAACTACAAACTTGCTCCTTCAGGGGGAGTATAACCCCATGTTGAACATCTTCCATCCAAGCAGAAGAAACACCCACTAACAGCATCTCAATCTTGACTGGATTGAGTTTTAGTTTATTAGTCCTCATCCAGTTCATTGTCACAGCCAGGCACCAGTTCAGCACATCCACAGCCTCACCTGAAGAAGATGAGAAGGATAAATAGAGCTGTGTCATCAGTGTACTGATGACAAAACACTTCAAAACTCCAGATTACCACACTCAATGATTTCATGTAGATGTAGAACAGTCCTGCTTTGTGCTCCACTCCAACTAAACAAAAACAAAAACAGGGAAAGAATTCCATTTGTCATTACTCATAACATAGGAGAGAGATACCACATTCTAATCCATCTTTAAAATTGCTGTGGAAAACTATTTTTTCCAAGGTCACAAATATAATTGGTCAATATGATTTGTCAAAGATTTTCTCAGCATCAAGTGAATAGTCACAACCAAGTCCATTCTTTTTAATTCAAAGCAATCAGATTTACTGCAAACCTTAAATTATCCGCTCCCTGTCTTTGGTGAATAAATGCCACTCGATCAGGATGCACTAATATCTGTATCATATGCTAAAGTCTATTAGCCAGAGTTGTTGTTAATATTTCAGCATCCACATTGATTAAGGAAACTGGACTATGGGGTGGCTATAATAATATCAAAAAGAAGTGGTTTTAATATGGAAAAAATAAAAAAAGGATGAGGAAGGTAGATATATTATGATAAAAGGACAAGTGGAAAGCAATTTTTGTACCTTTATTAATGTGTACGCCCCAAATGAGAGACAAAAAGAATTTTATAAAAAATTATTTGAGGAAATAGAGGAATTTAAAAAAGGGTATGTTATTTTAGCTGGAGATTTTAATATGGTTATGGACAATAGAGTAGACAGATCTAACCTCACTGGATTTGAAAAGAGAAATAATATTACAGTTTTAAATAAAATGATAAAGGAAAATGATTATATGGATGGATGGTGTTTAGTTAAAAGTGGGGAACCTGGGTTTACGTATTATTCTCCAGTTCACAAATCTTACTCTAGAATAGATTATATTTTTGTCTCAAGGGATTTTGCAACTAAGGTTTGTAATATGGATCTAGGGTTGATCAAAGTAACAGACCATGCGGTGCTAAGTTTAGATTTTACAGTTAAAAGAGACTGTAGAGAAGCATTTAGATGGAAACTGAATACCAGGATTTTGAAATATGATAAGATTGTGGAAAAGATGCAAAAAGAACTGTCAGAAATATGGGAAATTAATGAAAAGGGGGGAACTTCAACATCAATGGTTTGGGACACAATGAAAGCTGTGACGAGAGGGATATGTATCAAAGAAATGTGTAATTTAAAAAGGCAACAGGATATAATACAGAAAAAGTTGGAGGAAGAAATAAAGAAGTTGGAGAAAGAGTACTTACAAAGCAGAAATAAACAAAAATTAATAGAATTACAAGCAAAGAAAAAAGAGTTAGAAAATAAGAATTTAGAGGAAGTACAGAAGAATTTAATAGACATGAAAAGACAGTTTTTTGAGAACAGTAACAAAAACTCTTAAGGTGCTTGCAAGGCTCACACAAAAGGAAAAGGCCAAGAATTTGATAGGGATAGTGAAAGATGAAGCAGGGAATCCGTGTAGCACAATGAAAGGGAAGATAAAGGTTTTTCAGGAATTTTATCAAGAGCTATATAAAGAAAAAGATATGTCGAAGGGGAAGATGGAAAGCTATATCGATAGGTATATAAAGAAGGGATTGGCAAGGGAAGATAAGGAGTTAATGGAAAGAAGATATCGCAAAGGGAAGTAGAGGAAGCTACTGAGAAATTGAAAGGGGGTAAATCTCCCGGGACAGATGGGTTGGGATCGGAGTATTATAAAAAATTTAAAAGAATTTTAGTACCTAAATTATTAAAATTATATAATGGAATAATAGAAGGAGAGACGATACCACCATCGTGGGAACAATCAATAATTATATTAATTCCAAAACCAGATAAGGATTTAACAAACCCTGACTCTTATAGACCTATCTCATTAATAAATCAGGATGCAAAAAAAATTTCAGCTATTTTAGCAAGGCGAATGAATACATTTATAGCTAAATATATTGGAGAAGATCAATGTGGTTTTATAGCAGGGAGGCAGATGCACAACTTAGTTGGAAGAGCTATAAATATAATGCACAAGGTAAAAAAGCTAAAGATAAAAGCGGGGTTAATAGCTCTCGATATGTTTAAGGCATTTGATTGTGTGAGCTAGCAAGCACTAAAGAGGATAATTAATAGAATGAGCTTTGGAGATAAATTTAGAGGTATAATAGAACAATTATACTCTCGGAACACAGCTTCAGTTGTGATCACTATATGGAGATTTAAAGTGTAACAAAGAAACTAAAGAATTGATAACAAACCTGCTGACAGCAGCGAGATTAATTATATCTAGGAACTGGAAGGTTTAGGGAGATTATCGTATTGAAGAATGGTACAAGGAAATTTGGGATATTGCCATTAATGATAAATTGACATGTAATATTAAAGTAAGAAGAGGCATAACAAACACGAATGACTTTGAGAGAATTTGGAAACAGTTTCTGGTATACGTGTTCTCTAAGGGAAGTGGAAAACCACCACCAGAAGAAGTAATGAGATTTTGGAAGCAGGAATAGATCCCAAAGGGTGAAGGGGAGCAACTGTATTGTATTGTATTGTTTATTATGAATAGAAAAATTACAAATGTTAACAGATAAGCTTGTTTTATTTTTTGTTTTTCTAAGTTTGTTTTGATTGATTGTTTATGTTGATGTATTTTAATTTGTGTTAATAATAATAAAAAAAGGAAACTGGACTATAATTGGCACAATTGGTATGAGACCAATTGGTCTTTGCCATATTTCAGGATAAGTGATATATAAACATCACATAAAGAGATTAGTAAAGTTCCTGATTCAAAAACCTTATGAGAAAGACAGAAAAGCTTAGGAGTCAAAATGTACCTTATACCATTCTATAGGAAAACACTTGAGCTCTTCATATTCTCAGTGACACATTTAAGCTCTTCCAGAAGTTCTGCAAGTAGGTCCTTTTGCTGCAATATAATTGTCGATGGAGCAAATCTGAAAATAAAATTTCAAATTCTTGACCTGTAAGTTTCGTATCCTTCCTATACAATTTAGAATTCAATAAACAAAAAACCTACAGTTTACAAAACAACATTAAAGGCTCTACAGTTTTCAACCAAACTCCAAAAAGCAGGGAAATTGGGAGTTAAGGCTCACAAGCCTATAACGCCACATCCTGCCTAAGGAGGCAGAAAGTGCTAGTGAAATTCTCATTCTTCCAAAGCAGATATAAACCAAGAGGACAGGATGGAGAATAGGATATGCAGAGGTGACTGTGGGGTTGTGAAAACTGATGACGAACAACTTAGGGCCACCTACTTCTCTTTTTTTGTTTAGAGCAGCCCTTCCCCAACCTGGTGCCCTCCAAAGGTGTTGGATTACAACTCCCATCATTGCAAGTCAGTATGTCCCATGGTCAGGAAAGCTGGGACAGCAGGATAGGGAACGCTGTTCTATATCCTTACCAAATGCAGGGGCTGCGCAATATATTTTTCTCACACACATCTCGCATAGAGCAGCACGATTGATAACAGAAGGGGCACTATTTGTTGGAGATGTAGAACCAGAGCAAGGGCTGGCACTTTCAGCTTTTCGTAAATACCCTGCCCTTCAAAGAACCAATGTTTTTTCTTAAAATGTGTTCATACAAAATATACTGTTCACTTCCCACAATCCCTCCACAATACATCATCTCATCAGAGTGACAGAGGAACAGAAAAGGGTTAGTTTGGGTGTCTTGAACGCCTTTCAGATGAGATTAGTTTGCAATCCTATACCACTTGGGGGGAAGCCCTAGTAAAATCAGTGGCACTGGCTTCTGAGAAGACATGTATAGGATCCAAGTATAAACCATCCTTCTCCAGCCTAGTACTCTCCAGATGTGCTGAGCTGCAACTCCCATGTTATGGTCAGGACAAAAATCATTTTCATCAATAGTTTTTAAAATAATCCTTCCTTACATATGAATCTATTAGGTGGTAGCTATGCCTTTGATCTCACACTCCTGAACACATCAGAAAAATCCTCTGCGGTCACATTTGCAGCATTCTTGATCACTGTCCATGCTGACAGAAACTTTTATGAGTTGAATGCCAAAACATCTAGAGAGCTACATTTTGCCTGCCCTTGCTCTAGAACAGCATTCCCCAATCAGTTCTCCAGAACCCCACAGTCACCTTTCCACATGTTTGAGAGTACATGTCGCAGCATTCCTGTCCATGGCACATACTGACTTGCAATGATGGGAGTTGTAGTCCAACACCTTTGAAGGACACCAGGTTGGGGAAGGGCTGCTCTAAACCTCCCAGAGAGCTCCAGCTATTGGGCGGTATAGAAATGTAATAAATAAATAAATAAATAAACAAAAAAAAGAAAAGTAGGTTGCCCTAAGTTGTTCGTCATCAGTTTTCCACAACCCCACAGTCACCTCTGCATATCCTATTCTCCATCCTGTCCTCATGGTTTATATCTGCTTTTGGAGAATGAGAATTTCACTAGCACTTTCTGCCTCCTTAGGGAGGATGTGGCGTTATAGGCCTGTGAGCCTTAACTCCCAATTTCCCTGCTTTTTGGAGTTTGGTTGAAAACTGTAGAGCCTTTAACATTGTTTTGTAAACGGTAGGTTTTTTGTTTATTGAATTTCATGGCTTTGTGTAACGGATGAAAGAAGCCATATAAATGTATGGGATGTGGGGAAAGCTTCAGCTGTAGTGGGATCTTGAGTAGACATCAAAGAACCCACACAGGGGAGAAAAAAATATTTTTAAAATAATTTCCCAATTTACACTATTTAAAAAATCTAAATTATGACACTATAGTGTAATTATTTTTAAAAAATTACACTAAAATTTATAATTTTTACTATATTGACATTAAAGAATCCAGTTAAACCCAGGATCAGAGTATCTAGCATTTTTCATATAATTGCTTGATAACCCACATATCACATAACTTCCAGATGAAAGGCATCACCAAATGTTGCTTCCTTGCTCATATTTTCTTGCTATGTCAATAACTGGAGATCATTGTTAACAACACATTTAGGAATTTATTGAAGAGCTTTGGCTATGGGGCAGTATATCAATGTAATAAATAAATACACCCAGGCTATGGGGTGGTATATAAATGTAATTCCTTATGCCCCCCCCTTCCTAACTTTCCCTCAGCCTACACTACCTCACAGGGTCATTGTGAGGATAAAATGAAGAGGAGGATGAATAGGACTACATGCCCTGGACAACTGCAACTACTGAGGGGCATTGAATTCTATGATTCTGTGAATCTAAGTCTACAGGAACTGGAGGGTGCCAGGTTGTAGCAAAAACTAGGTCCCTTAACCATTTCTCTGGTGTGAAGTAATGTTTTGGGTATAAGATTAATGGATGTACATTTTAGAAAACGTTTTCCTTTCATACAAACATAAAGCAACAGATTTAGCTTATAAGAAGCAGGTACACAGAGAAAGGAAAATATTCTCTCTCTCTCTCTCTCTCTCTCTCTCTCTCTCTCTCTCTCTCTCTCTCTCCCCCCCCCCGGCCTCCAAAGCAATGTGGGGAAGGAGAAGGCCCAAGAAGGGCCTTGGCTCATCTGCAGAAGGAAATGGCTCCTAAATGAGCCAGGCGGCCATCTTATTTCAGCCAGGCAGCCATCTTATTTCCAACATTCCAATCTATTTGAGACAGAAGGGAGGGGGGAGAGTGACGCTACTGAGCATGCTCCATTTAGGAGTTATGAGTCTGTACTCACTTTAATGGGGCAAAGAAATATTCATTAAAAATCTATGGAAGCAAATTTTGAAAAAAGAAAAGCCATTCCACCAACTAGAAAGACAGGGGGACAAGATCCCACCACTGGTTTGAAGGGTAAGGGTCCCAATTCAGAGCTTTTACTGAGCAAAAAAATCGTCGCCACCCAGAAGTACAAAAGAGCCATTTTGAGCCAGAGAGGTTTTTCCCACTTCGGTACTTTGAACTGCCATCCTGCCCTCAATATTTCACCGAACTTCTTGAAACCCGCAGGGGATGTAAAACCAGCATTTCTTTCTGGCAGGTCTCCATTTCAGAAAGATTGGTGAAACATTTTCCATTTTATGAACGTCAGAAGGACCCACCCCCAATTTTGGCCTTAACATGGTGGAATGCTCTTTTCACTGATCTCCTATAACACAGGGAAGCACTCCCGTGTTTCCCTGTAATAAGAGTTTGCATCTCTGAATTTATAGCTTTTGAGGATATTACCTTTGATCAACAGAATATGATTCATTTTTGGGTGTGTATGTGTCATTTTAACTAAAAAAAAAAGGTGAAAATGAAAAAGCAAAAGAAATCCTGGGAACAATCAACTAGCCAGGTCCCCAATAAATACCACTCCCCAAAATACAAAAAAATAAATAAAATAAAAACAGACCAAAAAAGTTCACAAGGAAAGGTGGGGGATAAGAAGAAAAAATAGGGGAAAGTTCACAGTGCTTCCGAGCAAGATGGCAGCATATCTTGCCCATACAAACACACATCCAGCTTTCCCTGCCAAGAAACAAGCTGATTGTTCTTTATGACAAACACCTCTATACCAACAAACATTTACAAGACAGAAAAATTCATCATAGAGTTGATAGGAAAAGCTGCTCCCGGCCATGGCATTCTTCAAGACACAGCACAAAAACTTGTCAGGAAAGAAACTGTTAGTCCTAATCTCCTTGTTTTCCTGTATTTTCAACTAATGTTTCAACTAATGTTCCAAGGTAAAGAGTAGAAACATCAAAGCCTATAAATTAAGTGCTTCACTTTGAGGTCTCAAAAGTATATGTTTGTGAGGCTTGAGGAAGTAATCTCAGAAACTGTTGGTGTTTGGGGGCAGGTGTGGGTGTGGGTGTGGGTGTGATGGGTGGTGGTGAGAGTTTTAATGCCATACCTCACTCAGCATTCACCTTTTTTAATGCTGAACTTACATTCTAGGTAAACAAAATTCACACTAGCAAGTTAATTATGTCTTAGCAGGGTGCAGCAAAATTAAAGGCACCAGTTGTTCCAATTCATCCTCTTCTTGTTGTTATTGTTGTTTCTTTCCAGTTTAAAAAGTACTACTTATACTCATTCATAACATTGAAAGGGGATTGCCAAGAAAACTGAGTGAACTTTATGTAAAAGCATCTGACTCTTGCTGCTCTAACAATGTATGCCAATTGCAAAAATGGGTGTGGGCATAGGAAAGTCTTCAGTCTCCCACAAAAAACAAAACAAAGAAACAAAAACCTATTTAATAATTCTACCTCAAAGTTATATAATATAAAACAAAGCAAAAGAAACTTACTTTTCTACTGTAGGTGAAATCGGACTTATACCAGCTCAAAAATAGTAAGATTACTAAAAGTATCTTGACTGATTTCTTGGCCATGACACTTCCTTAAGTATGATGTAGACTTTGCTATTCATAATAGAAAATCACCTTCTTTCCTCAGCCTGGAAAGCAGAAAATAACTTGCCAGTTAGATGATCCATTCCTATGATACACTATTTGAACAGTAATAATCCTTTTCATGACTCTTGGATCCTCATTTTGCTTTAAAATGATACCTTTCCCTGTGTAAAATCACAGGTAAACATGCTTATTCAGTGCCGATCAACCTGACAGCTTGTTCAGACAATGGAAGATTGCTTCTGAAAGTTGTTGAAATCTGTGCTATTGCCAAATGTATCGACCAAAACAGATTTTTGAGGACCAATATATTTCATCCCTGCTCTCTGACAAGGAGAATTACTGAGTGGAATGTTTAGTTCCTGGTGGACTTCTCTCACAAATATAAAATATCAGAGGCAGGTCAGGTTACTTAGCACACATTGGATTACGGAGTATTTTTTGAAAGACTTTCAATTCTCAAAACCCAACAGCTTGACCCTGAATCCAACCTGTCTCTTGAATGCTTTTAAATCTGTGAGTTCCATTTCCTTGCCTTTGACATAGCTATATATTTCTATAAATAGTGCATTTTCCTTTGGCCATCTTGGATATTTGTTAGCTATGACACCAGTGGAAAGTTACTCTGTGTGTGTGTGTGTGTGTGAGAGAGAGAGAGAGAGAGAGAGAATGATTGTGTTTAAATAACTATATTAGATAAACACATTTGATTTTAGTTGATTAAGAGGGCAATCCACAGATTTCAAGATTTTTTCTTTTGGCTTTTTATTTTCCCAAAATTTATGCAAATTTATTCTCCTAAGTCATATGCCACACTGGAAAATATACATGGGAGAAAGTTGAATGGGATGGGGAACAATACACAAAATGTTATGTACTAACATAAATTCTGGAAATTATTGCGAATTTTCCTATGGAATTATGTGTTTTTCCACATAACGGGGCAAAAATCAACAGGATTCTTTAAATGAGCGACTTATAGCATGATCATTACTGACCACTCACGGATGTCTGTGGGTCATTTTGATAACACTGTCAGCCTCCTGAACATCTCCCACACCTTTTTTCAGTTTGAGCATCACAGAATAAAGCTCAACACTTCCAAGATATATCGGGTTTGCCAAGATTTCCTGTTGGGTACAAGAAAGGATGCATTATAAAATGCCCACTAGAAGGTGCTGTTCTATTGAAATGTACAGGACACATGGTCGCTGCTCTCTTCTCTGTGTAATTCTGCTTGTTTCAAACACAAAAGAGAACCAGGAAGAGAGCTAAGGTAAGGAAACACGATCTTCCCGCCCTGTCTGAAAGTCCTCAAAGTATTCTGTGAATGGATGCTGGAATGAATGACACTGCACAATAATCTTGGAATCCCTAATACTAAATCAGGTCATTGGTCCAACCAGCTTAGCATTGTCTATACTGACTGGTAGCAGCTGTCAAGGATTTCAGAGAGGGGCCTTTCCTAGGCCTATTTGGAGATGCCAGGGATTGAGCCTAGGACCTTTGGCAATAAGAAGCATGTGCTTAGGGCAAATTCTACCTTCTTTCATTATTTCTGACAGCCTCTTTTGAGTTTCTAAAGGTCTCAACTTCTTGAAAAAGTGGCTAGCAAGTCTCTTGCATTTGTTTGACATTCTTAAGTTAGAGGGTTCCCCCCCCCTTATAGGCTAATGATCCTAATAAAAACATTTAGTTCCCATGACCATTTTGTCACTTGCCCATTGATGTCCTTTGGAATTGCCCGGGGGCAGCTGGAATGGTCCCCCAGCTTGTGGAAGAGGAAAGTGTTTGACTCTGAATGCTAAATAAAGCTATGCATTACATACTTCAAGGATAATGTGCTTTCTGGATAGGTGCTTTAATAAGGAACAACAGATATACTAGATAAAATGAGCTGTCTCTCTCCATGCGAACTGGCACAATTTCCTCCCCCAATCTTAAAGGGGTGCTGTGATTTAATCAGCTGGATAACAGGCAGTAATTCAACATGTAGAGGTGTGTCGTCGTCCCCAACATTGTACCGTCACAGGTACAGGGAGCTTAATTTCAAAGTTCTGTGGTTCAAACCTATCTGGAATTCAGTTCTGATGTAGAATATTAATCACATGTATTCAACAGGTGATCTGGGGAAAGGGGGGGGTGGAATTGTGGAGAGTTTTAAGTACCCAGTGGCAGTAAAGTTAGTAGTGATTTTGTGGTGGTGGCACAAACATACCCTACAAATGCTCAAAGTCACCCCTTCCTCTTTAACATGACTTCACATTATTCCATAAATTGTGGCCTGTCACTAAGAAGGTGGGAGAGCCATTGTGCCCATGAGAATTGGGTTGAAACATCACATTTCTTTTCTCCCTCCTTTTCTGTGGGTGGATTGGAAACCATGGATTGGAAACCATGTACATTGATGGTGCTATATAAATAAATAAATAAATAAATAAATAAATAAATAAATAATAAACCATCTCTTCTCCCCTCCAGGCCAGATGGGCATCCAACATGGAGCTGCATCCAGATTCCAACATGAGCCAGAGAGGGAGGTCAGAGTTCTTTCTACAGTATGAGGATGATAGTCTTCTCTACAGTGTGTGCTTGTGTGTGTGTGTACATGCCTGACCCTGCTCACTGCGTGCACCAAGCTACTGGGTCATCCACGGGTGCCCGGCAAGTGGTGTGCAGCCTCCTGCTCCCTTTTGGGTAAAAATAACAGCTCGGCTTTTTCCATAAAGGGCCATTTTGGCCAATGACAGCTGTAAGGGGCTTTTTACACAAAATTACAGGTGTAAATGGTCTATTTGCATCTGTAATTTTGCATATTTGCCTCCTTTACAGCTGCCATTTGGGCAAAATGGCCCTTTATGAAAAAGGCCGAGCTGCCATTTTGCAGGTTGTTCAGGGATGTAGCAGACATCTGACTGAGCTGGGCAAGCATGGGGATCCATGGACTAGTACTCCTGGGGACCAAGCCAACAAACAATCACTGGACCTCAAGCCCCAGCCAGATGTCCGCAACATCCCTAGTATATGTATGTGTGTATACATGTGCACAGGGAAGGTTTTCTTATTGAGGGGAACAGACATCTTTCTTTCCTTTTGAGTGCAATATCAAAATTCTACCTGCCCTTTGCAACCATTTTTCCCTGCTTCCTTTAAAGGGATTTTGAGAATTTTTGAGGCATTTCTCAGTCCTTATCTTATGCTAAAGAGGTGGGTAGTAGGTAATGGTGGTGGCATGCACACTTTTTATTCTACCAGTTTATCCCATTCTGTCCTTGCAGCCTCTGGTGCTTGAGGGCTCTGAAAAGCCCCCTAGAAGACTTAACCAGGACTTCCTCCCTCAGGAGATTTCTAGGTTAGAATTAGAGTTAGGGTTAGGCTGCTGCCTACTGAGTGCCTGAAAGCAGAGTGAGATACTTTTGGTTTGGTTTTGTTGTTAAAAATTAGGCGGAAGAGGAGAAGACAAATGTGTTTGGGAAAGTGAAGAAGTGCTCTCTGATCGGCCCTATACAGCGATCCTTCAGTTGACCGATTAAAAGAAAGCCATCTTCTTTAATGTTATTGCTAATGTTTGTAAAGATCTTGTTTGCAATATGATCTTGGCCTAATCTACGCCAAATAGAATATTGCACTATGAAAGTGGTACAAAAGTGGTATATAAAAGGCAGGAGCCATGCTACTGCTTTATAGTGGCATTGAAGTCCACTGACAACTGTTGGGGCCCATTGATACATACCATATACCACTTTCATACTGCTGTATCCTGCTTGGTGTGGCTCTTGCCTTTTATATACCACTTTCATACTGCTGCCATGGTGCAATATCCTGCTTGGTGCAGATTAGGCCCTTATTGGAATTTGCTGAACTTACAATGCTGTTGTTATTGACATCCTAGATATTAAATACAGCTCAGACTCCAAATGGAGACTTTTAGGGCTCCAATGAACTGTGGACAAGTCCTGCTATATGATCAACACCTAATAGAATGTGTGTCTGTGTTCTTCAACAAATCTTTTAATCACTGCCCAATACCAAATCAAATTGTATATGAGCAAAGGGGCAGGGAGTATGCACATTGCTGTTCATCTTACCTTTGCTATGCATTTTACCTTTGCATGAAGATATTTTCAGATTCCTGGTATTCTATACCAGTTCTATCATTCAGTTATTTCTTAAATTTAAAACCCTTTCTGCTGATCTTTGTTCTATAACCCAGACAGCCTGCAACCTGCCATTAATAATGATTATTCTTGGGCTTAATCCACACAACCAGTTTCAGGATGGAGATCTCCCCATGAGGAGATTTCTTTACTCTTATTTCAAGTGATCTTATAGAAGTTACAGCAACTTGGGTGGGGGGGTCTAGTTTTCTATTATTTCCCAAGACATGACTTTGACTATCACAGTCACAAGATCTGTTCCCTACATGAGAATTAAGCACAAAAGTTTCCTCACAGTGACTTTTGCATGAACAAATTGGCAGTGCTACTGCTAGTGGTGGTGGTGATGGGGAGACTAATTGTGCTAATGTTGCATAACCATAATTCTTGATCATTTGAATTAACCCAATGTGAGGTTCCAATATAGTAAGTCAAAACTAAGATAATAGAAACCAACTAAAGGAAGATCTCTCCCTTTTTTTTTTTAAGTGATGTGAAAGTAAAGACATCCTGCATTACCTACATCCCTTTCATCTTCCAATGTTTTGCCTATGCTGCTGCTATGTGCCTATAGTAAGAATATAGTACATACTCTGTATCTCCAGGAAACTACCAGTTCAGGAGATAAAGGTATGTAGGGTTATTTTTAAATAATAGTCTTCACTAATTCTTCTAAACTCTGCTATGTCACTTTCATATATACTTTATAATTCTTTTCATCTGACTCTGTGACAATGATATGTCTGATCAAAATGGGCTATTGGCCTCATGTCTAATTACTTTTTATTAGGATTTAGCAGGAGGAAAAGTCCTATTGACTTATGGCTATGTGGGGATTACTTTTCTTCAAACACTCATTACATACTTTGTGTTAATTATGAAAATATACTATGGGGGGAGGCAGGAGAGGGAGGGAGTGAAACAAAGAAAATGAACATGGCTACAATTTGCGAAATGAGTCATAATTCTGCCTGACAAGATCACTCATTGAAAACCTAAAGCTTCAAAGGAATTTTCTAGTCTCACAACTAGGTTGGCATTTGAACCTCAGTCAAAATGAAGTCGTTGTTCAGGTCTGCTTCTCCTCTTCCATCAGGCCTCATCAGGCTCATAGTGGGTTCTTTGGCAACTTGGCCTATGGTTGTCCACCCACGCCCCCATTCTCCCACTTCTAAATGATTTGAAATAAAACCACCAACTTGCTCCTTTTTGATACTTTCATTTTTTAGTTGTGAGGCCCCTAAAGCCAAGTTCAGATCTTTCCCCAACCCCCACCTTGCCTTTTCTCTCAAAAGTAGAATTTAATTTTCTCCATTTCTTGACAGTATATTATTTTCAGTGCTGTTTTCTCCCCCTCACGATTGCACTTCATGATGAACTTAATGAGCGGATTCTGGCTCAGTGATGAGAATAAGTGCACCAGGCAAATAAAATCATCAGTGTTTAGCAGTTTTAATTGTTCACCAGGTTCGTTGACTCCAGCAAACTGTTCACTCTGCAGCTGTCTGAAATGAAAGATGCACCATTGGCCAAAGGAAGGCAGTTTCCCATGGGCCTTGAAATGCATCACATTCATTTACTTTAGAAGCTAATTGTTAACAAAAAATATATGCATATTGATCAGGAAAAGTTGCTGACACACAGCTGACCTCAATGATTGTCAGCTGCTTTTATTTTGCTTCTTTTTTTTTTTACCCAACCAATCTATTCCTGATTGTTTCTTTAAAATTCCAAAGTATCAGGTATGATAAATCAGAATTTATTTTGTTTAAGGAAAATATTGCCAGATAGCAACTGCCACTTAGGAAATTAAATTTAATTTCCCTTTGAGACTAATTAGCTGTTAGCATCTTAGCTCTCTTTATGCATGTAATTAATGTTTCTCATCAAATGTTTCTTCGTTGGAACTGAGGAAGATACGGTGGGCTTTGCCATCAAATATTATTCTTTGTTTTCATGGAAAACTTTAGTTGGAATTAATTGTTTGCAATGTTATATGCCCAGGAGTTTTCCATGCACACGTAAGATAATGTAAGGCAAAAAACCCAAAACACGCACTAAGCATCTATATTGCCAGTGTTTCCCTTTTGGACCAAACCTGCCTATTGAATTATCAGCATTCAAACAATCAGAACAAGAACGGGAAACTGTTGCCAAGCATAAAAACAGAGCTGTAAGAAAGCCTTAGATGTTCCATTTCTTCAGTGTGCACTGCAGTCAGGTCACACACCACATCACTTAAGCATGAAAAGGCTCATATTGTGATGATTAAAGCTTATGCACATTGAAATGGTGCATAAACCCTCCAGAGTTATCAGTGCTATAGAGATCAATTTGCTTCTGAGCTTAGTTCCTGTTCTGACTCCCCCCCCCCAAGAAACCTTTGTTATTGTTAGAGAAGGCATATTTTATAGCCACTTGAAGAAATACATGCAGTGCAACTTCACTAACCCAGCTGATGTGAGAATGAATGAGGGGCCACTAATGATTCATAATGGCCTTATAGTTGGGTTGAAAGTCTGCTCAGTTGCAGCTGATGATGGAATGAGTCAGGCAAAAAGTGGTTTCATTTCCAAGATCTTGGAAGGGTCCTAAACAAAGCAAAATTCTACTATATTTCTACTGATGTTGTGTATTGCAGGAATGTGTGAAATAATGAGACAGACACAAAAGTTGGGATTTAAACAGGGCCAAATTTATTAATAGACCTGGAGAAAGGGAAATCCTAAATGGGCATCTTCCCTAATCCGGCCTCATGCCATTGTTTTATTGGGCAAGACATTCATGGCCTGAGAGTCGTGCCTTGACATTCAACATCTCCCAGGCTTCACCTTTTAGGGGTAGGGAGGCCTTCTATGTCACCCCGCTCTCACCGTAAAGCTCCGAGTCAGTGAGGAAGGTTGGCCTCAAAGGTAACCCTTACCTCCACCAATTGGGCCATAAAACTCACACCAGGGGAGCCTCAGGCATTTCCTATCACCACAACAGTGCCTTTGAATGCTCACTGACCCTAAGATGCCTGAACATACCTGCCTATCAGCAAATGTGACCAAATCGTTAACAATGCCAAATCAACCTAGTTATTTCTCCCCACCTGTCTTGCAGTGTGAAGTAGGCGAAAAAACTCATAACCAATGAAAGATTATGAACAAAAACATCCTACTCGGCCCCCAAATGGTGTCCAGTGAGCCCACACTGTGTACAGGAGGGAGGGAGCTGCAATTCAGAAAAGAGGAGGGGAGGGGTGAGAGCCAATAAATGGGCTCTGATTCCCTTCCAGTGACATCATGGGGAGGCTGCCTATGCCATGCCTCCTTGCATCATCTTCCACCCCACCTGCAATAGCCTCCCCACACGTAGGCTGTGCCGGGCATGGAAGTAAGGCACTTTTCATGGAGCTGAAGAACAAAGTGGCAACACTACCTTTTAAATGGTTATAACCCTATGTCAATAGAAAAAATGACTTTATTAATCTGTACTCCAAGAAAGCCATACAAATAGCATACCTGTGAAAGTTATAAAGTATGACATAACTTGCATTTAAAAAAAAAACCCTTTATCGAGACCTTCCCTATTACAGTAAAATGAAACAGTTACACATAAGATTTTGGGGTCAACAATACAAGGTACAAATCTTAAACAGTTGTGTGGAGTCTGACCTTACTGTTTTGAAAGAAAGAAAAAAAACCATGAAGTTGGGCTGTATAATTAGTACAGTTGCATGAGTAGAAGAGTGCAGTAATTGTGAGTTGTGAATTATTGGTAGTAACAAAAGCAAGAAGTCACACCTACATTGCAACCATAGCACACACTGACCATGTTTCTCCTTTGATGAAATCTCTTCATTGGCTTCCGATCCCATATAGAATTCAGTATAAACTTCTTTTGCTGACATTCAAAGCATGTCATGGTCTTTCACTTTCTTATCTTTCCTCTCTCATTTCACTCTACCATCCCCCTCGTACCCTACGTTCTTCAAACGTTATGTTGCTCTCCCACCCAAGAATTTCCATCTCTCTTGCCCGGCTTCGCCCATTCTCTCTGGCTGCCCTGTTTGCTTGGAATGCTCTTCCAGAGCAACTACGTACCACAAGTTCCATTGTAGATTTTAAAACGTGTTTGAAAACTCATTTGTTTTCAATAGCTTTTGGTATTTTAGCTTGATTTACTGTTCTTATTACTTTGATTATTCTCTTATTTCTGCTTTGTGAACCCCTTCCCCCCCCTTTCATATGTTTAATGTGATTTTAGATTGTAAGCCTCTAGGCAGGGTATCGCTGTTTTATTTGTATATTTTGTACAGCACCAAGTACATTGTTGGCGCTAAATAAATAAATAAATAATAATAATAATAATAATAATAATAATACTTGAGAAGTCTATGGACAATCATCACATTTCATAAATGCGTAAGTAGGGAAGTTACATGAAGCACATCTTTACCGTGGTTTTCTGTCATTACATTAAGCACAGAGATGGCACTGTCTCTTTTCTTGGTTTCAGTAACAGCAGACTCTATCAGTTTTTGAGACTGCATCTCATGATGTACCAAGCAAG